>NC_089492.1:8762500-9488333 GCF_036850765.1 Saccopteryx bilineata
TTTTTATTTGCTGGACTATTCGGGTTTCTCTGTAACTTAAAGACTTATTTGGGAAGCCAGTTCCAAAGGTTGGCCAAGTAAAGTTCAGAGTGCAGTGCTTTATTTTTTTGTTTGTTTTATTTTTATTTTAGAGAGAGAAGAAAGGAAAGAGCAAGAGAAACATCAGTTTGTTGTTTCACTTACTCATGCACTCATTGGTTGATTCTTGAATGTGCTCTGAGCAGGGATTGAACCTGTAACTTTGATGTATGGGGACTATGCTCTAACCAACTGGGCTATCTGGCCAGGGCCAGAGTGCAGTGGTTTTTCATTGTTAAACACACTGTCCTCCCCTCTCCATGCCTCTGTACGCACTCACCTTTTTCTGGTCCTACTAGTTCCAGCTGACAATCCGGCCTCGGCAGAACACGGTTTTCTTACCCATGGGAAGAGATGAGAGAGGAGAGATAAGCTGCATTCCCCTGAGCTTCTGCAGAGAGCCCGGACCCGGGCCTGCACTGCTTTCTCTGTTCTTACAGGGCTCCTTTAAGGGAGTCCTGGCTGTCCCTGCCCACTACGGACAGGAAAAGTGGGACGGGCTGAACTGGGACTTCCTGACTTAAAGGGCCACCCCTTACTCTTCACTGGCTCTGATTGTGCCTTCCAGCCAAGAATTTTCCGTTTTGAGGCTCATTTTAATAATATTTCAGGAAGCTTTTCTTTTCGGAGAGAAGTCATCAGAGTAAAACGGCTGTGCCCGTAGCCCCTTGCAGCCGATCTCGAGCCTGTCTGCTGGTGGTCCAGCCTGGACAGTCACCGTCGTGCTTATACTGTAGCTACTCGTGGTTCATTTGGATTCGGGAAGGGGGTGGGATTTGCTCAGTGTAGCTGTAACATTGGGGTGTTTGGCATTCAGATTGAACTGGTTATACCTGATGTCACTTCCAGCTTTCCCAGGCCAAGTCGGGAAAGTTCAACCCACATGTCCACGTAGAATACGAATGGAACCTTCGACAGGAGGAGATGGATGAGAGCGACGATGATCTGGATGATAAAGTGAGTGTGTACCAGACTCACTCTTTGCGAGGTCGTTGGGGCCTTATGACCTGGTGTACCAGGGCTGTTTCTGGGCTCAAACGTTGCTCCTCGTTGGGCCCCATGTGCTAGCTGTTAGGCAGGGGTCTGCAGAGCAGCAGAGACGAGGGTGTGTGTGCACAGAGAGCATGGAATTTATGCTAAGGGATTGGCCAGCACACCTACGAGGGCTGACAAGTCCAAAATGGGTGGGGCAGGCTGGCAGCGCCACACTCGGCAGCCAGAATTCCTGCGCAGTGGAGGGGCCTCCGTCTTTTCTCCTAAGCCCATCAACTCATTGCATTAAGCCCACCCACATTATGGAGGATAATCCCCTTTATTAAAAATCCAAATATTAATCACACTAAAAAATACCTTCAAGGCTGGTGTTTGACCAAACACCTGGGCGCCATAGCTCAGCCAAGTTGATACATAAAATTAACCATCAACACAGCTAATGAATAACGAATAAGTCACATTTATCGAGCACTTGCACATGGCCTAGGCTGCAGCAGGCACGGCCCCCTTGTCCTCACCGTGGCGTAGTCACGCCCTGCATTGTGGAGGAGAAAACGGACATGCACGGAAACCTTGCCGCTCACCTGAAGTCCCCAAGTGGTGAATGCCAACCCGGGATGGGGCCTGCTCCTGACTCCCGTGGGTCGTTCTCGGGCCTCGGAAGGCTCGGCCTTGCACCTTGCGCTGGGCGCATGGAGCGTCTCCCCTTTCCCGGCAGGATGCAGAGAACAGGCCGAGGTGGTCGTACAAAGCCTCCTGTAGGCACCTGCTGCTTTGGGAGGAGACAGGTCATCGTGCAGGCGATCACCAGTATAGTAGCCATTGGGGGAGCTGGCCGAGACATGCCCGGGAGTTGGGGGAGTAGGGGAAGCCGTGGCCCCCTCCTGGCCAACAGTGGAGACCCTATCCAGGAAGTGCCGCTGGGGACAGGCTTCTGAGGGTGGGAGGAGCTCCTCAGGCTGAGAAGTGAGGAGGAGAGCATCCCTCCAGGAAGGGGGGGGCAGTCTGTGCAGAGGCCCCGGGGTCAGTCTGGGGCACGAGTAGGATCAACGCCCTTCGCAGGGGCTGGGTGGACAGTGGCAGCCCCACCAGGAAAGGCGCTGGCAGTCAAGTGTGACCACTGGCTTTGGATGAAGCCGATTAGTTTTTCAAAGCAATCATCAGTAGCAGTCTTAAGGCAGCAGAGCTCTCTTGTCGGAAGAGCCAGGTTTCCTGCCAGCTCCGCCATCAGTGTGGGAACGAGCTGGGGCTGGGATGGAGTCGGAGTTCCGTGGCAGCTAGCGGGCCCTGTGCTGCCCATGGTCCGAGGGCTAGTTCTGAGCTCTCTGTGTATGATTTGGTGGCTCTGGATGGATGACCCTGAGCTTCCTAACTTGGAAAGTCGCATGGATGTTAAAGCTATCACCAGGAGTGCAGACTCAGGGGCACTTCGTAGGCAGTTGAAAATGGCTTTGAATCCAGGAGGCTGGAGTTGGACCCACAGGTCCGAGTTATCGGCATTCGGTGTCCGTCAAAGCCACAGTTGTACGTGAGATGAAATCACTTTCAAAGTGGAGGCAAAATGAGAAGAGAAGTCAGGATTGAGAACTTGAATATTTAGCGGTTGAACGGAAAGGGATGTTTAATGTAGTCAATTACAGATGGTGGGAACCTGTTCAAATGTTGGTGAAAGTGTCCTGCCTGGGGAGGGGTTTGTTGGCTAAACATTAAATCTAGCCGTGACCTTAATGCTGCTGTGCACTGCTAATCCCTAACTGGTGTCCCCTGATGTGACCCTGGTAATGGTGACATGAGGGTCGGAACTGTAACGTCTGCCTCCTGCCCTGTACTGTGTGCGGCTCTGGGCCGTCCCTGTGAGTGACCTTGGGGAGCCTGGAGCCACCCTGCAGGGCATCCTGACCGCCGTCTCACCCGTGCTGTTCTCTCCGCCAGCCGAGCCCCATCAAGAAGGAGCGCTCCCCGCGGCCTCAGAGCTTCTGCCACTCCTCCAGCGTCTCCCCCCAGGACAAGCTGTCCCTGCCAGGCTTCGGCACACCGAGGGACAAGCAGCGGCTCTCCTACGGCGCCTTCACCAATCAGATCTTCGTCTCCACAAGCACAGACTCGCCCACGTCACCCACCTCGGAGGCCCCTCCGCTGCCTCCTAGAAACGCCGGGAAAGGTACGGGCTTGGAGAAGGGCCCCAGGAATCCACCCTCAGGGCTAGAGTCTGCCCAGCCTGGAGGTAAAAGTTGCAGGGTGCTTTCGAGTGGCAGAGGACAGAGTGTAATGCCAGGTCAGCCGCAGGTAGACGGTGCGTGGGCTCGCCTCCTGCATTCTCTGTGTTAGCTCACAGCAGTCCTGTCTGGTGCGTGCCCTCCCTGCCCATTTTACAGATATGGAAATCGAGGCTTAAGGAGGTAGCGTGGCAAGTGGTAGAGCTGGGATTCAATCCAAGGTCCATATCAGGTCCAAACCGGGGCTCTTGCCTCTTTAATGTGGGGTAGAGTTCTGGTTCTCTGAAACTCACCTCTGCACTGACAGGCCTCTCTTCTGAGACGTGAATAGCGACAGTGGTGGTCATGGTGGGCTGGCAGGGCCCTGCGCCCAACCCGGCTCAGTTTATGTTCACAAATGAGGTGGTTGCCTCAGTCGGTGGCATTATGCAACCAAGGGGACAGTTGTTCAGAGAGGCTGAGTATTTGACCGAAGGCTCTAGGCTGTTGGGAACACTAAGCCAGGTCCTGTGTGACCTGGGCCCACCCTCCTGTGTCCTCTGATGAGACAGGTCCTGTGGCAGAATCGTCCCCCGAGGAGGGTTGGTAGGCAGTGCGTGGTCAGATGCCTCTGCAGGGCTGATGGTCCCACCCCGCTCTCCACCAGCGAAGTGCTTGTCCGGTGTCCTGAACCCACAGACAGCGCCCTGCCCCCGAAGTCACCGTTTCCCCCTGGACAGGGACAGATCATTTCACCATTCAGGTGTCACCCCAGCCAGGGGGAAGTTGAGAGGTCCCCAGATCTATGGCTCTGGGTTTGTTCTCAGCCAGAACACCCAAACGCGGGTTCTCCCTGGGTGCTCAGCTCCTGCTGACACGGGTCTCGGCCCCTCCGCACACAATGCCCGCCTATTGGAATCACACTGGGGCTATTTTCTGGGAAATGTGAGCTTTATTCAAAACAGTGTTTTTTCAGAGCTTATTCTCCATTGAGATAGTGTTATCAATGGGAGCTGTGTTCTTAGAGAGACCCCAGATGGCCTCATAGATCATAAAATAACGGAGGAAAGTGAAATGAAGGCTTTGGCATGAACAGTCCTCGTCAAAGATAGCCAGTGACCATGAGGCAGCAGCACGTGGCAGCCAGAGCTCACCTCCCGTGTTTTTCTTACCACACAGTCGCTAGCGTGAACCTCAGTGAGGCATCTGGACCCTTTTCAGATCCCTAAGGCCTTCTCGTTTCCACGCTGTACTGGGAGACGTCAGTTGCTGCTCGCCTGGGCAGCGATGCCCCCATCAGGCCCGCCCCGCCCGATAAGAGCGGAGCTCCCCTTTCTAGCCCCAGAAGCGGACCGTGAGAATCCTCCAGGCCGATGAAATGATGGAGGAATTACTGTGAAAGGGTCCCCGTCCCCCGATTGTGGGAACCGACTTCCTAGTGAGGACCGTGCGAGACAGGCGGGGCCTAGCTTGATCAGAGAGTCTGTGGGTGACTGAGAATCTTGGGGGAAAAGGTGTAAGGCGAGAATGACACCAGAGTCCTGGGGGCCACGAGGTTCCCTTGCCCCCTCCACCTCTTTCTGTAACTTTATCTCAAGGGGACACAGAAACCCACAAAATATACTGTCTGACTCAGTGCCAGGCGTCTCTCCTGCCTTGATTAAATTCCAACTAGCCCTTGACCGAAGGCCCAGGAGACAAAGACCAGAGTGACTCAGCCAGCGCTGCTGAGGTGCTTAAGGCCTTGGCCATCACCACTGTGCTCAGCTGAAGATAGTCGGCCCCCACCGTCCCCCTCAGGAAACTCCTGAAACTGTAAAGAGAAGTCCCTCCGGACTCAGACCAGAATGCCCTTCCAGGCCGTGCCAGCGGAGATCTGGCCTGCACTGGTGAGGCGCAGGGCACAGCCTGGTCCTGCGTGAGCCGCGAGCCGGGTCCCGCCTCCGCCTGGGCTCACGCGCCCGTGTGCTTGGCAGGGCGGTGCTGGTGGAAGGGAGTTCTGAGAGGACGTTGTTGGAGGCCAGCTGAGGCTGTGCAGAGAGAATCCCCCTCTGTCGGGTGGCCTTCCACGTTTTCCGCTTCGTTCTGTTGAACTGACAGGCCCATCTGCATGGAAACAAGGGTGTCTTGACGCGATCGGTCACCCGGGTTGCCCCTCTTCCCTGGCAAGTCGGGCCGGGCTCTCTGCACACAGGGGTCATTTCTGCAACTGTGAGTAGAGGGGTCCCGGGGGCCGTGGCTTCCGGGGAGGCGGAAACAGACACTCATGTCTGAGTCTCCGCTAATCAGGGGAGTACTGAGGGGAGCAGGAGACCACATCCTTCTGAATCCGGCTGGGGAATCCTTTCCGGAAACCCCAGCTGCCTCATCAGAATGCAGGGAGGCGACCTGCATCGCCTGCAGGCAGAGCCGCCTCGTGCTGGCGCAGAGCTCCCATCCGCGGGGCAGACGCCACCATTCAGAGCCCAGGCTCGCCGCCCCGGAGCCCTGGACAGAGACGCTGGCCGCCTGGCCCTTCTTCAGATGTCAGTCCAGCGGGATTAAACCAGGGCTGTAAACTCAGGTGTGCACAAGTCCCTCTCTGCAGACCAGTAGCTCGCCCCCTACTTTGCATCTATTAAGGCTAGAACTTTCTCGGGCTTGCCAAGGTGGGTTTCTCTTTCATCTTTCAGCTAAAATTAGGTTGTAGAACCAGGATATCTGAGAGCAAGACAGATGCTGAGAGCCTGACCAGGCGGTGGCGCAGTGGATAGAGTGTCGGACTGGGAGGACCCAGGTTCGAGACCCCGAGGTGGCCCCTTGAGTGCGGGCTCATCTGGTTGGAGCAAAAGCTCACCAGCTTAGACCCAAGGTCGCTGGCTTGAGCAAGGGGTTACTAGGTCCGCTGAAGGCCCACGGTCAAGGCACATATGAGAAAGCAATCAGTGAACAGCTAAGGTGTCGCAAGGGGCAATGAAAAACTAATGATTGATGCTTCTCATCTCTCTATTCCTGTCTGTCCCTGTCTGTCCCTCTCTCTGACTCTCTCTCTGTTTCTTGGGTGGGGGGAGGATACTGAGAGAGGAACCCAGTCCACACGCCATTGTGCAGCGCAGGAGCTGAGCCTGGGGAGGCGAGGGAACTTCTGGTCACACGGTGACTGAGATAGGACAGAAAATGGAAATGGGCCTTAGGACCTGTCAGGCCAGGTCTTCTAGCTTCTACTTTTCCATGTTGGGGAAGGTGGTCCCTCTCTGCCTTGCCCTGCAGGAGGAATTGCCCTCCCTTGTCATTGGAACCCAGGGAGACAGGTCATGGAGAGAGCATTTTGTAAAGCGCGGCGCCTCACCCCCCGTGGGTGCGTCAGGGTTGTGGTCAGCCTGGCGGGGCCCCTGCTCAGAGAGCGGGTGTGATGTCTGAAAGCGCTGGCACGCAGCGAGCGAGTGCTCAGCGGAGGGGAGTCAGCTCCACCCAGCTGGGCGGGCTCAGCTCGCCACCCAGTCCCGGAGGCTGGGATGGAGCCCGGACGCTGGGATGGAGCGAAGCAAGGAGTGGAGAGGGCTCGTGCCTCGGCGATCACGGTCCAGTGGGAGAGACATCAGGACCTGTGCCTTCCGGGCAGCACGGGTGCTGGGTGCTGCTCAGAGCTGCTCGGCTTATCGCTCAGGAGCCAGATCGAGAAGCGCTCTCTCCCCCGGGGACCAGACAGAGCCCCCAAAGCCCCGGGGCTGTGAGGGAGCCTCCTGGCCCCTGGCACAGAGGGGCTGTGCTCTATCCGGGCTTGTTGAATGGACGAACAACAGAATCAGTGAGGACGTGTCCCCAAAGCACGTGTGCAGTCAGGAGGTGACACTCCTCACACGAGACCAGACGTCTCGGGTGGTGTAGTTGACCTGCTGAAAGTGCATGAGGCCCAGACCCGTTGTGTCGCATTTTGTACACTATGTCTCTGCCTGTCACGCGAGGTCCGCGGCAGTGAGGGCCGAGAGAGGAAGGGACAGGAGGGTCCTTAGGGCCTGGAGGTGGCCTGCCGCCGTGAGCGTGCTCTGCTGGATGAACCAGACTTTCCTGTCCGCGGCACTGTTCCGTAGGCCTCCGTGACTGTTGCCAGGACTTCTGCTCTCGTGGGGAGACAGCCATCCGAGCGGCTTGATTTGAAAGCTTCCCGTGGGCTCTTGCTTTTTACTCATATTAGATCTTTTTTTTTTTTTTTTTTTTGGCTTCTCTCAGTCTCCCCCAGTCCTTTTTATATCATTACACACCTGTCCCCTTGCACTGGCCACCCGGCTGGCCGAGACAGGGGCTGTGATTTTGCCCTCAGCAGGGGCCGCTGGCCCAGGCTCAGGTCTCAGTGGCGGGGCTGCCAGGGTGTGGGCAGGGAAGCGGGGCAGTGTGCTTCTGGGACGCAAGGTGTCTGTGTGGTGGCTGAGGAGCCAGCCCTGAGCCCTGGCGTCCTGAAAGGAGCTTGCAGGACAGATGAACAGCAAGGGCCCTGTTCTCTGTGGGGTGCGTGTCAGCGTCCCACTGCCAGAATCCTGACCAGGTCTCCGCTGACTTCCGAGGTGTCTGGCACACCCCACCTCTCTGTGCCTGTTTCCCCATCTCAGTTCTTTGTTTCCGCACACACGGCTCTTCTGGAAATGGCTGTGTGTGTGTCTACTTTTTAAGCGATCATATGCTCCTTTTCCCCTTCCTCTCCCCATTCTTTCTGTGTTCCTTTCTTGCAGCCAGTGGCTTGATTAGTTTTAGCATCAGTCCGGGCGCTGAAGGTAGCTCATTTGATTGGAACATCGGTCCCAGACAGGGGTTGCCGGGTAGATCCCGGTCGGGGTACATATGGGAGCCTCTCTATCTGCCCTCTTCTCACTTAAAAAAAGAAAAAGGAAAGAAAGAAATTATACAGACAGTGTTTTTGAAAGGTTGTCAGGATAATTGTTAAAGCCATGTTCTGGGCCTTGTTTTTTTTGTTTTTTGAATGAGCTGCACTTTTATTCGGTCTCCAGCATGGAAGGTCTCTGGGTTTTCTATTTTGCTGACCAAAGGTCTGAAGACATTATATAGACTCTTGACTTACACTGTAGACTTGCCCCGTGCTCAGAACGTGCCGGGCACTGACGGACAGACGATAGGAATCTTGCCCTACGGAAGCTCACCAGGAAAAGAAGAAGTCAGCGCTGACACAGGTGGAGAAGACTGAGGGACGTTGGCCCCCGTGGATGCTCAGAGATAAAAGCAGTGGCCCTCGGGCAAAGCGGATGGATCAGAGGAGGCTGCCGCCAGGTGACGTTTGACCCTTAGCAGTGGTGCCATTCAAGGAAGAGATGCTGTGTGTGTCCTGTCAAGGCTGAGTCCGGGCAGGAGCCACCTGGCCTGACTCACTGGCTGTGACTGGCCGGCCAGTGTCCTAAACGCTCGGAGCCTTGGGTCTCTTTGCCCCAAAAATGATGGTTCTGATGGCACTGCAACAGTAAGGTGACTTCTCGGTAATGCCTGTGAACACCTGAGGAATATTCGTACAACCTGAGGGCGGCTCTTTCAGATGGTGAGATCTCTGGCGGACCAGCACTGACCCATGGACCAGGCGGTTGAAAACCACTGCTCTAGAGAATTTGGGAAATAGATGTGGAGATTTGAAAAAGCATGTTGATTGTGATTTTAGGAATGGATTTTTTTTTAATATCTATACACAGGTGTAGGTGAATGGTTTTTTAGGACAGGTTTTTATGGACTTTTTAGGTGGATAGAGTTCCTTGTTGTTAAAGATGGAGGCTTTGATCAGACGAACTCTGTATTCTAAGACTGTACCGTGTTCTTATAGAGGGACTTCAGCGAATAGAGGAAGTGGTCCTGGGAGAGCCCCAGGGAAGAGCTGCAGCCTTTGGGGAGTTTTACTGAATATTGATACAATGTTAGACCCAGGAGAGCAGAACAGGGCTTGAGCTGCCAACTGCCCGTGCGGCTGCCGGCCTGGACAGGGGCCCCTGAGGTGCGGTATCGTCAGGTGCCTGGGCCATGTGCACCCTGACTACGGGCTGGGCCCACTTCTGAGGGGTGGCCCTCAGCGAGACACCTCCCGAGCTGATGGCATCGAGGTCCTCGTGGCGCACAGCTCAGGGGCGTCCGTGGGGGGGTGTCCATGGGGACCACTGGAGTTGAAGGCACACAGAGTTTCCATGTGGATCGGCCAGGAGGCTGTTGGAGATGCAGACAGTGGACCCCAGTACGTGAGGCCCTGGAAAGAGCTGAGATACACGCTGTCTCCCTGAGAAGACCCTCAAATAATTGACGAACCTCAGAGTTCTTTCTAGCAGCTTTAGAAGACCAGACCCACACTTTTAGGAAAAAGGACTAGAAGATGAGTTGACGTAATAGCCAATACCAGTGCAAAGGCGTCCACGGCATCTTTTCCTTCCTGTCACAGGCCTGGCGGACGGAGCTGAGGGGAGAGAACGGCCGTGTGCGGCCTGCCCCCCGCCCCCTGTGCAGCTGCCTCCTGCTTTAATTGGTTTGATTCTGTTTATTCTTTATTTTGTTTTGTTTTAGCTTCCTTTATCCTGCCAGAACTGCTTCTTTCCTGATTGAGCCAGTTTATTTTGCATAAAACCATCCCCTTTGGAGCTTGGAAACTAGTTACTCATTTTGGAAGTTTTCTGAGCTTGTGAAATCTTTTTTTTTTTTTAATATTTATTATTTATTGACTTTAGAGAGAGGAAAGAGAAAAGGGGAGAGGAGCAGGAAGCATCATTCATAGTTGTTTCTCCTGTGCACCTTGACCAGTCAAGCCCAGGACTTTGAATTTGAATTGGAGACCTCAGCATTCCAGGCCAACACCTTATCCATTGTGCTACCACAGGTCAAGAGAACGCATGAAATCTTTAAAAAAAGAAAAAAGTCTTTTTCTGGGCTCTAATACAGCGTTTTTTCAGCCACTTATAACCCATACCCTCCCAGCCAAGAAGATTGTGTGGCCTCTTATTTCTGGGGTCTGAATGTGTATTCTCCATGAAATTAGATTATAGCATTAAACATTCCTTTTCAGACTTCATACTGCCCCTCTCTGCCCTATTTTCTCTTCCTCCCTGGTTTTTGATTAGTGACCCTAAGTGAGACTTAAGTCTTCCTTAAGAATCACTCACTAGCCTTAAAATGATAGAAGTAGCAGTTCATTTACCCATTAAGTCAATAGTAAGCTACTAAATTCAACTGACTATACACCAGAGCGGGGTCCCAACGGGACCTGCAGTCTGGCGAAGGAAAATAAGCAATAAATATGTAAATAAAGACGTATCATCACAGGTTGTAACAGCCTCTGGGAAGAAAGTCTGTAATGACATGTGAAACGCTGATCTCTTCACTTTGAAATGAGGATTCCGGAGGCTTGGTTTTGCTGGGTTTGTGGAGAGAGGATGACTCTGGTCCAGTCACTCCTGAGATGGCCTGCATGCACAGTTTGGCTCAGAGACATGGTGCCGTTAACATTCTGTCTGGCAACTTCTGTTCCCAGGCAGGGTTTGGAACTGATGTAATGACTTTTCAGATGCAGTGCCTCAGTGCGTCCCTAGATGGCGATAAAGATGAATTTGCTGCAGAACCTTATCATTGTAGGTTATCTAGTCTCCGTTTATTTCCGAGGGGAAGGTTACACCACCTCATACTGAGCATTTGTTGTCTTTCTCGTGTGCCAAGCAGGAAATGCTGCCCTGGCGTTCAGACACAGCGGCATCCTGTGACAGGTGCACTCCTTGCTGACCCGCTGTGTGATCCCAGCTCCGCCCTGCGTGGGTCACCCTGATGGTGCCAAGTCCCCCACTTTCCTGCCTGCAGAATGGGGACCGTAATCCCCCACCCACGTACTTCACAGGGTCATCATAAAAATCAAGGGGAATGGCATATACGGACACATTTTGAAAACTACTACAGAGCATTATACAAGTGAAAGGCTACAGTAACAGGGACTTGTTACAGAAATAAAACCGTTTCTGCAATTGCAGTGACTGGTGCTGTAATTTGACATTGGTGCGGGTAATGGCAAGGCTTCCGTTGTGGACAGGACTGAGCGGGAATACATTTTACCCTGCCTGAGAGGGACATTGCCTTCCCGGACGAGGCAACCTCTGAGAAACAGTGCTTTAAGTCAGTGTCGGCCCTGATCAGTCATTAGTAATGGGAGAGACCAAAGCACATTTTACTAGGGTAGGAAGCCAGCAATAATGAAGCTTTTCTTCTAACACACAGACTGTAAAAAGCTCTCCTGGACCCTTGCTGGGTCAGCAGCTACCATCCTGTGTTAGACATCTGGTGTGGCAGCGTTCTGAGCTTTTCTTTGTTTATCTCCTTTAAAAAAATTTTTTTTTTCTTTTTTTTCTTTCTTTTTTTTGTATTTTTCTGAAGTTGGAAACGGGGAGGCAGACTCCCACATGCGCCCAACCGGGATCCACCCGGCATGCCCACCAGGGGGCAATGCTTTGTCACTGGCATGCCCACCAGGGGGCGATGCTCTGCCCATCTGGGGCATCGTTCTGTCACAACCAGAGCCATTCTAGCACCTGAGGTAGAGGCCACAGAGCCATCCTCAGCACCCGGGCCATCTTCGCTCCAATGGAGCCTCGGCTGCGGGAGGGGAAGAGAGAGACAGAGAGGAAGGAGAGGGGGAGGGGTGGAGAAGCAGATGGGCGCCTCTTCTGTGTGCCCTGGCTGGGAATTGAACCCGGGACTCCTGCACGCCAGGCTGATGCTCTACCACTGAGCCAACCGGCCAGAGCCAATTTTTTTTTCTTTTAATGCTTGTGGACCGAACATAGTTAAAACATCTACCAAGTGATAAACATAAAGGGATGCGTGTCAGAGTGCCCAGAATGGAGTGCCCGGCGCCCACCACAGCAGCCACGTCCGTGCCACTTTGCATAGCTACAACTAACGTATTCCCGTAGCAACTTTAACAAACCCTCTTTTTTTTTTTTTTTTTTTTTTTTAATTTAAAACATTAATTCAAAAAAGTCAACTTTTGCCCTGCTGGGCGGTTCAGTAAATAGAGCTCACCGAGGTCGCGGGTTCTATTCCAGGTCAGGGCACGTACGAGAAGCAGCCAGTGAGCGTACAGCTACATGGAACAACTAAGTGGAGCAACGGGTTGATGCTTCTCTCTCTTTCTCTTTCTCTCTCTCTCTCTCTCTCTTTCTCTCTCTCTCACAGATCAATGGAAAATAATTTTTTAAATATGAAAACTTTTGCGATAACGCTGTATATGTGCGTAAATATTAATAGGATTATTGCTACTCTGTCTTTACCTCTGGAGGGTGATGGTATTTTTTTTAAATCTTTAGAAATTAGTGCCTCATTTATATAACGTGTTCAGGCTTCCAGTCTAATAAGTGGTTTATGATTTTCAGAACAATCGTCAGAGTTGGAGGAAAAAAATGTTTTGGGACTTTTCTTTTTCCTGAGTGACTCTTTACATTAGAGCCTGCATTATTTACAAAAGTCATTAAGAAAACCCAGGCAGAGTTGGCTGACAAAGCAGCCGCTGTCATGGAGAGGCAGCCTGTCTTCCGTGGCCGCCGCGTGTCCCGGCCCGCGGCCCGTGGAGGGTCGGCCTCGCTCTCGCTTCCTCCGTGGGTGTCACTGCCGTCCCGAGCACCTTCTTTCCTCGTCAGCATTTGCGATAGTTCCAGTAACATACTGGTTTAAAATGTCTTATTTTTCCCGTTGCATCTCAGAGACCTCAGCGCACTTGCATGCTGTGTGGACGAGCTTCGGTTTCTTAAACACACACACCTTTCCTTTATTGTCGTTTCTTTTTTACCAGCAATTTCTAAAAACCATTTGTGAGTCATGGGGTCGGTGGGCGTGGCCGCGTCTGGCCCTGCGCTTGCGCCCCCCCCCCCCGGGTGTCCCGCCACCTTCTGTGTGTGGACGTGGGTGTGTGCTGGCTACCCTGTGCGACCAGGACTAACCTTCCTGCCCCGTTCGGTTCCTTTCCAGGTCCATCGGGCCCACCTTCGACACTTCCTCTAGGCGCCCAGACCTCTAGCAGCACCTCCACCCTGTCCAAGAACCGTCCCCCCCTTCCCCGGGTGTCCTGCCACCTTCTGTGTGTGGACGTGGGTGCGTGCTGGCTACCCTGTGCGACCAGGACTAACCTTCCTGCCCCGTTCGGTTCCTTTCCAGGTCCATCGGGCCCACCTTCGACACTCCCTCTAGGCGCCCAGACCTCTAGCGGCACCTCCACCCTGTCCAAGAAGCGGCCTTCCCCCCCCCCCCCGGGTGTCCTGCCACCTTCTGTGTGTGGACGTGGGTGTGTGCTGGCTACCCTGTGCGACCAGGACTAACCTTCCTGCCCCGTTCGGTTCCTTTCCAGGTCCATCGGGCCCACCTTCGACACTCCCTCTAGGCGCCCAGACCTCTAGCGGCACCTCCACCCTGTCCAAGAAGCGGCCTCCCCCCCCACCGCCCGGACACAAGAGAACCCTGTCTGACCCTCCCAGCCCACTACCTCACGGGCCCCCAAACAAAGGCGCTGTTCCTTGGGGTAAGTCATCTGAAAGCCAGGGCCAGCCGGGGCGCGGGGCGCCGTGGGCGCAGACACTCAGCACACGCGGCAGGCAGAGCAGATGGCATGCACGCCAGGGGGTGGTGTGCGTGGGAATGCCGGTGCTGCCTCTAACGGCCGAGAAACATCTCGGAAGGTACTCAGAACCATTTAAAAACTATTGTAACGATACTGAGGTGCTGAGCGTTTCCTGTGCGCCAGACACTGTGCCAGGCGGCCTCCCACAGTGCACTCAGTCACAGCGGCAGCGCTGCCAGGCACACAGACCCCGGCAGCTTCGTCGGCAGATAAGGAAACTGTGGCTCAGAAGGGCTAAGTCATTTGTTGTGCTCACAGCGGCCAGCATGGTTTCCCTAGATGACAAATCCTTCCTAGTCGCTGCTCACCCTGCGCTCCAGGTAAAGGCAGACAGACTGTTCACCCCGCACCTGGCGGGGTCCTGGTCAGGCTCTGTCTCCCAGCCTCTTTGCTGCCACACCAGGCTTCTGTCACTGGGGTACATCTGTCACCTGGGGTGCATCAGGCTCTCTCCCCCGGGGGCTGTCTGCTCCCGGCTCCCTTCTCCTTCGGCTTGCTTGTCTGTGCCCCTGGCCCTCCTCTCTAAAGACACTTCCGCCCCACCCATGTCCTCCGGGGCCCCGCCCCAGTGCCCAGTGCCTTGTGTCTGGTGGTGGTCTGTCTGAGCCCCAGGAGGGCAGGGTTCTTGTCTGTGTGCTCTTGTCTGTGTTGGCTGTGCCTAGAACTGAGCCCCATAGACAGCAGGTAGTCAGTGATTGCCTGAGAACAAACCTACCTACCAGAGCGGGCGCCTTGAACCGTTGCAGCGACAGGGACTGCCAATCACACATTTCCCTCCACAAGGAACATAGTTTCCATCCCTGTCTACCTCCTGAGTTCAGCAGAACTCTTCACTAGCCTGTCAACAGTGTCAGCCATGCACAAGGGTGTTCCCCACAATGGGGACACACATTTTTGCTGGACGTGTCACCTCCTCCTTCCAGCGAGTTTCCTCAAAAGGCCTCGTCAGAAGTCCATATCAGGTGTTGTGAATTTTTGGAATTTTTGGAAAAAGCCATGATGCCGTTTGCAGATTGGCACAGCCGTCTGTCAGCTGACGTAGATGCCACAGGGTGCGTGCGCCAGTGTGTGTTGGGCCCCTCAGCATCCCTGCGGGCCTGTTGCTGGGGACTCGACACCGCGTGCTTGAGGAGTTCGTGGGCTCGCGTGGGCGGCAGCGGGTGAGGTTGGGTGCGTGTTCTTCTCTGTGGGAGCTGACCTGTTCTCGCAATGCGGAAGTTCTGGCGTGACACACTGCACGGGAAGGCCTCTTGGAAGAGGGGTGTTAGGGAAATCGTCCCCGGGGAAGACGAGCGAGGGAAAGACAGTGCAGGGTGTGACATGGACATGTTGTCGCCCGTAGTCCTGCCGTCTTCAGAGGCCGCGTTCCAGCACCTCCAGGAGTCCCCAGATTTCACCAGGAAATCTGGTACTTTCCCCCAAATAACGTGCCATGGACGGTCAGTTTCCTGTGCGGGTTTTCATATCACCAGAATGACCCTCTTTTCAAAGTTTACTAAACTTAGTTCTTTTCCTCGATCGGCCTTTATTTCTGTGTAAGGTTGAAGCCCCCCGTTCAACTTACAAGACACAGTCCATGAAATCTGCCACTTTTCAGTTTCCTGCCTGAAGAATCAGAACTGTCTTAGCCTCTCTCACATCTCAGCAGCAGGACGAAGCAGCTGGTGTATTTTTGTTTGGTTTGGTTTGGGGATATTTTTGTGGCTAAAGGGCATTTTTCTCTAAACAAAGTTGCCACTTTATGAGAATGAGTTAGTGCCACCAGCTGGAAGCTTTCAGGTGTCACGAAGCTGTGGGCACTGGGCCGTCTGCGGGGCTCTCCCACCAGCCAGGGCCTCCCACCTCCAACCAGCCTGCGGGGCAAAAATGCGAAGCTGTCTGCACTCAGTGACAGGCGTCCACGTCACTGACTTTGGTGGTCACTCACAGGCAACCCCAGATAGTAATTCTGGGGTCAGCCGGGCCGTGCCTTCTGTGCCGGGGTGTGTGCACCTCTCTGAGATGCACTTACAGGCAGCCACGACAGACACAGGGCAGAGGCTGGGAGACAGAGCCTGACCAGGACCCCGCCAGGCACTGGGTGAGCAGTCTGCCTTTACCTGGAGCGCAGGGTGAGCAACGACTAGGAAGGTTTGTCGTCTAGGAAACGGTGCTGGCCGCTGTGGGGACATGTGTACACAGCCGGACTTCTACCACGCAGGTCACGTCACTCTGATCCTGGTCTCCGTGCTTTATGTCGGGTCATGGCTGCTCAGTGTTCTCCCTGCCCATCTGCCACTGACATTTCATTCCAGAGGCCAGGGGCGGGGCCAGGCTGGCTGTTCATCAAGCCCACGGGGTGTCAGACTCCTAGGCAGCGTCTGATGCCCATGGCTTCCCTCTAGGAACCGGTCTGTCCCATGCTCAGTGGTCCCCTGCACCTCCCTGAGCTGCGGTCCCGTGGACTGTCTGGGATCAAGACTCGGACCTGGGGGCAGACACCAGGCATGAGACATGGTGCTGGCACCGCCTGTTAGCTCTGCCTCACCTGCCAACCCCTGAGATGGGGCGTGTCTGCCGCACACCAGGCTCACAGGCTATATTCTCCCCCTAGGACCAAGCCTTTGCTCACTGTATGACCTCAGTCTAGAACGTTCTACCGATTCATGTTCACGCTTCGTCACCTTTCCAGACTGACTCTCCAGGGATCTGCTGAAAGGCCTTCCCCAGTCTGGCTGCCACCCCGCCCCTGCTCGGTGTCCCCTCTGGGCTGGGACTGTCACGCGGTTCTGTGCCTCTCTGACTCGCCAGAGGCTTGGTGGTCTCCTCACAGGGGGCATGCACAGTGTCTGTCTCCGTGAAGCACTCTGGACCCTGCGCCGCAGGCCTGGGTTCTGGTCCGACACCAGCCCTGTGACTTTCAACATGTGTCTTTGACGTGTTTCATACTTCAGTTTCTCCAGCTGTCAACAGGCTGGTTAGCAGTGCCTCACTCATTCTTAACCACAGTTTCATGGGGTAGGAAGCACTGAGACCCAGACAGGTGAACTCATCTGCCCGGGTCCTCCCCGCTGGCCGGTGGGGAGCCTGCATGCCTCGCCCTGTCCCTGGTCCGCTGTGCTTGGCACGGGGCAGTCCCGGGACACATCGGCCAGCGCGGTCTCTGCGCTTGCTTCTTTGTCCGTGAAGCAGAGACGGGAGCAGGGAGCCGGCAGGTTGGCACCCCACCCCACCTGGTGGTGGCCCTCGGCCACCGGCAGCGCCCTGATGTGCAGGGGTGGGGACCGCTCCAGGCTCAGTCCCCACCAGAACCAGTCTGCCACCCCCAGAATAGTCCCAGCATCGTGTACTGACAGCCACGACCTCGGTGAACGCAGCCACCTGGCCCAGGGGACAGCGAAGGCAGGGTTTTAATCAGGACACATACGGGCCCGTGTGCAGGTCTGGGTTTTGTGAGGACCCTGATTTTTGAAGTGGCGTGTCATTCACTCTCACCTTTGGGGTTAAAATAATTTCTTTTTAACCTACTTTTCACAGGCCAACACATATTTGAACACGATTTAAATAAAATTAGTAAGGAAAGGAGGTCAAAGGGAGAGTGTGGGTAGCAAAGGGACAGAGCCCAGGCCTGTGATCTCGTCACAGCAGTGGGGACCCTGCAGTCACAGGCTGAAAGTAGACCACCGATGTGGCCCTGAGGCCCTTGAGGCAAGACAAGAGCGAAGGAAAACCCACGGCTCGTGCTTGGTCACGGTGTCGGGCACGGTGTCGGGCAGTGAACTCTTCCCCCCGCCCCCCAAGCTGTGATTCAGATCTGAGAGCAGTCCCCCCGGGACCAGCAGGCTCCGTGCTCAGAGCAGCATCTGCAGTGCACATCGGGGGAAGCCATAGCGTGCACGGAGAGAACCTTCTAGAAGCCCGAGTTCTGATCCTGTTCTACCGATTTTGGCTGAGTGACCTCTGGAAATCATTTACATTCCTCAGGCCTCTGGGACTTCAAGTTATATCAGCTTTTTTTTTTTTTTTTTTTTATGTAGAGCCGATAATGGATGAAAAACTATCCCAGAATTATTCACTTCTCAGATTTCAAAGGCCAGACCTTCCCAGGGAAAAGGCTCAGAACTGAAATGTCTGACTGCGGCAGGCACACCTACTTATTGGAAGTCCTGCTGGCTTGCGCGGGAGCCTTCGGTTAGAAATGTCCCTTTACTTCCTTTTTCTTGGATTTCCCAGTTTCTTCTCCTGTCCACTCCCCCCGCCCCATTTTGCATGCAGTCGCAGAAATAAGAATGGCTTCTGCCACTTGGAGATTGTTTGCCAGGATTGCTTGACATTTTTTATCCATCACAACTAGCCTATAAGATAGAGACAGTTGTTGTGGCTGGTGTACAGATGAGGATGTCACAGAACAGAGGCTTCAGAGCTGGCATTTGAACCCATTTCTGACTCTGAAGCTCATATGACTATCTACCGTTCCAGAAGATGCCGGAGCCCCCAGGCCAGTCGCTGCTGGGCCCCTGCCCGCCTCTCCTTCCGCAGGCTCTTGGCCACGGCTCCTGAGCTGAGGAGAGTGACCACACGTTCCGGAAGATGCCGGAGCCCCCAGGCCAGTCGCTGCTGGGCCCCTGCCCGCCTCTCCCTCCGCAGGCTCTTGGCCACGGCTCCTGAGCTGAAGAGAGTGACCACACGTTCTCCAGTGCCGGCCCAGCGGCTCTCCTCGGCTCCCTCTTCTGTGCAGCTGCGTGTGACCCGAGTCCCGTCCCGACTGCACAGAGGTTACAGGGGACTGAGCTGCGCCTCTTCCCACGCTCCCTCCGACACTGTCCTGTTCTCAGACCTCTCTCTAAACCGCATTTTTCTCACCAGGCATGGCGGGGGGCCTTGGCCTCGGCGTGAGCATGACGGGGTTCCTGTCCGCCAGGCCGCGGGCGCCTGCCCGCCCAGGTGTGTGAGAATCCAGCCGAGGGCAGGCGGACTGAGGCAGCGCTGTGGTCCAGCCCACATTCAGCAGGCACCTCGTCACCACCCGTGCCAGAGCTGGGGCTGGACAGCAGGGTTCTGAGGTGAACGAGGCGGAGCCTCACCTCTGGGATAGGCGCTCGTGGGTTAGGTCATCTCTGTTACATCCTATCGAGGAACTGTGAGTGATTCCAAGTCCCTCTGTGTCAGGCCCCCTGAGGCCCAGCACTGGCTTCCGCACTCTTGAGTTTATCTCTGGTAACGGTCCTGCCCATCTCGGGGGGGGGGGGGGGAACAGGGACTGTCCCCATTTTATAGATTGGGGAACTGAGGCTTAGTGGAGAAAGCCATGTAGTCCAAACTCATGCCCACCAGTCCGTGGCCTGGTTAGAGTTCGAACCCAGGCTTGTGTGGCTCCAGGCTCTGCATCCTGAACCGCTCTTTAAAATCAGTGCGTGTGGGCGCTCAGGCAGTGGGGGGTCTGGCCGGGCAGGAGTTCTCGGAAGTCGGCCTGGGAGATGTTCTTTTAAGGTTGCGTGAGATTTGACTCCTAGTGGGAGGGGACAGGTACTGCAGGAAGAGGGGACAGTGGGCTGTGCTACAGAAACAGAAATACACGAAATACACGGTGTCTTTGGAGGGTGGAGAGCCATCTTAAGTGGCCAGAGAACATTCTGTCCGGGAGGCCCTCCTAGATCCCTGCCCGGTGGGCTCAGGGGACGGGCGGTGATCGACCATAGTTCAGTACACACCCTGCAGGTGGGCTGCCCAGCTCTGTTTCCCGGACCTGACCTTTACCAGCTGCCTGACCTTGGGCTTGATTGACTTCTCTGTGTGTTTCTCCCTGTGTAAAATGGAGGGTGATTATGCCACACGCCTCGTGAATGTGATGGCCGTGAGGCACTGAGCACTGAACGGCCTCGCAGTGAGTGCCCAGGGAGCAGCAGTTGCCATGGTCAGTGTCGCGGTGGGTAAGGAAAAGCGTGGAGACTTGTGGTCAGGACTTCTAGGTACACCGTTGAGCCACGTGACCTGGGGCTGCTCGTTCACTTACCCTCGTTTCCCTGTCTTCACAACGAGGAGAGACCACCTTGCCTGTGTGGCTGAGGGAGGGAGACCCCGGGCCGAGGGGCAGACAGAGCAGTGTGCTCGGGCCTGTGCTGTCCATCAGCCCTCCGGCCCTGAGCCTCCCCGTCCAGCCCCTCCCTGTGCTACCGGGAGGTGTCATGGGCCTCTAGGCACAGGAGGAGAGGGGTCTGCTGAGCGAGGGCACTGGGGTTTCCAGAGCAGTCATTGGAAGGGTAAGCGAGGAAGTAGACGAGCCGGAGAGAGCAGCAGGTTCCTGAGGACTCCTCTGGGTGCCCGGCCCCTTGGCTGTGCCGCCCTGCCTCCTCCTGGGAGTGGGCACGGAGGAGCTGCCTTGGTTCTAGCCAGCCTGCCTGCCTCGGGACAGCGCACGTGCTGCTCCCGGCGCTCTTCCGGTAGAAAGCGCTCTGTGGTCGGGGCACGTTCCCCAAAGACACCGCCCCTGCCCCTCGACCAGGTCGCTTCAGACACCGGCTCCCTCTCACAGCCCCCAGCCTAGGCGGCATCCAGCCCGCGCCGCGCCACCGTGCGGTTTGTCCTCTGTGTCTCCCTGGCCAGACCGTAAACTCGGCAAGAGCAGTGGCGTCTGATTAGCTTGGTGCCTCCTGCTCCGTGTCATGCCTTGTATGTACGTAGTAGGTGCTTAGTGAATGAACCGTGTTCACACGTGCACATGCTTGTGGGGTGTGTGTTTCTCCCGAGACCGCATCTCCCGGCCTGGGAACGGACTCTGGGTGAAGCTACGCGTGCTGTTCTGGCTGCGGTCTCTCAAACTCGGGAACCTAGCGTCGCCTGTGTGCCAGGCCCCACAGCCCCCACACAGTTCACTTCCCCGTCTGAGGCTGCAACTTTCTACATTTGCTTTTCCCTGTAGGTAATGACATGGGTCCAACATCGTCAAGTAAGACCACGAACAAGTTTGAGGGACTGTCTCAGCAGTCAAGGTAAGCCTCCTCTGTCCAGTAGCCCAGAGGCAGGTAGGACGTAAGTGGGGAGAGAGCATGAATACCAAGGGGGTTTGAGGGCCAGGATAGAAGACAGGACACACGGGTCATCTTCCCTCGGTGACTTAGTTTTTTGTTGGCTTTTCCTGTTCCTTTCAATGGAAGAGCCAACTTCTCGGACATCAGAGGACAGGAAAGGGGAAGTGAGGTGTTGGAAGGAGCCCACGGCCGACTCAGGCGCTCGGTGGCTGGTGCCTTTGGGGTCTGCAGCACGTCTGTGTCCTGAGAGAATTGTGGCCTCTTGTGAAAGGGGGGCCAGGAGTTCCAGCGAGCAGAGAGGCCCCTGAGGTGCTGGCATTTCAGTGGTGACGGGAGTGGGGCTTATTCAGACGACCCTGGTGGACTTCTGTCCCAGGGACCTGGGCCTCTCCCCTGCACATTTACACGTCCCCAAGGAGACACAGCTCAGGGGAGGTGGAGGGCTGACACACCAGCCGCTCCCTCTGGGGAACGAGGGCTCTGGAGTCCAGTAGCATCGGGTCTGAACGTCCACGTCCACCACCGACCGGCCTCGGACCTTCTCACTGAAGTGCCACACCCTCCGGTCTCCTCATCTGAATGTGGGGAACGGCAAAGCCACGCGTGGGATCACATGTGATTGTCACTTCTGTAGGCCGCACTGAGGACACATGGTAGCGTGCCAGGGGCTCTCAGAAATGTTACATCTCTGGGAAAAGATGAATGATGGGAAATAAACTATAATCTTTGGCTAAAGAAATTTTGAAAGGGGTTTTAGATCAGTCATGAAAACACCTGGGAGCTCCTTGCATAATCTGTCACTGCTGGTGTTATCGCTCTTTTAGGTCCTAAATGATTTTTATTTATTAATTAGCACCAGTTCTGCGAAGACTGCCCTCGGCCCAAGAGTTCTTCCTAAACTACCTCAGAAAGGTAAGATTTCTGTTTTTAGTTTTCTTGGAAAGTCAGAGTGTCCCCCTACCCTCTAAGGGAACAGGGTCTCTCTCTGTCTCGGACGCTCTGTGTCACAGATGTCTGGCGTGACACCTGGCATGGATGCCCATTCAGTATGTGTTCAGTGAAGAAGATATGGATAAACTCAAACTTTTTGATCAGCAAAGCACCTTGCTTTCCCTAAAAAGCAGGATACTCTTTCAAAAGATACATTAGTAGACCCTGGCCAGTTGGCCCAATAGGTCAAGTGTCATCCCAGCATACCACGGTCACAGGCTCAACCCCTGGTCAGGGCACACATGAGAAGCAATCAATGAATGCACAACTAAGCGGAACAAGGTGATGCGTCTCTCCCTCTCCCCTTCTCCTTCCTCTCTCTCACTCTCAAATCAATGGGGAAAAAATTTTAAGCATTATTAGACTCCCCAGGTCCCGTTTCTCCTCCTTTGCAGACCTGATGAGAGAGACCTGGGAGCCAGTTCCGCCCCCCCCCCCACAACCTGTATGTCCTGGGGGCTGGGGTGGGAGCTGCCTGTGCCTCTGACTGCACAGCTGTGATTGGGGGAGGAGGGGGGAGCTGCCTGTGCCTCTGACTGCACAGCTGTGATTGGGGGGGGGGGAGCTGCCTGTGCCTCTGACTGCACAGCTGTGATTGGGGGAGGGGGGGCGGAGCTGCCTGTGCCTCTGACTGCACAGCTGTGATTGGGGGAGGGGGGGCGGAGCTGCCTGTGCCTCTGACTGCACAGCTGTGATTGGGGGAGGGGGGGCGGAGCTGCCTGTGCCTCTGACTGCACAGCTGTGATTGGGGCGGGGGGGGGGGGACCTGCCTGTGCCTCTGACTGCACAGCTGTGATTGGGGGAGGAGGGGGGAGCTGCCTGTGCCTCTGACTGCACAGCTGTGATTGGGGGAGGGGGGGGAGCTGCCTGTGCCTCTGACTGCACAGCTGTGATTGGGGGAGGGGGGGACCTGCCTGTGCCTCTGACTGCACAGCTGTGATTGGGGCAGGGTGGGACCTGCCTGTGCCTCTGACTGCACAGCTGTGATTGGGGGAGGGGCGGACCTGCCTGTGCCTCTGACTGCACAGCTGTGATTGGGGGAGGGGGGGGACCTGCCTGTGCCTCTGACTGCACAGCTGTGATTGGGGGGGGGGAGCTGCCTGTGCCTCTGACTGCACAGCTGTGATTGGAGGAGGGGGTGGGAGCTGCCTGTGCCTTTGACTGCACAGCTGTGATTGGGGCGGGGTGGAACCTGCCTGTGCCTCTGACTGCACAGCTGTGATTGGGGGAGGGGGGGACCTGCCTGTGCCTCTGACTGCACAGCTGTGATTGGGGCGGGGTGGGACCTGCCTGTGCCTCTGACTGCACAGCTGTGATTGGGGGAGGGGGGGACCTGCCTGTGCCTCTGACTGCACAGCTGTGATTGGGGGAGGGGGGGACCTGCCTGTGCCTCTGACTGCACAGCTGTGATTGGGGTGGGGGGTGGGAGCTGCCTGTGCCTCTGACTGCACAGCTGTGATTGGGGGAGGGGGGGACCTGCCTGTGCCTCTGACTGCACAGCTGTGATTGGGGGAGGGGGGGACCTGCCTGTGCCTCTGACTGCACAGCTGTGATTGGGGGAGGGGGGGACCTGCCTGTGCCTCTGACTGCACAGCTGTGATTGGGGCGGGGTGGGACCTGCCTGTGCCTCTGACTGCACAGCTGTGACTGGGGCGGGGTCCCTGCTCCCCGAGGGTTTGCAGGGACGAAATGAGGTCATGCTCCAGAAAGCCCCTAGCTCAGGCCTGGCCAACAGTTTTTGCCCCCGGGCCAGATTAGAAAGAAAACTTTTTTCATGGGCCAGACAAAATATTCAAATTAAAAAATGTTAAATACAAAAACGATTTGTTTAAGTAAAAAAAAAATTTATTATGTAATTTGCTTATGAATAAATAAGTAATGTAGTACAACAGATAACAAAAAAACTTATGTGACTTGTTGAGGCGCTTTGCATCGCCTATTGTTTTTTTAATATGTGGCTCTATACTTGTAGTAGCTATTCTTAACACAGCCTCCAAATGTAAATCATTTAATCTTGATCTTGTACTTTTATTTAGATTTATAAAAGAAAAAATTTGTTCACAAATATAAGTTGAGCGAAGATTACCGAAGATACCGTAGTTTATGTATAATGATTTAAAAGTACCACTTATTTCATTTCCACAGTGCGTCGTGCAGAGAATAACAACAGTTGAATTGCGGGCCGCATAAACTCGTTACGCGGGCCGTATGTTGGCCATGGCTGCCCTAGCTCGTGGCCCTGGGTCGGCGTCTGCCGTGCAGCGTGGACGCGTGCGTGCCCACCAAGGGCAAGGGGACCGTGCCCACAGCGGCCGCTTTGCCAGGCAGAGACACCCGCTCTTCCACCAAGTCTGCTTTCGTCCCGCCGGCTGGCACCTTGTCGGCAGGACCGAGGCGCCCGCCTTCCTGTCACAGCAGAAGGGAGCGGCCACTGTCTGTCATTGCAGTGTTCCAGCTTCAGAGCTGCGGGGCCCCTGGTTTGGGTCACCCGTCCACCCTCACGTCGGCCTGCCAGGGATGGACGCGGACCCAGAGGAGCTTGGCGGCTGCTCCACGGCTTTCTGTGCCGGCGGGGAGACCTTTGACCCCAGAAGCCAAACTTGGGATTCGTGGTGGGAACCCGGAGTTAACCGGTCTCCCAACGTCTCAGCCGTGTGGCACATTGTGAGGAGCGTTGACTGGCCGCCCGGCTCGTGTGTGGGCAGACGAGGGTCCAGATGGCAGCTGGGCACTATCCGCAGAGCACAGGGGGGGCCTTCCCTGGTTTCCTGCGCTTTTACCCAGAGGTGTTGGGTTTTGTCTTGTAACTTCTGCCTGAGGCCTGTCCTGAGCTCACGGACGTCGCAGCCAGGTTCCCCCGTGCTGTCCCCAGTTCTGGGCAGCCCGCCCTGTCCGGCTGTCAATCACGTGCTCCGAGTCCCCGACCTGCCTGTGCCGCTCACACCCAAACAGTCCCAAGTCCCCCCGGGACCTGCCGTGGCTGCTGCCATCTTTTCACTGTCTGCGTCCCCTTCACGTCGTCCCCACCCCCAACCCCCACCCGACATCCCTCCTAATGCTGTCCGGGGCTGGGATCTACTCACCTGACTGACCCTGGGCCTGACTCCACGCCTGGGTGTGGCTGGGGCAGCAGTCAGGGAGGTGGTTCGCTTTGCCTCGTGGCTGTGGCCTGAGCGGCCCCTGTGCCGAGGGCTCTCCCTCCAGCGGGGCGCTCAGTGTAGCCCAGTGCGGGGGGGGGGGGGGGGGTGCTCCTGCCCTTCAGAGTTAACGCAGTCAGGGAGGTGGTTCCGCTTTGCCTCGTGGCCATGGCCTGAGCGGCCCCTGTGCCGAGGGCCCTCCCTCCAGCGGGGCGCTCAGTGTAGCCCAGTGCGGGGGGGGGGGGGGGGGGGGGGTGCTCCTGCCCTTCAGAGTTAACGCAGTCAGGGAGGTGGCTCCGCTTTGCCTCGTGGCCATGGCCTGAGCGGCCCCTGTGCCGAGGGCCCTCCCTCCAGCGGGGCGCTCAGTGTAGCCCAGTGCAGGGGGGGGGGGTGCTCCTGCCTTCAGAGTTAACACAGTCAGAGAGGAGTGTGCACTGGTCAGGGAGGCACAAGCCCAGCTGCACATGCAGTAGCAGGGGTTGCACAGGCTCCTCCCGAAGAGTGGTATGTATTCATTCTAGAAGATTTGAGAAATCAAACCACCTGAAGTCTTTCCACCAAGGTAAACAATTGGGTCTAGCCTTTTACTCCCTTTCCTGTACTTTTTTATTATTATTACTTACTGATTTTAGAGAGAGGAGAGAGAAGGGGCAGGGTGGGGAAGAGCAGGAAGCATCAGCTTGTAGTTGCTTCTCTATGTGCCTTGACCCAGCAAGCCCGTGATTTCGAACCTGTGACCTCAGCATTCAGATTGTTGCTTTATCCACTGCGCCACCACAGGTCAGGCTCTTTTCTGTACTCTTTTCAAATTTCCGTTTAAGCTGATTTTTTTCATGTGATAAATCAGAAACATTTTTTATCACATAAATTAAATACCAATTAATATATAACTTTTTACTGGCTGCATATTATTCCATTGTCTGGTACCACGGTATCTTAAGCAGACTCTATTGTTTAGTATTCACATAGTTTAAAATTATTTTTCACTCTAAATAGTGCCAGGCTGAACATTCTAGCACAGAAATCTCAGCGCCTGGCTTCGATCTCCTTTTTAGGATCGACTTTTATAATCAGAGATGCGTGTTGGGAGGGTTATGGTTGCCCAGCACTTACGCATAGTTTCTGTTCCCCAAAAATGTGACTCACAACAAAGCTTTCCAGCCCCGCTGCCTCCGGGGATCCCCCAGACTGACCCCCATCACTACTTGCCTCTGACTTTTGTGGACTTAGTTTCAGACTCCCCAGAGAGGAGTCTTATGGTCCCGCTTGAGCGTTTTAAGCTGAGCCGCGCCAGCAGAAGGCTGGGGCCTGGGCAAGCCTGGGGCGAAGCACCCACAGTACAGCTCTGGCAGTTTGCAGCACTGGGGTTTATCTTTATTTTACTTTTCATTGTAAGGCTAGCTTTCTGCATATGTTGGCATTTTAGGATAACAGTTGTTTTGTTTTGTTTTTGACTCATTCAGTGCCTTGGGTGTTTTCTTGCTGAGCAAGGTCTGGCCCCTACACCAGGAGCCAGGGTTACAAGAACTAGTGAAAGTATTAATCCAGGCCTCAGGGGACCATGTTGGGCAGAATGAATAAGAATACTCCACTGTAATACTTAGAGCCTGCCAGGCCCTGTCGGCCAGCTCTTTACATGGAGTAACTCCTATTGTAGAGCTGAAGGAGGGGGGAGGCACAGAGAGGTTGTGTCATTTGCCCAAGGTCACACAGCAAGTAAGTTGTGCAGCTGGAATTGGAGACGTATTCCTTAGTGTCCCGAGTTCTGCCGGGTCCAGCCGTGCAGAGCTGTAGGTCCACAGTGGCATCCGCCCCATGGCCGTGGAGTGCTGCACGGCTCGGCCTGAGAGAGGATGAGAGGAGCTGACGTATTCAGTGGGAAGGAAATAAGAGTTGCAGACATCGTATCTGTTGCGATCCCACTTTCGATGTAAGGTCTATTCGTGAGCACGTGTACCAGTGCCACCACAATGGAATCAGAGGGCTGATGGTGTGGTGAGTGCCACCACAATGGAATCAGAGGCTGGTGGTGTGGTGAGAGGAGAGACTTGATGCTGAGCAATCTATTAACATGGAAACACTCCTGCTAAATAGGACGTAGACAGAACCAGATACAAATGTTATGTGTGGAAAGTAGATTAAAATGTCAAGAAGGAAGCGGGATACTGAGGTGGCTGCAGGTGCGTGGTAGGCCCTAGAAACCGAACTCTGACTCTCCAGCTGTCTCTCCTCCATGTTGCGTCTGTGGTTGTGGGTGTTGTGAGCTGTGGAGTAGGGTGGACACCCCCTGCCTTACAGAACTGAGCTGTAAAGTCAGGACCTGCAATGTGGAGGCTCTCCAGGCTGCCAGCGTCGTCTAAACGGGCGGCGCACACCTGGGTCTGACTCCCGCGCTCCGCCTCCCCAGGTGCTCGCGTTAGGTCCGTTCTCTTCGAGGCGACTGACGCCTCGTGTTCCGTCCCGGTGACCTCCCTCTTTGTGCTTGCTTCCCGCAGTGGCACTACGGAAAACAGAAACCAGCCATCATCTCTCCCTAGACAAGGCCAACGTCCCACCTGAAATTGTCCAGAAACCGTCCCCGCTGGCAGAGCTGCCGCAGAAGCCGCCGCCCGGAGACCTGCCCCCGAAGCCCTCCGACCTGGCGCCCAGACCCCAGATGGGAGACTTGCCACCGAAGCCGGGAGAGCTGCCCCCCAAGCCGCAGCTGGGCGACCTGCCCCCCAAACCCCAGCTCTCAGACTTACCTCCCAAGCCACAAATGAAGGATCTGCCTCCCAAACCGCAGCTGGCGGACCTGCTGGCCAAGGCCCAGCCCGGAGACGTGTCGCCCAAGGCCCAGCCGCCCTCCGACGCTGCCCTGAAGTCCCACTCGGTGGATCTGTCCCCAAACGTGCCGGCCCGAGACGCCATCCAAAAGCAAGCCTCCGAGGAGTCCAATGACCTGACGCCCACCCTGCCCGAGACCCCGGTGCCGCTGCCCAGGAAGATAAACACGGTGGGTGGGCACTGTCCAGGCAGGCCCCGAAACCCGCGGGTGGGTGGGCACTGTCCAGGCAGGCCCCGAAACCTGGGGGTGGGTGGGCACTGTCCAGGCAGGCCCCGAAACCTGGGGTGGGTGGGCACTGTCCAGGCAGGCCCCGAAACCCGCGGTGGGTGGGCACTGTCCAGGCAGGCTCCGAAACCCAGGGGTGGGTGGGCACTGTCCAGGCAGGCTCCGAAACCCGCGGGTGGGTGGGCACTGTCCAGGCAGGCTCCGAAACCTGGGGTGGGTGGGCACTGTCCAGGCAGGCTCCAAAACCCAGGGGTGGGGTGGGCACTGTCCAGGCAGGCCCCGAAACCCGGGGGTGGGTGGGCACTGTCCAGGCAGGCTCCGAAACCTGGGGTGGGTGGGCACTGTCCAGGCAGGCTCCGAAACCCAGGGGTGGGTGGGCACTGTCCAGGCAGGCTCCGAAACCCAGGGGTGGGTGGGGTGGGCACTGTCCAGGCAGGCTCCGAAACCCAGGGGGGTGGGCACTGTCCAGGCAGGCTCCGAAACCTGGGGTGGGTGGGCACTGTCCAGGCAGGCTCCGAAACCCGGGGGTAGGTGGGCACTGTCCAGGCAGGCTCCGAAACCCAGGGTGGGGTGGTGGGCACTGTCCAGGCAGGCCCCGAAACCCGCGGGTGGGTGGGCACTGTCCAGGCAGGTTCCGAAACCCAGGGGGGTGGGCACTGTCCAGGCAGGCTCCGAAACCCGGGGTGGGGTGGGCACTGTCCAGGCAGGCTCCGAAACCCAGGGTGGGTGGGCACTGTCCAGGCAGGCTCCGAAACCCGGGGTGGGGTGGGCACTGTCCAGGCAGGCTCCGAAACCCAGGGGGGTGGGCACTGTCCAGGCAGGCTCCGAAACCCGGGGTGGGGTGGGCACTGTCCAGGCAGGCTCCGAAACCCGGGGTGGGGTGGGCACGTGTCCAGGCAGGCTCCGAAACCCGGGGGGTGTGGGCACTGTCCAGGCAGGCTCCGAAACCCAGGGGGGGTGGGCACTGTCCAGGCAGGCTCCGAAACCCGGGGTGGGGTGGGCACTGTCCAGGCAGGCTCCGAAACCCGGGGTGGGGTGGGCACGTGTCCAGGCAGGCTCCGAAACCCGGGGGGTGTGGGCACTGTCCAGGCAGGCTCTGAACCCCGGGGTGGGTGGGCACTGTCCAGGCAGGCTCCGAAACCCGGGGTGGGGTGGGCACTGTCCAGGCAGGCTCCGAAACCCGGGGTGGGGTGGGCACGTGTCCAGGCAGGCTCCGAAACCCGGGGGGTGTGGGCACTGTCCAGGCAGGCTCCAAAACCCAGGGGGGGTGGGCACTGTCCAGGCAGGCTCCGAAATCCGGGGTGGGGTGGGCACTGTCCAGGCAGGCTCCAAAACCCGAGGTGGGGTGGGCACTGTCCAGGCAGGCTCCGAAACCCGGGGTGGGCACTGTCCAGGCAGGCTCCGAAACCCAGGGGGGGTGGGCACGTGTCCAGGCAGGCTCCGAAACCCGGGGTGGGGTGGGGTAGGGCGGGGGGGCCGGTGGGGTGGGCAGCTCATGCAGAGAAAGGATAGCTCAGTTGGTTAGAGTGTTGTCTCCACACAGGAAGGTTGTAGGTTCAATCCCTGGTCACAGCACATGCAGGAGCAGATGTTCGTGTCTCTCTCTCTCTCTCTCTCTCCCCCTCTCCCTCTCTCTTCCTCTTTCTCTAAAGCCAATAAATAAATTCTAAAAGAAGGAAAAAGCAGGAACTTGCTCCCTGGGGGGCTCTGGGTCCGCCATGAGGAGCACAGGCTTCAGGACCCGCTGCAGTGCCCGCTGTAGGCGCCCCTTGGCCAGGTACCGCCCCCGAGCCTTGGTCTCCTCCTGCTCGGGAAGGAGCTGGCCCAGTGACTGGGCTCGTGGGCGAGTCCGTGCACTCAGCTGGCACCCAGGAAACACCTTGAGGGCCAGACCCCTCCTGCCTGGGGTCACAGGCAGCCAGCCCCTGTGAGGCCCCAGGGTCTCTGCCTCGCCCCTCCTCCCTGCATCTTGGGGGGGACTTCAGGCAAAGCCTAGAGACTTGCACAGACGTGGGATTTGGTGAAAGCCTCCCACTCCATCATTGTTACAAAGTGCTTTCTGCTCTCTAATGTCGGGTTTCTTTTTCCCTACAATCTTTTTTTGGATAAGTGATACCCCAGGAAAATACCTGGGCCATTTGTCCTGCGCACGCTGCACCCCACGGGGACACAGGCACCCCAGGTTGAGGAGCACAGCTAACAGAGGTCGGGGACTGCCCCCACTCATATTTTATGTTGAAAACAATGTTGCAATAGAAGTGTGTCCATTCAAGACTGAAGGAAAGGGGAGACAGATAACGGCCCCCGCCCCAGGTTAGAGACCAAACGTCAGTATGGTGGGTGCCTTTGTTTGTATGAGTGCAATTCCCAAGACCCCAGGCGCCCTCAGTGGCCTTAACGGGCGCACAATTCCAGTACGTGCCCCAGGCCTTATAGCTGCTTAATGATCTCATTGCGTCCTCCTGTTGTGAGTGGTCACAGAGCATCTCTGGGACGCCCAGGGTCAGCGCTGCAGGACAGATCTCACGGGCTGAGTCCCACCAGCTCCTCTGAGCCCTCCGCCCAGCCCGGGGAGCGGAGCAGCAGGAAGGAACAGGGTCCTCAGGGCCACTGAGGGCCGAGCAGAAAAGTCAGGGGACCCAAAGCATTTAGAGACTTGCTTGCTCTTGTTACTACTGTTTACTGAGCCGGGTGCCCCAAACATCCTCTAGAAGGGGATTTCCCTGTTCCCGTCTTCCTGCTTGCAAAGAACTGGAAGTCCAGCAAACAGCAGCCCCAGTCAAATTGGTCTGAAGTCAGAACTTCGGGGGACTGCCCAGCTCCTCCCAGCACGGCCGCTCTGCCGTGTGGCCATCTGTGCTGACTGGGCGCTCTGCACGAGGGCCTGAGAAATGTGTCTATGCTGCACATTCGGTGGCAGAAGCTGCAAGTTTGCTTTACGTCATGTTTCCCAGACCCATTTTTAGCCTCCGTGTCACCATGGAGAGCTGCGGGTGGGGGAGGGCTGCGTTGGGCACCTCCTGGTGGAGCCCGTTCCTCCCAGCCCACCCACCGTGCGGCCAGGGGGAGGGACAGGGACTGTCCTATCTGGAGATGTCCCCATACGTGGGAGCACATAGCAGACCCCCCATTCACAGAACTGAGGCTCGAGGGGGTTCCGCCACTTGCCCGAGGTCAGCGGGCCCCTTGCCGTGGGCCGATGCTGGCAGCTGAGAGCCCGGCTCTGCGTTGCAGGGGAAGAACAAGGTGAGGCGCGTGAAGACCATCTACGACTGCCAGGCGGACAATGACGACGAGCTGACGTTCATCGAGGGGGAGGTGATCGTGGTCACGGGGGAGGAGGACCAGGAGTGGTGGGTACGTATGTGTGTGCGCCCCTCCCCCGGCGGGTTGGGGAGGGTCGGTCCGCGCAGCGGGCTCCGCTCTGCACGCGCTGCGCCCTGCACATGCCGCAGGCAGAGTGGCGGTGCCCCTGAGCGCCTGCCCTCGCTTCCCAGCGCCCCTTCCGCCGGGCCCTTCCGGAAAGCAGCCTGGAGCTCCGACCTGGGTCAGGAGCCTCACGGTTCTCTGTGCTTCGCCCTCATCACCACAGCCCGGGAGCCAGGTGGGGTGTTCGGATTTTCCCGAGGCAGGACCAGAGCTAGGAAGCATGCTGCCTGGGGCGCGTGGCTGGTCAGCGGGGAGGCAGGCCGGCCCTCCTGCTGACCACGACGCTGACCTCGGGCTCCCTCTGCGATCCACGCACGGGCCTCTCTGTGCAGAGCAAGGCACGGTGCCCTCCTCCTGGAATCGTCGGAGACTCAGTATCTGTACAACCTCCTTCTGCCTGAACACCTCTGGCCGTCCTCCAGCGAGGACAGGCACCGTGTCCTCGCCTAGTGGCCATCTGACGTCAGGGGCCCTTGGCACTGCCCAGGGAACCCAGTTGTGTCTGCCAGGAAGAACCTGTGCTTCACAGTTGGGCGATCAGAACCACTAATGCTCACAGCACTCGTGCCAGTGCACATGTGTGCACATACACACACACGTGTGTGTGTGCCTTGGGCTTGTGTTTCTTCGGGCCAGACAGTGACTGGATTCTTGAGCACAGATGTGTGGGAATTTTGCTTGGACTGAAGCGGCAGTTCCCAGATAGGGCCAGTTTGTCCCTCCAGGGGCATTCTGATTGTCAGGACCTGGGAAAGATGGTGCTGACAGGCATCTAGTGGGTAGCAGGCCTGGATGCGCCTTAAACACCTGCCGTGCTCGGGAGAGCCAAATGTCGGAAGTATTGAAGTCAAGAAACCCGGGACTGCGGTGATGAGGCCTCTCTGTGTCATAGAGGGACGAGCTGGGGGTGCCCCAGGCAGTGCTCGTGCCTCTGAGCATTTGGCCTGCCCCTGGCACGGAGCCTGTCAGAGAGCCAGCTTAGAATCCCGGTGGGAGGCGGACCTCAAAGCCCCCACTGTAAGTCATTTACTCTGTGGCCTTGGATAAAGCAAATCTCTTCTGTAAGCCTCAGTTTCCGCCTCTGAAAAATGGAACAGTAGTGTCCCTCCCTCACAAGGCTGTCTAAGAACAGCTAGCTCAGACCCTGTGAGGTAGGTGAGCCAGGTCTTACCTTTAACTCCGCTTTGCAGACAGGAGAGCCGGCACTAGCAGCCTGGGTGCCCGCCAGGGTCACGGAATGGTAAATAACGGACCCATCTGAGGGTTGGGCACACAGCCCTGCACCAGCTGGCCTCTGTGCTGTGGGTACTCCACGGAGGGAGTGACAGCTGGCCCAGGCCAGCACTCAGCACCACCCTCCTCTCTGTCTCTGTCACTGAAGCCAGTTTCCAGGTCTTGTGTTTTCTCACTATAGGCTTCCTTCTAATGAAACTTCTACTGACGTGAGAGGCGGTACCCATGGCTTAAGGCTTAGGCAGCTGGCAGTAAAATTGCCTTAGGCCACAGCTGGTCTCGAACTTTCAAAGTATCCTTTCCCTCACAGCAACCAGAAAACAAGTGCTTGGGACACCGCAGCCTTTCCAGATGTGTGACCTCACAGCAAGCTTGAGACAAGGGACTTTTCAGCCCCATTTTACAGATGGGAGGCTTAGCAAGCTTTGTCCAAGGTCACCCAGCAGGACAGGCAGGCGAGCCCCCCCCCCAGAGTGCAGGCTCCGGAGTCCGTGGACAGGTGGATGCCACCTCCCGAGGCCATTGTCAAACAGAATGTTCTTTTGTTTCTTTAAGAGAGGCATGGCGACCTATTGGTTTTCACCCCACGACTTGTGTGTTCACCACCCAGAGTCAAGTCTCCATCCATCACCATTGACCCCCCCCTACCCTCTCTGCCTCCCCACCCCTCTCCCGCCATCACCTCCCTGTTCTCTGTAACTGGAGTTCGGGTGTGTCGTTTTGCTTCATATCTCCACCTTCTGCACCCAGCTCCCAGCCACCCTCCCCTCTGACAGCTGTCTGTCTGTCTTCTGTCTGAGTGTCAGTTTCTATCTGGTTCGTTTATTCTGTTCATTAGACTTCACATGTGAGTGAGATCATCCGGTACTTGTCTCTCTCCGACTGGCTTGTGTACCTGGCATAGTACTCTCCAGGTCCCCTCGTGTATGAGATGGGCCTCGTGGGGCTGACGTGGGGGCGAGATGAGGTCCTTGTACAAGTGCCTAGCACCACGCACACTGCCGTCTGCGGTGTTGTTGTCACTGTGTCATGTAGTTGATGGTTGTCAGTTCCCTGTGGTTCACCAACGGGTGGCACAGGGTAAGCCTGCACCCCACCCCGGGTCTGTGGGCGTAGCCAGGGCTCTGTCCCACCGGGCCTGGCACGGGCCGCTGCTGGCTGCCTCCAGATCAACCCCTCTCTTCTCTCCCCACAGATCGGCCACATCGAAGGTCAGCCTGAAAGGAAGGGGGTCTTTCCCGTATCCTTTGTTCACATCCTGTCCGACTAACAAAAAGCAGAACCTTGAGATTGTCCGCATCCTCCGTGCGAGAGGGCCGCCGCCGTAACCCTGTGCACCGTGTATATAGCTGCTGTTACAGAACGAGAAACCCACCGGCCACCTCAGGAGGGGATATATTTTATTGTGTATTGTAAATAAATACTCTGTTGTCTTCTGCCTTTGCCAGTATTAGGGGGGCCTAGGACCTGGGGCGCCTTACTGGTTTGCCAAAGTCGTCCTTGGCATCTAGCACTTAGATTCCTTATCTGTGCTGTTTTCCAAGGAAACAGAAATGTAGGAACTGCTGTCTTTGCAAATAGCCGTGGTCTCAGCAGCTGTCGAAAGGCATAGCACTGACGCTCTGTCCCTAACAACGCAGTATTCTCAATCACGTTACTGAAAAATGCGATGTTAAGCAAAGAGGTGGGTCCCGCTTTTCAGGTAGAACTCTCAGCCCTGTGACAGACCAGCCTGCAGTCATCGGTGTGCACGGTGTACGGCTCCGAACACCTGCTTCGGTATTTATTACAGAGAAGTGCTCAGTGAAACGTGTTACTCCTTCGGCAGAATAGTCACTGACCCCAAAACCTTCGGTGGCATTTGACGGCGCCCACAGCCTCTCGCACAGGTTAGCCAGATGGATTTATACCATCTTATGAGGAGTGCCTGCCCCTGAGATGTTACCTCATTATGCAAAAATAACATATAGCCTTCATGACTATTTTGACAAAAGTTTAAACCCCTCGGATGAAGTTCAACTTTCAGGAACCGCGGACTGCCAGAAAACATTAGCCTACTACATTATGCATGCATTTAGACGCTTACCTAAAATCTGCCTTTTATAAAGGAACGGTGTGGATCAGTTGAACTGTACGTTTTTTTAAACCTGATTGCCATTAAAGCAGAAATGATAAGGTTGCAACAGTATTTGTTTCCATTCGGTCCTTGCGCTTTCTCAGGAGGACGGATCTGCATATCGCATTATGAATTAGCCTCCTTTGAATGTGTTGAAGCCTCTTCTCACGTGTCAGTTGAAATTATTTTCGTGTTTCTGTTTCTTGATTAGTTCAGACTCTCAAAAGACCATGCGAGAGGACGGCCCATTTCGAAGCCAGCCCTGCACACAGACTCCCCACTGCAGCACCCAGGTGCTGACCCCGTTTGCTTTTTGCTCCGGGCTCTCTAGGAAACGCAGTGGTAGGCGAGTTTTTCCATCTCATGCTCCATGCAGTAGACACACTCCCCTCGAGTCAGTTCATCACCAATGTTTCCAACGCTGCTGTGAATTGCACTGTGAGGGGGGAAAAAAGCCCTTCCTGCTAGGAGACCCCCCTCTCTGTTTTCTGTTTATCCCATGTGTGTATCAGCCCCTTCAGAACACTGTGCCTATTTCGGCCTTTGACGGGAGTCCGAATGTTGAAAAGAACACAGTCCTTGCACGCCCCCGCCGGTGGGGCTGCGCTCAGAACCTGAGGCCCCTTGGGTGGTCCTGGCATCACGTCTGTTTAACTCCTTTGTTGGCAAACTGATATATTTTAAGCAGGATCATCTTGGCAGAGAGTGAGACTTGTTCATTTCCCAGAAGCACAACTCCCAACTGAACCCTTAGGAAAAGCCGTCATTTAATAGTCTCAGCGCCCAGTGCATATTAATTCAGTTCTGCCTAAGTGGTTACTGTGAGCACCTGGAGTCGCCGCCCTGGTTCATAAACCTCGTGCATGACAGACCCTGGACCCCGTGACGTATCTTCTCAGCTGTCCGTGGAAAGAGATTTCCAGCAGTTGCTTCTGCGGCCTCCCAGCACCCGCGGCTCCCACGACAAGGACGTCAGGAGCCCGGCCGGCCGGCCGGAGAGCTGGTGTGTGGCCAGCAGCGCTTGCAGCCTCAGGACTTGAAGCCACACTGGTGTCCGGTCAGGAGGTCAGCGTCCCGAGCTCCTGAGTGTCGTGGTTCATGCAATTACATATTTTAAGTTACATTGGGGGAAAAAAAAAAAAAGATAAACTGTTCATGTTTGTGGCCTCTACAGTATTTGCAGCTGATCTCAAACTGGTTTCTAAAAACACATACACAAAACTAGATGCCTGAATTGACGTGGAATCAGTGTCGTGTGTTCCTTTTCCCCCTTTCGCAGCAACTTAAACGCATTTTTTTTTTAAATGCCTTTTAGTTTTTCAGGTTTTGTCTGTTTTCCGCCAGGAATCTGAGTTCTCGCTAACCCAGCTTACTGTGGGACGTAGGAAAAATAGGTATAAATACCTTTGCTGATCTCGATTGAGTTGAAAATCTGATACTGTTCTTAAACTCAGTGAGCCACTACCTGCAATTTTGTACATGATAGAGTATTTTGAAGGTATGGAACCTTATGGGGGAAAAAAATAGCTAATTGGTTCTTTTTTTCCCCCAGAGGGGAAAAGTGTGTTCTGCAAATAGTGTGTGTGTTATTTTACTGTCGGACAGCAACTGCTATTTATTTTTTTATGGCCTAGGACTCCAGCCTGTTGTATAGGAGCCCCGAAGTGCTAGTTCAACGCCGTGTTCTCATCTGGGTGTTCCGCGCCAACATCAGTACACTTGTCATTCCACATGTATGTAATGTGACAGTTTTTTTTCAGTACTGTATGTGCTCATTTCTACTTTTTTTAATATTTAAAATTGCTTTTAAATAAACATATTCTCAGTTGATCCCCAACATCTGAAATCAGGCCGTTTTGTGAGTTGTCTCTCCTCTCCCGCTTAGAGAAAGCCCAGCCTGCCGCTGCTGTAACACACGTCAGTGCATAGGTAACACACGTGGCATAGGTAGCACACGTCAGTGCAACTCCTATTAGAAGCTCGCTTTGGATGCATCAAGTGTGCACCCGTCTTCTTGGCTTGTAGAGCATGGCCCTCAGCAGTTTGGTGTCCGCCACACGCGCACGCGCGCACACACACACACACACACACACACACACACTCTCTCTCTCTCTCTCCCACCTCCTCTGCTAGCACCCACGTCTGGTCCTGTTTGTGTGAGCGGGGCAGGAAGAAGCGGAGGAGGTACCGGCTCAGACCACATGGTGTGTGTGTGTGTCCCGGGAGCTATTCCTCCTGGTGCTGCCCTGGCCAGGCACCTGCCTGCTTCATCTCATCCTCACCAGGCCTGTCAGAGGCAGGCACCCCTCAGCTTCCTGGAGCATGAAATTGAGGCTCAGATTCACGACCGTGCCCGTGCCGGAGGTGTCATGGTTAGTAAGTGACCACGTCAGGAGTCCAGACGAGTGGTTCCGGCTCTGGGGCCACCGTGGGGATTCCTGCCACATGGAAGACGGTCCCCGTCACAGAGTTGTGGCCAGAGAAGCTGAGGTGGAGAGCTGACCGAGACTACGGCCCTGAGGATTCTGAGCTGTCGCTCTCCTTGCTTCCTGTCGACAAAGTGGCAGATTTGAACACCTGCTCACACACCTAGACAGGGCAAACCCCACAAGCTGTGCTGCCGGGGCGGTGGGTTTGGGCCTGGAAACCGGTGACATTGCCCGGATGATTGGGGCAAGGGGGCAGCCAGCTCCCCATCTCATTACAACACGTGGGCATTGTTTCAAACCCGGGTAGGATCTGTTTGAAATTAACGGACTCGGCCTCATTGTAAGCTGCCCCTCCAGTGCGGCGGGCCCCCAAATTCCCTCTCCCAGGGATGCTGAGAGCCGAGGTGCCCTGATCACTGTCTCGGCCCTTTGAGCACTTAGGGTGGAGGGGTCCGTGTGTCCTGTGCATGCGTGCATGTGTTCAGTGCTCTGTGAGGTGCAGTCCCTACAGGTGTGTCTTCAGAGGGGGCGGCGACCGCTCCGGGTCTCCGTGAGTCACGGCAGCGGTGTGAGTGAGCCCACGTCTCTGCGCACTTGGCAATAGCCTCCCCTCCCTCCTCCCTTTCTCCTCCTTCCCCCTCCCCCCTCTGTCCCCACCTCCTTTTTCTCTGCTCCCCTAACCCTGCGTCCTCCTCCCCCACTGCCAGGATGTGGGTGTACGGGTGGCTGGTAGTGATCATTGCTAGGGTAATTCCACTCCACCTATTGCACTTTGTCCCCACACGTGTGCTCAGTGGTCCTGACTGACAGTCTTATTTCCAGACTCGGCTGTGTGTGCATACTCCGGGGCCGATGGGCTCCCCTCTCCATCGGGGTGCCTGACCGCGGACAACGGAGGGAACAGACATGTTTAACCTGCGTTCTCCAGTCTGACCTCTGCAGCCCGCGGCCTGGGGTGGAGCTGAGCTCAGCCCAACCACGTTTCAAAATCCTAAACAGTCTGTTAAGACAATGCCAGGCCTGTGGTTGCAAACACATGGCCTACGCTCTGTCCCTGAGAAGGTCACAGGCTGGGGCTTACTGGGTGGGGAGCTTCCTGGGAGAAAGCTGGTCTGCGCTCATCCTAGGCCTGCTGGGCTGAGCAGGTGAGGCAAGGAGCTGACACAAGGCGGGAGGAACAGTGTGGCGTCCCTGGGACAGCTGGGGCGGGGAGCAGCAGGGCCCCGCGGACGGTAGCTGCCCGCCTGCACCACCCCCTGCACTGATGACAGTGCGCCCCCCGGGAACACCGGGCCAGGCGCCCTAGCAGCACACGCACGTCCATCGACAACACTGTGCAGTAGAATTCTTCCGTCCCTCGTTCTACCATTTAGGAGACTTCTCTAAGTTAAGGCGTGACTTGCCAGAAGTCAGGTTCACGTTGCTCGTGAAGGGCAGAGGCTGGACTTGAACCCTGAGGTCAGGGCCCAGGAGGCTCCCAGCCGTGGCCCGGGGCGGGGCCACCTCTGCAGCCACTGTGTTCCCTGGCTGCCCTTTCAGAAGAGAAACTGGGTCAAAGCTGGCCCGCCGCCTACGGACAGGTCAGCCGGCCAGGGGAGTGTGAACCGTGAAGCGCAGTGACGTTCCCCGTGCAGCGGAGGTGAGGCGTCTGCCAGGGGGCCCCGCCACGGGTGTTTCTTGGACAGCTGAGCTGCCTTGGGGGAGCCGGAGGTCAGGCTGGCACACAGGGCCCCCTGCTGCCTGGAGAGTGTGGCCGAGGAGAAGGCCGGGAGTGGGCGAGCCTTGCTCTGGGCACACAGCAACCCCGGAGGCAGACGGTGATGCTCTAAGTAAGCTCCTGAAGACGGGAATTAAAGCTCAGATAAACACAGCTGCTTTGCAAAAATCTTACCACCCAACAAACCCCCCGGTCAGAGGCCCAGAGGCCGGAACTATGGCCTTCTGCAGAACCGCCAGGACAGAAGCCTTGTTCGGCTTCACACTGTGGGGGACAGGATTTAAAATTTTGCCTTATGGGTCCAAGCAGATTTGAGGACAAGGGGATGGCCAGTGTGTGTTCTGCATGCTGGCCTGAAGCCACATTAGGGCCACACTTTTGGATTTGGGCGGCTTCACCTGTGTCTTCAGCTTTAAAATCAGGTTCCTGGGCCCTGTCTGGGAGTCTCGGTGGGGGGTAGGCCTAGAAACCTGCATTTCGTCAGCTTCCCCTCGGGAGTCTCATGCCACACAGGAGGCTCAGGCCCACTCTGGACCACTGCTCAGCTTCTAAGAATCCAGAATTGAGCCAAAAAGGGAGGATCGCCCAGAGTTCAGAACCTCTGCCCAGGGGCCCCTTCTAATAATAATGAGGCCTCTCCTATGGCTCTGCCCCGACACACCTCCAGCAGTCACTTCCTTGCTGTGTTAAGGCGCAGTGACAGGATGTAGGATCTGGAGTTTGGTAGAACTAGTCCGCCTTCTGCCCAGGCCGCCAACCAGTATCGAGAGGCTCTCAGGGGACTGGCCCCTCCCTGTATGACCTGGGCCACCACTTAAGCTATACAACGAACACCCAGTTTCCTTAGATGCCAGGAGCTTGGAGGTCATGGCCTTGCAGATAGAGCAACGCTCCGGTCACCTGCCGGGTGCCCTGTGCCCATTCCTAAAAGGCCTGGCGTGCCTTTTCTCAGGCTCAGCCACTGGCTTCCCGGGTCCAGTGTGAGCCAGCTTTCGGGGCCTGCCGTCCCCTGGCACCTGCCACAGCTGCTGCCCGTCCCTGAGAGTAGCAACTTTGGGGCCTGGCTTGGCCGGCCATGGCCATTTGTTACCGGAGTCCAGAGGAACAGGATGCGGGGAGGTTAAACGTCAGGCTTGAGAATCAGAAAATCACAGGCACTGAGCCTTCGTCTCGCCAAGCCTCAGTTTCTCCCTCTGCCCAAAGGGGTAATAATAGCACTGGTGTCGTGGAATGAGCGTGAGAATTAATTAATAATGAGGTGGGGCACGGAAAGTGGTTGGCCCAACGCTGGACTCGTAGCAGCTCAGAATAATGAGCACTTGTCCTTTTCAAAAATTACAGAACTTCAAACATCCCTTGACCCTGGTGACAAGGGCGCCATCAGACACCAATCTACTTAATGCTTGACATGCAGTTGGTGATCACATGAAACCCGGCAGAAGCTTCTAGAAGAGCACCCACAGTTGAAAAGGTGGTGATGTTACACTGGGGAGCATCACACTTTCAAAGGCACAGGCAGCACCTCATGCCAACCGAGGGTCAAAGCCGGAGCCTCTGGTCACCGTGGGCACTACCCACTCGCACTGAACGAACAGTGCCGACTCCCGCCCAGGACACAGGCGCCAGGACAATGGGCCTCTTTACAGAGCTGCTGAACCGAGGTCACAAGAACACACTGTCTGAATGTGCACACTGAGCTCCCGCTCAGCTGGAGCCCTCAGACCCCGGGACTCCCAGTCCACTCCAGCTCTGAGTACCCGTCAACCCCTTCCCTACCTGCAGTTCCTTTCGTCTCTGCCGTAAGAAAGCTCTAGAACCCACGGGGTAGCGAGTGCACGCAGGCTGATCTGCTTTCCTCCCGGGCTCGTGCCGCTTTCCCACCTGCAGGCAAGTCCTGCTCTTGTCTGAGCCAAAGTGGAGGGTGCCAGGTTGGTGAGCCAGCTTGTCAGGAGAGAGAGGAAGTGAAGGGCGTCGGGAAGGAGGCAGAGAAGAGGAACAGAGTGAACTTGGCTGAGAGCCTGTCAGACTCCTGACCACAGGTGTGCCCTGGGACCTGCGGACTCCCAGGTCGGAATGTGTGCGTATAGGACAAAGGAATGTGCTAGCGTGTCCGTAGCGGGACTGTTTCTACTAATACAAGCTTTGTAATGCGCCACTGTCTCTCAACGGTAGACTGGCTGTATACATTGGTCATTACTCACACAATGTGCCCAGTAATGAGAATGAACACTGTACAACCACCCACAACATGGATGAATGTCACAGGCCATGTCAAGTGAAAGGGCCACACTCAAAATAATTCATCTTCTAGTTTTCATAATGCGCAAAAATAGGCAATCTCTATGGTGACAGGACAGAATCCTGTCTACCCAAAGGGGAACTTGTGGGAGATGCTGGGGAGAGTGATCTTAGAGTTACAGATACGGTTCTATTTCTTTCTCTGGGCACTGGTCACACAGGTTTTTTCCAGTTTGTGAAAATTCACAGAGCGATTCACTTCTGATACTGCACTTTTCTGTGTGTGTGTTATTCTTGGTGGTATGTTAATAAATGTTTAACCAGTTTTCTTTCTTTCTCTCTCTCTCTCTCTCTCTCTCTCTCTCCCCACCCCCCCTCCCACCCTCCCTCCCCCTTATTTGTAGCATTTGCCAATTGCTTAGTGTAAATTTTTTTGCCATGGCTGATTATAAGCACCAAGGTGATGTGGCTGAATACCAATTGAAACAGCTCTAGCAGATTACTGGTTATACATCAATAAAAAAACCCACTTTATTAATTTGTCCATTGTTTTGAGAGAGAGAGAGAGAGAGAGAAGAGGGGGTAGGGAATGAGAGAGAAGCATCAATTCGTTTTACTTAATTGTTACATTTAGTTGTTCCATTGATTGCTTCTCGTACTTGCCCTGACCAACCTCTGGTGCACTGGGTTGACACTTTATCCACTGAACAACCTGGCCAGAGCAAGTTATTTTTTTTTAAATAAAGCTGCTAAAATTCTGAGAAGCTAATGGTCGGTCAGGGTAAGCCCCTTCTGTCCTAGCTACCTGCCTAGACCATGCTAGCAACACCCATTATGTACCTCCCACCTCCCTACAGTGTTTTTTTTAAAGTTTGTAACAGTTTTATGGGGATATAATTCATATACCCATCCAGTTCACCCAGATAAAGTGTATGTTTCAATGGTTTTTGTTATGTTCACAAACTTGTGCAACCATCAGCACTATCAATTTTAGAACATTTTCTCCCCAAAAAGAAACCCCCTACCTATCAACAGTCGCTTCCCATTTCCCCCCAGCCCCTGACAGACACTAGTCCCCCTTCCTGTCTCTATACACTTGTCTCTTTTGGAAATGTCCTATCGGTGACCTCATCCACTATGTGGTCCTCTGTGATTGGCTTCTTTACTTAGCATCGTGTCTTTAAGGTTCATGCGTCTTACAGCACGTATCAGTACTTCCTTCCTTGTTTTTCCCAAGTGATATTACGCTGTGCGAATATACTTCACTCTGTTTATCCACTGGTGAGCATTAGGCTTGTTTCAACTATTTTGACTCTTACGAATAATGCCGCTCTGAATATTTGTGATTCCGTTTTTGTGTGGACGTGTTTTCCTTTTTCTCGTACGGGTACCTGGGAGTTGAGTTGCTGGGTCACAGGGTAAGTCTGTAACGAACCATCCGAGGAGCTGCCGGACTGTTTTCCAAAGCAGCTGTCCTGTGTTACGTTCCCTCCAGCAGTTTGAGGGGCCCGATTCCTGCACCCCCTCGACACCGCTTGTGACGACCTGTCCTTGTTCTTGGTGGAGCCGGACAGGTGGGAATGCAGCCGTGACTCGCTGTGGTTTTATTTACACTTCCCTGATGACCGGCGACGTTGAGCATCTTCTGATGTGCTTCCTTCCTGGCCATTTGTAGATCTTCTTTGGAGATGTGGCAGCGAGAGCCTTGGACCATTTTAAAATTGGGACTATATGTCTTTTCGGTATTGAGTTGTAGGAGTCCGTTCTATATTCTCGATACAGGTGCCTTAGCAGATATATGATGTGCAGAAACTTTCTCCCACTCTGTGGCTTGTCCTTTCCTTCTGTTCTTTTGAACATGGGCTTGTCTTCAAGACAGTGGAACTTGCAGAAATCACAGACCCCAAAGCCTTCAAATACGCTAACTATGTGAGGCAGCCGTTGGCTCTTCTCAGGTAATCCTGTTGTTCAGGCTAAGCTAAGCGTCTCTGTGGCTTTCTGGAAGCCCAGATGTGGACTTTAAGTTCTCCAGCCCTGGGTTCAACACTTCACGGCCCCTCAATGGCTGCACGAACGTGGACAGGTCAGCCGGCCTCTCTGAGCCCTACGTGTGATTGTCCATCACCTGTGGGCACTTCCGCTGCCCTCACAAGGTGCCCGGCAGACAGACAGCAGGACACCCTCCTGTGTCATTTTTTACTGTGTTGCCTATTTTACTTTGACAAGTATTTTTTAAATGGAATTTTTAAAATTCACCGGTTGCCTGACTGGGCGGTGGCGCAGTGGATAGAGCGTCGGACTGGGATGCGGAAGACCCAGGTTTGAGACCCTGAGGTCTCCAGCTTGAGCGCGGGCTCATCTGCTTTGAGCAAGGCTCACCAGCTTGGACCCAAGGTTGCTGGCTCGAGCAAGGGGTTACTTGGTCTGCTGAAGGCCCACAGTCAAGGCACATATGAGAAAGCAATCAATGAACAATTAAAGTGTTGCAACGCGCAATGAAAAACTAATGATTGATGCTTCTCATCTCTCCGTTCCTGTCTGTCTATCCCTCTCTCTGACTCTCTCTCTCTGCCTCTGTTAAAAAAAATAAAATAAAAAAATAAAATAAAATTCACCGGTTAACATAATTACACAGGTCTCAGGGGCCCTATTCTACAACACACCTCTGTGTGCCATCCTGTACCCTGAGAACTATTCTAAAAAATAAAATATAAGACCCGTAGCTGGTATATATGAAGGGTTCCAGAAATGATAATCCACCCCTCACGCTGCAGCGGATGCCGAGAGCCCGCCCGGCCAGCTCGCCGCCCCCACCACGGCCCTCGGGTGTCCTTGGCGGCTCCTAGCTGCTGCCTGTGGAGAAGGCCCGCCCAAGCGGCTTCCTCTCGGGACGCTCCGAGGGCGAAAGGGCGCCCTGTCACTGCTCCTGCTTATTATTGTCATTAGGAAAGAGAGACAGATATGTTCTCAGCTTCTGGGGCCTATTAATAAGAGCTCTACCAAACAATCGAAACCAAAAGAAAGTCTCATTTTTCTCTCCTTCCGAGAGGAAACAGCCCTTTGGCCCAGGGAGAGTTTCTCAGCACCCCCTCCGCCCCCGGCACCCACCACCCCACCCCACCCCACCCCACAGGAAGAGCCGGACTGCCCTGCCTGTCACCAGCCCGATGACTCCCCAAGCTGCCAGTTTGCTCTGCGAGCTAGGCGGCTAAGGGTCCTGGGGTAGGGGAGGTGGGCTCCCCTCCTGGGGGCTCTGAAGCCGGACTCCCTTTAACAAACAGGCTTATTCGGGAGTCACGAACACACAGCCAAAGTCTGAGCTGTGAGTTTGAAAATAAAAATGAAACCCTCTCTAAGAGAGGTTCCTCATCTGTGCCCCTTGGGGCCCTTCATGGTGAAGTCCCTCCCTTCCTGGCTCAGGCTGGGAGGCGCTGATAGCAGGAGAAGGCTCCACCTCTGCTCAGAGGACCTGCCCTGCGAGGCAGAATTCCTGGGGCCCAGACACACCCAGCCGGGCCTGCGCTCCCTGTGCCCTGCATGCCGGGGCCCTCAGGGGCAGGAGGTCTTTGGGGAGCCCCCACCCCTGCCGTGCTCCCTGCCAACCAACCCAGTACTGGCTGTTTAATCTCTGCATCTTGTTTTTTTCTCTACTTCACCTTCGGGGGCAGGGGGCAGGGACCAGGAAACTCGAGTGTGAAAAATGTACACCCAGAAACCCAGCCTCTGGGACCTTGAGTCAGCAGTTGGAGGGTGGCGGGCGGGGCCCAGGAATCCGTACATCCGGAAGATCCATTCAGGTGACTCTTAGGTGGGCAGTGACAGCCTGGCCTCTGGAAAATAACTTTCACATAGTTTTAATCAAAGCAACATGTGGATATTCAAGCGGAAAGAGGTGGTCAGGTCGGCGTGGCCTGGACCCTGCCAGGCCCGCCTCCCTCTGGTCAGCACACTGGTCACCCGGAGTTCCTTCCGGCCCAGGCTGGTGCTGTCTCTGCACAGGCTCCCTGCACCCCGCGACCTCCTCCAGCAGGTCCTGGGGCTCAGGCCGCTGACCACCGCGGGGCCGAGGTCTGCTCTTCCCGCTCGCGGCCATGCGGAGTACACAGTAGGTCCTCAAAAACTTTTAAGTGGGGTGGTCAGTAAAAACCTGACCCATCTTCCCAAAATTATGCGGTGAGAAGAACACCGTGAGCATTACAGTGGCTGCCTTTCTTTCCGGTCTGACGGACGGCACGCAAAAGCAATCTCTGGCCCTGGTAGGGCGGGTCAATGGGCACGCCTAGGTCGTGGGGTTGATGCGCAGTCAGGGCACACACGAGAAGCAGTCAGTGAGTGCAGTGAGCGTACAACTAAGTGGACCGACTAAGTGGAGCAGTGAGTTGATGCGTCTGCCTCTCTCTGCCCCACCCCCCCTTCTCTCCAATCAGTGGGAAATTAAAAAAAAAAAGAAGCAGTCTGCTCTGGAAAGCAAATCCATTTGAACTATTATAAATACAATGCTTTTTAAAATTATTTTTATTTATTTATTCATTTTAGAGACAGAGAGAGAGAGAGAGAGAGAGAAGGGGGAGGAGCAGGAAGCGTCAACTCCCACATATGGCTTGACCAGGCAAGCCCAGGGTTTTGAACCCGTGACCTCAGTGTTCCAGGTCGACGCTTGGCCCACTCGCCACCACAGGTCAGGCAATACAATCCTTTTTGTGCCTCCATCCAGTTAGAAGGGGAGAAGGAATGAGGAGGGCACTGCTGGGCAGCCAAGCAAAGAAAAAGGACGTTCATGAGATCACCACCCGCGGGACTGCTGAGCCAGGGGGAGCCGGGTCTGGCCTGGCTTGGCTCCAACCAACAGGATGACCTCGCACTAGGCTTCTCCCTCTGTTTTAGATTCTTCTTCTTTGAAAACAGGCCAAACATAGCTCTGTCTGTATCCTGGTGCTACTGGGAGCATGTGTGTGTGTGTGTGTGTGTGTGTGTGGATTTGTACATACACGTGTGTGCACATGTGTGCATATATATGCTCTTGTTATAAACTGAATGTTTGTGCCCACCCAAAATTCATGCCTGAGACCCTAACCCCTCCATGTGAGGGTATTTGTAAATGGGGCCTTGGGTGGAGCCCTCATGAACAGGATTAGTGCCCTTATAAAAGAGACCCGGGAGCCTGACCAGGTGGTGGCGCAGTGGATAGAGTGTTGGACTGGGACACGGAGGACCCAGATTTGAAACCTCAAGGTCGTCAGCTTGAGTGAGGGCTCATCTGGTTTGAGCAAAGCTCACCAGCTTGGACCCAAGGTCGCTGGCTTGAGCAAGGGGTCACTCGGTCTGCTGAAGGCCCACGGTCAAGGTACATATGAGAAAGTAATCAATGAAAACTAAGGTGCCACTTCTCATCTCTCTCCCTTCCTGTCTGTCTGTCCGTCCCTCTCTCTGTCTCTGTCACACACACAAAAAAAGAGAGAGAGAGAAAGACCCTGGAGAGCTCCCTCAACCTATGAGGACGCAGTGAGCGGAAGACCCTCTTCCAAAGTGGGTCCCCATCAGATGCGGGATCCGCTGGCCTTGACCTTAGACTCGCCAGCCGCCAGGACTGTCAGAAACACATTTTTGTTGTTTATAAGCCCCTCAGCTCAGTCTGTGGTCGTCTGTGGACACAGCCCCAACAGAGCAAGACAGCAGTGTAAGACAGTAGTGTGTGTGCCCGTACACAAAGATTTGAGCATGGTGAATGAATGACAGCTCTGTAGGCTGACCCCTGGAAGGTGGGTGGTCCCTTGTTGCTCTCCTGGCTGCTCTGTTGTAATGCGTCCCTGCAGGAAAGTCAGGGTTAGGGCTCCTTCTCAACACCGCTGAGCCCCTGTTAGCTTCCCCTAGGTGCCCTGGGGAAGGGGGTCAGAGCTCAAGGGTATGAACTCCCCCGTGCTGCAGGAAGAACCCTGTGCTGACACTTCTGGGGCCTCCTGACCACAGGGCCTTTGGCCCCTGCTCACTGTCCAAGGAGGTCCGAGTCGGCTGGACTCCCCGAAAACATTCACACGCAGATGGAACCCTCTCTGATCTTAGGTGTCCCTGGGCCCAGAGAGGCACAGTGACTTACCCACGTGTTTATTAACACTTACCAGGCTCCCTTCTAAACACTTAAAATGCTTAATGTGTTTTAGCTTCTAAGCAACTGTATAAAGTAGATTCTACCATTATGTCCACTCTATGGGTGAGGCCACTGGGGTTTAGAGAGTATAGTTTTCTACAGCTGCTGTAACAGGTGACCCCAGACTCTGTCGTTCACAACAGCACAAGTTTACTCTCTCATTGTTCTGGAGGTCAGGAGCCTGCAATCAAGGTGTCGGCAGGGCTGTGCTCCTTCTGGAGGCTTCAGAGGAGAATCCATTTTCTCGGCTTTTCCAGCTTTGAGAGGTTGCCTGCATTCCCTGGCTTGTGGCCCCTTCCTCCATCATCCAAGTGTGTCACTCCAACCTCTGGTTACCTTCTCACATCTGACATTTTCTGACACTCACCCTCTCCCTCCCCTTTGTAAGTAATTGTGATTACATTGGACCCACCCGAATAATCTTCCCACCTCGAGATCCTTAATCACATTGGCAACGTCTCTTTGGCCATGTAGGAGAACATATTCACACGTTGCAGGGATAAGGATGTGGACCTCTTTTGGGGGGGGAGAGGATGGGGGATTACTCTGTCTATCACAGAGAGCTTCAACAACTGTCCCAAAGTCACCCAGCTAGAGAGTAGGTATTCTTCAGTCAGATGATGCCCAGGTGCCTAGCTTCCTCAAATCCCTTGTGATTACATGCTTGAGACCTGTGAGCTCCACCCTGTTCTCTTGCCCGGCAGCTGTCAGACTGGCAGCACGCGGGTTGGACTCGCTCACTGCTCTGCCCTTGCCTGGTTACCCGAGTAGTCATCCCAGCCAGCCAGCTAACTGAGGCACCCCAGGGGGCCCCCAGGGGGCCTTCGGGAAACGTGGCCTTGCTTACCAGGTCTCTCACCTCCTCCCAGCCTGAGGCACCCGTCCTAGTGCCCAGAGCCCCATCTTCCTGGACTCGCACCCAATCCTCTTCCTAACAGCCTGGCTCTTTCCAGGAGCATTTACTGTGCGCTTACTGTGTGCCAGGCCCCAGGGACACGCGCGTAATAAACACCATCTGTGCCTCTGTGGCCCCTCGGAGTCGAGTCAGCAAAACCAGTACCCGCAACACTTAAGTGAAGCCGTTTCCAGGAGGGGGCTAGTCTAAATGGGAATAATCCTCTTGGCAGCACATAAGAGGTACAAAAATATTAATACACTGACCACAGTTCCAACTCTTGGGAATCTTTCCTAAGAAAAATAAAAGAGTTATACTATGCTATGATTTTAAAAATACATGTGACTAGTTAATTATGGTACATCCTCCCAATAAAATAATAGTAGCCACACACACAAGAAAAAACACCAGAACTACAGAACAGACAGACGTGCTTAATATATGATGTTTCAGGGCATAACCCTAACCACCACCAACAGAGGACCGAGTTTTAAAATTCAAGTGCATCATGACCATGAAATGCTAACAGTTGTCAAAATGAAGAAGTTGGAAGTTCTCCATGTGACGAAAGAGGAAGATCTCTATTATGTACATGGCTTATATGTGGGAAAGTTCTGGAAGGATTTGAGTGCCATAGTTCTGAGGCTAGAACTATATATCTGCAGGTTTTAAGATACGTTATATATAATTATATTATAAATATATGTGTAATATATTTTATATATTAGATATAACATATACACACTAAACGGGTGTTAACAAGTCTTGGCATAAACACTTTGGAAAGCGGGTAGTAATATTTAATAAATTGGAAGCTACACACACATACCTGCCTATTACCCAGCCTTGTATCCCTGCGTGTAAAGAGATTCTTTCCTACCTGTGTATAAGGAAATAGAGAAAAAAATCCCTGCAAAAGCACTTTTAAAAGTTCAAAATGTTGGAATAGGACAGATGTCACCCCATGGCAACATAAGGAAAATAAGTGTGTTAAGTGTATACAGTCAAGGCCCTGACTGGATAACTTGGTTGGTTAGAACAGTGGTCCCCAGGCCCTGGCCTGTTGGCTCAGTGGTAAGAGCATCAGCCTGGCGTGCAGGGGACCTGGGTTCGATTCCCAGCCAGGGCACATAGGAGAAGCGACCATTTGCTTCTCCACTGCCCCCCTCCTTCCTCTCTGTCTCTCTCTTCCCCTCTAGCAGCCAAGGCTCCATTGGAGCAAGGATGGCCCGGGCGCTGGGGATGGCTCCTTGGCCTCTGCCCCAGGCGCTGGAGTGGCTCTGGTCGTGGCAGAGTGACGCCCCAGAGGGGCAGAGCATCGCCCCCTGGTGGGCAGAGCGTCGCCCCTGCTGGGCGTGCCGGGTGGATCCCGGTGGGGTGCGCATGCGGGAGTCTGTCTGGCTGTCTCTCCCTGTTTCCAGCTTCAGAAAAATACAAAAAAAAAAAAAAGAACAGTGGTCCCCAACCTTTTTTGGGCCACAGACCGGTTTAAAGTCAGAAAATATTTTCATGGACTGGCCTTTAGGGTGGGACGGATAAATGCACAAAATAAAATTATGTGACCGGCGTAAAAACTGTGGTATTTTAAAATATAATTGTCGAACTTACAAGACAAGCGTCAAGAGTGAGTCTTGGGCCTGACCAGGTGGTGGCACAGTGGATAGAGCGTCGGACTGGGATGCCAAGGACCCAGGTTCGAGACCCTGAGGTTGTCAACTTGAGCGCAGGCTCATCTGGTTTGAGCAAAAACTCACCAGCTTGGACCCAAGGTCGCTGGCTTGAACAGGGGGTTACTTGGTCTGCTGGAGACCTACGGTCAAGGCACATATGAGAAAGCAATCAATGAACAACTAAGGTGTCGCAAAATAAATAAATAAATAAAAATAAGAGTGAGTCTTGGATGTAACAGAGGGAATCTGATCATTTTTAAAAAATAAAACATCATTCAGACTTAAATATAAATAAAATGGAAATAATGTAAGTTATTTATTCTTTCTCTGCAGACCGGTACCAAATGGCCCACGGACTGGTACCGGTCCGCGGCCCGGGGATTGGGGACCACTGGGTTAGAACATCGGCTGGAAGTGCAGAGGCTGACAGTTTGATCCCTGGTCAGGGCACATATAAAACAGCTCGTTGTTCCTGTCTCTTTCTCTCTCTCTCTCTCTCCTTCCTCTTTCACTAAAATCAATCAATAATTTTTTTTTAATCTGAAAAGTGTATACAGTGTAATACTCGCCAGCACAGATAACTGTTGGAATGAATTAGCCAGTTTTTCAGGGCACGTATGCGATGCCCCAAGCATTGCTCCGAGACCTCCAGGGACCCCTCCCCCTCCCGCAGGGCTCGCGCTCTGATGAGCGGGTGGGGAATAGAGTTGGAGGACAGAGACTCGAGGGGTTTCTTGTGCCAGGGGTGAGCGCCATGAATCACTGAACGAACAGTCCTGGGCTACATGCAGCAACATGAAAAGACCGTGTCGAGCAAAAAAGAGCGTTGCAGAAGGAGTCACACAAAATGAAACCACTTGCATGGAGTTTTTAATATCCAAGAAAGTCTACATATTGTTTATGGATACACAGGGATGATTAACTCCAAACTCTGGGTAGTGGTTGTCTCTGAGGAGGGAGGGGCTGACGGGCATGGCAGGTGACTCAGGGTTCCCTGTCCTGCCTCTTCCTGCGGGGAGGGAGGGAAGGAGGGAGGTGGGGGAGAGGGGAGGAGGGAGAGGTTACCTCCCACAGCGGCAGTGAAGGCAGACTCAGGGGCTCGGGGGCAGCGGGGTGTGAAGGTTAGAAAGGGTTCCCAGATGAGGCCCAGAAGCTGGGGGCCTGACCCTTTTTGTCCTCTCAGGAGTCCCTGTCCTTGCTGCCTACTTCCAAATGTCTCAAAGCAGTACTTCTTCCGTTTCTTTCCAGTTGTTTAAGGCCGGAGGATCAATCCAGTCCCTGTTACCCCATCTGGGCTAGAAGTCCCCCCAAATCTGTGTTTACTGGCAAAACCTCTTCCTGCTGGTGATCCCCACCATCACGTGAAGGTGGCTTCCCAGTGACTTGGTTACTGGGTGTCTGTGGGTGAATTGAATTCCAGAGTCAGTTCTCCCAATGCAGCTAACCACAGGCTTGGAGTCTGGAGACCACATTCAAGTTCAGCTTCTGCTACCACAGAGATGACTCTGGGTGGGTCCCTGATCTGTAGGGTGTCAGGCACTGTACCTGTCTCACCTTGGGGGAGGGGGGGTCAGGGTAGGAGGGTTAAAGAGAACGTGTGTAAAATCCCTCTGTAGACTCGGAAGTCCTGTGTAATTAATCACAAGGTCTTTTTATTAGCTGTTTTTATACGCTTACTCCTATCATCCAAATGAGGCTGGAGCTCAGGGAATAGTTTGATAGTAGCTTAAGCAATCTATAGTCATTAATCAAAATGAAAAGCAATTCCAATATATATATTTTTTAAATCATATGTGTCAAAGACAAAGGTAAATGGTATAAATTACATGCGGCATTAATCTTTTGAGGATCATCTGTACCATTTGCCACATCCTGGTTTTCATTTGCATATATAACCAAAACTTTCACGACAGACGCTTTTCTAAGAACTCTCAGGGGGCTCGTCCTTTTGCATGAGTGTGACAGAAGAATAATTCTTACACGTGCACTTTTCTCTCCAAATAGCGACAATGGGGAGGAGGGACGGCCACCGGACCCTTTGGTAAGGCCTCGTGCGTTGTGTGCCGAGCTCAGGACTTGAGCAGCGCTGTCTTGTTGATCCCTCCTGTGTGGTCACCCCCCTTTTACTGCTCAGTAAACTGAAGCTTAGAGTGGTTGGGGTCTGAGTGCCAGGTCCTGTTTCCCAAACCTTTCACTAGTAAAGCAAACCAAATCAGATTCTAAAGTAGCCAGAATGCTTCCAGCTAGAACCCTCAACTCGTGTGTGTGTGTGTGTGTGTGTGTGTGTGTGTGTGTGTATGCACGCACAACCATGCACACACACACTTTTCTGGCCCAGTTAACTTCAAGAGAAGAAGAGATTGATGACTGAGTGGGTGTTACGTGCCTTTAAGTCAGCTCCGTCTCCTGGCGACCCTGTGAACGAGTCCACGCGCCCCGTCCTCCCGGCCTGCCCAGCTCCTGGCGACCCTGTGAACGAGTCCACGCGCCCCGTCCTCCCGGCCTGCCCAGCTCCTGGCGACCCTGTGAACGAGTCCACGTGCCCCGTCCTCCCGGCCTGCTCAGCTCCTGGCGACCCTGTGAACGAGTCCACGTGCCCCGTCCTCCCAGCCTGCCCAGCCTGCTCAGCTCCTGGCGACCCTGTGAACGAGTCCACGTGCCCCGTCCTCCCAGCCTGCCCAGCCTGCTCAGCTCCTGGCGACCCTGTGAACGAGTCCACGCGCCCCGTCCTCCCGGCCTGCTCAGCTCCTGGCGACCCTGTGAACGAGTCCACGTGCCCCGTCCTCCCGGCCTGCTCAGCTCCTGGCGACCCTGTGAACGAGTCCACGTGCCCCGTCCTCCCGGCCTGCCCAGCCTGCTCAGCTCCTGGCGACCCTGTGAACGAGTCCACGTGCCCCGTCCTCCCGGCCTGCCCAGCCTGCTCAGCTCCTGGCGACCCTGTGAACGAGTCCACGTGCCCCGTCCTCCCGGCCTGCTCAGCTCCTGGCGACCCTGTGAACGAGTCCACGTGCCCCGTCCTCCCGGCCTGCTCAGCTCCTGGCGACCCTGTGAACGAGTCCACGTGCCCCGTCCTCCCGGCCTGCTCAGCTCCTGGCGACCCTGTGAACGAGTCCACGTGCCCCGTCCTCCCGGCCTGCCCAGCCTGCTCAGCTCCTGGCGACCCTGTGAACGAGTCCACGTGCCCCGTCCTCCCGGCCTGCTCAGCTCCTGGCGACCCTGTGAACGAGTCCACGTGCCCCGTCCTCCCGGCCTGCCCAGCCTGCTCAGCTCCTGGCGACCCTGTGAACGAGTCCACGTGCCCCGTCCTCCCGGCCTGCTCAGCTCCTGGCGACCCTGTGAACGAGTCCACGTGCCCCGTCCTCCCGGCCTGCTCAGCTCCTGGCGACCCTGTGAACGAGTCCACGTGCCCCGTCCTCCCGGCCTGCTCAGCTCCTGGCGACCCTGTGAACGAGTCCACGTGCCCCGTCCTCCCGGCCTGCCCAGCCTGCTCAGCTCCTGGCGACCCTGTGAACGAGTCCACGTGCCCCGTCCTCCCGGCCTGCTCAGCTCCTGGCGACCCTGTGAACGAGTCCACGTGCCCCGTCCTCCCGGCCTGCCCAGCCTGCTCAGCTCCTGGCGACCCTGTGAACGAGTCCACGTGCCCTGTCCTCCCGGCCTGCCCAGCCTGCTCAGCTCCTGGCGACCCTGTGAACGAGTCCACGTGCCCCGTCCTCCCGGCCTGCCCAGCTCCTGGCGACCCTGTGAACGAGTCCACGTGCCCCGTCCTCCCGGCCTGCCCAGCTCCTGGCGACCCTGTGAACGAGTCCACGTGCCCCGTCCTCCCGGCCTGCCCAGCTCCTGGCGACCCTGTGAACGAGTCCACGTGCCCCGTCCTCCCGGCCTGCCCAGCTCCTGGCGACCCTGTGAACGAGTCCACGTGCCCCGGCCTGCCCAGCCTGCCCAGCCTGCCCAGCTCCTGTAGACGCGCGCGGAAGGCTTCCTCCGGAGAGTCGGTCCAGCTCCCATTTGGTCTTCCCCTTCTCCTGCTGCCTTTGACTTTCCCAGGGCTATTGTCTTCCAAAGAACCCTGCCTGCTCGTGATGTGCCCGAAGCAGGAAGGCTTCAGGCTTGTCATGTTTGCCTCCAGCGACCTTTCCGGCTTCGGTTGCTCCCAGACCCACCTTCCATCTTTCCAGTGGTCCAGGGTCTCCGCAGAGCTCGCCTCCAACACCGTGTTTCTTTTTTTTTTTTGTATTTTTCTGAAGCTGGAAATGGGGAGAGACAGTCAGACTCCCGCATGTGCCCGACCGGTACCCACCCGGCACGCCCACCAGGGGGCGATGCTCTGCCCACCAGGGGGCGATGCTCTGCCCCTCCGGGGCGTCGCTCTGCCGCGACCAGAGCCGCTCTAGCGCCTGGGGCAGAGGCCAAGGAGCCATCCCCAGGGCCCAGGCCATCCTTGCTCCAATGGAGCCCTGGCTGCGGGAGGGGAAGAGAGAGACAGAGAGGAAGGAGGGGGTGTGGAGAAGCAAATGGGCGCTTTTCCTATGTGCCCTGGCCGGGAATCAAACCCGGGTCCCCCACACACCAGGCCAACGCACCACCGCTGAGCCAACTGGCCAGGGCCAACACCGTGTTTCAAGTGAATTCACTTCCCCCCATTAGCCTTCTTGTGTTTTCTCTAATGAACACATATTACTTTCATGATTAGGAAAAAATAAGGCGCATAAACTCTGTCCCTTCCTGTGTGTGCACGCATGTGGGTGGGTGTGCGTTAGTGTACACACACCTATGCTTGCGGACCAGGGTAGAAAGACATTTTCTGCATAGAGAAATGACTTATATGTAATAAGTTTAGAGTGGTTTCTCTTTCTGTGTCATCAGAGGGGGGACATTTCTGTCCTTTATCATCTAGGACCATTTGACTTCTCCCTGAATGTATCACTGACCCAAGACTACCCCTCCACTTAGTTGAGTTTTTTCTAGACAGTGAAAGTTGATCCATTTCCACAGCATTTTCCTCTTAAGCAACCGTTTCACAGCAATGTCTCTAAAACACCACGTGCCCCAGCTTTTCTGGAGGACATGGGCGGGCCGCGTCTCCACTGCACGATCCCAGGGAGTCTGACATATTCTCACATTGCCCCCGACTGACACGCTCGGCTTCCTCTTCCTCACGACACCTCCCGTGCTCAGGGCACCAGGCGTCCTGTGGCGGGTCTGGAGTTTGGGCTGGTCCCAGGCCCAGGGTCTAGTCTGTGGTCTCTACAGTTTCCCCCGAGAACTCCTTCGGTTCGTTTTCCCCCTGGACCCATGTTCTGAAAGACTGTGTATGTCGTATAGTAACAAAAGTAACAATAATGGCAGACATTTAGTAAGCGCCTTCCAGGTGAAACCCCACCATGTTATCTCACTTGGTCCCCACACCAACCCAATGGTGGCGATGTCGCCGTCTCCCCATTTTACGTGAAGAGGAAACACGAGGTACAGAGAGGCTACCTGCCGCTCCCAGGGGCCTGGCACTGACGGGAACTGAGGCACAGAGAGGCTACCTGCCGCTCCCGGGGGCCTGGCGCTGATGGGAACTGCAGACAGGCCTGCCTCCAGGTCTCTCCAGCTCCGCCCTGCGCTTTGCCACGCTCTTGTATCAGCAACATGAGTCAAGTTCATAGGAAGACGACCAGAACAGCAGCCTTCGACTCGAATTCCTTTTACTGTCCGTGGTTAAAGGATCGCTCATGGAAACGGCCGCTCACAAGGAGTCAGAGCGCCCCGCGACTAAGATCCTGACATGGTGGGTCATCTGCGCAGCCGTACGGTGGAGACACTGAAACTCGGAGCACGCACTGAAAGGTCCCGCTCGTTAGCTGCCCCTCCACCAAACCTTTCCTTCCTTCCTCCCTTGTCTGTAAATTCAGTTGAAACTCCTATAACCGATGGTTAACCGCTGTCAAGTGAACAATTCATGGCACTTACTACCTCACTATGCTATGCCGCCGCCACCCCGATCTAGTCCGGAAGGTTTTCGTCACCCCAAATCCTTTAAGAAGTTACCCCCATTGTACACACACACACACACACACACACACACACACACAGCCCGTCCCCAGAAGCCATCACTCATTAGTTTATTTGTACCCAGGTAGGGATCGCTGCTCCACCTCTCTTCACCTACCAAAGCAGGATTTCCCAACCTCAAGGGGCTTTCTGAGCCACCTGCAAGCCCCTCCACGTGGCCCTCCTGCCGTTTCAGAGAGCAGCCCCCAGCGGGCTCAGGTTGTGAGTCTCCTCCATTTGGTCTGTTCGTTCTGAGAGGCTGAAGGTGCCAGGACCCTGGCAGCCAGGTAAGTGGCATGTCACTGAGTTTGCTTTTATCCCCGTGGGATATGGAATCTGCTCAATTGCAAAATACTAGCCAGCAGGACAAAACTTAAGTCGCCCTGTCTCCTGGCTCTCTACCTCCCGTTTTCTTCTACAGCAAACTCGCCGCAGGGGAATGCACGTCTTTGCTTTTGGGGATGGAAGGAGCTGGCTCCTTGGCTTGCAAGCTGTGTGGACTGCAGGACTGCAATGCTCTGTCTGGGGGAACAGGATTCTAAGGTTGAAACTACAATGTGGCCTGACCAGGCGGTGGCGCAGTGGATAGAGCGTTGGACTGGGATGCTGAGGACCCAGGTTTAAGACCCTGAGGTCGCCAGCTCGAGCACGGGCTCATCTGGTTTGAACAAAAGCCCACCAGCTTGGACCCAAGGTCGCTGGCTCAAGCAAGGGGTTACTCGGTCTGCTGAAGGCCCGTGGTCAAGGCACATATGAGAAAGCAACCAATGAACAACTAAGCTGTTGCAATGCGCAACAAAACACTAATGATTGATGCTTCTCATCTCTCCATTCCTGTCTGTCTGTCCCTGTCTATCCCTTTCTCTGACTCTCTCTGTGTCTCTGTAAAAAAAAAAAAAGAAAGAAAGAAACTACAATGTGCAGGCTGTTTCACAGCTTACAAAGCATTAAACATTCATCATCTTTTATGGTGTCTCAATGGAAGATAATACTATTATTCCCGTTCTACAGATGAGGAAATTAGTCAGAAGTTAAATGACTCGCCCAGGGTTGCAGAGCTGAAAATTGTAGGCTGTCCTTCCTGACTCCAAATCAGCGCTTTTTACAGGATGCTAGGTGTAATGGACCGCCCCCCCCAATTCATACGTTGAAACCTAGTCCCCCATGTCTCCCATGACATTGGGAGGTGGGGCCTCTGGGAAGTCATGAGGGCAAAGCCTTAATGAGTGAGATGAATGCCTTTATAATAAAGACCCCAGAGAGCTCCGTCCCCACTCCTGTCACACAAGGACACTGCGAAGATGGCCATCCATGAACCAGGAAGTGGATCTTCACCAGACGCCAACTCTGTGGACGCCTTGATCTTGCACATTCAGGCCTCCGGAATCATAAGAAATAAACGTTTGTTGTTTAAGTCCCACAATCCGGTATTTGTAATAGCCGCCCCAACTGACGGGGACACTAGGCCTTGACTTGCCATGTCAGGGAAGCAGAGCAGGTCACGGCAGTGATGAATGGCTGGAGGGTTTCCTAGGCGTTATCCCCGGGGTTCCCTTCGCTTGGATTTGTCCATTCTGTGAGGACCTGCACCCTGTGAGCCAAGATCAGAGGCCTGAATGATTCTCCCAGCCTGACGGTCCAGTGAGTGGAGACACATACGTATGAGCTGGACCCCTCATCTTGGGCATCTCTGAATTCAGTGGAATGCAGGGTGAGCATCCTGTCACCTATTCCCACCTGCTTCCTGATCCCCCCCCCCCCGCCTCACATTTACATTCTGTTACATTCCTGCCAAACTGTTTGCGGTTCCCAAGCATGCCAGAAAGCTCCTTACCCTATGTCTTTAAACATTGTGATGACAACAACAACGGTGATAGCTCCCTCCTCGTCACCTGCTAGGTCAGGGGTCGGGAACCTTTTTGGCTGAGAAAGCCATGGATGCCACATATTTTAAAATGTAATTCCATGAGAGCCATACAACAACCCGTGTACGTTATGCATTATCCAATAAAAATTTGATGTTGTCCCGGAGGACAGCTGTGATTGGCTCCAGCCACCCGCAACCATGAACATGAGCGGTAGAAAATGAATGGATTGTAATACATGAGAATGTTTTATATATATACTTTTTATTTTATTTATTCATTTTAGAGAAGGGGGGAGGGGGAGGAGCAGGAAGCATCAACTCCCATATGTGCCATGACTGGGCAAGCCTAGGGTTTCGAACCGGCGACCTCAGCATTCCAGGTCGACGCTTTATCCACTGCGCCACCACAGGTCAGGCTATATTTTTAACGTTATTATTATTTTTATTAAAGATTCGTCTGCGAGCCAGATGCAGCCATCAAAAGAGCCACATCTGGCTCGCGAGCCACAGTTCCCGCCCCCTATGCTAGGTTCTACACACGCGCTATTTCATTGAACTCCCCACAACCTAATGAAGTTGTCATTGTTGATCCCATTTCACAGATGAATGAACAGAGGCTCAGAGTGGCGAAGTACTTGGCTTTGGCACCCGAAAATCTGGGGTTCATGCCCGGCTCCACCACTATCTAATTAGAATGACCTTGAGCAAATTCCACCACTCTCCTAGCTCCAGTATCTTGTGTAACACCAAGCGTGATGAACCTGCCTCCCTGCTTCACCGGGCTCTTGTGAGAATTCAATTAAATGGACACAACATTTGGCACCTGCTAGGTACTTCAAACATGTTTGAAACGATTAATGCTCATTTTAAGCAGCCAAGGAAAGAACTCAGCTCAGGTCTGATCCCAAATCCTTCTCCTTATATTCACAGTCCAAGACCCAGATGTGTCCCACCTCCTCCTCACTCCGTCAGGTTAAGGCGGGCATCAGTGAGAGCAAGGATGCTCAAGCGAGCTTCCAGGTGCTTCTTTCTTTCCTCGCTTTGCCTAGTTGCCTGTCAGCATTCGAGGAAGCATTTTCTGATCCCCATGGCCTGCCCTCTCTTTAGCTCCCACCCTTCCAAGTTCAATAGCAACCTTTCACCACTCTGTCCACTCTATGTGCCGTTATCTGTGAAGTCATCGCAGGGCCCCCAGCTGCTCACACTGGACCTGGGCAAGAGGGAGGGCTTCGGACTTCCTTGTTCAAGAACAGAGCTATGATCAGGCACATGGTTTTATTGGGCACAGCCCAACCATGCAATGGGACCCTGCAGGGTAGCTGGAGGTGGAAGGTGGAGAGACAGTGAAAGTGTCGCTGTAACTCTTTGCATGCCCTGCTGGAGCGCAGTAGAAAGATACTTGAAAGAACATTGCCTATATTCCTGAGGAATTTGGCTGAATTTCAAGACAAATGATAGTGAGTGCTTGGGAGCAAGGCAGAGGGAGGAAGCTCAGTGTCCTTGGCAGGTCCTGTTATGTGGAGACAAGTGCATTTTTTGTCATTAGACAAGGGGAAAGATGGGGACCCCATTATACTGGAAGCTGTAATTATAGTGAGGAGCTTATTGTCTGGGAATTTCTGTACAAAAGGTCCTTAGAGAGCCACTTAGGATAATACAGACACACAGTCCCTGTCTCCCCCTAGTCCAGCTCTATTTTCCTCACCGCAGTAAGCACCGCCACTGGAGACCCATCTAGAACCTGTATAGGGCCAGCCCCATCCCAGCCCCAGACAGGGACTCTGTTCAGGGCCTAGAACAACCGGGCACTTAGTAGGCCCTCAGTAAATGTCTGTTGAAGGCTGAATGAATGTTTTGGATGCACATGCTCTCACTGACTCCGCTGCCAAGTGGGCTGGACAGGGGATATGGGCCCAGGCAGGGGACCCTACTGGCAGGAAGGTCAGGGGACTCGGGGGTCCGGCTGGCGCCCAGCCCGACATGCTGTGACCTTGGGGCAACTACGCGCCTCCCAGAGGGCTGCGGTTTTTTCCTCCACGCCAGGAGGGAGAGGAGCCTCCCAGTGAAGTCCACGCAGCCTCTGGTTCGCTGGCTGTGACTTGCCCAAGGTCACCCAAGCCCTGGGCCACAGCGCCAGTGCTCGGGGCGCAGGGGCCGATCGGCGCCGGACCACCCCCCCCTCCGCAGCCTGCAGCCGGGTTTTGGGGTGGGGGCCGACGCGGGGCGGTCCCGGGGCGCCGCGCGCGCTGACGCGGGGCCCGATGCGGTGGGGACCGGGCGCGGGGGGAGGCGCGTCGGCAGGCGTCCTCCTTTTGTGCGCGCGCCGGCGGCTCAGCTTCGCGAAGGTAAACAGCGTTTCCTCTTCCTCCTCGCGACGTCTCTTCCTTTTATAGTGATTTCTCGCCTGGCACTCGCCCGGGCCGCTGCTGCTGCTGCTGCCGCCGCGGCGGGGGCCGCCTGCAAACCTGTGGCGGTGACGTGAGACCCGCCAACCCGGAAACGGCGGCGGCGGCGGCGGCACCCGAAGCTCCGAGGCTCCTGCGCTCCAGCGCCCGCGCCCGCGCTCTCCTCGCCGCTCGCCTGGCAGCCAGGTACGTGCCGGGGCTCCGCCGGCGCTGCCGCCCGGGCCGCCCGCGCGCGCCCTTGGAGCCGACTGGCACCGGCCAGGGCGCGGGTGCGGGGTGCGGGGCGCGCGCGTGATGGGTGCGGGGAGAGGTGGGGGTGCGAGCCGGGCCCGCCAGCTGTCGCTGCGGTTGAAGAGGGGGCGCGGCAGGGGTGGGGGCCCGCGGGGGGGCTCCGGGAGATGCTCCGGAGCTGGGCTGGGCGGGAGAGCGCGCGAGGCGCACGCCGGGGGGCCGCCGCCGGGTCCACCCAGCTGCGGGGAGCGCGCAGCGGCGTCCTGCGCTGGGAGGGAGGGGGCTCCGCGTGGCTGTGCCCTCACCTCCCACCCTTCCTGCACACCAGGTGGGGCTGCAGGGTCTGACCCCGGGCGCAGGTCAGCCCCCCAGCAAACTTCCATTGGGAGCTTGGAAGGCCGGTCGCTTAGAATTGAGGAACTAGAGGGGGTGAACAAAATCTCCATTGGCCTCCACTTCCTCCTGAGGTGCACACTCGCCTAGGTTTAAGGAGCACTTCCTCTTTGCCCTTTATCTTTTCATCATCTTTATTTTTAAATGTAAGTTCAGTGTTAAAGGTGGATGCCCTTGTAGCCTGCAGGGCACACACACTGGGTCTGGAACCTGGCTGCCCTGTGTTGGGTGGTGGGAGGAAAGAGGAACCTAGCACTTAGCTTGCTAGAGCCTGGGGGGCGGTCTTTGATCCGCACCGGGTTGCAAGAAATGGAGCCAGTGGGGGGAGGGGTTGAATGGGAAGGTGGCCCCGCTGGAGGGGGGGGCACGTGTGAGGTGGACTTTGCACCTAGGCAGTTTAATTCCTGGCCCTGCCACTGACTAGCTTTGTGACCTTGGGCAAGTCCCTTACCCTCTCTGAGTTTTAGGTGCCATTCTGTAAAGTGGGCTGCTTTGAGTTGGCTTTAGAGAAAGTGAGTGTGGATTTCCTGGCCTGGAGGGGCACAGTAACGGAAAGTGTCATTGTTAGTCACCTTTAATTTCTGCCTTCCCGCCACCTAGAAGGGGCACCTGGGGCACCTGGGAGGCTCTCCATAGAGATTTGTGAAATGAATAAGTGCATGTGAATTTTGAGAGGTGAGAGGGTGTGGTTCCATGTGTTTTTTTTGGGTTTTTTTTCTACTTCCTTGCCCTGCCATCTCCATTCCACAGTCCCCAGAGAGCCATATTTTGCCACCTGGAATCTATGTAATCACCCCTCCCTGCCTACGGAGGATTACCTTGTGCAAATATTGACTCCTTGTGGAGAGGAGCTTAAAGTCCGACTCTGAGCTGCTCCCATTCTTGGAAGATCGCACCGGTGTAAATGACAAGGAAGCATGGTTTTGATAGCCACTGCCAGATGACTGGCCGCGGCAGGCAGCCAGGGCTGACAGCTGGGCCGCCTTCCCTGGCCCGGGCTTCCCGTAAGCGTGGAGGAAGCTGGGCCCAGGTGCGGCTTCTCCCTTGCTAAGGCATGCAGAAGTGGTCAGCCGCCCTGGGCTTTCTGCCTGGGGAGGCACCTTGTGATTTGCAGATTCACCATCCTGGCTGAGACGTTTCCATGGGGAGGGCTAGAGTACCAGAGCTGCGGGAGGCTGCGGGGCCCTCGCGCACAGGGCAGGGCCGCGTGGACGTGGCCCTCGCACGAAGGCCTGCATGCCTTTCTGCACTTCACTTTGGAGGATTTTCAAGTCAATTCACTTTCTCCGACAGCCAGCCGTCCTTTCTCGTTCCTTCTCAGCGCCTGATGGCCTCTCTGCACCCCTTTGGGATCCTTAGCTGTGCGTGTTCCCACCTCGGGAGGGCAGGAGATGAGCCCGAGTGGGACTCTCATGTTAAGAGGCATTGGGAGGCACCTCTCTGCCAGGCCAGCTGCAGTTTGAGCATGTGCAGATTTGTTGTTCAAATGTGAAGGGGCCACGGATACCTCAGGGTAGTGGCCTTACTCTCATTTGACCCAAGACCCTCAGCCAGTAAGTGGCAGATTTGGGACCCTCACCCAAGTCTCCTCCCCATACACGTTACTCCCCATCTGAGTGGCTTTTGTGTTTCCCTGGCACCTGGCAGGGTGTCTGGCATATCCTGGACACACAGTACATATGTTTTTTTTGACAGGATGAACAAAAGAGTGAGGGTTTCTCCCCTTGCTCTCTATGGAGGGACATTCTGTCTCCACCTCAAGGTCAGCGCACTGGCCTGTGGGTGACCTTGACTTTGTTCTCTGGCGGTTTCTCCCAAATGTCTCTCGATTACCCATGGTGCAATCCCAGGCTCTGCCAGCTTTTACCTCAGGATCCAGACACCAGGACAGGAGGGGCCGCTGAGGGACGCCGGAGCCAGGAGGTGGTGGCCTCACTTTCAGCACAACCACTGTCTCCTTGATTGAACAGACCAGCATCCTGTGGTTTCGCGGGGCGGGACTGGACCGTCTTCAGCAAAACCATCTTCCAGCCAGTGCTGTGGAGGCGGTGTTGTGTCGGTGAAAAGTCAGATTTCAAATGGTTACACTTCAGATTTAAAGGCCAGGAAGCCTTAGAGAGGTCATCACCCTCTCATAACCCTTTTTTCCTTACCTGTAAACGGGCAAGGTACTCCCACCCCACCCCAGCCGTCTCACAGGGTTCCTAGTGAGAGGACAGGAGCCACCTGTCACACCCTCTTTTCCCTCTATCGCTGTGTACATGTCACAGAGTTTCTTCATCGCTCAGAGCCTCAGTGTTCCCACCTGTACAATGGTACGATGTTCCATGAGGTTGTCATGCTCTTTAGGATAGAGTGAGTGAAGCCCTTAGCACAGGCCCCAATGAATGGTTACATCATCAATGACTTATTATCATCAACGGTCATGATTGCTGTTTCCTCAACCCGAGTACAAGCAGCTCAAAGGCCAGAACCATCTCTCTTTGTAAACTTGAATTGGATCTTCTTGAGAGAAGTAGATTCCGTGGGGGAGGAGGAAGGGCCCATTTTATTGTTTGTTTGTTTTTTTCCTTCCCTATTGGGGACATGTGATAAAGGCCTGACGAAGAAGGAATCTTTGTAATCCTGTTTTTCACCCATTTCTGAGGGTAAAGGGTCTTTTCCTCTCTCTTTCATAAAGTCAGCTCTTTCTGTGCCTACGACTCTCATTTCATCTCTTCTCATAACACCCACAGCGACTCCTCGTAGGTTCTCCTGGGGACAATTTCTGTCGCTTCAGTAGAACTTCGGCAGTTATGTCTGACAGTCGTAAAAGGAAGGGGTGACTGGCCTCAGGAGGTTGAAAGGAAGATAATTTTGTAGCCAAGAAGGCATGAGGTTAAGGGCAATTATATTTTCCTCTATCCTTTTCTACTTGTAGAGGCGGCGTGCCTACAGGTGTGCGGGCCAGGCTGCCTGGGTTCGCCTCCTGCTTCTGCCGCTGACTAGCTCTGTGACCTTGGGCAAGACACTCTCTCTCAGGGCCCCCTTCACCTGTCAGGCGAGGAGTAACAGTCTGCACCTGCAAGGGTGTCATGCAGCTCAACCCAGAGGTTGTATGGAGACCTGCCCAGCACAGCACATGGCACATAGTAGGTGCTCGCAGATGTCAATTACTTTTCTCCTCTCCCCTGGGCTCTTTCTGTCCCTACCTCAGTCCCATTGTCCTGTCCCTCCCTCCACAAACAGAGCTCTAGTTCCCACTGGGAGTGAATCCTTGGCTGGTAGTTTCTTCCTAGATTCAAGTTCAAGCCTCCATGCTTTCCCAGGCCCGCTGCTGGCTGGGGGGCGGGGCGGCAGGCGCGTCCGTGGACCGCGAAGCCCGTGGTCCCGGAGCCTGTCAAGAAGAGTGAACGGGGAGAGTCACTGAGTTTACCTTCTCTCCCATTGATTCTTTTACCCCCTCCTTTTCAAACACTTACCAGCTGCCATCTGCTCCAAGGGAAGGAGACATCACGTTCATAAATATATAAATAATCGAAGTCGGCAAGGAGATTTGTTTAATGAATAGCATTGCTGAGAGTGATTTTTATAAATATTTAAGATAATCTAAAACCATTAGAGGAATCGCAGGGTTTATTAAAAAGCCGAAAATGTGTTTTGGAAAGGTTCCTCTTCTCTCCCGGCTGCACGGACGTCAGGAGCCGGGGACGAGGGGCGAGCGGTGCTGAGCGCGGAGGCAGGCCTGGGAGGGCCGGCGGGCCGCCAGTCTGTGTGTCTCCACTGTCGGAGGTTGGCAGCGGTACAGTCACTCATGCTCCCGGTCTCAGGTTTTATGGGGGCTGGTGGGTGGGAGGGTGAGGGCAGCCAAATCCACAGAACCCAGGGTGGAAGCCAGTGTTGGTTGCAGACCAGCGTTTCTGAAAACTGTCTGGACTTCCTTGAGACTCCGAGGGCCAGTGGGTACTAGATGCCAGGAACCACCCGGGAAGGGGGGGCCGCACATCTCGGCTCCTGCTGGTGAGAGTCACGGCAGGCTTCTAGAAGGTTCACTGAGACGAGCGAATGGCCTTTGGTTAATTATGTGCTGTGTTTTCCCGAGTCCTGTGAAGACCCACAAGTGGGAGGTTTATTTTGGAGCTCGGAGAGGGGTGCGGGTAAGGACACATCAGAGCTAGGGCGATTTTGGAGAAGTGCTTCCCAAACTGAAGTGTACCCCAAATCTCTTAGGGCCCCCCCTGGCAGACTCTGAATAATTTCTGACAGTTTCCCATGTGGTTGAGTTTACGTTCTTCTCCATGCTCTGAGTAGGGAGGGCTGGGGGGTCCGCACTCCCCTCGTCCACTTGGGACGGGACTGACACTGAAGATACAAATCAGAATTGGGCAGCAGGGGTTCCTGGGGCAGCTGGTTGCTCCGTGGAGGAGCAGACATATCAAAAATACATGTGACAAAAAGATGGAGGCCTGGACAGCGGGCCGTGAGAGCACAGAGCGGCGAGAGCACAGAGGGGCGAGCACAGAGGGGCGTAGAGAAGAGAGAGCCTCCTGCATCTGCCATAGCTGCTGTCAGCCCTGCGGGATCCTCTGACGGCTCGAGGTGGGGAGGGGGCGGGGCGGGGCGGGGAGAAGAAAGGGAAGCGTGAGCCGGGCCTCGCACGTGACTGTGGTCTGGAAGGACTGAGTGGGAACCTCATGCACAATTTCAGATTTTAGATGTCCAGTACTTTCCATTTAACAGACAAGGGAACTGGGGAGCCAGAAGGGGAAGCATTTTGCCCAAGAGGCAGAGTTAGGACTGGAGTCTGTCTTCTGACTCCCAAGCCAAGCCCTTCACAGGGCGCCACAGGGTCTGCCCATGCGTGCCAGGGGGCCATCCCGCGTGTAAGGCTCTGAGGCCAAAGGGACGCTGGGGCAGGATGTCCTTGCCCAGCTCACAAAGGTACTTCTTCTGCTCCTGACCTTCCTTTGGCAGGGCTAAGCCCTGAAATACACAGGAGAAAAGAAAGCCCAGTACGGGACAAGAGAGGGCTTTGAAATCACACCCTGTGTCAGAGACTAATGGCCTCCTCTCCCCACCAGCTTCCGCAGATAAGGGGGGAGGAGGGGAGGAGTGCCCTTGTGCAGAGGAGTTAGGGATGGGAGGGGGTGTGGGCAGCCGGAGGAAGGAAACTCCATCCTTGGCTCATCTGCTGCAGGGAGTTTTCAGTCTCTGCCTGGCCACTTGGCACTCTTTGGAATTTAAACCCAATGCTCATTCAGCAAATACTGTTGCCCTGAGGAGCTGAAGGACCGTCCGTGGCCCTGCCCCTCCATAGCTGGGTGACCTCAGGGAGACCATGGCACCGTGATGAGCCAGAATGGTGACGGTAAAGCCGGCCTCTCCCGATTGTTTGGAGGACTAGGTGAGACAGTATATATAAAAGCCCCTAGCCTTGCCCCTGGCAGAAACTCTCTGAAAATATACCCTTTCTTCCAAGACTAGTCACAGGTGGGTGAGAGCCAAGTGTCTGGTGCTGACTTCCAGTAGAGCTATGGTGTGTGAACTTGATGGGAGGACAGATGTTAAAGCTAATTGCACATGCCTGTGGTGGCTTCCTGCAAACCTGAACCCTGGCTAGCCTCCTGGGGTTCTCCTTTGGAAGTGGGGTGGCGGAGAGAAGAACCATGGACCTTGGGGCCAGGTATGATTCCCTTCACCCCTGACTCCTCGTCATGGAGTTCCTTCTCAGCGCCTGATGGCCTCTCTGCACCCCTTTGGGATCCTCTGCACCCCTTTGGGATGCAAATTGCATCCCAGTGCCTCCTTTGTAGCTTGTGGCTCTTCACTCGGAAAATGTCTGAACAGGCCTGACTTAGGGCCTGGCGTTAAGAGTGCTCAGCACTTCGAGGCCCCGATCCACGCAGCCTCGGGGACCGGTTCCCAGGCGAGGAGCCTGAAGACTGTGAGGAGCCTGTGCCCTGCCCCCCCACCCCCGTTTGCTCAAAACCAGAGTTGAAGTACAATTCAGAAGACGATGTGGAAGTGAAACTTGGGCAATAACATCCTAAAATGTCTGCTCTGCTCCCCTGAACTCTGGCTCTGTGTACTGCTCTGGGTTCTGGGGCCACTGAGACAGGCTGGGGCGCACTCAGATCAAAGGGTCCTGCGAATGAAAGCAAGTGGTATCTCACAGTCACTTCTGAACGGGCCTTCACGGCTGGCGGGCATTCGGTTCCTTGTGGAGCAGTCAGCAGCAGTAACTGAGTGCGTACTATGCGCTCGGCCCTGTGATGGGTCCATGTAGGGGATAAATACTGAGTCCCACTGCTACCCAACACACAGGTCCCCAAGGGCCTGAGCAGCTTAGAGGAGGGAGGGTTTGGGATCTGTTTGCTTGAGTTTACCCAGCCCAGTGCTGCTGGGCTCTTTCTTGTCACTCAGGAAGTGGAAACGCTGTCTGACTAGGTTTGGGGACAATAGGGAGAATCACTGGACACCAGAGGGGACAGAACAGCTGGGTGATGAAGGTGGGGGCAGCAGCTGGGAGGGAAGCCGCATTTTGGACCCTTTGCAAAGGCATTTTCAGCCCAGACCAAAGCCTCCCTAATAACGCAGCTCCTGCAGACATCATGGTTCGGGCTTTGGTGACTCATGGTGTTTTTATTGTGCTCCTCTGTAATAATAACAACTTTCCCTTATTGAGCATGGACAGTGGGTACTTTGCAGATCTTATTTCTTACCTTCACAATATGTCTGTGAGGCAGGTGGCGTTATCCCCAACTTCCAGATGTGGAAGCTGAGAGACTTTGAGGCCACTAAAAAGTAGAGCTGGCTGTCACACGCACCACGCCAGCTCCATCCCGCACCCGCCTGCTGTTTCTGCCCTTTCTTTCCTGAACCTCACTCACAAAATCGCCAAAAAAAAAAAAAAAAAGTCTGTCTGCCAAAGAGCAGATGCCGGTACAGCTGGATGCTGCCAGCCGTGGGTGGTGGTTTTCTGGGCTGGCATCTCCGCGGGCATCACCGCCAGCCCCCTGCTGCGAACGTGTCAGCCAGGGAAGTTCAGATTTTATAAATGACTCTTGCAAGTAGATTACACGGGCTAATTGGAAGGGTGAGGTTTTCGGTAAACTCAGTGTGAAACTGACTCATGCTATTAATATACCTCCTCCATGCATTCGGTGTGGGGATGTGCGGCCCCCCGTGTGGTGCGGGGACGTGCGGCCCCCCGTGTGGTGCGGGGACGTGCGGGGACATGCGGCCCCCCGTGTGGTGCGGGGACGTGCGGGGACGTGCGGCCCCCCGTGTGGTGCGGGGACGTGCAGCCCCCCGTGTGATGCGGGGACGTGCGGCCCCCCCGTGTGATGCGGGGACGTGCGGCCCCCCGTGTGGTGCGGGGACGTGCGGCCCCCCGTGTGGTGCGGGGACGTGCGGCCCCCCGTGTGGTGTGGGGACGTGCGGGGACGTGCGGCCCCCCGTGTGGTGCGGGGACGTGCAGCCCCCCCGTGTGGTGCGGGGACGTGCGGCCCCCCATGTGGTGCGGGGACGTGCGGCCCCCTGTGTGATGTGGGGACGTGCAGCCCCCTGTGTGTTTCTCTGCACCCGTGCAAGCTAAAGGCGTGGGAGAGAGCGGGGTGCCATGGGCTCATGCTGTGGGAGGGGGAAGGAATGTGAAAGGAGAAACACCCCGTGTTTGGGTAAAGGTCCCTGTAGACTTGAGAAAATCCAGTAGATGCAGAATTGAGGCCTCGGCCATCTCGCAGCGTTCCTTCCACTCCCAATAGCCGACCTTGCCTGAGTAGTCTGTGCACCTGTCGCGCTCCCCCGGGATTCCTTTCACCTGACCATAGCTTGCTTGGCTGTGCTTAAGCTTTCTGGATGGGAGGGTCAAGAATTCACATTTTTAGCAAGTGCTCTCAAGTGACTGTGACCCAGTGGTCCCTGTGAGAGGGACCCAGTTAGAGGAACCGCCGAGTCCGGTCAGGGTGGGCCCGTGTATGATCTCTCTCTGACTCTGGGCCGTGGGTCTAAGATGGACGGGCCCTGGAGGGTCACTGAGTTCTGCCCTTCGCAGCCCTTTTTGTCCGTGGCCCACATGGGAAAGGGAACCTGTAAGGCGTGGGCTGGAGGATGCGTGGTTAAAGGGGAAGCAGCTCCTCACTGGAGGTGACTGACCCGGGGGCCGCCCGCCCCAAATGCTGAGGAAGTCAGTATCTCAACACAGTGCGACCACCTCTGGGAACCCCCCTTGGAAAGCTGATTCTCACCCAAGGTGGGAACCTGTTCAGACAGCCAGTGGAGGCCCCGAGAGGTGAGGGGAGTTGCCCAGAGTCACACAGGGGTTTGAAAAGTCATTTAGGCCTGACCAGGCGGTGGCGCAGTGGATAGAGTGTCGGACTGGGATGCGGAAGGACCCAGGTTCGAGACCCCGGGGTTGCCAGCTTGAGCGCGGGCTCATCTGGCTTGAGCGAAAGGCTCACTAGCATGGACCCAAGGTCACTGGCTCAAGCGGGGGGTTACTCAGTCTGCTGAAGGCCCACGGTCATGGCACATATGAGAAAGCAATCAATGAACAACTAAGGTGTCGCAACAAAAAACTGATGATTGATGCTTCTCATCTCTCTCCGTTCCTGTCTGTCCCTATCTATCCCTCTACCTGACTCTCTCTCTCTCTCTCCCCCTGTAAAAAAATTAAAAAAAAAAAAAAGTCATTTAGACTACTTGTTGAAAGAATGAGGGACCAGGCCAGGGAGGCCAAAGCCCCGCTAAGGGCCACTCAGCCAGCTCATGGTCCAACGAGGAGGGCCACTTCTGTGATCGGGCAGCCTGTCCTGGGAGGCGGATTATAAAGCCTGGGGTGCTGTCTTGCCTGGCGCTCCACAGCCTGGGAAGCCGGGTTTCCTGTTCTGATCCGAGACCGATTTTCCATCAGTACCGGATAGATGGTCACATCCCTGAAGATCCCAAAGCACTGAAGGAGGGTAATCCTTACTTGTCGCGGCCGTGAAGTCTGGAAGCCAGCACAGCCAACAGTGCTTCGGGAAGAGGACTCTTCAAGGTGTCCTGATTTGCCCTTGAAGGAGTTTTTGCATACGCATGGCTTTGTGTATTTGTAACAGCCCGGCCTAAGCAGCAGCGTAGGATATACAGCCAAGTCCAGTACCCCTCAAAGAAAACACATGCAAATAGATACAACAGGCAAAATACACTTTTACAGTAATTTAAGGTGTTTTTTTCTTTTAAAAAAAATAAAAACATTGAGCATTTGGCCCTTTGAGTATAGTTGAAAAACCAAATTCACTGAGTGGGCAATGTCATTCCACTGTGTGCTGTGACACACAGAGGACATCTTCAGAGTGTGCGGTCATCCTGTCCCAGTGGTGGGTGACATTTTATATGTGTGTATGTGCTTATTCCTGGGGTCTCCCCTGCTTGTCTGCTTGTGTGTGATTAACTTGGGAAGGGTTTTGGGGGGCCTAGCTGTCCAATCTGGGAGACCCAGTGGACAGCCTCTTTTGGCCTAACGAGGTCTGACTCACTTTTTTTTTTTTTTAATGCAGTCTCTTTGGTCACAGTAGCTTCTAGGTTTATTTAGGAGCTTTATGACTGTCCTTGATCGTGGGGTGGGATGCCCCTTCCTGGGGTTGATCTGGAAGGGGCTCCTGGGCCCCCCGGGGGGAACCCAGCCTTCGGAGATGACGCTGCCTGGAGTGGAACGGTCTCTTTCTTAAGCAGTGTTTCTCAAAGTTTCGGTGGTGAAAAGGAGGGGAAGTGTAGAAAGATGACATTTGCGTCCTCTGGCTTGACCCTTGCAGAAGTCAATGAGGAATGAACAGGCCTGACCTTTGGAGTGCCCCCGACCTCCTTTCCCCAGGAGCCCCCTCCCCCATGATCATAACCCGCAATGTGGTTGGAAAAGGCCTCTCTCCACATAAACCGATCCTTGTCTCAAGACCTTGGACACTTAAAACCAAAAGGAAACCTGATCTTTCGTTTCTGATCCTATCAAATAGCTGTTGGGGCAGGAGGTCGGGCGTATTTGCGTCCAGCACGGGGCTGACTCTTATGCATTACAGAGCTGCCACTCAGTGAGGGAGACTTCAAACTGCTGATGTGCGCAATCTGGAAGGTTCCATCAGAGCTCCTGCCAGAGAAAACCCAAGGGTGCCCCGTCCTCACCCCGTGGTGCCTATGAAAGGTGTCACCTTACAAAGGCACCCGCATCTTCTTGCCAGTGGCCGTGGGGTCTTCCAAAGACCTTCCTGGGCCACTGTGTCAAATTACATCTAGAGCCCTGAAGATGTTTGTAACTGTTGACCCAGCGAACCCATTCCTGGAAACATTCTAAGCAAACAATAGAAAATACAGATGAAATGTTGCACCAAGATCTTCAGCTTGCTTCTTTTAATAATAACTAAAGGCCCTGGCCAGTTGGCTCAGCGGTAGAGCGTCGGCCTGGTGTGCGGGGGACCCGGGTTCGATTCCCGGCCAGGGCACATAGGAGAAGCACCCATTTGCTTCTCCACCCCCACCCCCTCCTTCCTCTCTGTCTCTCTCTTCCCCTCCTGCAGCCGAGGCTCCATTGGAGCAAAGATGGCCCGGGCGCTGGGGATGGCTCCTTGGCCTCTGCCCTAGGCGCTAGAGTGGGGCAGCAGAGCGACGCCCCAGAGGGGCAGAGCCTCGCCCCCTGGTGGGCAGAGCCTCGCCCCTGGTGGGCGTGCCAGGTGGATCCCGGTCAGGCGCATGCGGGAGTCTGTCTGACTGTCTCTCCTTGTTTCCAGCTTCAGAAAAAGAAAAGAAAATAACTAAAGAAATTGGAAATAACCGAAGTGTCTGACCATAACCGAATTCTTGAATCAGTTACGCTGTGGTCACTCAGTGTGAGGGCCGAAGAGGCTGGGAGGCAACAGAAGAGCAGTCGTTTGTAGGAGGAAAGCTTGGGAGGGAATGTCTACCAAGACGGTGTCAGGAGTTGTGGATGGAGTCACGAGCCTGGATGACTTTCTTGTCCTTTCTTTGACACATTTTCTCTCATGGGGTTCTGTCCCTTTTCTCTTGTCCCCTCTTCTCTCCTCATCTCTCTTCTCTTCTCAGAAGCCTAGAACACTACTGCTTCCAGGGAAAGAAAGAAACCAAAGTTTAGATCATATCATAAATGGTATGCATCAAAACAGACCAAGCTTACTAAAACTTCAGCCCGGGCATTCTTGAGGTTAAGATGCCAAGAGGCCTGATCCAAGGCCACTAGAGTAAGAAAGCCAGCAATTCTTCAATATAATGGCTGTGACATGCTCTTACCTTCTAGGCCTAAGGGAAGAAATTATTGTCACCATTTGATTAACGAGGTAACCTGGGGTAGAGGGAGGTCACATGACTTTTCCAGAATCAAGCGCTCCTTTCTGGTTAGCAGCTGCTGGGGTGATGCTAGAGACCACAGCACCAGCCTCTCTCTTCAAGTCCCAGGGACGTCACTGTCACTGTCTGGGAAGGTAGGATGCGGGACAGCTGGTCGGTAACCATAGCAATGCGCTTTCTGTTTGGGTGGCGTTGTCTCGGCAGGTGTCCAAGCAGAGGTGGGCTTCCAGTTCAGCGGGGGAGCTGCTGTCCTGTGTGTTCCCAGTGGAAGACAGGTAACCTTATGTCCACAGCGCTTGGGTCTCCCCGCTTCTGCACATCCCGAGAGAGGGGTGCGCTTGGCCTCTGTAGAGGAGTGACACCCCTTTTCAGAGTCCTCTGCCTGTGCTCTGTGCAGGGACATGGGACAGAGAGAAATGGATGCAGGTGACTTCTGAGAAACCCATAAGGAACAGACAGGGGCCCCGGGGTGGGGGCTGAGCGCTAACCATTTCAGGGAGTTCCCGTTTCCAGACAGCCTCTGTGGTATTTAAAATGTCGTGTTCTCTGCAATCACACAGCTCACTCGTCCTCTTTGCTGGAGAGGTTCTGATTCAAAACTCGTCAGCCATATTTTAAGGGGGGCACCAAACCCCAGAAGGTGCCGAGTCCTAGGTGCCAGGTGCACCTCTGATTGATGAGTAGGGTATGAATTCATTTTCTGCTTTGGATGGAAAACCGAAATTGCCGTGTTTTAAACTATTTCAGATGCTAAGAATCATAACTTGTATATGTGTATATATGTTTCTATGATTAGATACGAAAGAGGAACACATCTTTTAGCATCTCAAATAGGCGTTTATTGAGTGTCCAGAAAACCCCCGTTTCTCCCATTCCCTCCCCCTCCCCCTCTCTTCTTCTGCTCTGCATCTGGGCTGGGTGCTCCCAGCACCTTCCAGAGGAAGTGACATGTAAATCAGACGGTCCTGCGGTCCTGGATGCTGGAGGGAGGGACGGGCTCCAGCTACTCTCTGAGCAGCGCCCGGGCTCACCCGGCTGAGTCATGCACAGTCCTCGCCCGCGCAGTTTCTTAAGGGCTGGAGGAAGAAAACGAAGGACCAGAACCCCATGAGAAAAATCTACGGGTGGGAAGGTTTCCCACGGCTTATACCATCTCATTTAATCCCCCGCATCTCCGCCTCGCGGGGAGGTTTAGTTCAGCTCAGCAAGTCCTTGCTGGCGGCCCGGCCCATTGGGTGTTCTGCATGGCTGGCACGAGGCTGCACCAGGGTTTTCATTACCGGCGGGCGTGGGTGTCATCTGCTCCCACGGGCCGCAGGGACCCACGAGCCTCACCCCTGCCCTGTGTACCCAGCTCTGCCATTTGCTTTGAGCAAGTCACTTCCTTTCTGTGAACCCCCTCCCCTTTGGCATGGAGCCGGATGAAGTTGGGTGTGTGTGAGCCCCTGCGTAAGGTGTCTGTCTCCTAGTGACCGTACCCTGAGGGCCCTGTCACCTTGTGCCCTCCCAGAGAGATGTGGCTGCTCTGTGGATAGCAGGGGTGTTTTTCCTACCTCCCCCCCCACCTCCTGCCCCCTCCCAGGAGCCTGGGACAACGCCTCTGTCTAGTGCAGAACGGAGCGCTCCCTCTAGGAACTGCCGTCTATGAATAGAGGCGCTGGAAGAAAGGGTTTGGCACGTTTGTGCCGAGCTGAGCATTGTCGGCGCTGAATTAAAGATGAGCCGCCTGGCTCCCTGTTTTACTTAGTGTTGACCAAGCACTGTCTTGAATATTAAAAGAAAAAAGAAAAGAAAAGAAAAAGGAAGAGAAAAAGTCATAAAGGGGCTTATATGATAGAAAATAGTCTGATAACAACACCTTATGTCTATAGAGTGCTTTGTGTTTGTGCCTTAGCCTAAACAGTCCATGAAACATCCCCCAGCCCAGGAGGTCTTTTTTGTTTTTGAGATTTTTAAAAATTGATATTTGCAAGAGAGGAAGGAGGAGAGAAAGAAAGAGAGAGAGGTACATACACCTGTTCCTCTATGCGCCCTGACCGGGGATCGAACCAGCAACCTCTGTGCTTCTGGATGATGGTCTAACCAATTGAGCTATCCAACCAGGGCCTTTTGTTTTTTATATTTTTATTTATTGATTTTAGAGAGAGAGGCAGGAGGGAGGGATGGAGGGAGGGAGGGAGAGAGAGAGAGAGAGGGAGAGAGAGAGAGAAACATTGATCTGTTTATATGCCCCGACCGGGGATCAAACCGCAACCTCTGCATATTAGGATGACACTCTAACCAACTAAGCCATGGATTGGTTGGGTCCATTTTTGGTTTTAGGATCCCAGGTCAGGCTCACGGTGGCCTTGCTGCAAGAGTGTGTAGAAGGAGCGGACAATTCTATCAGAAATCGAAACTCAGAGAGGTTGGGTGATTTGTCCAAGGCTGCACAGCTGGTCAGGGCTAGCGTTGGGACGTACCTTCTTAGCACCGGCTCTTTTCTAACTTCCACCTGGTGGGCAGATGCTCTTGAGGCTAGCGGAAAATTCCAGAGTCCAGAGACACAGGCTAATCTATGACAAGAACGCTGACCAAGGCTCATCCCTCCTTTAACGTGTTCTCTGAATTCGCCTGCTCTCTGGCCTCCCCCCCCCCCCCCCCCCCCCCCCCCCCGGTCATTGTGTGACACTCCCTGGGTTTCCCCAGGGCAGCTCCTGCGGTGGCAGCTGGGGCCGAAGGAAAGAAGACATTGGCCCCAGTGAACAGAGACTCTGTCCCTTTCCATGAGATGATCCCCGAGCTGTGTCTTCCCTGGACCAACCACACTGTCTGTCCCAGCCTCGCCATTTTCTTATCTGTAAAGATGCGTCTTCGTTCCCAGAACCCTCCAGAACCCCTGCCGTGTGCTGGGTGCATCCTGCACTGCTCTGTTCCTCAGAGGAAACGATGCCCTTCCCTCCAGCCAGCTCTGGGTGGGGTCTCCCTTGGGTCCTGTGCACCCTCACCCTCTGATTACTGGGAGCCTTCTGCACCCCTCCCCTCACTCCCTTTTTGGGTCCAGGGGGTGAAAACCCCGCCTTCATGTTTTCTTCTTTTTTCCCCTTCCCTTTCCTGCAAGCGTGCAGTAAGCATGAACTGTGTGCCAGGGTGCGGGCTGGGTCCCCAGGAGATTTGCAGGAAGCAGGCCCCGCTCACAGAAGGCCCCCATACTATGGAGGAGATGGCCATGAAAACAAAATCATTCTATTGACACACAAAGTGTTCAGGTTACAAAAGTTAAAATTTGCAAAACAATGCTATACATTGTTTATGGGGGTACAATCAGATGTAGTAAAAATATAAAGAACGGTGGAGATTAGTACAAATCCGGGATAGTGCACTCCTCTGGGGAGGTGGGGAGGGGGATGGAATTGAGCGGGGATACCCAGGGGACTTCATATTCATTCTAGTTTATTCCTCAGGCTGGGCGGTGAACGTAAGAGATGGTTTTAGTATTCTTTAGGTATATTTTGTACATCTTAAATCTCTCACTCGAACATTTAAAACACACTGTTGCGAGCAAGAGGTTATTTGGGCCCGACCTGTGGTGGCGCAAGGGATAAAGCATCAACCTGGAACGCTGAGGTGGCCAGTTCGAAATCCCAGGCTTACCTGGTCAAGGTACATATGGGAGTTGATGCTTCTTGCTCCTCCCCCCTTCCCTCCCCTGCCCCCCCCCGCCTCTCTAAAAAATAAAAATTATTTGGAGATGCTAACCCGAAGGGGCTCCAGCCAGATGTGGAAGCTCCCTCTCTGCAGTTAGCTGAGCACTGGGGGTGGCCAAGCTCATCCACTTAGGACATACTGAACTGAACTCTCTTTTTGAGAAGGTGACAGTGTCAATTGAATTTGGAGGCCAATGTTGGGAACAGCGTTTTAGACAAAGGGAACAGCATATGCAAAAAATAGGCGAGAATTCAAGGAATTACAAGATGTGAGTGGGTGGATCAGTTCAGCTTTGGAGAAGTCCTTTGGTGTGTTTAGCTCTTCTAAAAAATTTTTTTTATTGACAGAGAGAGAGAGAGAGAAACATCGATTTGTTGTTTGACTTATTTATGCATTCATCGGTTACATTTGTCCCAACTGGGGATTGAACCCACGACCTTGGCGTGGTGTGTTTTGCTCTTCATCATTTATACTCGGAATGGTTCGGAATCCAGGTCAGCTTGGAATTGACTCAGGATAGACTTCCATCTGGTATTAAAGCCCAATCAGTTTCCAGAGAGCTCTCTGATGTTTACTGGGGCCTTGGCATTGTGAGATTGGTCCCAGCCCCGGGAGCTTGGCTTCAGCCTCAGGTGCAGAAAGCCGTTGGTAAACCGAGACTCTGATGAAGGGGTGGGACCTGCAGAGCGCAGAAGCTGGTGAGAAAGAGCATCTTGAGCCCTGGCCGGTTGGCTCAGCGGTAGAGCGTGGGCCTAGCGTGCGGAGGACCCGGGTTCGATTCCCGGCCAGGGCACACAGGAGAAGCGCCCATTTGCTTCTCCACCCCTCCGCCGCACCTTCCTCTCTGTCTCTCTCTTCCCCTCCCGCAGCCAAGGCTCCATTGGAGCAAGGACGGCCCGGGCGCTGGGGATGGCTCTGTGGCCTCTGCCTCAGGCGCTAGAGTGGCTCAGGTCGCAACATGGCGACGCCCAGGATGGGCAGAGCATCGCCCCCTGGTGGGCAGAGCGTCGCCCCTGGTGGGCGTGCCGGGTGGATCCCGGTCGGGCGCATGCGGGAGTCTGTCTGACTGTCTCTCCCTGTTTCCAGCTTCAGAAAAATGCAAAAAATAAATAAATAAATAAATAAAAATAAAATAAAAAAAGAAAGAGCATCTCATACAGAAAGAGCCCAGGTTGCTGCCGCTGGACAGTTCCAGCCTCATCTGGGCACCGGCTGCCTGCTCTGGAGAGGGGAGAGGGGACAGGGGACAGGGGAGAGGGGAGAGGGAACAGGGAACAGGGGACAGGGGAGAGGGGACAGGGAACAGGGGAGAGGGGAGAGGGGACAGGGAACAGGGGAGAGGGGACAGGGGAGAGGGGAGAGGGGACAGGGAACAGGGGAGAGGGGAGAGGGAACAGGGGAGAGGGGAGAGGGAACAGGGAACAGGGGAGAGGGGACAGGGAACAGGGGAGAGGGGACAGGGAACAGGGGAGAGGGGAGAGGGGACAGGGAACAGGGGAGAGGGGACAGGGAACAGGGAACAGGGGACAGGGGACAGGGGAGAGGGGAGAGGGGACAGGGAACAGGGGAGAGGGGACAGGGAACAGGGGAGAGGGGAGAGGGGACAGGGAACAGGGGAGAGGGGACAGGGAACAGGGAACGGGACAGGGGAGAGGGGACAGGGAACAGGGGAGAGGGGACAGGGAACAGGGGAGAGGGGAGAGGGGACAGGGAACAGGGGAGAGGGGACAGGGAACAGGGGAGAGGGGAGAGGGGACAGGGAACAGGGGAGAGGGAACAGGGGACAGGGGAGAGGGGACAGGGAACAGGGAACAGGGGACAGGGGAGAGGGGACAGGGAACAGGGGAGAGGGGACAGGGGACAGGGAACAGGGGAGAGGGGACAGGGAACAGGGGAGAGGGGACAGGGAACAGGGGACAGGGGAGAGGGGAGAGGGGACAGGGAACAGGGGAGAGGGGACAGGGGACAGGGAACAGGGGACAGGGGACGGGACAGGGGAGAGGGGAGAGGGGACAGGGAACAGGGGAGAGGGGACAGGGAACAGGGGAGAGGGGAGAGGGGACAGGGGAGAGGGAACAGGGGACAGGGGAGAGGGGACAGGGGAGAGGGAACAGGGGACAGGGAACAGGGGACAGGGGACAGGGGAGAGGGGACAGGGAACAGGGAACAGGGGACAGGGGACAGGGGAGAGGGGAGAGGGGACAGGGAACAGGGGAGAGGGGACAGGGAACAGGGGAGAGGGGAGAGGGGACAGGGAACAGGGGACGGGAGAGGGGACAGGGAACAGGGAACAGGGGAGAGGGGACAGGGGACAGGGGACAGGGGAGAGGGGAGAGCGGACAGGGAAGAGGGGACAGGGGACAGGGGACAGGGAACAGGGGAGAGGGGACAGGGAACAGGGAACAGGGGAGAGGGGACAGGGGACAGGGAACAGGGGAGAGGGGACAGGGAACAGGGGAGAGGGGAGAGGGGACAGGGAACAGGGGAGAGGGGACAGGGAACAGGGAACAGGGGAGAGGGAACAGGGGAGAGGGGAGAGGGAACAGGGAACAGGGGAGAGGGGACAGGGAACAGGGAACAGGGGAGAGGGGACAGGGAACAGGGGAGAGGGGACAGGGAACAGGGGAGAGGGGACAGGGAACAGGGAACAGGGGAGAGGGGACAGGGAACAGGGGAGAGGGGACGGAGGGGAGGGCCAGTCTCTCTGCTTTGTGGCTTGGGGAATAATGTATACTCAGGGTCCTTTTCTTTGAAAACTCTGCAAAGCCAGTGAACCCCCCTGGGGAACCAGATTAAAGCAGTGATGGGGAATTTCATCAACGCTTAATCAAAGACATTGACTGTTTTCTGGGCCTCACTGCCTACCCTCCCATTGTTGTCTTTAATTGTGGAAACTTGTTCATTAGGGTTTCATTAGAGCCGGCCCTGGGCGCACCCCTCATTTCCCCCTTTGATCTCTGGGCAGTCATTCTTTTCCTGGGGACTCCTGGGGGCTCCTCGTGCTGTCTTTGCCACTCCTGTTCAAATTCAGGCCAGATTCTTGCCCGTATTTAAAAAGAGAGTTACTTCTCTGTACCCCAGGCTACTGCCTGGGCTGAGGAAGAATGTCGCTTGTGGGAAGCTGTCACTGGAGGGGACCTTGACTAGTATCTGGTGCTGTGGCCATATGAGGAGACTGAGGCCCTGCCAGGTGAGATGACAGTGAATGTTCTAGAAGCATCAGCTTCTGACACTTCATTAGAGGCCTCTGTTCATCTGAGAGCATGCATTCCTCCTCCACAGGCTGTCCCCAACCAACCCGCACGTCCGTGGGGCTGCTAAGTGCAGACCTGAGGAGCTAAGTGACAGCCTGGTGGCAGGATGGCAGGAGCGGGGAGGAGGACCCCCAGGAGCCGCATGGTCCGAGGAACTTAGCATGGATCTCTCACCAGGGACCAGTTAATTCCACAGGAAGTTAAGGTTTACGTGGAGCCCTGGAAACCCGGGCTCTCTGCTAGCTTGTTTAATCACAGTCATGGTTGAGAACTCCCAGCATTTCCCCCAGCTTGTATTAGCTGGTTCCTACCCACATTTCATCTGCTTTCTCTTAGACGCTCTCTTTGGGTCTGTGTGTATAGATGCTGAGTAAACACAAATCCTTGACTTTAATCAGCAAGCCAGCAATGGCTGGAGAAGAGGGCTTGTTGCCTCTACTTCTCATGCACTGTGGAGATTGAAAGGAGAATGAGCGATGACGGGGATCCCCCAATCGCTGATAGAGTGACCTGGGGGTGAAGAATTGTATGGTATCCCCACCCCCGGCAGGCCACGTGTCCTGAGTCAGCTGAAGTCATATCTTGACATTATCTGCAATAGATCACTTGATTTTACCTGCAATTCATTCATTCATCTATCCATCCAGCCATCCACCTACCCATCTATTCATTCATTCATTCATTCTACCATAGGGACACCATCTTTTCTGCAGTCCATTCGTCCATCCATCCACCCACCCACCCACCCACCCAACAAAGGGACACCATCCTTTTGTGACATTGTTTCATGATCAGACCTCAGAGGGCAGTGATGTGTGCCTGTGGTCACTCTCGCTTCTCTGCCCTTAGCACGGAGCATACTGTAGCTGCTCAGGAAATATCTGTGTAATGAATGCATGACTACCTCTGTTCCACTTTTAGGAATGCATTCTTTGTTTCAATCACAGGCTTCTAGCTTCATTGTATCTTACAAACAATTCCCCTGGGAGGGAGGAGATTACATTAGGTCCCCTAGCATTAAGTTCACCATAGGAAGGCAGAAGGAACCCTGGTCCTAGGGAGAGGGAGAGCCAGAAGCTGGCTGGGTGTGGAGTAGGGATTGAAATTGGTATGAAGAGATTGGGGTTAGGGGCCCAGCTAGTTTTATTGGCAGGAAAGTCTAGGACAAGTCACCTAAGCTCTCTGAGAATCTAGATGCTGAAGGGAGAAAGATAGCGCCAGACTCTTACCCTGAGTCTTACCTGCCCTGTCCCCTTGGATTTGGTTCTAGATCGCCCCTGTCTTTCCAAGTGTTTCCATTTATTCTGCTCCTACTATGTGCCAGGCCCTGGGCCACAGAGTTGGGTGAGGTATATGAGTCCCTTTTTCATCCTAGCCAGGGAATTTAGGTCAACAGATGGTGATATATATATATATAGGGAGCTGTGATATAGGGAAACCTGGGCTCATGGGGTGATAGGGATCTCAGACCAAACTGAAGAGATCAAGGAGGACTTCTCAGAGGAGGTGGCATCCAAAAGGGTAGGGGCTGTGTTTTATTACTCTTTAGATTCCTACCTCTAAGCAAAATGATTCACACACTACAGGTGCTCAGTGGATGAATGAGTGAATGTATGTAAGTATTTTATAAACCGGAAAGTGTGGTGCAAATGGCAGGTGTTGGCATTGTGATTTGTGGAGCAGGGGCACCTGAGATAAACTCTGTCACCCAGTTTCCCGAGGGCCAGTCGTTGCCAAGGGCTGGGGTCCGCCCTAGAGCACAGTCAGCTGGGTGATGGGGTCAGTCTCTGCCTCTTGTCCCTCCCCACTCAGGAAAGCTGCCTGCCCAAGGCTGGACGTCGTTAGCCAACACAGTAGCCAGCAGCCCTTCCTAATAGGACCCAGATTTGGATGTGCAGCCTTTGTCTTCTGGACCACATTCCTAGGGCTGGTGGTTGACTAAGGAGGTAGATCATTCCCTGTGTGTGTGTGTGTGTGTGTGTAAGAGAGAGAGAGAGAGAGAGAGAATTTCCCAGCAAATAGTGAGAAAGGTCTAAAGTGCACGTCCACACCACTAACCTCTTACCCCCCACTGCAGTTGTCCTCCCCACAGTGAAGCTCACTAGAAGTCAGGAATGGTGACAGCTCTGTACCCCACTTCCCAGCATAGCACAGTATCTGGGTCTTGGGACAGTTTGCAGAATGAACGAATGGGTGAAGGAACGCACTTGAGATGATGGTGACAATGTTACGGAGGACGTAGCTGCAGCCTCCTGTCTTCAGGGGATAGGAGGAGAAGGCTGTTTCTGGCGATGACCTTTGGCTGCTACTTTAGATGTTTTGCAATAACAGCGGCTTGAAATTCTGCTTGACACTTGCTCTCTGTGGTGAGAGATGGAGAAATATTTCCTCTGTTCAGGCCTGGCTCTGGGGCCATGCAGACACGCAGGGACCCGTCCCCAACCCTAAGTCCATGCTAGGGGGCCAGTTATGGTGAGACAGGGCTCATGGGTAAATTCTGACTTCCTTCTACAGGTTGGTGAGTTGATATACTGTATTTCCCCATGTATAAGATGCACTTTTTTAAAAAAAAAATTGGGAATCTAAAAACTGGGTGCATCTTATACAATGATTGTAGGTTTTTTAGTTGCATTTCCCGCTTTTTTGACAGTGATGAGGAGTTGTATTAATTTTATGATGAATAAAACTTGAGTTCAATAACTTTATGTAATACTTTTTTTTTTCAAATTTCGAGCCCCAAAATCAAGGTGCGTCTTATACATGGGGACATGCAGTATCTCCTGAGCATGTTCTATATTTGTGGGTGCTCAGCATCCAACCCTCCTTCCTGTTTGGGGGAACTCCCGTATGTAAGGCAGAGTGTCCAATATGGACACTGACATGGGCCAGACCTTCTTGCCCCCTGCGTCCGGCTGCTTGGGCACCGGCATATGGCCTCAGCGTGGCTGGGTGGCTAAGGTTCCGGGCCGAGTGCCACAGCGACCCGGGCGGTCACGGGTGCTCACAGTTGAGAGCCCGTGGAGATGGCGAGTGTCGAAGCAGCTGTCCTGTGGTGTGGCCTTGGCCACATTTCCCTTCTGCTCCGTCTCCCCTGGTCCTTGCTCCCAGCCTGGATCTCCAACCTGTCTGTTGATTCTCGGAGCTTCCCATCATCTTTTCATCCAATTTCTTTTTGTTGTTGTTGTTTTTTGTTTGTTTGTTGTTTTTTCCATAAAAGATTCACTGCTGACTTCTATTGTCTGTAGTCAATAACCCTGACCGACACTTATCACCAGGGCTAGAGCGAGGCTCTGGTCCCTAATATGGGACTTGGCCACCTGGCGAACTGGTGAGCTTGCTTTGGGGGCTACACCACCCAACCGATCTCATTCCTTGAAGACCCAGTCTCCTGCGGGTCAGGCCGGTAACCGCTGTGTGTCAGGCATCATGCTGAGCACAGGGAGACAAGATCAAGAAACCGTAATCCAGGCAGGTCAGGGACTCACAGTCCAGAGGTGGAAACAGGCATGATGAGAGAACAGGGTCAGGGAAAGGTGCTGTGTTTGCACAAAGGACTTCTAAGCCTGCCGGGGCGGGGGGCGGGGGGGGGGAGGGGCGGCGCTGCAAAGAAGAGGTAATTTCCGAGCTGAGGTTAGTAGGATGCAAGGAGTTAGCCAGGCCAAATGGGGGTCCAGCATAACCAAACCAGCAAGCCCACAGGCGTTACAGTGAACTGGGAGGCAGAGGGGGGTGGCGGCCAGTCTGGAAGGGAAGGCAGAAACCAAAATGTGGTCGACCTCTATGTCAGGGGTCAGTGAACATTTTCTGTAAAGGCCCGGATGGTAAATTTTTAGGCTTTGCAGGCTCTACTCTGCCATGGCAGCGCTGGAGCAGCACAGATGATCCATAAATGAGTGGGCGTGGCTGTGTTCCAATAAAACTTTATTGACAGAAACAGGTGGGTGGCCTGCTTTGGCCTGTGAGCTGTAGTTTGCCAATCCCTGTTGTACAAGCTAAGAAGTTTAAACTTGATGTTGAGATTATGGCAAATAGAGGTACTTCTGGTTGCAGATAGCAGTCAACTCAAGCCAGCTCCGCTAGGAAAGGGAATTACCAAACACATGTAACTGAGATGTGCCAGGACGTGGCGGGCTCTCGGTGTGATTTGATCTGGGCCCTGGCACATTTCTCTGCTGTTCTTTCAGCCCTGCCCTCTCGTGTGAGCTTTCTCTCCAGGTAGTAACGTGGAGCTGCAGTTGGTAGGAACTGGCTGCAGCAGTTCCAGCCTCCACATGGCCTTCTCTTTCCCAGTACTTATGGGACCATTGTAGGTCGTGTGCACACCCTGGAGCCAGTCCCCGTGACCTGTATGTTAATTGACTGAGGCCTGAGTTCCCACCTCCCCGAACTGCTCACTGTGACAAAGGGATTAGGACCACTGGAACCCCCTGCCTTAGGCCAGCCAGGAGTGGCCCCTGAGGGAGACACGGTCAGGCCTGCCCAAGCCCGTGGCCGCTGTCCGGTGGGAGAGGGTGTAAGGAGTCCATCCTTGAGAGTATTGCAAGCCGAAGAGCGATGCAGCCAGATTTGCAATTTCTAGAATAATCACTCTGGTCACATTGTGGAACGGAGCCAGCCTGGAGGCAGGAGCATCATTAGGAGGTTGTTCTTGAGACTGCTGGACATTGGAAGGAGAGAACAAATTTGAGACCTGGGTCGGGGATGGAATTTTTAGAACGTGTGACTAATTTAATGTATGTGAAGTTGGTGGGGAAGGAGGAAGTAAGAAAGTATCATGAAATGGCTATTTCTAACTTGGTAACTAGTAGAACTATAGGAGGAGCACATTTTTAAGGGAAGATGTTGAGTTCTGTAATGAGCAGGTTGAACTAGAGCCCTGGTTGGTAAACTGCAGCTTGCGAGCCACATGCGGCTCTTTGGCCCCTTGAGTGCGGCTCTTCTACAAAAAACCACGTGCGGGTGCTACCTCGATAACGACTGTACCTACCTATATAGTTTAAGTTTAAAAAATTTGGCTCTCAAAAGAAATTTCAATCGTTGTACTGTTGGTATTTGGCTCTGTTGACTGATGAGTTTGCCGACCACTTGAGAGGGTTCCTTTACCCAAGGTCACTCCTCCTTGCCCGCCCCAGCCTTCCCCACCAGAATAGCCCATATTTCTTATTCTTAGAATGTAGTGACAGCCAGAAAAGGCTGTGTCCCCATTAAGGAAAAGTGTTTTTTTTTTTTGCCCTGGCTGCCAGGAAGCTCAGAGCCAAATTTATGCCTATCACAGCAGCCACAAGCAGCTCTCGGTTGATTTCTATTTGCTTTGTTTCCACTGTTCCGTTTTTCCTTTCCTTATCATCTTCATTGTTTCTTTGTTGTTACTGCAGGCCATCTCAAATGTCTTTTGGAAGGAGTCAAGGTATAAAGAAATAATAAAGGAGGATGGAAGGACCCTGTGTTGATACAGAGTTCCGAATCTCTGCCCCCTTTTAAAAGTATTGGTCTGAGTTTAATTCTTCCAGTCTATGCAGACATGCCTGGGGTTGTAGAGATGTTAGGTTCCTCGAGGACAGGGTCTGTGTCTCCAGTATTGTCACCGTGCCTGGTACATACGAGGTGCTCATTAGATGTCTGTGAAAAATGGAATGAGTCAGTAAAGACTGAGTCATGTGTTCCCTTTCTGAGGGCTGTTCAGGGGCAGCCGGCGGGTCCCTTCTCACTCTGACAAGTGGGCAAGGTGGTGGTAGGGGGACATTTTCCTACCTTCTCCAATTCATTCATTCTTTTTTTTTTTTTTTCATTTTTCCGAAGCTGGAAATGGGGAGGCGGTCAGACAGACTCCCGCATGCGCCCGACCGGGATCCACCCCGTATGCCCACCAGGGGGCGATGCTCTGCCCATCTGGGGCGTTGCTTTGTTGCAACCAGAGCCATTCTAGCACCTGAGGCAGAGGCCACAGAGCCATCCTCAGTGCCCGGCCCATCTTTGCTCCAATGGAGCCTCGGCTTCGGGAGGGGAAGAGAGAGACAGAAAGGAAGGAGAGGGGGAGAGGTGGAGAAGCAGATGGGTGCTTCTCCTGTGTGCCCTGGCCGGGAATCGAACCCGGGACTCCTTCACGCCAGGCCGATGCTCTATCACTGAGCCAACCGGCCAGGGCCTCCAATTCATTCTTTATAATGCACCAGACCTTTTGAAACTGTAAATCAGATCTGAACATCTTTCAGCTTGAAACCATCAGTAGTTCCTGTTGAAACCATAATCAACTTCCTGTTATCATTTGAAAACTAAACAAAACCCTAGGTCCCGAGGACCCAGCCCCTGCCTTCCTCTGAGCTCCCTGTGGCCTCTCGGCCCTTCTTCCCTGGCTGCAGCCCACCCCCTCTTTCTGTTCCCTGGAGAACCAGGCTCTTCCCACCGCTGACACAGGCTGTTCCCTCTGTCCAATTTATGTCCCTGGGTCTTTGCAAGTTGGACGCCTCCTTCATCAGCTCCAGCCTTTCTTATGTAGCCCTCTTTACTCTCTCCACACCCTGTTCCTCCCCTTCAGAGCTGTCCTCCGGATTAGCATGTAGTGTGTGTGGTTTGCACTCCTGTTTATTAAAGCCCCCCACCCCCACCACCCTGAAGGCAGAGACCACATCTGTCTGTTTATTCACCTCGGTTCCCCAGAGCCTGGCACCATGCCTTGGAAAGTACTTAATCAGTAAACGCTCATTGAATGAAACTGGACTGGCCGTTCATCCATGCAAGCATATTTATTGAGCACGTGCTACGTGCCAGGCAGGCACTGTGCTAAGGTGTAGGGACGCAGTTGAGAACAGCAGAGGTGTAATATTGGCCCTAGGGGAGTTTCATTTCAGCTCCTCAGCCTGTTCTCCCTTTAAACCATTCTTAATCTATTCCTTTGTTCATCAATATGTACATAGATGAATGTGTGTACACACATACACACACATACACACACACACACAACGATCATTTACTGAGCACCCAGGTTCTGTATATGGAACATGCTTTATACATGTGTACTTGTGTATGAAAAGAAGCATTTCTAAAATATCAATTATATGCTACAAATGAAAACCTGTTTATAGTCATAAAACAGGCACATACAGGGTATGTGTATACCGGGGTATGCCAGTGTTTACGGAACACCTGCTTTGTGCCCACACTGTGCTAGGCACGAGGCAGAACACAGACTCGGAGAAGGATGCACATTGTCATGTGCTGGGAAGGGCCTGACCCGAAGAGGGCCAGGCAGAGAGGTGGCCCTCGGCGGCGGCGTCACCGTCACTGTCACCATCAGGGGTGAGGGGTGATGGTGTCAGCAGTGAGTCCTGCTGCTTCCTCCTTACCTTACCTCGATGAGGACAGCCTGGCCGTGGTGCCTGCTCGGGGAGTGACTCAGAGAGGCTCCCTCCACAATGATTGGGGTGCTTGCCAAAATCAGAGGTTGTCTGGGGACTGACTTAATTTGGGTTCTTTTAAAATAATCAATGGGATGGAGATTTCAGAACACCAAGAGACTTAGATCTGTGCAGGCCTGAAACGTTTTCCTGGGAACTGACGTCGTTGAGTCGGTGAAGACTAAAAGCCTGCCTCCCACTCCCCCCCACCCCCTCTCTCATTTTGAACTTGACTCTCTGGGCTTCTTGCCAGGCTTTGTCCTTCTCTTGCCCCATCCCCTCCTAAGTTTTGAAGCGAATCTGAGGACTGGTTCAGTTCATCTATGCTGCGTGTGGTGTTCTGGGACAGAGCTCCTGAGGGAGGGGAGGGAGCGTTTCTAGAGCGTCCCCTGCATGAGCCCTACGTGCTGGCCACACCCTACACTGTTGGTTTTATTTTTATTTTTGTAATGGCTTTATTGAGGTGCCTGGTAGACAGGATAATGGCCTTCCAAAGATGACCTTGTCCTAATTCTTGGAACCTGTGAATACATTCCATGCCATGGCAGAAAGAACCTTGCAGATGTGACTACGTCAAGGTTCCTGAGATAGAAGGATGTTCCTGGGTGACCCAGGCGGGCCCAGGATAATCAGAAGGGCCGCACTCAGGGTGGGGAGGGGTGCTGATGGAGACAGAGGCCCAGAATCTGAGATCTGAAGATGCCACTCTGCTGGCTCTGAAGGTGGAGGAAGGGGCCACCGACCTTGGAATGCCGCAGCCACCGGGCACCGGGGAGGAGATTCTCCCTGGAGCCTCTGCAGGGGGCGTGGTCCTGCTCTGTAGGGGGCGTGGTCCTGCTGACACCTTCATCTCAGCCCAGTGAGACCCATTCTGAATTTTCTGATCTTCAGAATTATAAGATAATACATTTGTGGGTTTTCTTAAACCTTTTCTAGAGATGATACTTTTTTTTTTTTTTTTTAATATTTGCTTCATTTCCAAGTGAGAGGAGGGGAGATAGAGAGACAGACTCCCGCATGTGCCTGGACTGGGGTCCACTGGTGACTGCCGTCTGGAACTGATGCTCTGCCCAGCTGGGGCCATGCTCACAACTGGGATATTTTTATCACCTATGTGCCCGGAGCCAATGTGCTCAAACAAATCGAACCATGGCTGTGGAAGGGGAAGAGAAGGAGAGAGAAAGAGAGAGAGAGAGAGAAGGGGGGAGGGGTATAGATGCAGATGGTCACTTCTCCTGTGTGCCCTGACTGGGAATCAAACCCAGAATATCGATAACTTGGGCCGACGCTCTACCACGGAGCCAACTGGCCAGAGCTGACATTCATGTTGTTTTAAGTGCTACATTTGTGGTACTTCGTTACAGCAGCAAGAGGGAACTAATACATGGTATATTTTATGTACCCTGAAGTCCACCCATTTCAAGTGGTTTTTAGTCACTTGACCAAGTGCTGCAGCCATGACTGTAACAGTTTTAGAATATTTTCATCATCCCAATAAGATCCTTTACGTCCACTTACAGGTAATCTCTGTCCTCAGTCCTAGGTAAGCACTAATCTATTTATGTCTCTATAAATGTGTCTATAAGTTTGCTTGGGGGCATTTCATATAAGTAGAATCATATACTATGTGGTGCCCTGTGTCTGGCTTTCCTTACTGAGCATAACAGTTTTGGGGTTCATTCACATCGTCAAGGGCATCAGTTCTCTGTTCCTTTTTAATGGGGAATAGGGTTCCATTGTATGGCCGAGCCACCCTGCTTTTCTGCTCCCCAGTTGATGGATATTTGGGTTCTTGTCAGTTTGGGGCTATTCTGAATAATGCTGCTATGAGCCTGCATGTGCAAGTCTTTGTGTGAACCTAGCTTTTCAGCTCTCCTGGGTATACACCGAGGACTGGAGTTTGCTGGGTTGTGTGGAGTTTTGTGTTTAACTTTTTGAGAAGCTGCCAAACTGTTTTTCCAAAGTGGCTGCGCCATTTTTCATCCATTGGCACTTTGTGACGACTCCTTCTACGCTGGCTCTGAATTCTCCAAGGATGTCAGGTAGCAAAAGGGTCTGAGTACATACACACATGTGTGTATGCGTGCACATGCATGGGCACATGTGTGGTCGTATGCGCTTACCTGGAGACCATTTTCAAGGCGTTGTTTCCACTACTTGTCATTGGCTGTTGCAGGAGGTGAGGAAGAAAAGCTTCTGTTTTTCTGGGCTTGGAAGAACTAAGCAGTTCTAGCAGCTTCTCCTGCCTTCCTCTCCCTCCCTGCCCCCAGTATAAGCCCCACCACTCAATAAATAAATAGTCATTGGGGCCCCCCATCCATGAGCCTTAATCCATCTTTTTATTACTAGGTGTGTTTGGAGCATTGGCCAAAATGTGGGGTTTTGCATTGGGTAAGACCTGAGATTGATACTTTTAAAGACAAGGCAGAAGGTGTGGGTCCTTGAGACACTGGGACGAGTCTTGGGCTTCCTCCCCATGCCTGGCTTCTGTCCCCTAAGCAGGTCTGCCACCACACTGGCCCCCCACCTGCTGGGCTCCGGCTTCTGCCTAGGAGTTCTGCTTCCTTCCCCTTGTCTGAGCCAGTCTAGACGCCCCACTGGTTCAGGCCGTAGTAGATGTCTGCCCGGAAGGGCTTGGGGGAGGCCTTCTGACCCCGCTGTGGGGGCATGATTGGCGGGGATGGGAGCCAGACGGGAAGCCTGGTCCTCTGAGCCCAGCTCAGTGGGCAGCAGGCCACTCTCGATTCCTCAGTGACCACAGTCAGCGGAACACAAGCTTAATTTTGGACAGAGATCTTACGGTGAAGGAATCTTGCAAGCATGACATATTCTATTTGCCTCAACATGTGGGACAGGGCCATAGAGACTTGAGTGACTTACTTCAAGTTCCGTTTGATCCCACGAGGAAAACAGTGAGTAATTTTATGGCAACTGTCCGAGGTCTGCGGGTCTTTGAGGAGAACCTTGACCATGGGGCCTGCAGATGACACTTGATGACCAGGTTGTAGAGCTGGAGCCAGAGTGGACAGCACCTGGGGGCCGTCTGACCGAGGGGCGGTCAGTCCCCTGGCAGGCAGGCAGGCAAGCCCCCTGGGACCTGGCCGTGCACCGGATTGGGTGTGGACGGGATGGCGTTGGCTAGGCTGAGCCAAGTCTCAGGAACATGGCTGTAAAGCGAGCAGTTGGCGGCGGCAGGAAGGGAAAGACTCGGCGACTCTGAGGCGACGACCTGGGTTACAGAGTGACCGCGCCCTAAACATGAACTCAAGGAACTCAAACCCTGTTCGGTAGATGATGCTACTGCCATTTTTTAAGAGGAAGAAACTGAGGCTGAGAGAGGCTAAGCCACTTGTCCAAGACCACACAGTGAGTGAAAGTTGTCGCCGGAAACCTGAACTCCAGTCTGTGTCTGAAATCCTCCTCACTTTGCAGGAGGTGCTTTTTGCCTTTGATATGAAGGAATGCGATATAAACAAAACAGCCCAGCACTCAGCTAGGAATGAATGTCCTCATGACAACTTGCTGGGTCCAGGAGAGGACAGATATTTTTGCAAAGAACCTCCAGCACCTAGGTCCATATCAGGAAGTAGGGACTGCCTCTCCTTGCACAACCGACAGCTGTCGTGGTCTGTGTCGCCAGCCTGGGCCTTGTTTACAGTCAGCAGGGAGGGTGGGAACCCACACTAAGATGGGGCCTGGAAGGCTCCTGCCACTCTGCCAGGACACACAGGGGCCCAGTTCTTAGACGCCCCGTGAGGTGCAGAATGAGGTGCAGACTGTTTGCAGACAGCTGCTCTGTGGCTGGCATTTCTCAGTGTATTAATTAGTGTTGTAATAAATGACATTAAAATGCAAGTGAATTTATTTATAAATGTTAGGGTGAAGAAAGCAGAGAACCTGGTGTGTGTTCTGGGTCCTCTGTCTCCTGACTGTGACCCTGGGTGTCATTTTCACTTCTCGAAATCTCAGTTTCCACTTCTGTGAAATGGGAAGATTGACCAGAAGATCTCTAAAACCAATCCTGAAATAAACTCTCTGCTCCTTGTCATTATAAATGTGCTCAGTTTATGTTCAGCATCAGGAGAAGTTTTATTTAAAACTTTTTCCTGTAGTTTTGGATAAAATTCATGCAAGTGGTCATTTTTCAATTAGAACAGGAAAAAGGAAAAAGATTTAATTTACATAACAAAGGCTTACCTCAGAACCTCTTTATGTCTTAGGTGGGTGTTAAGAAGCTTCTGGAAGGGCCTTCATATTCATCTTGGGGCAAAGGTCTTTGTGAGGTTCTTGACAGTCACTTCACCACTTTGAAGTGTGGGGGCTCTGACCTCAGTGGACAGGATGTGGGTTACAGAACACGAGGGGTCATCTTGTCGCATGTTTATGGTGTCCACTGGGATTGTAAAAACCTACCATTGCTACTGTATGGAGTGTGCAAATGCTTGGGGCTGGGAGTCATCCCATCCGTGTGGTTAGACTGAGGGTTCCTGTGAAGGACACAGGTCCCCGGGGCCAGGTGGCTTTGTAAGGTGTGTTAAAGGAACTTGCATCGTAATCCGTCGGGCCATTGAAGGATTTGCGCATTAGGAAAGGTAACCAGTGACAGCATGGGAGGTGGAGGGAAAGGGACTGGCGTCTGGGGCACCACGGTAACAGGCAGATGCTCTGGGTGTGTGGACATGGGGTCTGCAGCCAGACGCCCAGATGCTGTCAGAGCCACCGAGTCAGATGTAATGGCAGTCAGGGCAGGAAGCGGGCCCTGGGGGCCACCTCAGTTTCTCACTGACCCATCGAGGATGGTCAGACAGTTTCTGGGCTGTGAGTGACAGAGACCAAACTGAAGCTAGCTTAGGTGGAAACAATAGTAATTGTGTTACATCACTAGCAGCCAGATGTGGCTGATCCAGGGCTTTAACCAGGTTGGCCCGGTCTATTGTGGAAGTCTTTCCCTTTGAGATGGCAAGAGGCTGCCAGCAGCTTGGATTCAGGCTTACATCCTCTCCTGTTACAATAGCCTGGGGGGCGAGAGCAAGAAAGTACTTCCTTCCCAATGGCTTCAGCCCACAATGCTAGAAAAAGTTTTTATTGGCCACGTTGTAGGGTCACGTGCCCATTCTAGAACCTTAAGATGACTCTTATTGGCTATCTAAGGTCACATGCCCATGAAACTTGAGAGGACTCTTATTGGCCAGTTGGGGTCACATGCCCATTCTAGAACCTTAAGATGACTCTTATTGGCTAGCTAAGGTCACATGCCCATTCTTGGAATTTGAGAGGATTCTTATCTGCCCGTTAGGGTCACATGCCTGTTCTGGAAGCAACTATTTGTTGTAGAAAATTTCGTGCTGGCTTTTCTCAGGTAGGTAACATATTGGCCCTTGGAGCACTTGGAGGAAGGGTTGAGGATGCCCCATTGGAAAATTGGGTTCCATACTAGAAGGGACTTGGACGCTGGGCCGGTGAGATGTCTGTCAAGTATGCATTGCAGGGAGCTCGGTGCTAAGTTCCTTCTGTTTTCCCATTAGGGTAAGAACCTAGCACCAGCCTTCCTTTTACCTGGTTGGGGGACCTCCTGTACAGTGATGACCTGAACTTGGATGGAGGGAGTAGCCTAGAGGGAGGGACATATCCTTGGTGCCACTGCCACCTGAATCAATCTGTCTCCTCCCCTCTATGTCCTTCACATACATTTGAGTCCTTGTTCCTATTCTGAATCCCTCTAAATTTTGCTTGCAATTTTCCATGCCCCTTATCCCTGCCCAGACTGTTTAGCATCAAGCACCCATCAGAGTACTTTCTAGAAGGCCCCGCAGGGCCTGACCTTAACTGTTTCCTTGCTGGATCCTGCGGGAGGCCCAGGAGCCCTGGAGGAGGGGCTCTGGGCGGTAGGGAGCTCTGCACAGCAACCCTTTCTTTCCCGGCCTGTTTTCCAGTATCTCAGCGCCTTCACCAGTGGGCGCAGCCATACTGGTGTGAAGCTGCAGAGGCACTTCCCGCTGGGTTAGAGCTTTTGGGCGGGGCTGGAGCAGACTGGTCCACTGTCCATCCCTCCCAGACTGCCCCTCACACTCACACCCTCAGGTGCTTTCCAGGGGCCTTCTGTGGACCTGGACCGGGGGAGGCAGGGGAGACTGCCCCGGGAACTGCTCTGAGCTGGCGCTGGGCAGTTTCAGGTTTGTTCCCCGGAAGTTTGGGCCACCCTTGCCCACACTCACCGCCTGCGCCTAAGTGGCGTCTTTTTTTCTTTTCCTGTGAGCAGTTCAGGTTTATAGGCCTTGGAGAGTGTGCAAATATTTGATTTTAATTAAGTCTGGGATGAGGAATAGGAAAAGTTACTTCTTGTTTATTATTTCTGGGGGACCCTGGGATGGGTAGGGATGACATATGGTGCCTCCAGCTACATCGTCAGTCACTGGGTCCTTAAGGGGGGGTCAGCTGGCCCAGGGTGGCCTGTGGGGAGAAAAGGGGTGAATAGAGCAAAAAGGTACACACTGTGGAGGTTTTAGGGGCCAGGATCTGGGATGTGGAGCAGGTGATGACAGGCGTGCCTACTGTCTAAATAACACCTACCATTGCTGAGGGCTTCCTGCTGGCTGGCCACAGTGCCCATCTCAGTAATTCTTGCCATCTCTAGTGGTACATATGATCACCCCCATTCTACAGCCCAGAAAACTGAGCCCAGAGAGTTCATGAAATGTGTCCAAGATCACCCAGCTGTTAAATGACAACCTGTGTGTGTCAGGCTCCAAAGTATGCAAAAACCACCCACCTGTCTCGTGTCCATAGGTGGTCTTAGAAGACCCCCCCCTCCAGACGTTTTTGAGGCTTGGTGGGGTCCTATAAACTAGAGCCCTTAGACTATTAAATGAGATTTGATCCTGAGTGGCAGAGCCTGCGTGTTGGCTGTGAGAGGGAGAGAGACTGCGGGAGCGAGGGTGGGGGAGGCGCTGGGCAGAGAATAAACCCAGGATCCCCCAGTCCTGGCCCCAGCCCCGCCCGCGGCATCATGGGGCCTTCGCTGAGTCATGCCATCTCTAAGAGCTGGTTTCCTTTTCAGTGAAACCCGGGTAACAACCACAATAATAGCATTTATTGTGGGCTTCCTGGGTGCTGGCACCAGCCCTGGGATGCCCGGGCGCAGAAGTGCGTGGATTCGGGCTTCTGCCCTTGGGTGCCCAGGGCTGTGCGGGAGAAGTACCCGCCCCACCAGTGCTGCATAGGAGGACTGCACCAGAAGGTTCCGGTGAAGTGCAGGGTGCTCTGCAATTTGGGGTGGGAGGGGGAGCAGCTGGTGTCCCTACTGGGTCTTCAGGACCTTGCAGCCCTCTGACTGTTGTCCCTGTCCAGAGGGAGGGATTCTCTAACAAGGGGACTCTTCTGCCAGCCCTGTAGTGCTTCTCACTGCTGGTGCCTGCCCCACCCCCACCCTTTGCTGCTGCGGGATCACCTTCCGGAGCCTTCAGAGGAAAAAGACGCAGGTCCCCAGCTGTGCAGCAGGGTCACCTGGGAGTCTTCTGCAAACACTGATTCTCCACTCCCAGTTCTGGGGAAGCTGTTTTTAAAAAGCTCCCTGGGCGATTCCCAGCAGCTTCTCCTGGGACCACCGCCCATTCCTGCCGAGGAGATGGATTCATTAGGGCGAGGATAGGCTCAGGAGGGCGTGTACTAGGGGGTGTGTGTGTGTGGGGGGCGGGTGTGTGCTGGGGGGGGCTGCGAGCCACGCCCCATTTTCAGCATCCTGCCCGGCGGGAGGAAGCAGGGCGCTGTCATTCATTAGCAGATGTACACAGTCCCTCTGAGCTGTGCAGGGTGGGCTTCCCTGGGTGCTGCTGGTCATTGAGCACACGTGAGCGCAGCAGGGCCCCATGCTTCCTCTGGTGTGGGTCAAATAAGTTTGCAAGTTGATATATATGTTTGCTCGCTTATATAATAGTTTGCATTGGGTGTGGGGGACAGGCTGTATGCCGGCAGGATGGTTATAGCCTAAGGCTTCGTTTTAAGACTAAGCTTTTCCCCACAGCCTTGACTGATTGCATGATGTGGGATGGTGCACTCTTGTGAGGAATCCCATTATGCCTCAGATAACTGACTGTATCAGAGACTTCCTTATTTGTATATTTGTATATTAAAGGTTTTGATTTCTACACTGTAAAATGGGGGCAGACCGGGAGCTTGCACTCTTGTTTCCTGAGATTAGCATTAGAGGAGAGAGCAGGGAGGAGAGCAGAGAAAGGCCACGTTGAGGAGAGGAAAATCAGCCAAGACGGAGGAATGCTGAAGGAGAAGCCAGTTTGTGCAGAGAGAAGGCGATTGGGAACAGAGGTGAATAAGTCTGGTGAGCTAGAAACCTTTGATTCTAGGAAACTCGGATAAGTCAGTAGCTCTGTGAGCACTGAATGAGTGGGTTTTGGAGCCCAGTGTGTGTTTTTACTTGCCTGCCGGGTGCAAGCTAGGATTAAAGGTCATGGCCCACCAGTTCTTGGCTATGTTGTTTCATTACTATCTGTCTGAGTCAAATGTGAACCTGCATGGGCCAGGTGGCTGTGATGATGGCTGTGGCTACTGGCTTCACACGCTGGGCACTGCCTGCTCCCTGCTCTGTGACCCGCCTGGATCCAGGCCCCTGGGACTGTGGAGGGCCGTGCTCAAGTGACCTCGGACACTGTCTCCCAGTTACCCATGGCTTTTTCTGATGGAACTCAGTGACAGTGGAGGGCCTGAGACAGAAATCAAGTCATGGCCAGCCCAGCAGGACAGCACAGTCATTTAGAATCTTCATTTAAACCTGACCGAGGTTGGCAGTCTAGTAAAAATGATACCCACTAGCGCACCCTTTTTGGTTCAGAATCATATTTTTCTAGCACTTCTGCACATATTTGGTTTAGCTGTTTTATTTTTTGAAGTTCTGTGGACGAGCCACTTCCCAGTCTCCTAGTAAACTCGTAAGAATTATAAGTTAGAAGAAGACACATTAGCAAATGACTGGGTCAGGATTTGAACCAAGCTCTGACTGACTCAAAGCTCATTCCTGTGCACAGGATGGAGCCCAGTTCCATATATGTAAAATCAGAACTGAGATGTCCGGTAGCCACTAGCCACATGGGACTGTTGACATTTAAGATGAACATTGAATAAAATAAAGTCTGTCACGCTAGGCGGAGTCAAGGTGTTCAGAGCCACGTGTGGCTGGCGCTGCCGTATTGAACAGTGTGGCTCGAGAGCGTCTTTATCATTGCAGGACATTCCATCAGATGATGCTGAGTGACCTCAGGTGCAGACCGGGCCCTGGGCCCAGTCTGGTACAGCTGAGGATGGTTAGAGGAGGGAAAGTTGTGAGCAGGCCGTGTGACCCTGTGGGTGACCAGCTGTCCTCTGTTGCCTGGGACTGGCTTTGCTAAAGCTGAGACATTCCCTGTAACTTGGGACCAGTTGGTCTCTGCGTTCATGACATAGTTTCCACGTAGATGTTACATTGTGCTCAGGTCCAAGACACAGAGTGTTACACAGAGATACTCACAGGTCAGGGGAGCAGCTGGATGAATAAGTGACGGCATCATTCCGGGATAGATGTAGGGAAAGGAGCCCCGAGTAAGGTATGCCCAGCAGCGCAGTCCCCACCCCCGCTGGACTGAGGTCTTCCCGAAAGGTACACTTGAACTGAGAGCGGGCATCTGGGAGCCCATTAGCCAGGTGGGGTTTGGAACTGGGAAGAGCTAAATCAGGGGTAGTCAACCTTTTTATACCTACCGCCCACTTTTGTATCTTTGTTAGTAGTAACATTTTCTAACCACCCACCGGTTCCACAGTAATGGTGATTTATAAAGTAGGGAAGTCACTTTACTTTATAAAATTTATAAAGCAGAGTTACAGCAAGTTAAAGCATATAATAATAATTACTTACCAAGTACTTTATGTCAGATTTTTGCTAAGTTTGGCAGGATAGATCTTTATAAAACAACTTACTATAGTTAAATCTATTTTTTAATTTATACAGTGTGTCCATAAAGTCATGGTGCACTTTTGACTGATCACAGGAAAGCAAGAAAAGACGGTAGAAATGTGAAATCTGCACCAAATAAAAGGAAACCCTCCTAGTTTCTGTAGGATGATGTGGCAGCATGTGCGCATGCACAGATGATGATGTAACACCGTGTATACAGCGGAGCAGCCCACGGCCATGCCAGTCGAGATGTGGATGGTACAGAGGAAAGTTCAGTGTGTTCTGTGGCTCGCTAAATTCGAATCCATGACCAAAGTGCAACGTGAATATCGGCGCGTTTATAACAAAGCGCCACCCCATAGGAACAACATTACTCGGTGGGATAAGCAGTTGAAGGAAACCGGCAGTTTGGTGGAGAAACCCCGTTCTGGTAGGCCATCGGTCAGTGAGGAGTCTGTAGAGGTTATACGGGAAAGCTACCTAAGGAGTGCTAAAAAATCTGTGCGTGAGCCCACATCAAACTGCACTGAAAAGGTATGAAACTGGGAGAGTTTTCCTTTTATTTGGTGCAGATTTCACATTTCTATCTTCTTTTGTTGCTTTCCTGTGACCGGTCAAAAGTGCACCATGACTTTACGGACACACTGTACTTGGTTGCTCCGCTACCACCCACCATGAAAGCTGGAACAACCACTAGTGGGCGGTAGGTACCAGGTTGACTACCACTGAGCTAAATGATCATCCCTGGGGCGTTCGCAGCCCAGCTTGGTAGCTGGTCCTGATTCTGTTGTGAACCGGCTGACCCCAGCCACGCTCCCTTCTCTCCACACTTCAGAGTCGCTCACCTGTAAAGTGAGGCGATTAGACTGGATAGCCAGAAACCATAGCTGTACCTCCACCAGTGGCACTTTTCAAGTAAAGACTGACAAGTCCTTACACTGTGAAAGTGTTTGATGGTTGCATATCTGTTATTTCAGAAAAACCATCTTTTCCTTTTTTTTTTTTGTATTTTTCTGAAGCTGGAAACGGGGAGGCAGTCAGACAGACTCCCGCATGTGCCCGACCGGGACCCACCCAGCACGCCCACCAGGGGGCGATGCTCTGCCCATCCGGGGCCCCCGTTGCAACCAGAGCCATCCCAGTGCCTGAGGCAGAGGCCATGGAGCCATCCTCAGCGCCCGGGCCAACTTTGCTCCAATGGAGCCTCGGCTGCGAGAGGGGAAGAGAGAGACAGAGAGGAAGGAGAGGGGGAGGGATGGAGAAGCAGATGGGCGCCTCTCTTGTGTGCCCTGGCCAGGAATCGAACCTGGGACTCTCGCACGCCAGGCTGATGCTCAACCACTGAGCCAACTGGCCAGGGCCACCATCTTTTCCTTGCTCATCTGTTAATGAGTTGCTCTCCATTTCTCACCATGCTTGGGGAAAAGAACACAATAATAATGATTTTAGTTTATAGACATAATAGGTTAAAGTTTCAAAATAATTATTTACCAATATGTTAAGCACTCTACCATGTAGCCTCTTCCTTTCTCTGAGAATTTGAAAGGTTAAAGGCAAATTTTTCACTTGGGCATAGAAATTGCAAGTACTTCAATTTCATGAAAAGACCTTTTTAAAAAAGGTATAAGCTATAGTAGATCATGATACTGTGGATTAATTATTATAAATAGCAAACATTTATTGAGTATTTAGTAAACATTAGCTACTGTTCTGGGAGAAAATTTTATTTAAAAAGTGATTAATGATTGTTGGAAACACTGCAGTTCTCGTAATTGAATGGCATTATGGGTAGAAGTCGATAATTTTATAAACAGGGATGGTATGAATCATAGCTAAGAAAAACCAGCAAATAATAAACCAGCCACTAAAATTACAAGATGAATTCAGTGAGGAAGAATACTTACTTGAATTATATTTTTTGTTTAATTAACACTTATTAAGTGTCTTTTGGGTAGCAGGCACTGTTAGGTAGTTTTACATCTGCTATTTTATTTAATTACAGTGAGTTCTTCACTTCCAGATCAGATTTCCCATGGGCTTCCTTGGACTAATGAGTTCTCCTAGCCCCGTGCTCCTGAGTCCCGTTTGCGTGTTACAGTTACCTGGGGAGTGTCGGAAAACTCTGGTGCGGCTCCGTCCTCAGGGAGTCTGTTTAATTATGCAGGATGGGGACCCCACCCAGCCGCAGTATCTTTAAAACTCTTCCTCCCTCCTTTGTGAACTCTGGTAGAGCCAGAATGAGAAGCACCCTGTGTTAGACTATTTGCGGTATTATTTCACTCACAGAACAATATGGACCTGAACCCTTCAGCAATAAGCAGCTAGTGCAAACTTCAGGATGGAGTTTGCTAGGCCAGGTGGAATAAGTGAGACACCTGTTCTCCTCGGTCTGTTTCCTATTAAGTGGGCTGTGGGAAGCATCAGAAGAATTGTAGAATGAAGCAGGCTAGAAAATGTGGCCCTAATTTAGTCTCCGGCCCTGAATTTCCAGGTGCGCTTAATTTGTCACCTGGGTTTTGCTGTGATATTTACCAGAAACATGTCAGTGACTTGCATTATAAGTGGTTTACCTTTTTTTTTTTTTTTAAAGAAGAAATGAATCTATCTGCACTAGAGGAAGTTCTCTTGATGAAATCCATCCATCTATGAATAAATAATGTAATAGGACACCTTTGGTGGAGGAGTTATAGGTCAAAAGGACTTCTTTACAAATCACCTTTGATGTCATAATGGAGTTGTTTTGTATCGAAACATTAAAAAATAACCATAAAGGAGTTAAGTTGAGGAGCTCAACTTTTCTTTTTTACTATTTTATTTTATTGATATTAGAGAGAGAGAGGAAGGGGGTGGGAGGAACACGGCTCTCTTGCTCCACTCAGTTATACACTCATTGGTTGATTCATGTATGGATGCGCCTCTACCAGGGATCAAACCCCCAACCTTGGCATATCAGGATGATTGATGCTCTGATAACCAACGGAGTGCGGCCAGGGCTCAACTTTTCTTTGAAAAATTGTTAGAGCCTTAGATCACATAATAAAGAATTAATGTGAAAAATGGCCCATAATCAAAAACATAGCCAGTCTCTAAAACACATTCCCGGCCATCTCAATAGTCGATGTGCGCCAGTGGGAACTTTGGTCTTGCCCAGGAAAGCCCAGGAGCCGTGAAGGCGGGTGTGATTGGGCTCAGATAAAGAAAAGTCGCTGGTAGACTTAATGCCAACATTAAGCATTTTCCCCTAAAATGAGCAACGTTTCTGGTAAGGGTGACTTGATCATCTTCCATTGAAGAACGTGCCCTTTTAAAAACATTATAGCGTGTTTGCCATGAAACCTTGGACTTAGGGTTCTTTATTGTTGTAATGAGGGATTGTCAGTTTTCAGGGACACTAAGCCCTTGGTGTCACCTAGAGAGCACCGGGGAGGAGTGTTGAGTTGGCGAGTCTCCGAATCGGGTCTCCAACCCTGGCGTCGACAGAGCTACTGTCTGCGGGGGTTGGGGGTTTGGGGGTGCCTCTGGATGGATGTTCATTTGCAGAGATAAGAGATCGGTTCAGTTTGGCACGCATGTTTGAGGACCGATTATGCATTGGGCACATAGTGCCAGTGCTGGGGACACCAGGATCAGCAAAGCACAGTGTTAGCCCTCAGGTAGCTCCACATCCTGGGGAGACAGGGACTCAGGTAATGGCAGCATGTCTTCAGCGAGGTCAGGGACTGGGGGGGAGGGGGGCAGTCTCTCAGAAGGCTGTGTATGCGAGCCCTGGGTGGTTTTTTTTTTTAAGAAATAGCTGACCAGTAGAGGACAGCTCCCTCCTTGAGTCACTGCCCAGACGCTCCCGAGGGGAAAAGAAAGGAGGAGGAGGTTGACATGATCAGCCCGTTCTCAGCCCTGTGGGATGGTTGGGACTTCCCTTGTGCCCTGGAGTGGACTCGGGGACTTGGGCATACTGGTGAGAGGGTTGTCCGGGGAGGAACAGGACCTTGGCTCAGAAGAGCAGAGAATCAGCCGTTGGGGCTGGAAGGGACATCCAGGCAAGGGACCCTGGCAAGCCTGCCTGTCTACATATCCAGGTCTACTATCCTGCATTTCTCTTCCCACCTCTTGACCTTGACCACATCAGACGGCTGGTTAGCCTGTGGGCCTTTGCAATCAACTGGCATCCCCTCCTGCCCAGGCTGGGCAGATTGTAACTTGCCTCCTAGTTCTCAGCTTAGATCTCACCTCCCTGGGGAAGCCTTTCTGACATCCATCACTTTCCATTCCCTGCTGAGTAACGCAATACCCTCTTCAGGGACTGCCCAGCACCGGCGCTCACCCCTGTCGGATCACGTATTCATTCCCCACTGTGGGTGCTTGTCTGCCTGGAATTGTCCCATGCATCGCATCGGGGAGAGCTCCTGGGTGGCTGGGATGGTTCCATTCCGGGAATTGTCTCTGTGGCCACACGCTGGCCACATCACAGGTGTTCTGTAGATTGTTCTGGAATGAAGGAGCATCTTCACGCTCCAGCAGAGGCTGCGGAAGCTCAGAGAGGTTAACTTGCCTGAAGTCCCAGAGCTCTGAGCGGCTAAGCAGGACCCGGAGCCCACGGTGGGTGTTTAGAAAGGAGGCAAGACCAGATCTGTTGCTAGAGCCGTAGTCCAGGGTCCCTGTCCTATCGTGGAAGTGGGAAAAGTCACCGAGGGTTGGAGAGGACCACTTTCCTTCCAGGGAGCTGTCCTCTGTCTCCGGGTTTACCTCTCCGTGCTGCAGTGACTTGCTTACTCTCTGTGTTCTTAAAACAAAAAAAAAAAACACAAAAAACAAAACCAAAAGTCTTGAGAGAATGAGCCGGTGAACTTTTCTCATTTTTAACCCTTCTGCCCAAGGCCCTAAAATTTTCCCCAAAGGAACATCTCTACCCCATTTTCAATTTTGTATATGTGGTTAAAGAATTAGAAGGAAAGAAAAAGAAAATCTTTTATGTGACCAGAAGCTCTAGCAGGAGGAATCAGGAGAACTGTAACCATGTTTCTGAGCATCTGTGTATGTGCGTGTACACATACGTGCATGTGTGTACACGTGTGTGCGTGGCATGTGTGTACACACCCATGGAGGGTGTGGAGCATCTTGCACACAGTTGAGGACACAGCTAGTGAAGTAGGGTTCTTAAATTAAGTCCCCTTTTTCCCTCTGGTCGCCAAGCAGTTCCGGGATTATTATTTAAAAGGGAGTTGTAAACCACACACTTGTGCAACACAATGCAAAGAAAACAATGCGTTGCCCGGGAAGGCAGCGGAGGTGGTTGACATGATCAGCCCGTTCTCAGGGACAGACAGGCCTGGCCCCAAACCCTTTGTGAATAAAATGAGGCAGGTTAAGTGGCTTCCGGTAGTTTCAGCACCCGATGAAAAGCAAAGAGAAAACACAAAGGCAGCTGACGATGTAATCAAAGCCCAGACCAGCCAGAGGCGTTCAGTTTCTCCTCCGTGCGGTAGGAGAGGGCCTAGACACCGTGCCCTTGCTCCCATCTTCCCACGAAGGGCTGGTGAATGGGTTCCCATGGTAAGTTCGCTGTGGTGTTTAGTGAAAGCTCCCTTTGATTCATACCTTTTTTGTCAGAGTCCCTTTGTAAGATTTGAGTATCGTAAGGGGGTGTAATGCACGTGTTTATTTTCCCTTCTCTGCAGTGTAGAAACTTCAAACAGGAAGTGATTCTGGGATAGAGTGACGAACACCAGTTCAAAGTCAAGTTGAGCTGAGCGTTTTTGTTGGGACCAAGGCTTGCTGCTGTAGCCCCGAGTCCCAGCCTTCTTTATCTTAGGATTCCGACCCCACCTCTGTTCCTGGGACAACGCAGCCCAACAGACTGTCCCTCAGCCATAAGAGTTTGATTTGGGACTTTGCTCTCCACTTACTGTGCAGCCTTCAGCACGTTACGAACTTCTCTGAATCTTCGTTTCTCTACTTGTGATACAAAAGACTATTTTGAACGTGAAATGAGAAAAGTGTTTCTGATACATGCTCCGTGAACTCCGGTGGTCTGAAGCGTTGGAATTCGGAGTTGGTATTTCCCGGCTTCGTCTTTGGTATGGGAAAAATAATAATGGCTAGGATTCATTGGGGGCTGGTTGTGTGCTGAGGTCTGTTGTTACTTGTTTAATCCTTGCTGCAATTCTGTTTTGCAGGAGAGGAAACTGAGGCCTGGGCTTTGAGTAATTCGTCGAAGTTGACCAAGTTGGTAAGTAACAGAGCCTTATTCAGCCATGGCTGTCTGGCTTCAGCCCTTCACTACGAAGGAGAATGAAAGTGGATGGCCGTATTAAGCTGGGACATAGATTTCAGTCTGATAGAGATGAGAACCGTCTGCCTCTGTTGCAGTCAGAATCTACATGTGTTCTTTCATTCATTCCATGAATAGTTGAGAACCTACAAGGTTATCAGGTCAAATTATTATTATTATTATTATTATTATTTGTATTTTTCTGAAGCTGGAAACGGGGAGAGACAGTTGGACAGACTCCCGCATGCGCCCACCCGGCACGCCCACCAGGGGGCGACGCTCTGCCCACCAGGGGGCGATGCTCTGCCCCTCCGGGGCGTCGCTCTGTCGCGACCAGAGCCACTCTAGCGCCTGGGGCAGAGGCCAAGGAGCCATCCCCAGCGCCCAGGCCATCTTTGCTCCAATGGAGCCTCGCTGTGGGAGGGGAAGAGAGAGACAGAGAGGAAGGAGAGGGGGAGGGGTGGAGAAGCGGATGGGCGCTTCTCCTGTGTGCCCTGGCCGGGAATCGAACCCGGGACTTCCACACGCCAGGCCGACGCTCTACCACTGAGCCAACCGGCCAGGGCCTCAGGTCAAATTATGAATTTAAATAAAAACTCTAACTTTGGGGGGAAGAAGACACTCTCAGCCTCCAGCCACTAGCCATTGTAATGGCTGCTGTCCGTTGACTTGCGGACCCTGTGCTGAGAGCTTTGTCTGAATTGTCTTGTTTAAACGTCTCAACAGCTCTGGAAAGTTGAGCTTTAAAGAAGAGAAGTAACATGCCCAAGTTCACTCCACTGGTAAGTGGTTGGTTGTTAGGTTGCTGTGACAGAATACCGTGGACAAGGGCGGGCATATAAAGAACAAATTTAATTCTCACAGTCCTAGGGGCTGACAAGGTGTTGGCAGATTTGGGGTTTGGCGAAGGCTCCCTTCCTCGTTCGTGGATGGCCATCTTTCAGCTAGAACCTCACGTGGCCGAGCGGTGAGGGAGCTCTCTGGGGTCTTTTATAAGAGCAGTCATTCCGTGCATAACGGTTCCACTCTGGTGACCTAAGATGCCCACTGGGGCATTCTCTTTTCTGCCTCCTCTTTTCCTGAACTGCTTGGTCTCCTCATGACCCTCCTTTGGACTGACTGGCCTCCAGAGAGGTAGAGCATAGAGAGAAATGGATGATAAATGGTATGCAGCCATCTCTCGGGCTTGCTTTCAACCTTCCTTTTAATCGAGGAGTAACTTACATACCGTCACATGCACACGTCATATCACCCATCCGGCGGCACCACCCGGAGCAGAGGTCACAATGTTCTCATCACTCCGCCAAGTTCCTTCATGCCCCTTTGGGGTTGTCCTGCCTCCCCCACCCCCACCCCCAGCCAATCACTGTTTAGACTTAGGGAAGTCATATCTCTGTCATATCAAAGTTTCCTGCTTCTAACTCATCCAGATCCAAATATACTTGCTTGACAAAAACAACACACAGCAGAGATAAAAATAACACTTTCAATAGCGTGGGTGATCCTGCCATTCTGCCCAACTGGCGTCTCTCTTGGCGTGCGTGTGAAAGAGAGACACAGACCTGCTGTTCCTTCTGTCGCTCTTTGTTCCTCTGGCTTTTTAGAACGTGAGCATCTTGCCCCATCGAGTGTGTTTCTCATATTTATAGATTTTAATTATCACACAACATGTGCCCCAAAATCTACGCCAGCGATCTCGTCTGGTGCTCAACCTAAGAAACCAAACCCCACGCCGAAGGAAAATGGCTGTGGTTGGATGGACATCAGGGGGCGTGGCCTGTCAGTCTCCCTGGCGAGACCTTATTATGGGATTTCCGAGGAGAGTTTTGATTCCTTTCAGTTTCCGTATTAGGCTGACTTGAGTAGCTAACCCTCGAGTAAGATGCAGTTGTAATGTGGAAAGGGCCTAGGTGAGTAAATGGTGACCTGAAACATGGCGGCCACACGGGGGACTGTGCTGATTTGTGCGAGTCCTTCTTGATAGGAACACAGAGTTGGATGAAATGTAAGGGTTTTGTCTGGGGAGCTCATCAGAAGGGGAAGTCCGTGAGTGTCAAAACCAAAGAGAGGGCTCTAAGCCAAATGGTTAGGCATAAGCCATAGGGCCTGGGGTGTTGAGATTTTAATACCACAGTGAGTCTAGAAATGACAGCGAGGCCCAAGGTGGAGCCAAGTGCCTGGGAGCCTAAAACATTATACTCCTGCGTGCAAGGGGGCTGGAAGAAGGCCACTGTCTGGACAAACAGGGAGGAAGCTTGCCTTGAGTGGGAAAACATCACCAGCAAGAAATTAAAAGCCTGGGGCTGTACCAGATGTGATTGTCGAATCTATAATGTTGTCATTGAGGAGCTAAAAGACCCTTCAAGCTGAGAAATTAACATAAAACTGGCCTACTACCATGAAAACCCCTAGTGCAAATACAAAAATCACTGCATAGGGATATTTCAACAACTCAGGCCTAACAGGATTCCCACAGAAAGAACGACCTTCTCTGGAGATGAGTTTACAATTAAATAATGTGAAATATTCAGGAAATGAACTGTCTTGGGTTAAAAATGATAGAACATCTAAGATAGGGGTCCCCAAAGTTTTTACACAGGGGGCCAGTTCACTGTCCCTCACACCATTGGAGGGTCAGACTATAAAATAAACTGTGAACAAATCCCTATGCACACTGCACATATCTTATTTTAAAGTAAAAAAACAAAACGGGAACAAATACAATATTTAAAATAAAGAACAAGTAAATTTGCCTGACCTGTGGTGGTGCAGTGGATAAAGCCTTGACCTGGAAATGCTGAGGTCGCCATTTGAAACCCTGGGCTTGCCTGGTCAAGGCACAGGGTTGATGCTTCCTGCTCCTCCCCACCTTCTCTCTCTTCTCTGAAATGAATAAATAAAAAACAAAAACAAAACAAAAAAACAAGTAAATTTAAATCAATAAACTGACCAGTATTTCAATGGGAACTATGCTCCTCTCACTGACCACCAATGAAAGAGGTGCCCTTTCCGAAAGTGCAGCAGGGGCAGGATAAATGGCCTCAGGGGGCCGCAGTTTGGGGACCCCTGACCTAAGACTATAAAATAGTACATTTAAAATGATTAAAGACTAAAGATGATACAGAAATGTAAAGATAAAAAGATTTGAAAAGCAGCTACATTATTATGAAAAACAGTTATTGAAATTAAAACTGACAGATTAGACTTAGCTGAGGAGATAATTAGTGAACTGGAAGACAGTGGTAACGGTTTACATTTGTTAAGTCCTTAGTACGTGCCAGACACTGTTCTGTGCACTTGCATTTAGTCCTCAGAACAAAATTATAAGGAAGGCATTATCATTATCCTTATCGTCCATATTTTATAGATGAGGAAACTAAAGTATAGTTGTTTAAGCCACATACCCAAGGTCACACAGCAGGGCTGGGATTTGACTCCAGGCTGTCTAGTGTAGCCTAGAGTCTGTGTTTATAATTCCTACACTATGGAAAATCATCAAGAATAAGCGATGAAGAGATGCAAATATGAAAGAATGGTACAGAGGCATAGAGGAGAGATGATATCAAAATGTAGAGAAAGAAGGTACTACTCAGGTCTAAACAAAGGGACTAGGGGTGAGGCGGCAGTCAAAGACGATGATTAGAAGTCCCTTCAGATCCTCTCTGGTCCTACGTTCCAAGAATTCGTGACCATATCTAGGGTGGAAATTTCCGAACGAGAGTGGCAGAGTGTCAGTTTCCACTGCAGCGTGCATTGGTGTGCCGATGTGTGTGACAGAGGTCTCTGGGGGAGGGAGGGAGACCTGATTTTAGCATTTCTGCGGTATGAATACTTGCACCAGGACCACTTTCAGCCTGGCAATGTGATGTCGTGCAGACTTGGGGAGAGAGGTTCAGCCAGCCTCGTGCCCAGAATGAGCGGGCGCCAGCACCCCACTGGTTCCGCCGTTCCTTCTCTTCTAAACTCTGAGCTCTGGATGGCGCATCCGAGTGTGTGGAATTCTCAGGAAGTAGTGGTGTCAGGTATGATATCACAGGGGTAGGAGGAGACAATGAACCCCCCACCCCCACTTTCTTCCCTTGTAGTTAAAAAAAAAGTTGTATGTGTGACATCCTTAACGACATCATGAGCGACAGGGAAAAGGAGTGCAATGTCTTTGAGGGGAAGTTCAGCACTATCTGCCAACATTGCAAGTGCATGTGCCCTTGGACCCTGTAATTCCACTGTAAGGCCTGGTCTGGTAAATCCCGTCTGTCCTCTAATTACACATGTCTGCGCACATGTTCTGTTCGTCGCAGCATTGTTTGCAATAGCCAGGCCCTGCGAGCCGCTGAAATGTAGGCCAGTTGGGGATCGATCGACTGAAACACGGTATGTTCTTACAGTAGAATTCTGGACCACTGTTTAAAATAGTAGGTGATATGCTAAAAAGGAATGATCTTTGGGTTACATTTTTAAGTAAAAAAAAAAAAAAAAGGTTATATGCATAAAAGTGCTGTATTCTTATGTGTGTTAAAACAGAGGGAGGTATAAATGCTTGCACACACACACAATCACACATGCTTGATGACGCATGGACTCTTGCTGGAAAGACACCAAGAAGGAAGGTGGTTGTTGGGATACTGTTTACCTCTTGGGGAAAGAAAGGATGTGAGTCTAAGATGGAACCTATTATATAAGCTTTTGAATTTTTAAACATAAGCATATAGTATTTTTTTTTCTGTTAAAAGCAAACTAGTTAACAACAAACAAACAAACTGACCCTGGCCAGTTGGCTCAGTGGTAGAGTGTCAGCCTGGCATGTGAAAGTCCCGGGGTCGATACCTGGTCAGAGCACACAGGAGAAGCGCCCATCTGCTTCACCACTCCCCTCCCTTTTCTTTCTCTCTCTCTCTCTTTTCCCCTCCCGCAGCCATGGCTTGATAGATTTGAGCACATTGGCCCCAGGAGCTAAGGATGGCTCCTTGGAGCCTCTGCCTCAGGTGCTAAAAATAGTTTCCTTGCGAGCATTGCCCCAAATGGGCAGAGCATTGGCACCAGATGGGGCTTGCCAGGTGGATCCTGGTTGAGGCTCATTTAGAAGTCTGACTCTATATCTCCCTTACTCTCACTTAAAACAAACAAACAAACAAACAAACAATCCTTCACTTCAGGAGCTTTCTTTTTTTCTTTCTTAATTCAGTGAGAGGAGGGGAGGCAGAGACAGACTCCCGCGTGCACCCTAACGGGAGTCCACCCAGCAAGCCCACTAGGAGTGGTGCTCTGCCCATCTGGGGCATTGCTTCATTGCTCAGCAATGGAGCTCTTCTTAGCACCTGAGGCAGAGGCCATGGAGCCATCCTCAGGCCTGAGGCCAGCTCACTTCAATTGAGCCATGGCTGCAGGAGGGGAAGAGAGAGAGAGAAGCAAGAAGGGAGGGTGGAGAAACACATGGGCACTTGTCCTGTGTGCCCTGACCAGAAATCGAACCTGGGACATTCACATGCTGGATTGATGCTCTACCACTGAGCCACTGGCCAAGGTCTTGGGAGCTTTCGACATGAAAGCCCCTCTTATTTTTCTAGGAGGTTGGCAGGTCTCCATGGTGTTGCTGATCCTCAACATTTATTGAGCTTGAGGCTCTTCCGGTGTGATCCGGTCTATCCTCACACGCCCATCCACTGTAAGTTTCTCCATCGCTGGGCTTGGCCTGGACCCCTGCAGGTGCCCAGTCAATGCGTGAGAAATGATCATCTCATTTTCTGGAATGGGGGAGGTCAGGTCTCTGTGCAAAGCACATGCTATGCCAGTAGAAAAAGTGGAACACAATAGCAGTCTGAACAGTGTTTTAGAAACAGGGATCAGCCGGCTGCATTTTTAGAAAGTCAGGTTCTTGGGAAGGCATCTCGGGCCTCTCTACCTCCTGCCACTCTTTCCTGGCCCCTCTCTTGAGACCAGAGGGAAGCGTTTTGTCGACATTAATTTTTCCAACTATATGAATGTTTGCTCCGGAAAGTTGGAGCTGTGTTTTTGGACCAAATAAATTGCTCTTGTGTTTAGAAACAACAAAGGCAAGGAGACTTTGTCCTGCAGTGCCCTTCTTTTCTGACTTATTTTATCTTCACAACTGTCCTGATGAGTGTGCACCATCAAAGGTCTAGGAGACACTAGCTCTGTTCACTTGAAAAGACCGACCTTCAGGGCCTTTCTTAGCAAAATAAATGTTCCCAGAGGTGTTCTGAGTTTTGTTATTGTTTTCTGCAATCAGCTACATTTCTAACCCATCATGACATGTTTTAGGAAGCCAGAGGCTTTCTCTCTTCTCTCTTCCTTCTTTGTCATTTGGTAATAAATGCAATAAATAGGTCATTCATCTTAAAAAGATGTTATGATTTGACCCCATAATGCAGTGTGCAAGGTAATGGGAATGAAAAGTGAAGTTCATAGAATCAAAGTCACAAAAACTGACCCGAGTATGATATAAGAGTGACATCATCTGTAACATTCTGATGAAACCTTTGTAAATCAGGGCCATTCGACCATGGCAATCTACTGTCTCTCTGGATGCTATTTTGTGAGTTCGTTTAGAGAGTATCTTGAAGCACTTTGAGTATCACTGCTCCATGTGCAGTGGGGGATGTAGTGGTTTTAGCTTACCGAGAGATGAATGTGTATCAACAGTGTTATCTTGACTCCCCCAAACAGTAATTCTATCTTCCTCGCCTGGATGCCCGTACAGAGTTGGTTTAAATACTATTCTTATGTGAGCCCTTTCCGGACTCCCCTTTGCTGTGCCAGTATTGTGCTGTACAGAATTTAATGAAAACAATTGTCTTACTGGCTTTAAATAATTGTAGTTGTTCATAGCTATCTCCACATCAGACTGAACACCAGGAAAGATGAACTTCATTTGTGCATGGCTGGCTTGTGGCATATGTCACAGAATTTCAAATTTCATTACTCAGGATTCTTTTGGTCCCCAAACAGAACCCCAACTCAAACTGGTTTCTCTTGAAAGGGGGTTTGTTGGTTTATGTCGTTGAAAAGTCCAGGGATGGAATTTAAGGCTTGGATGGTGTTGCTGAGGCTTACATAGTTTTCTCCATCTCTCAGCACAGCCTACCGTTTCTCTTTGGATTGTGGTGGCAAGATGGCTGTCAGCAATTCTAGCAGAAGGGAAAAAAGGACCAATTTTCTAACAGTTTAACCAAAGTCTCAGATTTTTGAGTCTTAGTGTCTCTGATCACTCTTCTCTGGGTAACATGTCCATTGCTGAACCAATCCCTATGGCCAGGCAAATACAATGCTCTGATTGGCCATTCTGCATTCAATGCCTGCCCCCTGAAGAAGCTGGCATAGGGTCTGCACTTCCCAGAGCTCAAGGATTGAGGATGAGAGAAGGCTGTTCCCAAGAAAAGCTGAGGACCATTTGTATATGGGAGCAGGGGATAGGTAAAAGCCAGGATGTTCAATACAGTAAGGTTTTAATCAGCATGTGCTTGATGAACGAATTAACCTCTGAATGAGCAAAGGGGAGCGCGCTGCTGATTCTGTGAGCTGGTTACACAATACCCTGAGTGGGGTTCTAACAGATGGAGCCTTTGCAGAGAGGACAGATAAGAGAGAGCCTTGAAATCAAGTCATATAAGGATGGCGTTGACTTCGCTGAAATATTTAATAAGAAATAAGAGACACAGGAGAGACACAAGAGCTGTTTCCAAGTGTCTGAAGGTCATTCAGAGAGATGGAATATTGGCCGGGTCCCTACTTACATCGTAGGTGCTGGAGTAGACACTTGAACTGATAACCCCCGCTTGTATTTTTATATTACTAAGCAACCAATATATGTTCATTCTAGAAAATTAAAAAATGCACAAAAGGAAGAAAAACAAAACTCCTTTCATAATCTTATCTCCTGGGGCTAATTGATACTAATATTTTGGTATATATCCTTTTCATCTCTTTTCCCTATTTATAGCTGCATAAAAAAATTTCTCACTTAATCTTGACAATTGCGGTCGTCAGAGAAAGAAATGGTGTCTCAGAGATTTTAAGAAGTTGCCTGAGGCTCCAGGCCTGGGCACTGAACTTCTAGCGCCAGAACTCAGTCCACATCTAATTAGCCTCGAAACCCTCTCTCATTTCTGGGTCTTTCATTCACCTGCAGACTGTGTGCGAATAGGGTTTTACTACTACTGTTCCATTCTGAGAGTCTTCATTTCGTCCCATTGTTTGCTCACTCTCTCATCTTTTTTTTTTTTTTTTTTTTTAAACAGGGACAGAGAGAGAGTCAGAGAGAGGGATAGGTAGGGACAGACAGACAGGAATGGAGAGAGATGAGAAGCATCAATCATCAGTTTTTCCTTGCGACACCTTAGTTGTTCATTGATTACTTTCTCATATGTGCCTTGACCGTGGGCCTTCAGCAGACTGAGTAACCCCTTGCTGGAGCCAGCGACCTTGGGTCCAAGCTGGTGAGCTTTTTTTTTTTTTTTTTTTTTGCTCAAGCTGGCGACCTCGGGGTCTCAAACTTGGGTCCTCTGCATCCCAGTTCGACGCTCTATCCACTGCACCACCGCCTGGTCAGGCCACTCTCTCATCTTCATCCATGTGCTCAGGAAGTATTTTCCTGGGTGCTTTCTGGGTGCTGGGGGTTGACTAGTGAATGCGGCATGGTCCCTGCCCTCCTGGAGCTGATGGTCTAGCTGAGTTCTGCATCACTCATAAATGGTTAAGCCCAAAGCCTCAAGGGATGTGCAGATCTGTGATGCTGGCAGTTGCCCGGGAGAGGTCCCACACCTCTTTCAGGAAGCAGCCAGTGAAGCAAAGAGAAAGCACCATCGCCAGAAATCTGGGTTCCCAAGTCTTATGTCTGCCCTCTGCCCAGAGTCCTCCCCTACAGGGTACACGTGTGTGTCAGGTCATGGGTGCTCCGGGCCTGTGTTCTCCGTCCTCACCCTCCTGAGGCTCTCTGCTGGGTGATCGTCCTCTCCTGAAGGGCACGTGTGTGTCAGGTCATGGGTGCTCCGGGCCTGTGTTCTCCGTCCTCACGCTCCCGAGGCTCTCCGCTGGGTGATCGTCCTCTCCTAAAGGGCACGAGTGTGTGTCAGGTCATGGATGCTCCGGGCCTGTGTTCTCCGTCCTCACGCTCCCGAGGCTCTCCGCTGGGTGATCGTCCTCTCCTAAAGGGCACGAGTGTGTGTCAGGTCATGGATGCTCCGGGCGGGCGTGTGTTCTCGGTCCTCACCCTCCCGGGGCTCTCTGCTGGGTGATCGTCCTCCCCTAAAGGGCACGAGTGTGTGTCAGGTCATGGGTGCTCCGGGCCTGTGTTTTCCATCCTCACCCTCCTGAGGCTCTCCCCTGGGTGAACAGGGCTGTGACCCAACATGTGGTATATGTGATGACCCTATTTTTGAAACTCAGATAAAAATCCATGGTGTAAAGCAGGGTTAGCCAAACAGAAGGAGGGAAACACATACTGGAATGAGACCTACCCCAGCTGCTTTTGTGTGGCTCCCTTGCCTAGGGGGGTAGGCAGTATCTGGCCTCCTTTTTCAGGGGAGGGAGCTGCGGCTCCGTTGGAGTGGTGCCTTGAGTTCAGATCTATCTGCCGGCTCCAGATCCTACCAGCTTCAATTCATGCTCCTCTGACCCAGACACGTCTGGGGGTGGGGCTCCCAAAGGTTTTAGAATGCCAGGTGATTTGCCAGCTTTCATTCCATCTACTTATTTAAAAAGTATTTAATGAGTGCCTTTGTCCGGGATACTTTTAGTCCCTGGGAGACTGGGTGACCACGACTGATGAGGGCTCCTGCTCCGAGGGAACTTGAAGTCTGAGTTAAATGGTTACATGAGCAATAATGTTTCTGTACAATCCTTTGCTCCGTGTTTCATTCAGCTACACAGGAGGATGTTTCAGCTAGGATGCTTGAGTTGCAAGGGACAGAAAACCCAGTTCAAGTTGGATAATTGATAGAAGCACTTGACTGGTTCACATACCGGAAAGTGGAAAGTAGGGTAGGTTTCAGGCACGCTTCAATCAGGGCTCCAGTTTCATTTCTTTGTGATCCTCTGGGCTCTGCACTTCTCTGTCTATTGGCTTTCTTCTCAGGTTGACTGCCTTCATGGCAGGGAAGTGGCCGCTGTTCAATGCCAGGAGACACCACATAGAATACACATGCTCCAAGAAGTGTAGCAGAGAGCTGTTCACTGTGGTGGTCTGGCTGCAGGTAGCTCCTAGATCATGTGCTTGTTCACTTGAGGGGAAAGAATTAGTCTCTGAGATTCCCTGTGATTGGATCATATTGGGACACACCGCTACCTCTCAACCAATCATGGTGGCAGAGGAAATGGGATAACACTGATTGGTTTAGACCATGCAGGACCCGCCCCTGGAATTGGAGACAAGGTCTGAATGACGGAAGGATGCTCCTTGGTGGGAGAGGAATGGAGTCTTTAAAGGGGCGGTCTGTAGGATCTGAATGTAGAAAGATGAGTAGACATTATATACATTTCCTCATTTCTTATAACATCCCTCTTTAGCAAATAAGCATTTCCATCTCAGCCTAGGAGACAAGCGCACAGAGGTTAAGTAGCTTGCAGGCAGTCACACACCTTGGGAGAGTGAAGTGTCCTGAGGCTGTGGATCTCACACGCTTTCTTCTCCTGTTGATGATGGTGGTAGAGGAAATAGCCCAGAGACCCTACAGGAGGTTCGCCTAATGACTTCGCTACAATAAGCAGGGCCTTGGGAGCAATTACTGCTCTTCATTTCAAGCTTTTACTAGAGACATCCTGCTTGCTTCTTTATTATTATTATTTTTTTAAACTAATTCTAGATGAGAGAAAAAACTCCTCTCCCAGGTCTGGATAAGCAACAGATAATTGAATGAGCTTCGGAGAAAAGCAGAACCATTGTCATTCAATGCATCAGAAAAGATGGTTGCATTCAGATAATTTTACAAAAATGATTTCTCTCTCCTTTTGACTTTGCTGCCTGAGGCTGCCATTCGTTTTTGAAATAACAGAGTGACTATTATGTAATCCTGTACAATGCTTCTTCCCCTTGGGCTCAAGTTAACTCACATGTTCAAAATACAGAATACATTTTTAGGGGGTGAAGAGTTTATGGAAAACCAGTAGGGTGCCTAGTTTCAACTGCCCAAACAAGGGCAAGCAAGCTGGATTGTCTGGTTTTCTCCAGACCCTGCAGAGAGATAATCTTCAACAGGAGAGGAGATGATTTGCCGAAAATAATTTCTGTGCTGGTGGGAACCTGTCTGAGGCCATTGGGCTCCCTGTGCCCGCCGTGCCTTGCACTGTGCTCCCAGGTGAAAGAACACTCGTTTGTTCATTGTTCTTCTGGCCTCGCTCATTTCCACCCTGGCAGACGTCACTTCATCCCGGGACGAAGGAACAAAAATGGGGACATCAAAACGGTGGTTGATGATGAGTTGACGTGTAAGGTTTTCCGCTTAGATGCTGTGCTTTTTAAAGTCTTGTGTTGCTTTTTCATTTTTGTTTTGTTTTTTGAGGTTATTACTGATGAAAATGACTTTGCCTATCCCAATTTCTATTATGTTGGCTACTGAGTTTTGGGGTTCTGGGAACAGAGAGTTGAACAAAGCATAGTCTTGTTTCTTTCTTTTTTTTTTTTTTTTTTTTTGTATTTTTCTGAAGTTGGAAACAGCGAGGCAGTCAGACAGACTCCTGCATGCGCCCGACCGGGATCCACCCGGCACGCCCACCAGGGGGCGATGCTCCGCCCATCTGAGGCGTTGCTCTGTTGCAACCAGAGCCATTCTAGCTCCTGAGGCAGAGGCCATGGAGCCATCCTCAGCGCCTGGGGCCAACTTTGCTCCAATGGAGCCTTGGCTGCGGGAGGGGAAGAGAGAGACAGAGAGGGGAGAGGTGGAGAAGCAGATGGGTGCTTCTCCTGTGTGCCCTGGCCGGGAATTGAACCCGGGACTCCCGCACGCCAGGCCGACACTCCACCACTGAGCCAACCAACCAGGGTCTGTTTCTTTCCTTTTTTAATTTTTTTATTTATTGATTGATTTTAGCCTTCAGTCTATCCACACCAGTTTTTGGTACTAACTTACACTGGTCCAGGCAAACCTGTTTAACCGCCCCTGGGAAAAGGTGTGAAGAGAAAGACAAGCCTGAGGGTAGAATGCATGGGCTTCAGTGTCAGGGAAGGACCAGAAAAACCAGGTGGCTAGCTCACCTTGTTGACCCTAAAGGGTGACAACAGTGTTTGTTATTAGGTCTGTGATTTAGGGGTTCTTTCTCACCACAGCATAACCCAGCTCACCCTGAGTGGTGTGACCACCACTGTCATAGAGGCGGTGGATTCACGGAACCCGGGACCAGGCCAGCTTGTGTGTATATGTGTGTGAGCGTGTTTGCATCAACCATGTGTACGTATAGACGTGAACCTTGCTGCCTCAGTGGCAGTGGTTCTCAAACTTGGCTGCACGTTAAAATCACCAGGGGAGCTTTTAAAATTCCCAGCCAGAGCTGCATACAAGGCGCAGTAATTCACCAACTTTGGGGATAAGACCCAAACACTAGTAGTTTTTAAGCTCTCCAGGGGATTCCAGTGTGCAGACAAGTTCAGGAACCTCTGACCTATTATAAATGTCATCATTATTATTTGAAGAGACGTAGGGATAACTGGAATGACATCGGTGCTAGCCAGCATTATCACTTAGCGAGCGACGGCTGCCTCTGTGGCAGGCAGCATCCTGGGTGTTCCCGAACATTCTAACAGCCGTCTGCACTGCAGCTCTGCAAGGCCACTCTCCAGGTGTTTGGAGAAGGGAAAGAGGGGTCACGTCTTTTAACCTGCTGTCAGCTACAGAGTTGCTTCATCCAGACTGTCAGGTAAAGTCCAGAAAGACGGAGCTGCTGGGCTCGTGTTGCTGGCCCCAGAGTCACCACTGTGGATATCACTGGGGCTGAGATTTTGGGGTTGTTTCTTACCACAGCGTAGCCGGGCCCATCCTGATGGATGCTACCATCCTTTTAATACCATAGTGGATCCAGGAGTCAATATGCAAAAGCACATTTTGCAAAGTTATAAATTGAGGGTGAGTTAATTTTGGCCTGTGGCTTGGAAAGAGAAATGATTGTGGAACAACCAGGCTATTAATCTTGGGTTGGTTGATCCATCCATCAAAGTCACTCTGTGTGTTTCAAGGAGTCAGGGTAAATCAATTAATAAAACATTACCTTGTGTCACTGTAGCACTTTTCTCAGCGGGTACACGGTGCTTTACAAACCTCATCATTGCTAGTCTTTTGGACACATCCTAGAAGGACTGTCAGGTGTGAGAAGGGCTGTGTTATCTTAAGGTAAAAACAGGAAGTAGGTGTTGAAATGCTTATCCATCGTCTATAGAGATGCCTGATTGGAGGGTTGGCAGCCGGGTTGGAGTTTGGCCCAACGTAGGAGGGTGTTGTGAAGATGTTCAGAGCAGACACATCAGCACCAGCATGGGCAAAGGTATACCAGCAGGAAATAGTGCTCATTGGATCTTTGTAATCAGTTTAATATTACTGCCGGGAAGGAAATAATCCCTCACTCTCCTGGGTGATTGGGAAGACCCATGACACCTGCATTACCATGATCATTGGGCACACATCCCCTAACATATTTATTTTTTTACTTTGGAAGAGATTCGTGTGTAATTTAGGGCCCAATAAGCATAGTGCTTTAATCGACCTTCTTTATCCTGAAAGATCGCACCAAACACGATACTAAATGTTGCGCACTGCATACTAGGAGTTTTTTTGTTTGTTTGTTTTTGTTTTTTACAGGACTCAGTTGATGCCTCAGTGATTTGGACTAACCTTTCGAAAGTAACTCAGCAGTTCTCTGACAGCGTAGACAGGAGCCCCTGTGACTCGCACTCAGAACCCAGAGTCCGGGCCTGTGGGATTGTGCTTCTGCGAGCCCGCTCTGGGCCTCTTTCGGGCCCTTCGCTTTCCTACACATAAAATGTAGGATTGAAGGTGAATTCCAAGGTTTCTTTCACGTCTAAAAGGACGTGATTCATTCAGAAACTCATCAAGTGGCCTGCTCAATAAAAATGCTACATACATGCTGGAATGGACACTGTGGACATTTTCTCCAAGTCTGTGGGTTCCAACGAGACCAGCCTGAGCAAGGTAGCAGTCCCCTCTCTACCTTGCTCTGCGCATCAGCACTGAGCAGACTGTTCGCCTGAAACCTGTGTCCTAACATGAAATGTGCACCAGGCTTTAGAGAGGAAGCTAGCTAAACCAGTTAAGCTTCTTCGTAACTTGGACCATATTGGTTCTCTCCTGGAAAGGTTTTTTTTAAACCTTATGCAATCTCTTTTCTTCTATGGCCCCTAAACTCAAAACTCTTTCCATGCTCTCAGCTCATGTTGAACATTCTCATTGTTCTGTCTGGAGCTCTGTATTTCAAGTACAGGGTCACACAGTTAATGACCTAAGTAAGCCTTTTGGAGGTTTTAAATCTCCCTTTCTTGACTGCTTATCTGGCTCCGTGGTTCCAGGGCTGTGGCCACGCTGGGGCTTGAGAGTAGGGTTAAGGCCTGAGGCTTGGGTTAACTCAGGCTGGACTGATGCCATCTCTTTGACCAGCTGCAACTGTTGGGTGCACGCCTTGTGCCAGGCATGGTGCCAGGCTCTGTGCTAGTCCTGGGATGTAGTGGGCTGTATCCAAAACAGCATGGTATTTGCCCTCACGGGACTCACAGTGTTCAAGGAAATACGGAAGTCACCATACAATCACAGTAATGTTATGTCCTCTAACCGGAAGCACAGGGTCCTGAGATCTCTCGCAGAAGGGGATCTGACCTGTTTGCTCAAAGTTCTCTCCTTCAGGTGAGGCCTGTGCCTGTGCATGCGGGCATCTCTCATTCCTGATGGATTGGTGCCTGCCCACCTTGATCCGCAGTGGGGTGGGCAGGTGGGCACAGATGGCAGGCAGGTGGGCACAGATGGCCTGCGCCCTCAACTACGGATGGACTGGGGGCTGCTCTTCCCGCCTGCTTCAGCGAGTGGGTGTGGGAAGCCCTTCCCTTGGAGGGGTGTGAGTGTCACTGCTGAAAGTGCCAAGGGGTCGTCCTTGGGGTTACTGAACGCCCCGTGGGCTGGCTGGAAGCGCGGCTGTGGGAAGGGCAGCACATCCTGAGCGTGCTGCCTTGGACCTTTCTGCAGCCAGCTCCCCTCTAAACGGGGCAGGGGCTCTGGACTGGAAGCTGCTTACGACATAGGTAAACCCCATGGACCAGCCTGTCCCTCTTGGGAAGGACTTTGCCTCAGGACAGGGATTGGGAAGGAAAAGTGGAGGCTGCAACAAGTCTTTTCCTCTTTTAACCATAAAAACCTTGGCAAGTGCCTGACCTGTGGTGGTGCAGTGGATAAAGCGTCGACCTGGAAATGCTGAGGTCACCGGTTCGAAACCCTGGGCTTGCCTGGTCAAGGCACATAGGGGAGTTGATGCTTCCAGCTCCTGCCCCCTTCTCTCTCTCTCTCTCTCTCTCTCTCTTCCTCTCCTCTCTAAAATGAATAAATAAAAAATTAAAAAAAAAAAACCGTGGCAAGAAAACACGCTCTTTATTTTGGTTGCCTGTATCAGCTGCAGCTTCCCAAAACTGAACTCTCAGACATCGTCCTGGTCCTGGCTCCGTCATACGTCAGCTTTGCCGGTTGCAAACAGTTTTGCTTCTCTCTCTCTCCCTCTTTGGCTTTTCTTTTGGGACTCTAATAACTCCAGGTGGTGAATGGGCGGTGGGGACTACAGTTCTGTAGAAATACAACTCTAAAGCAATACAAACACTGAGGGAAAAAAGTGGGAAGCTTGTCAAGGGGGAAGTACTGTATTAAAACATTTTCCTGCTGTTGACATTGAAGAAACCTCCCTGTGGCTTAGCACCAGGAGATCTGTTAAATGCTTGATGGTAAAACTGCCCTGCAAAGTAGAACGTAGACTTAAAACAACGAGGTAGCTGAAGTCCCTTTATTAAGGAGAGGTGATTAAGGTGGATGTGAGATGAAACGCAGCAGGTACAATTCAGCATGTGAATCAGAGACATCGCAAAAACCATTTGGTAGGAAATCCACGTGGCGTGGGAAGTGGGATCAGGAAGGGTTTATATTTTCTTCCTTTTGTTGATCTGTTTTTTTCAAAAATGTTTCTGTTATTGACATGTATTACCAGTATTCATAGAGTTGGGTGAAATGGTGTGGAGGAGCTGGGAAGCTCTCTTTTTTATGAAATCCTTCCACATAATTACTGAGAGTCTCCTAGGAGGTGGGTGGGCACAGTGACAGGTGTTGGAATGAACAAGATTGTATTGGGCTTTGCCTTCACAGAGCTGATATTTTAGAGAAAGGCTTTTTTTGGAAAATATTTTTTAAGCTAAAAAAAATAAAAATAATTACAGGTTGTGATAGTGCTGTGAAGAAAAAAAAAAAAGCCAGTGACATGCTAGGGAATGACTGAAGGGAGGTAGGGGAGTGTGACACTAGGAAGGGGGGGGAGGGAGGACCCCTTTCAGGAGGCAGCCCTTGAACCTGGAGGCTGAGAGAAGAAGGACCAGCCCGCGCAGCTCATGAGAGCCGGTCACACAGAGGGCGGGGCAAACACGAGCTGGCCACTGGGAGACAGTCATGTTTGGAAACGTGATGGAGGCTCCTAGGTAGATCTTGTGACTTTGGGGAAAAGCAGCTCCCAGAACAACTTTATGGCTCTGGAGAGGTTGGTTCCTGTCTTGCTCACAGCAGGAGTGTGCTGAGTGTGCACTGTTGGCTCTTTGCTTTGGGTCTTTTTTAATAGCAGCTCTAATTGCCATCCTTCAGGGCAGGATTCACAGGCCTCCTCCTGTCCTTTTCTGCATGCAACACACCCAGCTGGATGCTGGAGTCTTAGTCCTTCACCTTGAACCTCTGGTTATGGCAGAAATGTTTGGGAAGGTACCTTTTCTCCTCACAGACTCAGTATTCATTCATTCCGTGAAGAGGAGGAGGGAAGCAATTGACAGAAGTCCCTAAATGTTAGATTGAGGACTAAGACTGGGTACAGAAGCAACCAGACTATACTCTAGTGCTTACACCTACTAACTGGTGTATCTGAGTTAACGGTGGCAGCAACTACTCAGTTTCCTCTAAGGGCGGTTGGGCAATCCAAGTCAACAACCATAACAGTGTTCAGAGCATTTGACCCAGTAATTGCAAGCCATGAAATTTATGCTGAAGTCATTGTTGTTGTTTTTTAAATGAGGAGAAACCAAGGAAACAACAATGTCTATAAATAACAGCAGTAATATGGTCAATAATGGCAAAGGGCTTTGGGATTCTTTTTTTTTTTTAGGTGAGAGGAGGAGAGATAGGCCAACTCCCGCATGCACCCCAACCAGGATCCACTCGGCAACCCTGTCTAGGGCTGATGCTCAAGTACTGAGCTATTTTTAGTGTCTGTCACTGGAATGCTCCATTGGAGCCATCTTCAGTGCCTGGGGCCATGCTGTATCCAATCAAGCCATTGGCTGCAGGAGGGGAAGAAGGAGAGAAGGGAAAGAAGGAGCGGTGGAGAAGTAGATGGCTGCTTCTCTTGTGTGCTCTGACCGGGAATCAAACTTGAGATGTCCGTACACTGAGCTGACGCTCTATCCACAGAGTTAGTGGCCAGGGCCAGGCTTTGGGGTTTTGTACATATTTCCCTATACATTATTAATGAGGGCTTTGCTGCATTCCTGTGAATAGGTTCTTATGCCCATTTCACAGATGGGAAATGGAAAGTTGAGAGAGAACAAGGGCGTGGCCCTGGTTCACGCCGGCAGATTCAGACTCGGAACCCAAGCATGTGGATTTTCACCTGGTGGGTCTGCTCAGAAACTGGAGAAAGCGGTGGGAGTCAAGGGAGCACAAGGAAGGTACCGAGACCGGAAATAATGATTGGACTTAATGTACGCTTAGTTCTGTCCCAAGTATTTTACAAGTCTTATCTATGCTAATCCTGACAACGAATTCGTGGGGAAACTGAGGCTCTGAGAGGTTGAATAACTTGTGTGTGTTGTCGAACAGGTTTCAAACGCTGGCCAGGCTGAGGCCAGGGCTTTGAGGGAGTTTTAGCTCGTTTTCTGTGGCCCTCTGCTTCACAAGAATGCATTGCTGAGTGAGCGGAAAAGTGAACAAATGGGTCAGAGGGGTTAGGACTTGACAACTAGCTTCCGCTGAGAATTAGACATCAGGATCCCCGTGGGAGGTAGGTTCTTTTCCAGAGCTCTGCAGTTTCTACATGCAGTTCAGTTGCCCAAGCCTCTCCCAAGGGTTGCTGATTCACTGGCCCTTGAAGCCACACTTTTCCATCACCCTTCACCTCTAGGCACTCTTTCCACGTTCAACTGCTTCATTGCAGAAGGCCCAGGGCCGAGTAAGTTCAGGGTAAACCAGGCATGCAGGGTGTGGACCTTCAGCAACTGAAGGAAACGGAGCTATTTCAATATGATGAAATATTCTGCAGCCGTTAAAATGATAAATGTGACTGCAGAGATGTGGAAAAGTATTGGGAAACAGCTGCACATATCTGCAGATGCCAGTGGAAGCAGTGTGCATGTTCGTGGATGAAGGTTGGACGAGGAGGAATGAAGCTGCGTCAAGGTCTCGGGATTGGATGGTGACACCATCCAATTAGTCTGCTGAGCCCGGAACCTTGGGGTCACGCCCCCCAGCTCCTGCTGCTGCTTCCCCCAGATTCAGCCAGTCACCAACTGCTGTAGATCTACATCTGTAGGTACCTTAATTCTGGTGCTCACTCCTCCTCTTCTCTGCCAGTTTCCTAGACTGGGCTCTTGTTAACTCTGACCTGGACCCCACAACTTCTTCACTGGTTGGCCAGCTTCTATTTTCTCTCCCACCGAAGTCCAAACTGGACACTGCGGTCAGAATGGTCTTGATATAAAACCCGTCTGATTATGTTACCTTGCATAGCTTCTATTTTCTTACTGCCATCAGGAGGCAAGGTGAGACCCCTTAGCATGGTATAAGAGGAGGTCCTTTGCAATCTCACCACCTTGGTCTTACCCCCAGCATGTCATGAACTCCCCCTCCTCTGCCCTTGGGCCTTTTCATGTTAGTTCCGCCCCCCCCCCCCCATCTCTTCAAGACCTCTTGATCCTCTGTGAAGTCTTCTTCACAGCAGTCCCAGGGAGAGCTGACTCCTTCACACACGCCCAAAGCCTAAATGACGGTGAATCATGCTGTGTTGTAATTGTGAGGTTTACAGCTCTCCCTCTCACCAAAACCTGAGCCCCTCAGGGCAGGGACCAGTAGCTTCCTCTCCTTCATCCTAGCCCCTCAGCATGCTACTTAGGACATGGCAGAGGAGCACAGATGTTCATTGATCGAATAAATTAATGACCAAGTGAAACAACTGATACTTCATAAATGTTTCAAAGTTGATTTAGTAATAAGTAAAAATTTCAAGGAAAACAGCACTGGAAGAAAGCATCAGGACCTTCTTCAGTGTACGAAAGCAGACGGAGTCGAGTTAGTATAAGTGGAGAAGCAGAGGAACTGCAGTTGACAGATTGGGATTGAGTTCTGGATGTCTCATACTGAGCCTTGGTTTCCTCATTTACTAAATAGACCCATAACAGTACCATATAGGGTGGTTGTGAAAAGCAAAAGAGGAAATGCAAGCCAAGGGCTTAGTACAGTGCCTGGCTCATTGTAACGGCTCAAAAAGATGCCAGCAAGCCACAGTGATTAAATCATCACTGAGGGCCTAGTGGTCTTATGCAAACATTCTTTTTTGCATCTTTCTGCTTGTTTTTCAACATATAACTTGGAAAGCTTTGACCTCAGCTGAAATGTGATTACATTAACATGAAACAGTGAAGAAAGGATCAAGGAAGAGGAAATTCAGCACTTCTCTTAGGGTCTTGTTTTCTATCCCTCTTTCAGGACATCTGACATGAGGTGGTGGTAGAACTTACTCAGGGGCTCTTGCACAGGCCAAGAATGGGTGTAGGGCTGATAAGGAGAAAGGTGCCTCTGAAAGGGACTCCTCATAGCGCTCATTCTATATTACCGTTATTACTCATCAATGGGCTGTTTTCTCTGCTGGACTGTAAGTTCCCCCAAAGACAAGCATCATGTCTATATTACTCTCCAGAGGTGAAACTAGCACCAGTGAATGAAAGTTGTTGGGCATCTGATGTCTTTCAGTGTAAAAGAAGAGGTCCCTCACAATTACAGGAGGCTGACAATTGCAGTAAGCTCCCCATAATTTTACACATCTGAGCTAAACTGGGTATTGGAAGAGATTTCTTTTGGTGGGAGATTGGGTTAGAGGTGTGTGGTTACTCAGAGCTCATGGGATGGCCAGGTGTGTGAACTCTTTCTCTGGTTCTAATTGAAGACACTGGGTCTGTATGGACTAGGGTTTTTAAGAGTTTCAGTACGTCAGACAAATGGACCAAAGTTCTTGGTTTGTGAAGATGGTTCTATCAGCATCAATATTTGCAATATAAATAGCTCTCTCAGTTTAATTGAAATTGATGAAGATTATAATATAGTATAGAAACTCTAAATCATCCTAAAATATGATATCTAAAATATTAGGGTAAAATTCTGAGACCTAGGACTCTTGACCTTAATGTGTGCCTTGAAAAAGCAACCTAATGTGTCCATGACTCTCAACACATTTCTGTGTAAGATGGCATGTATCATTTGGTCTCCATGTAATTCAGGAGGAAGACAAAAGGCTAAATAATAAATAAGATAAAGGCTGCCCTTTTGTATTTGGGTCAAGGAGTAATTTTCTTGGCCACATATGGTAAGGCCCAGATAGTTCCTGGGACCCTGTCTGACTGGATCAAGGGTTCATAACCACGATTTCGTTGATAGACTTCCTGGATCCATAAATCCCCTGAAATTGAATGCAACTTTGCATGCAGATGTGCATTTTCCTAGGGAGAAAAGGCCATACTTATACAGGATTTTCAGTAGTGTCCTTGACCCCAAAATGTTCAGAACCATTTATCTCCAGAGTAATGATGTATATTCAGAAGTCAAACTGAAAATACCCCCAGGAGAGGTAATATTATAATCATTTACACTTTAGTGTTAACGAAAAAACCTGAGTGTTTCATAACTGCATTAGGATGAGCGAGGTGAATGGGATGCTCTGGTTTTATATGTAAAGAGAGAGCATATATGTTTGAAGAGTGAAAGGGAAACTAGGGGAAAATGAAGAGGCTGCGCCCCCTGCCACAGCCAAGTTCTATCCATCAGGCATTTTTGCACACAGCAGACTCCAGAGCAGTCTCATTTATCTGAAAGTGCTCTGCGTAGCATGGTACAAGTCTCAAGTGGCGCCTGATTTCTGTTCTCAGACTGATCATTTAACACCTCCCTAGGGTGTCTCCACGATACCATCGCAGGCGATAACGGTGCACCTCTCCGTTCTGGGGAGCCTGCCAAGCGCGTCCGCCCTGTCTGAGATTGTGAACGTGGCTAAGGACCTGTCCCCCCACCCTGCCCCTAAAGCCTTGGGGGTGGGATTTGGGAGGGTGGGCTGTGGCAACTTCGCTGGGTTCAACACAAAGAGTCCTGGTCTGCGAGTCTCGAGTTCCAGTTCCTGCCACTTTTGAGCTCGCTGACCTGACGCAGGTCACCGCTAACTCTGAACCTCAGTTTTCCAACCGTGCAACGAGAAGGCTGGAAGACTCAGACCCACCCAGATGCCGTCTCAGCCAGAAGGTGCTGCTCCTTTAAGGGGGGCGGGGGCGCGGAGGAGGTAACCGCGCCCCCTTCCTCTGCTCCCCGCGCCCGTCGGACCACCTGTCTCCTGCCTCGCCCCGCCCACTCTGGAGGGGCGGGGGTGCAGGGGGCGGGGAAGGGTTTACCTTACGGGGCGGGCTCGCGGCGCATGCGCATGGCCGGACAGGTCCGTGGCGCCCTCACTTCCTGGCATTCCCCCTTCCCCCTCCTCGCCGTTACCCTGTACATCCGGGTCACTTGCCCTCCCCATTCGGAGCCGCCGTCGCTGCCGCCGCCTGGCTCGTCGCGGCTCCGCCACAGGGGCAGGTGCGGAGGGGCTCCTGGTCCGGCCGCCGCCGCTGCCCCGCTCCGGGCCCGGGGCTCCCCCTAGCGCCGCCGAGGAGCCGCCGCCGCGGCTCGAGGAGAGTGGAGGAGCGGGGCTGAGAGCCTGGAGGCTCGAGCGCAGGGTGAGTGGTTTCTCTGGACCATTTCCCCCGCTTCCCTCGTACCCCTCGCTCGCCTGCGCCCCGACCCCATTTTGGCGGAGAGGCGGGCGCGGCGGCACGGGGTCCCCCGTCGCGCGCATGGTGGGCCCGCCCGGGAGCCCACCCCGGCGCTGCGGCTGCACCTCCGCGGACGCCCCCGCGCGCCGGGGCCCCCCGCACTCATTCATTCGGATCTCCCCTTCTTCCGCCGCTTCCGGACGCACCTCCGCGCGCGCGCCCGTCGCCCCTCCCGCCCCGGTTTGCCGGCGCCCGGGGCGTGTGGCTGCCCCGCTCTCCCCGCCCGCGTCGGCGTCCGCCCCCCACTCCCTCGCCCACCGCGCTTCCCTCTGCGCGGCCGCCTTTCCCCTCTCTCTCCCTCCCTCTCTCCCTGCGCTGGTCCCCAGATCCACACCCCCTTCTCCCTCGGGCTGCGCCACGCCTCACCCCGGCACCCGGCCACCTGGTCACCGCGGTAAAGTTGGTGTTCTTATTGGCCACCCCCCTCCTCCACCTGTGCGACTGGACCTCCCAACTTACATATTATACATACAGCTTTGACCTTTGATTTCCCGGCATTTAAAGTCCAGATTCTCAGTCCCAGGGTGTGGTCTTAGCGTGTTTCCAAAACGCACAGTTTCTACTATAATTACCCAAATCTGTGACTGTCAAACTGTAGTGAAAGTGGCAGTTGCCGTGTGTGTGTGTGTGTGTGTGTGTGTGTGTGTGTGTGTGTTTATTGTGGGCTATTCTGGGCCTTATCAAATATCTTCTCCCTCCCCCCCACTCCACCCCGGAGGAGTATCTATGATGGATTAATTTTCTCTGAATGTAAAATTTGGCAGAAGGCTGTTACTTTCCCTGCTACTCCTCCACATTCCTACTCGCTTGGTTCCCTGACTGGTTTGCAACATTACCTGTTAATACTGTTCGCTGGGGAGACTTTTTTTCATCTGTCAACAGCAGTTACTGAGGGCGCCCTGGCGTGTGGAAAGCGGATGCAATGCCTGAATTCCGGCAGTACCAGAGTGCCATTCCGGATAAGACAGATTTTTGGAATTTATTTACACTCTTTCTCCCCCTCCGTAAATTTACTGATTTTGCTATCTTTTTATTCCGTAATCTTATGTGGAAAGTGAATGTCAGTCAATTGTATGTTTTTACAGGCTTGCAGCTTGGCAGCCTGACATTCCTGAGGAGTGTTGTAAATTTCAGTTACTTGAGTGTTTGGGGACTTAATTGCAAATCACTTTAGATTAATGTACCTCAAGAAAATTATACTGATCCTTTTTAATTCTTTAATTGTATTTAATAATAGACACAGAAACTTTGTGTCTAGCACAACTTGATAATTGGGGTGTATTTGATAGCCCATCTGCAAAGTGTTGCAGTTAACTAAAACTACCTAGTGGACATTCATTAAATGAGATAGTAGTACTGTTTTTGTTTGTTTGATTTTTTTTTTTTTTTTTCTGAAGCTGGAATCGGGGAGAGACAGTCAGACAGACTCCCGCATGAGCCCGACTGGTATCCACCCGGCACGCCCACCAGGGGCGACGCTCTGCCCCTCCGGGGCTTCGCTCTGCCACGACCAGAGCCACTCTAGCGCCTGGGGCAGAGGCCAAGGAGCCATCCCCAGCGCCCGGGCCATCTTGGCTCCAATGGAGCCTTGGCTGCGGGAGGGGAAGAGAGAGACAGAGAGGAAGGAGGGGGGCGTGGAGAAGCAAATGGGCGCTTCTCCTATGTGCCCTGGCCGGGAATCGAACCCGGGTCCCCCCGCACGCCAGGCCGACGCTCTACCGCAGAGCCAACCAGCCAGGGCCATTTGTTTGATTTTTAATGTGACATTCTTAGTACATAGTAATGAACTCCAAGAAAGGTTTTTAGTACTGAAATACATCTACTTTTCAATATGATAAAATTGCTGAACTAGCACCTTCTTCCAGGAGCTAAGTGTTAAAAAGGCACTTGACTTGTTCCGTTTAGGTTTTGGATGACCACTCTAGCAGTAAGATTTCTTAACTCATAGTCAAGACTGCATTGTTTTGGCAGAGCAGTTTTGCTAGATAATATTTTTAATTCCTTAAAACTTCCATAGTTATGTAGCTGCCTCAAGGGAAACTCTTGCTTTATAAAATGTAAGGATATATAGTGTGAACTCTGTATTTGATAATTGGATCGGGGCTATATCATTTTCTCCTAAGAAAGTGGTTGATCAGCCTGACCTGTGGTGGCGCAGTGGATAAAGCGTCGACCTGGAAATGCTGAGGTCGCCGGTTCGAAACCCTGGGCTTGCCTGGTCAAGGCACATATGGGAGTTGATGCTTCCTGCTCCTCCCCCCTTCTCTCTCTCTATCTCTCCTCTCTCTGTCTCTCCCTCTCCTCTCTAAAATGAATAAATAAAAAAAAAAAAAAAAAAAAAAAAAAAAAAAGAAAGTGGTTGATCAAAGGGAGGCATGATTAGTAAATAGATTCTAGTTTCCCCAGCAAAACTATAATTTCTTTTCTTTTTTTTTAAATGAGAGAAGGGAATATAGACTCCGGCATGCGCCCTGACTGGGATTCACTAGTCACCTCTGGTGTGGGTCCAGCTGTCCTCAGAGTCCCAGGCAGATGCTTGAACCGATCCAGCCACTGGCTGTGAGAGAGGGAGATGGAGAGAAGGGGGAGATGGAGGGGATGAGGGGTGGATAGTCACTTCTCATGGGTACCCTGACTGGGGATCGAACCCAGGGTGTCAGCACGCTGGGCAGACACTGTCTACTGAGCAAACCGGCCAGAACCTAAACTATAATTTCAATTTCAGATGCTAGGTAAAACTAAGTGAAGGCAGTTTAATTCTGATAGATGACAGGTGACACTGAACATAATCAAACTTAGACTTCATTCTCTGAATTTTTCCCAAAAATTGATTTAAAAATTATAAAATAGTGTCACTCTTGAAATTATTTGGCTTGTATTCTAAATGGCCATTTACCTTTACTTAGTTAAATAATTGACTGAGGAGTCTAGAGGATACTTATTTCATTTTACTTCTAGTCTCCTTGGGGAAAATACTGATCTGCCACTTATATGGGGTTACTTAGCTCATTAAGTATTGATGCACTCGACTGCTAGAACTTAAAATTAACTTTTTCTCTGTTTAAGGAAAACAGAATTATAATGTTTGTAAATATTAATAACATTACTTATATTATGCCCACTATTATTTTTGGTTTCTCCTTTCTTGTTACACACCAGACTTTAACGCAGTGCCTGCCTGTTGCACAGTGGGTATTTTGAATAATTGTATGAATGGCAAGGTCAGAGAGTTTTCCACTATTAACATCGTATTTGTAATTATGTGGCAAAAGTTTTGGAGAAAGATGATTGTTCTCAGCTGTGGTTTTCTCAAGTAGCTCCTATATTTTGAGGATTGCTTTGATTACTAAACTGCTTTGAGGTCTTTGGGGGAAAAGCACAATAGACATGTCATTTTGTGATATGCTTTAGTTCATTGAATGGGTTTATTCACTTAGAATGGATGTTTGATATGTGAATCTTGTCGGCATTCATGAGCAATAGTTAATTCAGATAATTTCTTGTTGATTAAAAATTTCTAAAACTCAGCATAAAAATTTATGAGTGTGTGTGCTCATCCTATATTATGATGCATTCACTCAATTAGGTTAATTTTTCAAGGACTGTTTCATATAGCAGACAGGGAAGGCATAAGTCAATCATGTAACAATAGTTACCTAATATTTCAGTGGAGGTGATGATGTTAATAGTAACTAGCACTTACATAGTGTTTACGACTTGCCAGGCAGTGCTGTAAGATGTTTAATTTTTATGACAGCCTTGTTAGGTAGGTAGGTGGTCATGTTCCTATCTCACAGACTTGGAAGCTAAAAGGTTATAAATATAAACTAAAATGACACAGCTAGTATGTGATAGGACTGGGTTTGGGCTCTGAATTATGCTGAAATAGTGAACAGCTACTACATGCCAAGTTCTTTCTACACGTGTTAGTTTTATGACAGTGCTGCAACGTGTAGGTTAATTCCTATTAATTCCTACTTAACATCAGGAAAGAAAGACAGACATTTTAGGTAACCTGTCCAGGTATACTCCCAAAGAGGCTAAAGAAGGCTGGCATTTAAACCCAGGCCTCTGTGACTGGTAGGCTCCCCTAAAATCCTGTTTGAAGTAAGGCCCTTTATTTGATACATTTAGGATGCATAAAGCAGCAAACTCAAAACTGTTTCAGCTGGCACGTCGGATGGATAATGTCACTTGTCCTCTAGTCTTGTGAGTTTACACAGATTATAATTTCCTGCTCACTAAAGCTTCCCCCTTACCCACCCATGGAACTATGTATATTGGAATGCAAATAAGTGACAGTTGTAAATGTTTTTAAGTTTGTTTTTTTTAAAGACTATTTGTTGATTTTAGAGAGAGGAGAGAAAAGGTGGGGATTGGGAAGAGGAAGACCAACTCTGTGCCTTGACCAGGCAAGCCCAGGCTTCAAACCAGTGACCTCAACATTCTAGGTCGATGTTTCATCTACTGTTTCACAACAGGTCAGGCTGTAAACTTCTTAAATACAGAAATCGCTCTTAGAATTTTGATTCTTTAAATATGGGCATTTCTTATGACACAGCCTGTATCCTGATGGTGGTACATTGGGTGAGAATGGCTGTTTTCAAAGATACTGGGTGTGTTTTTAAAACATCTTGTTTAAATAGAAGACCTACTACAAAGATACATTTTGTAGCTATTTAGTTTTAAAAGGTAATGTTCAGTGGTACTATTGTATGTCACCCTGGTCCTGTGCAGTCATTTTCTGCCATGCATGGACTCTCCACTTGAGATATTCTGGTTGGTACATTATGTCTAGTGTACATTACATGTAGACTGATGCAGACACTTTCACTTTGCCTGAGTATTTCTTCTAGTTATAAATTGGCATGTTCTCAGATATTCCAGATTACACCGAATATTAATTTAGGTCAAGTAATTTCAGAAAACACTTGCTATGAGAAAAATTATGACATTCCCAGATATTATTATTTGGGGATTATTTATGTAATTTCTTTGTTCTTAGTGAATAGTGAATTAAAGGCACAAATTTAAATGAAATCTGAGATTTACTAGGTCTTGAAGTAGACTCTTTTAGTCTGTTGACTTCTACTCTTATTGTGAGATTTACTCATTACAAACTTGTGTGTATGGACAAAAATTGTATTTAAATCCTGATTTACTCTTGTTTAATAGTGGGAAGGTCCTCAGATTATTTATAAGATGGGAATAATTATGTCTGCTATGTGCCTCACAAGACTTTTATGAAATTTTTGTATTTTAATGCAGTGTAATAGGGAAGGCAGAATATAACTTATTAAACTAATACATTTGTAAGCCAAATGAACATTAATTTTTTTGTTTTTGATGATCTGTTTCTTTGACATCTGGCACAAATCTTGGTATGTGATTGCTGTTAATCACCCAAATAGTTATCAAGCAGATAAGCGTGGTTATGTAAAGTGAATAAAATGTTAGTGGTCCCTCCTCAGAGTGGAATAGAAGATAGAGAAAAATGGCAATGCGAATTCAGTGCTGTGTGTGTGTTCTACAGATACCCAATCTTGTGAGTCAGGATAAAAGCCTGTGGTGTGTGTAATGGCATCTACACTCAGACCTGAAGAGTGGACCAAGGCAAAGGGGAGAATGCGTGAGAGTGGGAAGAGGAGGAGGCAGAAGCCTGGGGATGAGAGAGGTCGTGTACGTTTCAGACACGGATGCTGCTGTGTACGCCAGTGATGTAGGTTGGAAAGAGGTCATAAGTTAACCATAAGACTGGCTGTTTGAGTCACATTGATGCTGAGAGGAAACCACTGGAGGATTTTTAAGGGGGGAGAGAATGAGATACTCAATTATGTCTTTTCAAAAGATTGTCTGACATATTTTAGAGATGGATTGAAGGTGAAGATGGAATACAGGTAGGCAAGTTAAGGGGCTGTTGTTAAAGTCAAGGGAAGAACTGATAGTATTTAGTCTTTGAGTGTTGACAATGGGGAGGGATGATTTCTGGATGTGGGGCTCCACTGAGTCAGTAACTTTGCTTCTGGTTGTAGAGAAGGGAGTAAGTATCCCCAAACGACTTGCTCCTCCCTTTCATGTATAGTTGAGATGCTGTGGGCTAAGGCAAAGCCGGTTGTATTCTCAGATAAACGTTTTTCGTTGACTTTCCACATTATTAGTGGTTGCGTATGAGTTGACCCACCCCAGAGTGGAAATACAGTGTGTCCGTAAAGTCATGGTGCACTTTTGACCGGTCACAGGAAAGCAACAAAAGTTGGTAGAAGTGTGAAATCTGCACCAAATAAAAGGAGAACCCTCCCAGTTTCTGTAGGATGATGTGGCAGCATGTGCGCATGCGCAGGTGATGATGTAACACCGTGTATACAGCGGAGCAGCCCACAGCCATGCCAGTCAAGATGTGGACGGTACAGAGGAAAGTTCAGAGTTCAGTGTGTTCTGTGGCTCACTAAATTCGAATCCGTGACCAAAGTGCAACGTGAATATCAGCGCGTTTATAACGAAGCGCCACCACATAGGAATAACATTACTCGGTGGGATAAGCAGTTGAAGAAAACTGGCAGTTTGGTGGAGAACCCCCGTTCTGGTAGGCCACCAGTCAGTGAGGAGTCTGTAGAGGCTATACGGGATAGCTACCTAAGGAGTGCTAAAAAATCTGTGCGTGAGCCCACATCGAACTGCACTGAATAGGTATGAAACTGGGAGAGTTTTCCTTTTATTTGGTGCAGATTTCACATTTCTATCGTCTTTTGTTGCTTTCCTGTGACCAGTCAAAAGTGCACCATGACTTTAGGGACACACTGTATGACCCTGGAGACTCATGGGGCTTCCCTGAGTCAGGCATTCTGCGTTCTCAAGAGCCCAGTAGCAAGCTAATAGCTACTTTACAAAAGGGGCATGGCGGATAGCTGGGGCAGGGTGGCAAATGTCCAGAATCCGGGGCCACCCCTGGTGGAGGCTTCCTCCCAACATGGTCATTAGGGTTGTGAGGCCCCAGAGTACTAGCCCTTTTCTACGTGCAGCCTTTCCTGATTGGGAGAGTCTCCTATGCACTTACAGGATGAGGAGGTACAACCATGTGACACTTCAGGTCCTGCTATACAATAGGGTATCGAGGCAACAACAAGAGGACATTCAGTTGCCCCGATGAGTGTAAGCCATCAGTTCCATTCATTTTCCTTTCCTCTGTTAATCCTACCCAGCCCCTGTTAGCTGAATCTGAATGTCCCTTCCTTCCATGAGACCAGATAAGAGAGCTATAAAACTTTTGAGTCCCTCTCTAAGGTTCCCCGGACAGACCTCAGCCCCATCCCTTACAAGTTTTTCTCTGTAGGCCCTGGCCAGTTGGCTTAGTGGTAGAGCGTCAGCCTGGCGTGCAGGAGTTCTGGGTTTGATTCCTGGCCAGGGCTCACAGGAGAGGCGCCCATCTGCTTCTCCACCCCTCCCCCTTTCCTTCCTCTCTCTTTCTCTCTCTCTCTTCCCCTCCCGCAGACAAGGCTCCATTGGAGCAAAGTTGGCCCGGGCGCTGAGGATGGCTCTGCGGCCTCTGCCTCATGCGCTAGAATGGCTCTGGTTGCTACAGAGCGACACCCCCTGGTGGGTGTGCCGGGTGGATCCCCATCTGGTGCATGCGGGAGTCTGTCTGACTGCCTCCCCGTTTCCAACTTCAGAAAAATACAACCCCCCCCCAAAACACAAGTTTTTCTCTGTAAAGCAGGAGAGTAGGGGGTACAAGTAGGGAGGGATAGAAAGGGGTCACAGAAGGAGAGAGCAGCTCTGTACAATTAATTAGTCACTGGTTAATCTTCTATAGTTCAGCCAGAAGTACTGCACTTTACATAAAGCTCTGTTTGGCAGCAAGGTCATTACTTACAGTCTGTTTTAACTTTGGGGGTTCCTTGGCCCAGCAGTCACAGCATGCTGCCTTTCACCTGGCGGCACGGGCCTTTGTTGTCCCGGGGTCCTGACACATCCTTCCTGTGCCAGCCCAGAGGGGAGCGAACAACCAGTTCACTTGGGTGGCTGGTTTCAGCCCCACTTCTCACGGCTCAGTTTCTAAAATCTTAGTTGAGCTCCTTGTTCATTAACAGGTAGGACAGTGGAGATCCTTATTTCCACCTCTCGCCACTCCCCATTAGGGTAGCTGCCTGATCCTGGGATGTCTTCTCATTTTGCAGACCTCTGCCCTTGGGGGCCTTTATCTTCCTTGCCGGAAAGTCAGTCGTGGTTCTGTCAGAACCCCATCCATGTTGCCAAAACTAGCCCGAACCATGACAGTCTAAGATCTTACCCTACTTGCAAGCTAATAAGTTACCCTGCCGCATTTTGGTGGATCCTGGTAGAAGACACGAGGTTCTTGTAGAAGAGGGGAAGGATGGTTCATTACTCTCAGTGACAGCAGTAGCCAGAGTGTCCGCATTTGATCTGGTTTCCTCATCCTTCTTAGGTTATATTGATAGTTGCATGCAGAGAGGGCTGTATTATTGGAGAAAAGCCCTGAGTTTAGGGAACCCAAATCTTTTGTAATGAGCGGTCCTGTGCCTATCTTTTGCTCAAGGATTCTTATATTATTATACTAGACAGTAAGCACGCCTGTTCTTTGCTCCGGAGGGAGACTGTATCTTTCACGGTTGTTGCTGTTACAGATATGCTTGAGGATACAGTTATAGTACAGAGCAAAGGGCAATGGGCACCCTCTGCTTGCAACACGTTCAGAAAAAACAAGACCTATGGAGAATTGTTTCCCAACATAGGGAAGTTGTATCTCAATAAATTTGACTAAAAAATACCTGGCATGTAGTGAGAATACAGTACACATTATTATTGCTGTTTATTTCCTTGATGTCCTTTGAGGGGCAAACCCAATATGCAGTATCCTTGATAGAATTTTGAGATTAATTTTGTCCAAGGCAGGTGGTGGCTAACTAATAACATTTACTCAAAAAGTAATGACCAGCGTGTTTAGATATCTTTTGATTTGAAAAGAATCATATGTGGTTTTTTGAGACCTTTTAAGTGAAATGAGAAAACCACCTTGGGTTGCAAGGTCTGAATTAGCTTTTGTTTATATTAAATATATATATAAAGTTCTCTACTTAAAATTCTGGCAAATTCTAACAAAACTTAATTAAGCACAACATTTTTAAGTGAGGCTTCTTTTCCTTTAGATCTTAGGACTTAGGGGTGTAAGAGAGGCCACCACATGTTGTTAAGGGGAGGTTTAAACTTGCAGTTTTTAATGTGTGTGTGCTTTTCCCCCTAAGGGCTAAGACTTTATTTCATTGATTAGCACCACCTAATTTCTCCCAGTTATTTTCTGTAAACAAGCATTCAAAAAATATTATTTTGAAAGCCAACTTTAGGTTTGATCTTATTGTAACTTAGATATCTAACATGTTCTGGTATTACATAAATGTATTTACCAAGTTGTTTTTAAAAGTATAGAGAAGCCAGCTTCTTCCATTTACTTGAGTTAAAGTAAACATGAATTTACAGATTGGGAAATGTAAAATCTTTTTGTTATGATGGCACTAGTTCTGAGTTGCTAGTGGGCAGGTTGATTGATGCCTCAGACTAAAGGGCTGAAGCATTTTGGAAATAGCCTTTGATAATTGGGACAGACTATATTAAAAATGTGAATATATTAAACTAAAGATTTTCCTTCTTATTTATAGAACAGTATGTTGAAGTAGTAGTCAAACTATGTGGCTGGGGTTGGCAACCCTTTGAAATGGGTGTGCCAAAGTTCCATTATAGTATGTGTCATGGTGACAACTGGCCAATGTTGTGTCTTTGGTATGTGTCACTGACCCCTTCTTAGTAATCTGTTAGCTTATTAAATATGTGTCTTGTAAGCACTTCATTTTAGATGGTATTGTGTTCTTTATGAGTAATTTTTTAAAGTAGTGTTTATTATTTTAAAATTTAATTTAATTTTTAAAACCATTCTCTGTTTGCCTAGTATGGGTAAATAGATAGCTTATGCATTTAAGTAATTTACAAATATTTAAGCACTTCAAACCTCTTGCTAGTTGAGGTGTACAAGCAGAACATTTTGTGGAGTTCTTTCAGTGCCTCTGGGCTCTCAGATCCCTTCTAGGATCTTATTTGGGCCTCACAACTAAGAGATGAATGAACAGTTTTTAAAACTGTATAACTGGTTGACAGTATTATAGGAAAATGGCCCCAGTCATAAAGTAGGGCTAAACAGGTGCTCGGAGACCATTTATCCCAGGCAGTTTTTCCCTTGTAGCTAAGGTAGCATTACATGTTGAGTCTTGTTATCTAATTGACTGTACCTAATTATTTTCTTTTTTGTATTTTTCTTTTCTTTTTTTTTCCTCTTTTTATTTATATCCACTTTTAGTAATGATATGCTATGAAAACACTTGGCATGCCATCATAGCCATTTTAAAGGAAAGACTTTACTTTTGCATGGTGTCTGGCCGTGTAAGTTACTGAGTCTTTTTTGTATTTTTCTTAAGTGAGAAGCGAGGAGGCAGAGAGACAGACTCCTGCATGCACCCAACTGGGATCCACCCGGTATGCCCACCAGGGGGCGATGCTCCGATGCAACCAGAGCCAGTCTAGTGCCTGAGGCAGAGGCTATGGAACCATCCTCAGTGCCCGGGCCAACTTTGCTCCAATGGAGTCCTGGCTGTGGGAGGAGAAGAGAGAGATAGAGAGAAAGGAGAGGGGAAAGGGTGGAGAAGCAGATGGGCGCTTCTCCTGTGTGCCCTGGCCAGGAATTGAACTCGGGACTTCCACACGCCAGGCTGATGCTCTACCACTGAGCCGACCTGCCAGGGCCTGACTGTACCTAATTTTTATACCGTTTTCCCTCAAGCTCTGTAAAATGGAAACTGTAAGTAAACTCCAGTTTCATGGAAACTCATGAAAAGTCATGAGTTAGCTGACAATACTGGAAAAGAGACTGCCAGGAACTATTCATTACTTGTCAATAAATTTAAATATTTAATGTGTTCTGGTATTTCATAAATATATTTACCAAGTTGTTTTCAAATATACAGAGAAATCAACTTCATTTTTTCTGTTCTTTGGGTTAAAGTGTACATAGTTCACCTTCAGGCCTTTTTAGTCCCTTGGGTTTAGATATGACCTTGTTGGACATCTATCCAAAGAGAGTTCTGAGAATCCTGCTTTCTTTATCAGTCTCTGGTATAGGAATTTCCTAGACCATGGTCCAGTTTTGAAACACATTTATCAGTGCAGTAGTTTCTGTTCCTTATCATACTTCATCTTTAGTCTCACCCTGCCACACCACTTACCTGCTTTCTATCTCTATAGATTTTTCTTCTGGACATTTTTTTTTTTACAGGGACAGAGAGAGAGTCAGAGAGAGGGATAGACAGGGACAGACAGATAGTAACAGAGAAAAATGAGAAGCATCAATCATCAGTTTTTCGTTGCAACACCTTAGTTACTCATTGATTGCTTTCTCATATGTGCCTTGACCACAGGCCTTCAGCAGACTGAGTAACCCCTTGCTGGAGCCAGCGCCCTTGGGTCCAAGCTGGTGAGATTTTGCTCAAACCAGATGAGCCTGCACTCAAGCTGGTAACCTTGGGGGTCTTGAACCAGGGTCCTCTGCATCCCAGTCCGACGCTCTATTCACTGTGCCACCGCCTGGTCAGGCTCTTCTGGACATTTTTTATAAATGAAATCATGATATATAGGGTCTTTGTTGTTGTTTCTGTATCTAGCTTCCTTCATTTAATGTTTCTTTTTCTTTTTTTTTAATTCAGTGAGAGGAGGGGAGGCAGAGAGACAGATTCCCACATGTGTCTGGACCAGAATTCACCTGGCAAGGCTGCTAGGGGGCAATGCTTTGCTGCTCAGTAACCGAGCTCTTGCCCATGGAGCCATCCTCAGCGCCCGGGGCCACCTCACTCCAGTCGAGCCATGGCTGCAGGAAGGGAAGAGGGGGACAGAGAGAGAGAAAGAAGTGAGAGGAGGATGAGTGGAGAAGCAGATGGGCGCTTCTCCTGTGTGCCCCGACTAGGAATTGAACCCGGAACATCCACACGCCAGCTGATGCGCTCTACCACTGAGCCAAACGGCCAGGGCACATTTAATGTTTTTGAGTCTTATCCTTGTTAAGCGTATCACTAACTTGTTCCACTTTATTGCTGAGTAGTATTTCATTATATGGAAGTACCACATTTTGTTTCTTCACCAGTTGAGGTACACTTGGATTGTTTCTACTTTTTTGACTGTTACAAATAATGCTGCTACAAACATTTGTGTGCAAATTTTTGTGCAACCCTATGTTTTCATGTCTTTTGGTTAGCTGCCCTGGAATGGAATTTTTGGGTCATATGGTAAATTTATGTTTAATTTTTAAAGAAACTGTTGTCCAGTCTATACTATTTTACATCCCATCAGCAGAGTATAGTGTGAGGATTTCAGTTTCTTTAAATCCAACACTTGTCATTTGCTTTTGGGTTATAGCCATTTTGGTGAATGTGGAGTGCTATATCATTGTGGTTTAAATTTGCATTCCCCTAATGGCTAATGGTGTTAATGGTTTTGAACATCTTTTCAAGCCATTCTCATATATTTTTTTTTGTGGCACATCTATCAAATCTTTTGCCCATTTTAAATTAATCTTCCTGAGTTGTTAGAATTCTTTTATCTAGTCTGAATCCAAGTCCTTTGTCAGAGACATGATTTGCAATTTTTTTTCCCAGTCCATGGTCTGTCTTTTTATTTTCTTAATGGTGTCTTTTGAGGTGCAAGGATTTTGAATATTGATGGGGTCTAGTTTATCTTTTTTTCAAGGATCATGCTTTTGGTGCTGTGTTTAAGAAATCTTTGCCAAACCCAAGCTCATGAGATTTACTCCTGTGTTTTCTCCTAAAAGTCTGGTGGTTTTAACTCTTACATTTACATCTATTTTTTATTTATTTATTTTTATTATTTAAGTGAGAAGAGGGGGGATAAAGAGACAGACTCCTGCATGGGCCCCGGCCAGGATCCACCTGGCAACCCGTCTGGGGCCGATGCTCTGCCCATCCTGGGCCTATGCTTGCAACTGAGCTATTTTTAGCACCTAAGGTAGAGGCTCCATGGGGCCATTCTCAGTGCTGGGGGCTGATGCACTTGAATCAATAGAGCTGTGACTGGGGGAGGAGGAGGAGGAGAGAGATAGAGAAGGGAGAGGGGGAGGGGTGGAGAAGCAGATGGGCACTTCTCCTGTGTGCCCTGACCAAGAATCAAACCTGGGACATCCACACATGCCAGGACAGCATTCTACCACTGAGCTAACTGGCCAGGGCATCTATGATCAATTTTTAAATAACTTTTGTATAGAGCATGAGGTAAATTTCTAAGTTCATCTTTTTGTACAGGGATATCCAGTTCATTGTCTCATCACCATGTGTTGAAAAGACTCTGCTTTCCCCCATTGAATTGCCTTAGTAGCTTTGTGGAGAATCAGTTGACTGTAGATATACACGTATATTTCGGGACTGCCATTTCTGTTTCATTGGTCTACACGTCTAAGCATCGGCCAATACCATATGTCTTGATTACATACTATATTTTAATTCAAATAGCATTCTTTTCTTGTAAAAATATGTGCTTATATTTATTTAAAAAATTGAAACAATAGAGAAAAATAAAAGAAGAAAGCAAAAACGACCATCTAACTAGTCATTATTCTCTGCCATCTCTGCACATATGCGTGTTGTACGCGCGCACACATACTCTCCACAGTTACACATAAAGACACACCAGTATTTGCCCACGCTCATTGTTCTTGTGTACTTTCTGAGTGAATATGTGTATTGTCAGCTTTAAGAGGAAACTGATTCTTTCCTTTCTTCAGGCACTTCTGTAATCCTGTGAGTTTTTACTGACATAAACTTTGAACAGAGTTCTTTGGGTGAGAACTGAGTGCCTTTTTATTGGTAGCATGTTAAGTGGAATTTATTTCTCACTTTTTTTGCTGAAAGACTACAAAATAGATTTTTAAATGTGTGTTTTGTGTATAGATGGCAAATTATGTGTGGAAGTTTAACAAAATTAATTCCTAAATCCATTTTTAAACATTGAAAGTCTCCCTAAATCTGCTCTTGAGTGTTAGACGAACTTTCTGGCAGTTGTGGCAGTGTGGAGCCAGAGAGGAGATGTGTGTGGGGAGAGAGGTTCATTTGCGGCCACGTGGGACTGGGTCCCCGGCAGGAGCTTGATTTTCCCATGTTAACAAAGTGGTAAGGACCTTTGTTCTTCTGCACTTTGTGAATTCAGCTTTGTGACTACCACTGCTGGAGCTCGGAGCCGTCCCTGGGGTAGTAGCAGGAGCCATCATGGAGCAGTGACCCAACTCGGAAGCACTTCTCAGGGGAGAGTAGGACAGGCCCCAGAAACTCCTGTCACATTCATTTGTGTTTTTCTTGTAGTATGATTTTTATGTGATGATTACATGGTGTAGGAGATGCAACAGGTCTAGGAGGCCTTACAGAGTATGCTTAATTTAAAAAGGGTTGTAGCTTGATCTCCGGCCGCGGGAGCCACTCCACAGTGGGGAGTTCGGGAGGGTACAGTGAGTCACCTTTCGGAAAGCCGTCCTCACACTGGTTTAGTGGAAATCTTGTGTTTGAAAAAGGCATGCTTAAATTGTGCGGGGAGCTAGATTGCCGAATGAAATTATTTAAATGAAGTTTTTGTACAAGATTTTTAAGTTAAAACTTGAAATAAGAAATTTTCAGATGACAAATAAACTTTTCAGAATGAAAAGCAGAACAGTAAAATGTTTATGGTGGCAACTCTGTGGGGTGGGATTATGGCACTTTCTTCCTGCTTTTGATAGAAAATTTAGAAAAATGTTAAATACATATATTATGTAATAAGATCTTGAAATGGAACTCTTTCATTCTGAGTTTGGCCCTAAGTCAGTGATGCATATTTCTATAGTAAGTTGACAATGCAGGCCTTAGAATAGGAAGAGCCAGAAAATGGATTTTGTGACTTCTAACATGTACCCCATCTGTTGGTGTAAAAAGAGTCAGTAAATTGGAAATTAGAAGAGTTTTTGAAATGAGCTGCTGGGAATTGGAAAAGAGTTTTTGAGCCAAGTTGTTGGTGTGCTAGGAGTTTCCCGATTTCCCCCTCAAGTGCAAGGGCTTTATGGTAAGGACTCAGGAGGCTAGGGCCCCTGGTGGATGTCCATGCTCGTCTCACGGGCACCTTGGGGAAGAAAGGCTGTCCTGCAGCAAAGCCAAGCGAGGCTCCTGTGCCTGGGGGTGCGGGGAACACGGGATGGACTGGCCATCCTCCCCAGGGTCTTTGCAGCAAGTGGTACAGGTTCCCCACAGAACAGATGAGAGCCTCCAGTGAGGGAGAGCCCACAGGATGAGGGCGGCCTGGGGCAGGGCAGGGCGCCCTGAGGAGTGAATGACTGCAGGCTCTGAGGACAGGCATCTTTCCTCAAGGGAATTGTTGTGGGGAGAGCTCCCGAGGGGTCTCTGAAAACATTCCCAGACCGAGCGGCTCCGAGCACTTGGAGCGAGAGGGCGCCTCTGCCCTCTAGTGACAGTAAGGTGGAGGGAGGGTGAAGCAGCCTCCTGGTGCCTCCACCTCGGGCTAGCCGGCCACAGGCCCGCTGGGGGGGGGGGGGGGGGGGGGGGGCGGGCGGGCGGGGCGGAGCTGTCGGCAGGTACATTCAACTAGAGCTCTCAAGTTCTAAACTCACATCATTTGTATGATTTGAAAATGACCGAAGTCATAGGCCTGCTTAAATAAAAGTTCAGGGACATTAACTGTAGCCATGGAGTAAGTTTAAAGGACAGTGGCAGACAGAAAGTTGCTTTATGGTTTCATCCCACAAATGGTGCTCTTTCAGGGTAATGGTTACAGCTGTTTTCTTAATAAATAAGATACCAATGAAAACGAATTTTTATAAGAAGAATGTGTCCATTGAAGCATTTTGTCGTCTAATAACATGTCATCAACTTTGGGACCAGGCAGACATGTGCTTGAGTCAGATCAGTCCTTTATTTGTACTGGCATGAAGTAAGTAAACCAATTCTGAGGTTGATGTTTCTCATTTACTTTGTATAAATAGTCATCTGTTTTATAGTGTTTATGAAAAAATATGTTCTGTAGTAAAATGCATAATATACATGCATTATGATATACAAATATTAATGACCTTCTTCCCTACCTATAGCAAGTATTTCCCATGGTTTTAAATATGTTTCTTAATATGGCGTTTGTTTTCTCTAAATGGATTCCCTAAAAATACCATTTGGATTAGCAGACTCAGGATGACTGCAGGATACTAGCAAGGATGTAAGAAATGTTAGTTTTAGTGGTGCAGTGGATAGAGCGCTGGACTAGGACACACAGGACCCAGGTTCAGAATCTCGAGGTCGCTGGCTTGAGCATGGGCTCATGTGGTTTGAGCGTGGGCTTACCAGCTTGAGAGTGGGATTATAGACATGACTCCAAGATCACTGGTTTGGGCCCAGGGTCTCTGGCTTGAGCAAGGGGTCACTTGGTCTGCTGTAGCCCCCCCACCCAAGGCACATATGAGAAAGCAATCAATGAACAACTAAGGAGACGCAACAAAGAACTGATGCTTCTCATCTCCCTGTCTGTCTCTAACTGTCCCTCTCACAGAAAAAGAAGAAATGTCAGTTGTAATAGAGCAAAAAATTCCACTTTTGATTTGAAATGTGAAGGGTTTTCAGAAAGAATGAAAAGTAGTCTTACCTGCGTGTTGGTGCTTAGTGAGGAAGCCTATGAATTAGGGCTCTGAAGAGCAGGCAGGCCCCGGAGGGGCTCTTCCGTTCCTGCTCTTGGAGCCATGTGCAGCGTGTCAGACAGAAGAGGCATCTCTGCAGAGAGGACACCCTGTAAGAGCTTTGAGTTCCTTATTTCACTTAGACATTTTAAAAAGATGTTGCTGTTTTGTCATGTCATCTTTGTAGATGTTCTCATACTTTTTGAATGTTCAGACTTTATAGTTTGAAACTAAAATTTATTTTTAAGGCATCTCTTGATGTATTAAAAGCTGATTTCTATCATCTTTAATGTGATAGTGTCTTTGATTGTTTATACTCTGCACCTCAGAAGTTACATTTGTAACATAGTTAAGTTTTGCTTATTTGTAGAAGTAGGTTTAAATTAGGAAGGAAATTACAGTGGAAATTATATACTACTCACAAAAATTAGGGGGATATTTTAAAGTGAGTATGAAGCCTTTTACTTGAGTAAAAGACAGAATATTCTTTTATGCCAGGGGGGAGATAGACTGACTACTTCTTGTGCCTTGACTGGGATCCATCAGGCAACCCCATCAGGGTCAATGTTAGAGTACCAAGCTCTTTTTAGTGCCCAAGGCTGAAGCACAAGCAAGAATCAAACTAGCTATCCTCAGCGCCCAGGAGCCACACTCGAACTGGTTGATCCACTCACTGGCTGTGGGAGGAGAAGAGGGAGAGAATGGGGAGAACAAGGGGGCTAAGAAGCAGATGGTTGCTTCTCCTGTGTGCCCTGACCAGGATTCCCAGGACGTCCGTACGCCGGGCTGATGCTCTATCCACTGAGCCACCAGCCAGGGCCCAGAATAGTCTTAATAATTTGTTCAAGGGTCTTGGTTATAAGTTGCAAAACTGACAGGGTAACTAAGTTGGATGCAAAAGTAATTGATTGTGGTGATGATAGGTAGCTTAGTGTTAGGGGAAAGACTAGGAATCCAGGTTCAAAAACGAGCAGTTAACCAAAGCAGGGTGAGCATCAAGAAAGTACAGCCCAGGTTATGTTGCATAACAAGTGGTCTTTGGACCATTCTCAAGATTTGAACCATTCTCTCATAGCTTAAAGAAATTCTAATTTGTTGATTTTTTTTCTATTATTGTGTCTATATTAATGCTTTGAGAATAAAACACATAACACGGTTTTGAGCACATAGTATGTATGCATGTTGACAGATTTCAGGAAATAATTTCTTGTTACATAACGGCAACAGGAGGCTGTGTACATACATGCGTACTCCAAAATGTGGAAGTACTGAATGTTTCACTTGGTTATCTCTGCAAAACTTCTAAAAGTTAGGAAAAACAAAGTTCTACTAAAGAATAACCAGCTTTTTTCTTGTGAGAAACTAACCTTTTGTAGCTGTGTGTATTGATTTTTGGGTTTTTTTTGTGTGTGTGTGTGACAGGCAGAGAAAGACAGAGAGAGGGACAAATAAGAGATAGACAGACAGGAAGGGAGAGAGATGAGAAGCATCAGTTCTTTGTTGCTGCACTTTAGTTGTTCATTGATTGCTTTCTCATCTGTGCCTTGACAGGGGGGCTACAGCAGACCGAGTGACCCCGCACTCAAGCCAGCGATGCCAGGGTTTTGAACCTGGGTCCTCTGTGTCCCAGTCTGATGCTCTATCCACTGCCTGGTCAGGCGTGTATTGATATTTTATCTGTTGAACCCATTAGATATCATGTGGCTACCAGTGGCGATTTCGTTCTTAGGAGAAAAGCCTATGAGCCATATAAGGTCGCTTTTATTAAGAGGACAGGTAGACACAGGAGAAACCCAGTTCATCCCAGGATGTGTAGCATGTTGGACTGTGTGTTTTAAACATAAAGCTTTAACATATAAATATATACTTGTTGATCATTACAAGAGTCTTTTTATAGTAGTCCATGTCCTTTTTTGAAAGTGCTTTTCCCCTCATTGGTTTGTAAGTTCAGACTTGAATAGTCAAAATCTGAAGTTATCTAAATTCTCCAATAAGAAATAAAAGAAGAGCAAGCAGATAAACCTTAATCTTAAGGTTCAAACATACTTAGCAAATGGGACAGTGCTTATTGAAAAATTAGCATGATTTTGTATTTGGTGTGACTGAAGGGATTCTTGATGTTGCCTCAGTCTCAGGTAACAAAGCCTTTTTTTTCTTGAACATTTTTGTGTTAATGCATTACTTAACCCTTATTAACAATCAGATGGCTAGCATCTAAAATGCCTATTTTAAGAGGAGAGAATATCCTCCTTTTCCAGGATAATGGATATGTTCATAAAAATCCTACAGATTTGTTTTACTTAATTTCAACCATATGAAAAATATCTTTGGGAGTTGTTAGTGGTGATGGCATTTTTTAAACCATTACAAGGCAAACTCCTAGGTCATCCCTCCTGGTGCTGTCCCTGACACTGTCCTCTAGATCAGTGGTCCCCAACCCCCAGGCCGTGGACCAGTACCGGTCCATGGGCCATTTGGTACCGGTCCGCAGAGAAAGAATAAATAACTTACATTATTTCCGTTTTATTTATATTTAAGTCTGAATGATGTTTTATTTTTAAAAAATGACCAGATTCCCTCTGTTACATCCATCTAAGACTCACTCTTGACGCTTGTCTCGGTCACGTGATACATTTATCCATCCCACCCTAAAGGCCGGTCTGTGAAAATATTTTCTGACATTAAACTGGTCTGTGGCCCAAAAAAGGTTGGGGACCACTGCTCTAGATGTACTTTAGTTACTCTTTCTCGCCACACTTTCTTCGTAGAACTCTAGTGTTGTGTTTTGCTTAGTTACCTTGTATTGTAGTCATTTGTTTACATGTCATCATCTCGGACTATGAGTTTCTGGAGGTCTTGTCTTACCCAGCAGTCTGTACTCTGCCTTGCATATAACATTGGGACTTTGAAAAAAACAAACAAACAAACAAAACAAAACATTGGGCCTACTGGAGGTCTTTTTCTAACCTTTATTGAATTGTCCTTAGGAAGCAGTTCAGAACATTTAAGATTATGGGACAAAGCATTTTAATAGTCGTTTAAAGTTGTATTATTTGGTTTTTACCAAGCTGGCTAGCCCTTGCACATATCAGATACACAGTATCTCTCCAATGTGGTTATCTATGCTTGTTGCAATTGAGTAATTTTGTAAGCCTGGAAAAACCATTCTCTGTAGAATGACCCTGTTAGAGTAGTTTATTCAAAGTCTATCACTTTTATTTTTAATATGAGAAATTGCCCAGTTTTCTAATTTTTACCAGTTATTTCTTATCTGTATATCGATCTTTTCTTATTGCTCATTTTCCTAAGTAATCCTTTTAGCAGAATAACCAGTCTTAACTCTAAACAAATCACATTTACTCCAGTCCCCTTAAATCTTTTATCATGTTCGCTTACTTAGGCATCTACTCATTCCGTATATATGTATATACTGGGGGCCGTAATGTGTCAGGCATTGTTCTTAGTGCAAAATATATAGTCACAGTGAACAGCTGTGATAACCACATTCAGTCCTAGGAAAGAGCCAGACATTTCACTGAGTGAGATGATGTGTTGTGGGGTCCAGGAGAAGAGACTTAACCCACATTTGGATTAGACACTTTTCTTACATTGTCCTGTCTCTAATTTTCTATTATAATCGTAGCCTGTAACGGTAACCCTAGGATGGACAGAATTGTTATGGACTTGTTACTTTTTATATATGCAAGTATTATTTCTGTAGAAAGTCATTAACTTCAGGATAAAAATTCTTATTTCTTTGTATCACAAGTACTATTAGAGAAACAATAAAGATTTTAATAATATTTGTTGAATTAGTAAACCCTGTAATAACCCTGGTGCTGCTTATACTGTTTGGGCTCTTGGAGTCACAAGGATGGTAGTAACAGACACGGAGAGGGGGAACTGTTGCCTGATGTGACAAGGAAGACCTGGGGGAGCAAGACAGGTATGTAATAGGTGCCCCTCGTTCTAGTCTGTCTTATATGTAGGTATTATCTTCCTGTCTACAGATGAAGAAATTGAAGCTTTGAGAGACTTAAGATTCTTGCTCAAAGTTAAATATTATAAAATGTGCTCTTTCTGTGAGTTGATGTTAGCATCCAGAAAGATGGCTAAATACTTGTTTTGGTCATAGAGCTCTCTGAAATTAGGGGGACGTGTATGACAACCCAGGCACAGAGCTTCGCTCTGGAACTCCCAAGCCAAATGAGTACCAGTCTGTCATGCTGGCCTGGTTGACATCACGCCATCGGAGCCTGAACCAAACAGTTCACTGGCAGTGATGCCTCGATTTTCATCCATAATCTGTCCGAAAACAATTGGCGAAATTGGAAACTGACGAAAACCGAGGCAATTATTTCCATATGAATTAATGTAAATCCAATTAATTTGTTCTACACACTTCGAAATATGTACCAAAAACACACTACACCGAATACTGTATACACAGTAGTCACTTACATGTAAGTGTAGTATTAGCACTCGCAATCAATAAAAAAAAGCACAAAAACACTGGAAAGCAATGGAATTGTTTGCCTAGATGCTTGGGGTGATGCTCACACACGAGAAACAATGCCACACTGAGCAGGAGAACGCCTGGGTCGCCCTTTGTTTTCGCAAAATTAGCAGCGAGGTTACGTGGGCACACCGACAAAATTTGAGGCAAATTTTTTGCGGAAAAAATTGATAATAACTGAAGGCAACACAAACCGAGGTATTACTGTATTTGTAAGCAGTGCAGGTTACCATTTTATTTTTATTTTTTAAAATTTTATTTAGAAAATTAACTTTAACAGGGTGACTGATCAATAAGAGCACATAGTTCTATAGCATTTGAATTGTTGATTTTATTGTGTACCCATCACCCAAAGTTAGATCGTTTTCTGTTACCTTACATCTGTCCCTCTTTACCCCCTCTGCCCACACTCCCCCAGACCTCCCTTCCCGAGACTCCCCTCCCCCCGGGAACCACTGCACTCTTACCTATGTCAGTGAGTCTCAGTTTTATAACCCACCTAGTTGTGAAATCATACAGTTCTTAGCTTTTTCTAATTTACTTATATAGATTACCTTTAAATCAGCCATACTTTGCAAATTATTTCTCCAATATTTAATGATATGCTAAAATTTAAGAAATTTTAAGAGAGGGATATGTACATTTGTATTAGTGGTTCTATATCCGGGGTCCCCAAACTTTTTACACAGGGAGCCAGTTCACTGTCCCTCAGACCGTTGGAGGGCCACCACATACAGTGCTCCTCTCACTGACCACCAATGAGAGAGGTGCCCCTTCCGGAAGTGTGGTGGGGGCCGGATAAATGGCCTCAGGGGGCCGCATGCAGCCTGTAGTTTGGGGACACCTCTATATGATGATGTATAAAGAAAGTTTTGCTGGTTTTTTTTTAAATTTTTTTAATTGTCTTATGGACATAGATAAAAATGAAGTGTTTACCAGGGGGAGAGGGGTGTGGAGGAAGGGGAGGGCAAAACGGGAGTAAAAAGGGACAGGTACATGGTGACGGAAGATGATCTGACTTTGGCTGGTGGGTACGCTAATCAACGGTTCAAACACTATAGAAATGTTTACCTGAAACCTATGTATTCTTATTGATCAATGTCACCCCTTTAATTTTCTTTCTTTTTTTAAGTGAGAGAGAGAGAGAGCACCAGACAGGTAAGAAGGGAGAGAGATGAGAAGCATCAATTCTTCATTGTAGCACGTTAGTTGTTCATTGATTACTTTCTCATATGTGCCTTGACTGGGGGGCTCGAGCTGAGCTAGTGACCCCTTGCTCAGGCCAGTGACCTTGAGCTTTGTGCCAATTGTCTTTTGGCCCAAGCCAGTGACCATGGGGTTAGGATTTTGCTACTTAAACACTTGTTTATGTTATATATGTCCAGCAATAGACAAAATGGCTGTTGCAAATTAAGATGTGAATTCAGCTTTGGGACTTTGGATTTTCCAATCATGGACTTTTGTGATTCTCTTACTGTCAAGTGTATTTTCAAAGGAACTCTGCAAAGTGCCACAGTTGTAGAAGAACATGAGGAGATAGACATTGTATTCTTTGCTTCAAAAAGAAATCATTTTGGCCCTGGCCGGTTGGCTCAGTGGTAGAGCGTCGGCCTGGAGTGCAGAAGTCCCGGGTTTGATTCCCGGCCAGGGCACACAGGAGAGGCGCCCATTTGCTTCTCCACCCCTCCCCCTCTCCTTCCTCTCTATCTCTCTCTTCCCCTCCCGCAGCCAAGGCTCCATTGGAGCAAAAGATGGCCTGGGCGCTGGGGATGGCTCCTTGGCCTCTGCCCCAGGCACTAGAGTGGCTCTGGTGGCGACATAGCGACGCCCCCGATGGGCAGAGCATCCCCCCATGGTGGGCGTGCCGGGTGGATCCTGGTTGGGCGCATGCGGGAGTCTGTCTGACTGCCTTCCCGTTTCCAGCTTCAGAAAAGTACAAAAAAAAAAAATCATTTTCTTTTTATTAAGTAAGTTAGATCTGTTGACCTTTATATGTTTTTTTACATAGGTGAGATCTGTTACTATTTACTGTAAGTAAAATTGAGCAGTCGCCTTTCTTCTTTTTTATTGTCTAGCATACAATACTTGGTGAGCTTCATTGTTCTGCCTTGGCCAAATGGTCCTACTTCTTTCTAAGTTTGGATCCAGTGGAACATTTTATCCATTGCATTCTCAATGTCATGAAATACATCCAAGAGTTCTTTGATTGTAAATTTTTTTTCTTTGCTTGTGTTACTTCCTCTGGGGCGTCTTCATCTTTTTCATCATGACCACTTTCCTTCTGTATGTTCCCTTCAGAGCTTCCTGGACTGCATATGTAGGACGGCTGTCCCCGTGCTCACAGCCCTTTCTTCTATCACTCCGTTCATGTTGTTAGAATTGGGCTTCGGTGCTGTCACTTGTGTTTTCTTTCATGCACTTTTATCTTTGTTGGAAAATTCCCTTGTTTGGTATCTGTTTTTGTAAAATGTCACGTGGCTTTGTCACTGAGAGACAAGGAGCTCACACAACCACACACTGCAGTTAGAGCATGACCTGAGGAAGAGGTGTTCAGTGGAGGATCCCTGGCAGGCGGTGAAAGCAGCGACACCATTGGTCACCGACAGTGACGGGAAAGAGGAGAGAAAATTCTGAAACTACAAAGCATGCTGTGCTTTCAGTATCTTCATTTCGCACCTCAGTTTAAACGGGCAGCTGGGTATTTTAGAAAAAGGGTTTGTGGATATGAGTTCTATGGTGACAATAATGTTCCCAGAGCCTGGTGATCGTCTTGACCTCGCCCTTGCCTCAGGTGTTCCAGTTACGCTGTGTGGTTTCTTTTTTAAGGAATCATTTTTAATTTCATGGTAGAATTTAGTGGGGAAATAGTATTTATTTTACAGAAAGTTGCATTTACAGAAAGGAATGTGGTAAATATTATTGCTTGAATAGAGTTTTTTTTTTTTTTCTGAAAAATAATCCCTCTCCTCGTGACTCTTGGAAAGCTGTGTCCCTTTAAAGCCTCTGTTTGCTCATGTGGGAAAGTGGCTAATAGTTTTATTTCATGAGATTATGAGGCTTCAATTAAATTAATCATGCAAAGTGCTTAGGATAGTGTCTCCAGCACTCATGAAATGGCAGCTAAGTAAATAGAGGATATTTTAAGAAGACCATGTCTAGCTTGATCGTGCATCTTTACATATTGAGTGTCTGATCCAGGATCTTACAAGTGAGTAAGGCCTTAACAGAAAAATAAGAGTGGACTAGTTTTATAGCTGTGGAGAGAAAATACTTAACATCATTAGTAGTTCAATAAAAAAATGTGAAAGAAGGCACTACTGTGTGTGTGTGTGCGCGCGCGCATACAGACACGCATGCTTTTTAAACGGCGAAGTCACGTCCAGGATATGTGAGAGGCCCATGCGTGGGTCTGACGGCAGTTTCAACGGGAACCTGTCTTTGGAAGGAAATTTGGTGTCAAGACCTCCGTATCCTAAAGTGCTTTGTTATTTCAACAAAGATTTGTGTTGGTCACAACCACAATAATTGTGCAGGGTGCTCATATTATCCTCTACAAGGGTGCCGCTACTGTGGGCATGTTGGGCTCAGTGCAGACATGTCGTTTCTGGGATCAGGGCCTGCTGGCATGTCTGGGTAGCAGTCACTTGGTACATAAACCCACACTGGCAGCTTTGGTGTGCCTGGACTCCGGACAGCTCGTTATGAGTGCACCCCCTGACATCACTGTTGTGCACGGGTGGAATGTCAAACAGAAGTATGTATATTACACTGTAATTGTAATATTAGATATATTTTTAAAGATTTTATTGATTGATTTTACAGAGAGAGGAGAGAGGGATGGCGAGTGAGAAGTATCAACTCATAGTTACTTCACTTTAATTGTTCATTGTTTGATTGCTTCTCATATGTGCCTTGACCAGGCAAACCTAGGGTTTCAAACTGGCTACCTCAGCGTTCCAGGTGGATGCTTTATCAACCGTGCCATCAGAGACCAGGCAATGTAATTTTAATATTAAATGAGAAAAGTAGTGACTGGGTTTAACAGACTGGCATTTCCATTAATCTTCATGTAATCTTTGAGATGATTTTTATTTTACTAGTAAATGAAACTGATGCTTAGATAATTTAAGTACTTGGAAACCTCTGTTTTACAAATAAACAGATGCTCAAAGAACTTAATAAGTGGAAACTCACCCTAGGTCTAGCTCATTCCAGAACCAGTGTGAATTTTTCATGTATATGTTTTTTCTTTCTCTTACAAATTATCATGATAATGTTTTCCTCTCTTGATGTGATTTTATATATATTTACATGAACTATTAAAACATTTTGGACTTTATTTTAATTTAAAATTTGTATGATTGGTCATGTCTTTAAATTTTATATAGTGCTTCAAATCACTCTAAAGATAAGTAAGGTAGTATTTTCCTATATTTTGTGATTTAGTTTTGAGAAATTAAATTCTAATCCATCTACTATGTGTAGGCTAAGAAGGTTTTATCCCAGTTTCCATGGGATTATTTCAGTTCCATTTACTTACACTAAGTAACCTTTTCTTTCTTCATTTCCCTGTGATAATTACTTTATACATTCCTCGTGGGGAATATTCTGCTTGAATCCCTTTTCCGCTTGTCCAAATCCTGTTTATTTTCTAAAATCTATCTCAGCTTCCAGGGCTTCATAAAATCCTTCCTGACCCTTGGTTTCCACGCTCTACCCCTAAGTGGAATCGCGTTTGTTGACTGCCACAGCACTCGGTAGATGTTCGTCTCCCTGCCGGTTTCTACCTGGAGCACTTTAATTGCTACAGTCCAGCTGGCTGCTTCTGGGTAGCGTGATCTCCATCGCTGCATCTGCTAGGGACCTGTTTTGCCATCATATACACAGTAGACTTTTTGATAAATATTTGGTGGCCTTTTTTTTTTCTTATGTTTCTACACAGTTGGACCTGTTCTGATTTTTCTGTTGTTTCCACACAATTTAAATTATTAATGAGTAGATCTGGCCTTCTCATTCTATTTTTCAAAAAAATGTATAGACTTGCATGTTTCTTTTTTCAAGTGAATATAGAATAACCTTTGAAAAGTCTTAAACATTCAGCTACTGTACTTGGTGGAATTATATAGTAATGCACTTTTATAATACTGTCTGATCTGGAAACATGGTCAATAGACTCTTTAATTCAAGTGCTTTTCTTCTGTTTCTAGGATGGCTTTTCAGATTGCTTTGTGTATGTCAAGGGGAACTTAAAACAGATTGAATTCAATTAGATTTTTAAATCTACCCAAATAAAGATGGAACAGTCTGGGTTCATAACCAGTTAGAAGTGTATGTCATCATTTCAAATACTGCAGAGCTGTAAATGCGGTTGGCAGGATGCTCTGAGGTTATAACTCACAGATTTCATATTTTGCTGGAGCCAAAGAAATTTTAACATTTAGTTGAAGAACCTCTAGGCTGGATTTTAGATGCCTGTATTATCTAATTTACCTCTTATCTAATAATCACTATTTATGACCTGACATTTGATTTCTAAGGGCGAAAACCATTGTGTCTTACTATTTCTTGCTGTATTAATAACTAGACAGGATGAATGGAATTTCCCCTATGGTTTTATGCAAGCGGCACTGGTTTCTCCCTTTGACTTAGAAAGGATGAAAGTGGCCAGCCCAGCCACTTGTTTTAGAGTCGGCCTGAGGGAGCAAAGTTTCTCTTTGGCAGAAAAAGCAAAAAAGTGTTTATTATTTCTATTTGTAGTAACACTGATCCAAGAGGAACTTTGAGGAAAATCAGAGTGGTTAGGTTTTTTTTATTTTTTATTTTATTCATTTTAGAGAGAGAGAGAAGAGGGGAGGAGCAGGAAGCATCAACTCCCATATGTGCCTTGACCAGGCAAGCCCAGGGCTTCGAACCAGCAACTCAGTGTTCCAGGTCGACGCTTTATCCACTGCGCCACCACAGGTCAGGCCGAAGTGGTTAGGTTTTGAACATAAATAGCTCCGGTTCATCTCCTAACTGGTAGAGAAAAGTAGAAGGTTAGTATTAATAATACATAAACTGTACACAGTACAAAGTTCTAGCACAAAAGTTGCAAACTGAGGGTTCATTAGCCAAATATAGCCCTCAGTTTCTTAGGGCTTCCTGAGTGCTTATAAAACTTATTTAATTAGTTGATAGCATCTAAAAATTGCTTTACATGTGTATCCAGCAGCATGGCATGTTAACAGCGGTGTAGCCTTTAGATTAAGTATACAAGTGTGTTTACCCTTGGTGGCGCTACTAAACCGAGTCCCGCAGACCCTGTGTGCATTTAACTTTGTAGCCCCTGTCCCGGAGGCTCTTGAATAGGGGTCCCCAAACTTTTTACACAAAGGGCCAGTTCACTGTCCCGCAGACCGTTGGAGGGCCGGACTATAAAAAAAACTATGAACAAATCCCTATGCACACTGAACATATCTTATTTTAAAATAATAAAACGGGAACAAATACAATATTTAAAATAAAGAACAAGTAAATTTAAATCAACAAACTGACCAATATTTCAATGGGAACTATGGGCCTGCTTTTGGCTAATGGTCAGTGTTCGGTTCCATATTTGTCACTGCTAGCGTAACAAATGATATGACGCGCTTTCAGAGCATTGATGCATGCGTCCCTTGTCACCGGAAGTAGTACTGTACGTGAGCGCCGCCGCCACATACAGTACTCTAGGAGCACAGGATGTGGATGCATCACTGACCACCAAGGAAAGAGATGCCCCTTCCGGAAGTGCGGTGGGGGCCAGATAAATGGCCTCAGGGGGCTGCATGAGGCCTGCAGGCCGTAGTTTGGGGACCCCTGCTCTTGAATACTGAAGGAATAGGTGAGACTGCTGATACGGAGAGACTAGGAGGTGTGAAGGTTTAGGTACTGAGGGTTTGGGTGGTGTATGGGATGTGAACGGAAGAGGAAGTCAGGGCTTCTCCCTGAGCAACCGGAAGCGTAGCAGCCCATGAGCTGAGGTGGGGCAGACTGCACAGAGGTGGGGTTTGGGGGGCGATGAGAAGTTCCGTTTGAACATGTTAAGTTTGAGGTAGCTATGAAACGTCTGGGTGCAGATTCTGAGCAGGCAGTGGTAGAGTGTGGTGTTGGAGAGAAACATCTAAACAGAATAAATAAATTTGAGATATGCAGATGATGTGTAAAGTCGTGAGATGAAATGAGATCAGGAAGCAGGTGATGGTCCTGGACTGAGCCTGGGGCTGGTCAGCAGCCAGGGGTCTGAGAGAAGAGGAGCTCAGCAGAGACGAGGGTACAAAGGAAGTGAGCGTGGTGTTCTGAAGGACAAATGTCTTGACCTGGTTTCACCCCCAAAGCAGAACCTGAGACAGGGACTTTGTAGGCAGTTAGTTTATTTAGAGACTTGCTAACAGGAAACAGAAGTTGGGGAAGTGGGACATGTGAAATAGGAAGGAAGGAGAAGGAGAGCCAGTCAGTCCAACGGTGCGCTGTTGACTGCCTGGCCACTTCTGTGAGCACGCGCACTTGATCCTCAAGAAGCCCTCTGACAAGACAGGAGCAACGTGCTTCTGTGTGGGACCCTCTGTGTGCGACAAGGGGATAATTATCCACCAGATCCCATTCCTCATTGGTCAGGGGTTGCCCACAGGGTTGGTGGTATCACCTTCACACTTCCAGGCTTATTTCTGTCTCAGAATGGCTGGAGAGCTCCTGTAGGCCTCACTCACTCACGCAAGCCTGTGAGCTTAAAGCCAGTCCCTGTTGTGCAGACTGGGGCCCCTGTCATGAGCCCCCGGGGACTTGCCTCAGCTGGAGAGAATGGGAGGCAGGCACAGGAGGGTCCCATAGGCCCACCTTCTTGTACTCTATTAAGCCCTTGTCATTGCGTCCAGAGTCTGCTGCAAAACTTCTGAGGAGGTGGCTGGCCACAGTCTACATAAGACTTACACTAGGAGGGGGGCTGGAATAATTTTCCTTATTTCAGTTTTCTACCGCTCATTCTAGATTTTCCTCACCTTCAGCCAACTCTTCAACAGCTTGAGGCATTTTTCTGGTAGAGTGACCCAGACCTTCCCCAAGGAGTCAGTGCCCACCATTGCCATATTCTTGTTCAGCTATATTTGCTGCGGCTGCTCATTTGTAGTTAGCACTGGGCATGACCACCTCAGTGGAATACCCTGAGTTCTTAATATACTCCCTCCTGTCACCATAGTTTAGCAGCAGCCATAAGTCCCATGATTGTTAGGATCAGTTTACATGGGACTGTCCCCCCCTCCCCACGTACCATGTTTTTCACTTCATAAGATGCACTTTCCCCCCCAAAAAAAAGTGGTGGGGAAAATGCCCATGTGTCTTATGGAGCAAAAAATACGGTATTTTTTTTTTTTAATTTTTTTTAGAGAGGAGAGAGAGAAGGGTCAGGGAGGAGCAGGAAGCATCAACTCCCATATGTGCCCTGACCAGGCAAGCCCAGGGTTTTTGAACCAGCGACCTCAGCGTTTCCCACCCCATCCACTGCGCCACCACAGGTCAGGCAAAATACAGTATTTTATTAAATATTTTAACATGCCATTTGGTTCAGAATATTTATTTTTCTTATTTTCCTCCTTTAAACCCTAGGTGTGTCTTATGGTCAGGTGCATCTTGTGGAGCAAAAAATATGGTACATACCCATCATATAATAGTAACTCCTTCCTCAGCAAGCTGGTCCAAAGTAACGAGTCCAAAATGACCAGGTTATAGTTGTTGCTTCAGAATTCTTTCTGCGTCTCCTGGCAACCAACTCCTTTTCTCCTCCCTCAGAACAGAATCTCTTAATTCGGTGGAGCCCAAGGTTGCCTGTCTTACTTCCATCGATTGGCTCCAAGAGCCATATTATGTTTCTGTGTTTGTGTTTTTAGTTTGTCGGAGACACAGTGCATTTCAGTCTTTGGAAGACTGTGTGTCCTGTCAGATCACATAGTCTTGGAAGGCAGTGCCCCATCCCTTAAGATGTGATCAAGCACTTTTATACAGAGGAATTGTATGTATGTTAAACCCAGGGCTCCGGGATTATAGGATAAACAACTGGGGAGAGAAATTTTCCCATAAAGTTGACTGGTTACACCGGTCAAATGTTTCTTTTCACTCTGTGAACTAAGCTGGTTTGTTATAGTGGCTAGAGTTACTTTTAGTTGCAAAATTTGAATTAACTCATTTAAATATTTAATTTTACCTAAAATTGTCTTAGACTTTGAAATAGTAAAATCAGCCCTAGAGAAGACTTAAGTTTTTCACTTGAGGTTGCCACATGTGCCTCTGGCAAATACAGGTGGTTGTCGTCGAATATAAGGATCTTAGCACCTGTAATAAACCTGATTTCTTGAATGGTACATGGAAACTGAATGAATGTAAACTGTGCTAGAATATAAAAATAAGGCTCTTTTGTAATATTAAGCCCCTGTTACAAGAATAAAAAACAATTGCTAATTTTCTTCCTTTGTTATCTTCTGTTTCATAAGCTATAATGAGAACTATGTACTTTTCTTAGTGCCCTTATAATTAGTCTTTGAGTGTCTTGAGGGTGACAATTAGGGTGTTTTATTTACCACCTATTGGTATTTCCCAGAGTGTAACATAATGCCTTACTCTTAGGAGGTCCTTTCTACATTGTTGTTAATTCACGTAGACACACACATACACACACACAGCATATACATGTAATATGGGATTGCATTCTTGAACTTTTATTGTTTTAATAAAATTAAAGTTGTTTAAAGGTATAATAATGTTTTAGATATTTTTCTTTTTTTCTTTCTTTAAACAGATAGAGGGACGAAAACAGAACCACCAGCACTGGCTGAAGGTAAATATGTCTGGGGGAAATAATGATTCAAATACAAATGAAGTGTCATGATTTAAATGAAAAACTACATTGGCTAAACATAATTGAAGGACACTGTTCTGTATATATTATTACTGCAAAAAAGTATCTTTAGGAAAGAATACCCTGTGTTGTATAGTTTCTGACTTAGACCTGGAAATAGTGGGGAGCTGTCCATTAATTAGAGGGTTGTTTTTACAGCTTTCTTTCAGTAGAAGAGGTATGCGTTTTGTTTTGTCCTTCCCTTTTAAGACATTTCAGGAATCACAGCAAAATTGTTCAGGAAAGGTTTAAGCTGTAATCCTAGCAGTTTAAAAATATGTAAGTATGTATTTATTTACTTGGAAGCTAGAAGGGAGACACTTTTACATAAGTCCTTAATAGCATTTGTCCTTTTAGAAAAGTCTTAGGGCCCTGGCCGGTTGGCTCAGTGGTAGAGCATCGGCCTGGCGTGCAGGAGTCCTGGGTTCGATTCCCAGCCAGGGCACACAGGAGAAGCGCCCATCTGCTTCTCCACCCCTCCCCCTCTCCTTCCTCTCTGTTTCTCTCTTCCCCTCCCGCAGCCGAGGCTCCACTGGAGCAAAGATGGCCCGGGCGCTGAGGATGGCTCTGTGGCCTCTGCCTCAGGTGCTGGGATGGCTCTGGATGCAACAGAGCGATGCCCCAGAGGGGCAGAGCATCACCCCCTGGTGGGCGTGCCGGGTGGATCCCGGTCGGGTGCATGCGGGAGTCTGACTGCCTCCCCGTTTCCAGCTTTGGAAAAATGAAAAAAAAAAATAAAAAAAATAAGAAAAGTCTTAGAAGTAAACAACAACAAAAAATAGTTACTGTTAAAAGGTTGTGAGTACTTAAACATTTATAGTACTGTAATTGTTTTAATTATAACAGTTAATGGCCATTTGAAAATGTAATTTTTCTATAGATCCTCTGTGTTCTTCAAGTGAAAATGATCAACTTCAGTCTCTTTTGGTGTACTTTCTAGTCATAAATAGAGAAAGTTACGTTTCAGAACTTGCCTGGCTTTTATTAGACCTGATGTGAGAGATGTCGTGATGGTCCTCTGGAACTAGAATCACCTCACCTAGTCTGTATGCCACAACACAGGAGTTCTCAGCCATTTTTGGTGCTGTGACCTCTATGGTAATCTGGTGAAGCTTGTGAAACCCTTCTCAGGATAATGATGCTAATAATTATTTTAGGAAGTAGAATACATAGGATAAAAAAGCGAACCAGATATAGAATAGTTAATAAATATTAAAAATACAAATTTTTGATATTATAATGTATATGCCTCTTACATAACAGAATAAGCTTTGGTGACAATTCTGCTAAATACTTAACTGTAATTTAAAATAGTGATGAGTTTGCCTTAATTATAACATAATATAGAAATATCTCTGACTTCTATTGATGACAAGTTCATAGGTATTTCTAAAGGTTTTTAAAATTTTATAGATTTGAGAGAGGGGAGAGAGAGAGAGAAAGACAGGTTGGGAGGAACAAGGAGCATCAACTTATAGTAGTTGCTTCTTGTATGCACCTTGACCAGGTCCAGGGTTTTGATCCCATGACCTCAGCATTCCAGGTCGACAGTTAATCCACTGTTCCACCACAGATGAGGCTCATAGGTATTTCTAATACTTCTGTGGTTTCTTGCCCCTTTAATCTTGATTAAAGTAATTGTTAAATTTCACATGGAGGTTAATGAAAAGTTTCCCATCCAAATTAACAGGTACTGTATTCTTTCTCTGGACCCCAGTTAAGAACCCCTGTTAATGACCTACCTTTCTCCATCATATTTGATAAGTACAGTTTTTATGTTCTATCTAATCTTTAAAAAGTAGCACTATACATCTATACCATAAGAAATATCCTAATGGTGCATGCAAGCTAGAAGTTCTTGAAATAGCTTTAAAGAAACTTCTCTTTGCTGGTTAATAATCACAGAAACAACATTCTGTGGGAAATGGTATGGAAGTGTTAAGCCTTGGAGTGTGCGTGCCTCCAAAGAACTCACATTCTAGTTTAAGGAACATGAACTACACATGTAAAAAATAAGAGTTCAAAATGTAGCCCTGGCTTGGTGGCTAAGTGTATAGAGTGTTGGCCCAGCATGTGGACATCACAGGTTTGAGTCTAGGTCAGGGCACACAGGAGAGGCAACCATCTGCTTCTCTCCCCCTCTCCCTCTCCTACTTCTCTCCTTCTTCTCCTCCCACAGCCAGTGGCTCAATAGTTCAAGCATGGCACCAGGTGCTGAGGAGATCTCAGTTGGTCCGAGCACAACACCCTCAGGCACTAAAAATAGTTTGGTACTCAAGCAATGGCCCAAGCTGAGGTTGCCAGATAGATCTCAGTGGGGGAACATGCAGGACTCTATCTCGCTATCTCCCCTCCTCTCACTTAAAAAAACAAAAGTTCGAAATGCAAAACATTTAACAAGAGAAATGTCATAATTAATTGGCATTAGGAAGAATGAAGATAGCAAGTGTTCTGATGCTTGTGTTATGGAGATGTTGGCTGCAAAAAAATGGCCCCAGAATGTTAAGACTGGTGGATTCAGACAGGATCTTGGTTCAGCAACCTCTTGCTACTTGAGTTCTGGCTAAGAAAGAATTCAGAGCCAAGACTCAAACTATAAGAGAAAGTTTAATATTTAGGAAGCCATAGAGATAGAAGAAATGAACTTAGGAAACAAGTTACAGAGGCCAAAGAAGGGGCCCTTGGAGCTTAGGGGAGAGAGGGGTAAAGGTCACGTGTGTGTGTGGGGGGATGTGGCAGAAGCTTTGGTGTGCTCCCAAGAAGGAGAGCTTCCTGAGTCCTACAATCTTTAAGGCAGTGTTTTTCAACCAGTGTGCAGTGAGACATGGTCAGGTGTGCCGTGGGGAAATTAAACATGGGTCCCCAAACTACAGCCCGTGTGCCGGATACGGCCCGCGGAGGATATTTATCCGGCCCGCCACCAACCACCTCCATCCGAACATAAACATTCCCCTCACAATCCCTCCAGCTATCAGCGACAGGAAGAGTGGAGGCACAGGGAATGCTCACTGACCAATCACCTTCTAGGATTCATCCCGACCACTAGCAATGAACCAATAGTAGGCCGCCTCTCATCCACACCCAGGAAGGTCCCGCTCAGGCTGCCGCAGCAAGTAGTTGAAGCTGCCACTCCTACCCATGGTCCCGATTTCTAATCCTGGTCAGGACTGGAGGTAAATGTTGCCACCACTAGGTGAAGCCTCAGCCTCAGCTGGTTATGTCTATCCTGATGGTGTATATAGATACTTGACCTTTTTCTTTTTAAAAGAGGCCCCCGCAGAGGGTGATATACAATGCATCACAATGTTACCTATATTGTATATGGCCTCCTGAAGGATCATCTTCTTAAAGAGCTCAAATCTCTATATACACCATCAAAACAGACAGAACCAAGGCCCCTGCACCCAGCTGACCATGGGATTTGAACCCACAACCTCAGGGAGAACTCTAGTATTTATCAGAATCCTTACCTCGAAAGCAAACTTCTCAATCTGACAGTAGAGATGCTCTGAGGACTTAGGATGTTACACAAGTACCCAACATTTTCTAAAATTGATTTTGTCCAGTCTCTATATAGAAAGAGTTTTTGCCAAATTGATTTGAACCCACAACCTTGATGAAAGCTCCAGTATCTATTAGCGGGACTGTATATATGAGGGGTTACATGGGACTGTATATGAGGGGATGTTACATGGGACTGTATATGAGGGGATGTTACGTGGGACTGTATATATGAGGGATGTTACATGGGACTGTATATATGAGGGGGTTATCCTTTTTTATTTAACTTTTTTTTTAATAAATGTAATTTATTTAAACTTTAAATAAATTCTAACAGTTAGAGTGTCATTTTGTGTCATTTTGGTAGGTGGTGTGCCCCAGGATTTTGTAAATGTAAAAAATGTGTCGCGCCTGACCTGTGGTGGCACAGTGGATAAAGTGTCGACCCGGAAATGCTGAGGTCGCCGGTTCGAAACCCTGGGCTTGCCTGGTCAAGGCACATATGGGAGTTGATGCTTCCAGCTCCTCCCCCCTTCTCTCTCTCTCTCTCTCTCTCTCTCTCTCTCCCTCTCTCTCTTTCTCCCTTAAAAAAAAAAAAGTGTCGCGGCTCAAAAAAGGTCGAAAATCACTGCTTTAAGGGCTTATAAGGGTGGGGATTTTAGGGGAGGTTTCAGGGGAGGATCTTCATAGAATATTCATGAGGATAGTGGTCTCCACTGATTGGTTGGCACCAGGGGCAACTAATGGCGAGGTAGGGAAGCATCTAGCCCCCATGACTAGCAACGTGTTAGAGGAAGCAAGGTCACGGGTGGGTTTGAACCGAATGACCAGCGATATGCTAGGGGAGGAAGAGTTACCGTGGTGGCAGGAGGAAAGGTCACTCTGGTGGTGAGGGCCTTATTTTCTCCATTGCTAGGCACCTGGGGCTTTCTGCCCTGGTGACCTTCTGTACTGGTCTGTCATCCTTGCTCAGCTCCTGTCTAACTGCCCGCCACAGAAACAACACACACACACACAAAAGGTCAAGACTTGTAAAACATCATCAGTTGTTTTTCAGTTACTTCAGCAGTATGAACTGTGCAGTGATAATGTGCCAGCCTAAGTCAGCAAGAGCCCAGAGTGGTGTCACTAAATTTGAGTGTTTGTTTAGCACCTTGAAGCTGACTGCAGATTAAGGGAAGGACAGGTCTATTGAAATTTGGTTGATGACTAAAGCAGCACTAATATTTGTTTTGAAGGGAACACGATGGGGTATCTGACTTTTGGGGTTATTTTTGGTTCTGTCAATGTGATCTGACTCTGATGCTGTATTTTAAAGATATTTTCAAAAGCTGCACTGCCAAGGTGATTTGGATTAAGCCCTACTTTAAAAAAAACCCCACGAATTTGCTGCTTCTGCCCAAGTCACCAAGTTTCTCTAGTCCTCACTTCCTTTCTTTCTACAGTTAGAGAATGGAGCTACATGATTTCCAGTCATTTCCTGAACCCTACATTCTGGGCTCAGATTTTCTATCTTTTCTCATTCCTTTCACTTCCTTCCTTGCAGCTTTAGACATGTGGTGAAAATATTCAGAGTAGTTAAGTGAATTGAACTTTGGTTTAAGTAAACATTGCCCTTATGTATGCCATGAAGAACTTTAAAAGCTATAATTGTTAGATAACATAGTTCAGAAAACTTATGTGATATATACATTCTGTACCTGTCTTAATGGTTTGGAAAATCCATTAAAAATTACTGTGTTCTCTACTGTAAGAAAACAATGGAATACCTTCTTTTATTTGTTAATCAGTTTTTTGGGGGGGAGTGGTAAATCAACTTTTACAATGTTATTTAGTAGAAGGTCTTGTCATTTGTAAATAGTCATGGAGTATGCTTTTTAAATTTACTTAGAGAATCTGTCTCCACTGTCCAATTGAAGTAAAATAGTATTTATTTATTTAGCAAGGGAGCGAGGGAAGACAGGGACGGACAGACAGGAAAGGAGAGAGATGAGAAGCATCAACTCAGTTATGGTACTTGAGTTGTTCATTGATTGCTTTCTCATATGTGCTTTGACTGGGCGGCTCCAACCAAACCATTGACCTTGGGCTCAAGCCAATGACCTTGGGCTTCATGTCAGAGACCTTTGGGCTCAAACCAGTGACCATGGGGTCATATCTATGATCCCACGCTCAAGCCAGCAACCCCACACTCAAGCTGGATATGAGCCCACGCTAAAGCTGGCGACCTCAGGATTTTGAACCTGGATCCTTAGCATCCCAAGGTGACGCTCTATCCACTGCACCACTGCTTTGTCAGGTGAAGTAAAATAGTATTTTAAAAAATGATATAATGGGCCCTGGCCGGTTGGCTCAGCGGTAGAGCGTCGGCCTAGCGTGCAGAGGACCCAGGTTTGATTCCCGGCCAGGGCACACAGGAGAAGCGCCCATTTGCTTCTCCACCCCTCCGCCGCGCTTTCCTCTCTGTCTCTCTCTTCCCCTCCTGCAGCCAAGGCTCCATTGGAGCAAAGATGGCCCGAGCGCTGGGGATGGCTCTGTGGCCTCTGCCTCAGGCGCTAGAGTGGCTCTGGTCGCAACATGGCGACGCCCAGGATGGGCAGAGCATCGCCCCCTGGTGGGCAGAGCATCGCCCCTGGTGGGCGTGCCGGGTGGATCCCGGTCGGGCGCATGCGGGAGTCTGACTGTCTCTCCCTGTTTCCAGCTTCAGAAAAATGAAAAAAAAAAAAAAAATGATATAATGAAAATATATTCACTTATTATAATTGCCACCTTCTCAGCAAGATCAAAATGTAATGACCTCTGTTGGAGACTTTGTTAGCATTAGATGAGTTACTGATTTATAAATGTAGAATTATTTAAATACATATCTTTAAAGTTATATGATGTCCAAGAAGAAAAAATTTATGTTTTGCTTTTGTATTCTTTTTGACTATGATGAGCCTGGAGGAGTTATATTTAAGAGAATGATTTTAATTGAAGTTCAGGAGCTAGGCAAGTGTTTGGCAGTGACCTCCTGTAATTCGCTGTGTAAATTCCTTTAATGTGCCAGGCTCAGACAGAAAGACCTGACACAGGGAAATATTTAAGGATGTTTCTTGGTGTACCATCTTATCTTTTCCTAGTCATTGTATTTTCTTAAATGTTTTTTTCTCTTAAAATTTTATTCCTACTTTAGAAATTTTAATACTAGTTTTGAATTAATTTCTTTCAGAAACAATTGAAAATTTTAAAAACCTTTTGGATGAATTCTGTGTACTGTCACTAATGACCAGGAAGCGTGCTTAAGAGAAGTGTTGGGGCCAGGTACTTGAGTGAGAGTCCCAGCATCACTGGGCGGCGGAGTGCTGGATCCTCCCCACCGGCAGGTTGCTCAGAAGTAAACGAGGCTTGTGATGCTAGCCTGACTCATCAAGTGCCTTCGGGTCTTACGAGATAATACTGTATACATGTGACGTAGCCTTTGTGTGTGGGCACCCGGAGCGCTCATTCATTAGCTTTTACTTTCACTCAGCACTTAGAGCACCCAAAGCCCTCTGCCCAGTGTTTTGGATACAAAGATCAAGTTACAGTTATACCCAAGGAAAATTTGTTCTGTTGCCCTTAGTTCTTATAATCTATGTTTAAGAAAGTCCTTATGGTGAGTAGTTCCTAAAGAACTTCTAAACTTTATTCTCTTTCAGAAGCTAAATCCTCATAATTACTAGACAGGAGATGTCTTGTTTATAATTTTTTGCATACTTGAGTATATACATATAGTCTGGTAGATAACTTTCTTTGACCTCAATTTAATATATAGTAAGATATTTTAAATATTTAATAGGTTGTCAGGTGGCACAGGGATTGTTGTGTTTGGTTTCAGGAGTCCAGTGAGAACTGTGACCAAGGAGGAGAAATTAATAAATGGGTGAATTTCAGCCTAATACAGGCTTTGCATTATTCTTCATGGCAAGATTCATGTTGGATTAATTATGTATCATTTGCTCATTGGCTGAAGTTCCTAAAAATGGACTGAAGTCTAAAATATAAGTCATTTGAAAATAGAGCATTTAATGATTGTCTCTTTGATTGCTTAAAGCAATGTGAAAAATGCATCTCACTGGCTCTGAAAGCTTTTGAGAAAGAAAAAGAAAACAGTGACTTACTCTTTGAAAATAGTCATGCAGAGTAAAATACTAAAGCACCATCTAGGTGGCTTCTTGGCATAGATGCTGTAGAGTAAATACTATAATATATATATGTTTTTAAGCAAGATGAAGGGAGGGAGAAACAGATGGGAAGGGAGAGAGATGAGAAGCATCAGTTAGTTGCAGTACTTATTCATTGATTGCTTTCTCGTATGTGTCTTGTGGGGGGGATGGCTCCAGCTGAGCCAGTGACCCTTTGCTCAGGCCAGCGATCTTAGGCTCAAGCCAGTGACCATGGGGTCATGTCTGATCCCATGCTCAAGCCAGATGTGCCCATACTCAAGCCAGATAAGCCTGAGCTCAAGCTGGCAACCTCAGGGTTTCGAACCTGGGTCCTCAGTGTCCCAGGTTGACGCTCTATCCACTGTCTTTGAGTTAAAAGACAAAGTATTCTCTGAAGTGAGATATTCCTTACTTTTTTTGATGGACTGGAGTCCCTTCTTAACATTAATAGGAAATAGTCACTAAGAGGAGTAGCTTTCAAGCAGAATGGCTTTATATCTAACCATCAATGAATAAAAAATCTTAGAGCAAGAAGGGGCTAAGGATACTATGAATGTTTGTCTCCTCCAAATTCCTATGTTGAATAATACCCAAATAGGGCTTTGGGTATTTGGGTATTATTCACTCAGCACTTAGAGCACCCAAAGCCCTCTGCCCAGTGTTTTGGATACAAAGATCAAGTTACAGTTATACCCAAGGAAAATTTGTTCTGTTGCCCTTAGTTCCTATAATCTATGTTTAAGAAAGTCCTTATGGTGAGTAGTTCCTAAAGAACTTCTCACCTGAGTGCCCCCCCCCCCTCAGGCAGTAGAATAAAATTACAGGAGGTCAGGTTTCAGTCTTTCATTTTAGCATGTCTTAGTCACTGCTGTGACAAAATACCATAAACTGGAGAGCTTATAAACAGCAGAAATGAACTTCTCACAGCTTTGGGGCCTGGGAGTCCACGATCAGGGTGCCAGCATAGTCGAGTCCTGGTGAGGACCCACCACTGGATGCTGTGTCCTCACATGGTAGAAGAGGCAAGGGAACTAACTCCCTGGGGTCTCTTTCATAAGGGAATTAATTCTGTTCATGGGGGTTCCACTCATGACTTAATTAACTCCCAGAAGCCCTATTTGGGTATTATTCAACATAGGAATTTGGAGGAGACAAACATTCATAGTATCCTTAGCCCCTTCTTGCTCTAAGATTTTTTATTCATTGATGGTTATATATAAAGCCATTCTGTTTGAAAGCTACTCCTCTTAGTGACTATTTCCTGTTAATGTTAAGAAGGGACTCCAGTCCATCAAAAAAAGTAAGGAATATCTCACTTCAGGGAATACTTTGTCTTTTAACTCAAATTATGAAAGAAAGTAGGACAAATTTTAGAAACCTTTGACCATTTCAGTCACAGTAGGACCATGAGGATTGGTGCTTGTCCCTTATGACAAATCCTGGCACATTTCCAAAGTACACTATTATACAAATTGAAAGGCAGAACAGAGTATGATGTTGTGTGTGAATACACACCTTTGCAGTGGAAAACTAAGTATGTTCGGAAAGGAATCATACTTGGCCAGTTACCTTAGGAGAGGGGAGAGGGGAGGAGAGGAAAGTTGGTAGGGGAGGTTGGGGTGACTAATTACACAAAATATGCAGGGAGGCATCTGAAGCAAATACAGCAAAATAGTATTGCTTTAATCAGGTGGTAGATTATGTGGATATGATTTTTTGTGTGTGAATTGTTTTTCCGATTTAAAGAAAACAGAAAAGAATCAGCCCCATTGGGAAGCCTTTGGTAGGTATTCCCTTTTCTGTGGGTTCCTGGTGTTGTTTGCATGCTTCTGTTTGAAAGCCAGCCACACTGTCTTGTGTGTGCTTCTCGCTTGTCTGTGAATTTCTCATGCCAGATACTCGGTATCTGTTACAGAGACTGGCAGACAGGGGCTAAGGAAAGGTTGTGTGATTAGAATGGCAAGAACACCTCCAGGCACTGTAATCACTAGCTACAGAAGTGCTCAAGGCTCTGTGTATGGTAAGGGTTTTGTTTACTAGTCACCCCTGTATTGTCATATGAGTCGTAGAGTTCAAGTGCCCGGATTCCACCTCCAGGCACTGTAATCACTAGCTACAGAAGTGCTCAAGGCTCTGTGTATGGTAAGGTTTTGTTTACTAGTCACCCCTGTATTGTCATATGAGTCGTAGAGTTCAAGTGCCCGGATTCCACCTCCAGGCACTGTAATCACTAGCTACAGAAGTGCTCAAGGCTCTGTGTAAGGTAAGGGTTTTGTTTACTAGTCACCCCTGTATTGTCATATGAGTCGTAGAGTTCAAGTGCCCGGATTCCAATCCAGTGGTTTTCGTTGAGTACCTTTGAATGAGACACATGTGTTCTTTGAGCATCAATGACTTTACATTTTAAAAACTCTAAAAATTACTGATACATACAAAAGATTATAAATACTTTTACTTGTAAACTTAAAAACCTAAAAATAAAAGACTCCCATGAACCCAACAGTAGTTGAGGAACTAGAATACTACCCAGACCCTTGAAGTTGACCGGTCCTATGGCCCTCTCTCCCTAGAAAAAAAACCACTATCTTAAATTTTGTGTTTATCATTCCCTTGAATTTCAATATATATATTTTACCAGTATATGTGTTTATATTTTTTTTTCATGGATTTCAAAACGGGCAAGTTTTATGAAAGTGAATTTGGAATATTGTTTTTAATTGAATGGTCATATTTTTTCAAGAGGAACCTTCATAGTAAATTCTTGTGAAACAGTTGTAATGTGGAGTTTCACTTGGTTTTTCATATTTCCATCATACACCTGTGCACTCCTGAGTTCCATACCATGCAGCTTTGTACCAGCCCTTCTCATACCCTGTGTCTGTGCTCTCTGGGGGTATGATAGGAAGCATTTCTTTGCTTTCTTGTTCTGAATTTGCAACTGAGGTGGTAATTTGCAGTGATGGCTTAATTTTTAATGGCTGGAGTCATGGAAGAGTGCTCATACTATAATAGTAATCTGTGACTCAAAGTCAAAGATGTTGTGACAATCATATAATACTGTTTTATTATGGTTCACTTACATGTAAGGGGCAATATTGGTTCCCTTATTTATTATATCTATTGCACATGACCAGGAATTCTAGTATAAGTCTTTTATTTAAAATCGCTTAAATAGGATTTTTTATTTTAAAGTACTAAATCTGAGTGTACCCACTAGATGTCAGCATTAGGAAAGATGCAGCATGACATATGTGGAGTTCCTGCCAGAAGCAGCAGTGTGTGAGTCAGGCTAACGGGTAAACTGACCTGTGTAAAATCACATACTTAGTGATCGAGTCAAGACTCGAAATCAAATCTCCCGACATCCATTCCATTGTTCATCTATGTTGCATTTTTCTAAGGCAAGTAGCTTCGCTCCATATAATTACTATAACACTAAAGTGAGTTATCGTGACATGTACTAGGGATTCATGGGCAGATTTAGACTATTATGATGGTATTGTAGCTGGGCACCCAGTAATGCCTGATTCGTGTTTCCTTTACATTTTGCCGAGGAAGGAGAAGCAGAGGGTCCCTTTATGAATAGCGGCGCCAGTACCCGCTGACCAGAGATTACTGTTGATAGATAGTGGCAGTCAGGTTAACGAAAGATTCTGCTGTGCTCTGGAGCTCGCTCTCTGTTAGTCAGATTCCAACCAGGAAAGCAGAAAGTTTGCTAGGTGGTTTTTGTTTGTTTGTTTTATAGAGACAGAGAGAGGGACACATAGGGACAGACAGGATGGGTCCAAACTGGTGAGCTTTGCTCAAACCAGATGATCCCATGCTCAAGCTGGCGACCTCGGGGCCTCGAACTTGGGTCCTCCGCATCCCAGTCCGACGCTCTATCCACTGTGCCACTGCCTGGTCAGGCTTGCTAGGTGTTTTTAAAATAGGAGATTTAACATTGGAATTTATTTACACAAGTGTTGGAATGCTGGGGTCTGAGTGTATTTACTCACAACACTAATGACACCAACTCTGAACTGTTTCCAATGCCACTTCTGACAGCGAACATGTGGGGGTTTCTTTTTTCCCCACTCCAGCTAGTTCTCCCACTCTGCGGGCACCAGCTGACTGTCTTACAGGTCAGTTTGATTTTGACACTAACTTGGTGGCTTTAGTGCAGACCCCACGGGTTAAGGGCTCAGTCCCACAACAAGGCCCTTCCTTCACTCCAGATGCTGATCCCAAGTCCCAGGCCTTCTGTACTTTGACCAACCAGCTATGAATTGAGGGTTTCCATGGTACCCGTCTCAGGTTCAGTGATCTGCTCTAATGACTCACAGAGCTTATTTCACTTCCTAGAACCAATTTATTATAAAGGACTTTTATAGAAGACGCAAAGGCCCAGCTGGAAGAAGAGATGTGTAGGATGAGGTCCGGAAGTGTGCTGAGCACTGGGGCTCAGACGCAGAGGTGAAGTGCTACCCTCCGGGCACGTGGAAGTTTACCAACCTGGAAGATCCTCAGACCCTGTCGTTGAGGGTTTTTTTATTATTTTTTATTACAGAGACAGAGAGAGAGTCAGAGAGAGGGATAATAGGGACAGACAGGAACGTAGAGAAATGAGAAGCATCAAACATCAGTTTTTCGTTGCGACACCATAGCTGTTCATTGATTGCTTTCTCGTATGTGCCTTGACCGCGGGCCTTCAGCAGACCGAGTAACCACTTGCTCAAGCCAGCAACCTTGGGTCCAGGCAGGCTGGTGAGCTTTTGCTCAAACCAGATGAGCCTGCGCTCAAGCTGGCGACCTCGGGGTCTCGAACCTGGGTCCTCCGCATCCCAGTTTGACCCTCTATCCACTGCTCCACTGCCTGGTCAGGCTCATTGAGGGGTTTTTAATGGAGGTTCCATTGCGTAGGCCTGACAGAAATAAATCATTGGCTGTTTGTGATCAACTCAGTCTTCAGTTGCTCTGCCCTTCTTGGAGGTCAGGAGATGGGGCAGAAAGTGCCAGGCTTCTCATGCTGTGGTCTTTTTGGTCAGGGGCCTCTATCCTGAAGCCATTTAAGGGCCTGCCCAGAGTCATCTCATTAAAACAAAAGGCTCCTATCTGCCCCCCAGGAAATTCCTGGGGAGCTCTGTATTAGAAGCTGGGGATAAAGACAAACTATATATTCGTTTCTTCTTTTTTTTTAATCATTTGAGGTAACTTAGATATTTAATGGTAACCACAGGAAGCAAATATCACTTCTAAAGCTGGAGAATGAAAGGGAAGAGAAGGGACAGGCGGAATTTAGGAGCTTGAAGAAAGAGCCTCGTAAGCCTGGAAGCTCAGGCCTCTGAGGGGGCCCGGCGCTGGGCCCACAGGAAGCCAGAGTCTAGAGCCATGCCTGTCTTTTGCTGACAGGATTAGAAGAACAGAGCAAGGGACCTTCTCATTTCCCACCTTCCAACCTGCTGCTTGTCCTCCCACTGATGGAGTCTAATGAGGAGTCAACTGACAAGGCACAGGAAATAAACTTCACAGTTCTTAGTCCCAACGTCACAGAGCAGCCTCTAGAAGGGTAGGCTTGCAGAGGAGAGATAATAGGAACCGAAGTGTCACAGCCCCCTCCGGCTACTCGGCATTCATTTATCCATGTCGATTTAAGGACAGCAGTCAGTTCCATGCTTCCTGTCAGAGTTCTGGTTCTTGGACAGCTTGTGCTCCAGTGGTCTGGGGGCACAGGTGGGAGGGAAAGACCCTGTGACTACAGAGCCCCAGAGGGTTGTTAAAACAGGAGGAGCAAAGAAGAGGGAGGATCTTGGTTATGCCATTTAATGAACAAACCTTAGTGGCCTACTGCTTGTCATTGTGCTAGAACAAAAGCGTGTTTAGCAACCTCTCTTGCTTGGGAAGAAAGGAGGAGAAGAAAGGAGTGAAGTAAGTGTGGGAAGAAGGTGAGGTGTACATTTGAGTTCGTCAGTAGAGCAACAGCATAATGCCAGGTAACTCTTGCTTTATTGCTAGACTTGCTTGAGTCCGTTATTTGTTATTCTGGTTCTCGCCTATTGGTGGTTTTCAGTGTCTTCCACAAAGTTAGTCCACTTGGTTTCATCAGCTTCCATGTTGTTCCAAAAGTGAGTTGTAGCCATATCAGAAGCTAGGAAGGAATTATGATTGTGCCTCTCCTTTATTGTGTACCCAACTGACCCTTCAGATAAAAGAGGTGCCACTGGACCCCACCTGTTTGCAATTGTTAATACTGTAGGTATTTATTGAATATTTACTCTGCACTATGTTGAAGATGTGTGTGCTTGTATCAGAGGTGCACCAAATATACATGTGGCCAGTAAAGTCAATATTTAGCTAAGGCCAAAGCCAAAAGTTATCACAGAATAAATTTTTCAGCTACATTAATAAATGAGAAAATTTGCCTGACCTGTGGTGGCGCAGTGGATAAAGTATCGACCTGGAATGCTGAGGTCGCTAGTTCGAAACCCTGGGCTTGCCTGGTCAAGGCACGTATGGGAGTTGATGCTTCCTGCTCCTCCTGTTCTCTCTGTCTCTCTGTCTCTCTCTCTCTTTCTCTCTTCAATAAAAATGGATAAATAAAATATTTTTAAAAAATAAAGAGAAAATTTATCAAAACTTGATTACAGTGTTATTAATTTTAATAGATCTGAAAAGTGACATATTGAACATTTTTATTTTTATACTTCTGTTGTTATTCCTCCAGTCACTCTGCTTGTTCATTTGCTTTTTTTGTTTTGTTTTGTTTTAAATGAGAGGAGGGGAGATAGTGAGACAGATTCCGGCATGCACCCTGATTGGGGTCCTCTCAGCAATCCCTGTCCAGGGCCGATGTTCGAATCAACCCAGCTACACTGCTCACAAAAATTAGGGGATATTTTATCGTTTCATACTCATTTTGAAATATCCCCTAATTTTTGTGAGCAGTGTATTTTTAGCACCTGAGACTGATGTGCTCAGACCAACTGAGCTATCCTCAGTGCCTGGGACCAACACTCAACCAGTTGAGCCACTGGCTGCAGGTGGGGAAGAGGGAGAGAAGCAGATGGTCATTTCTCTGGTGTGCCCTGACCGGGAATCGAATCTGGGACTCCATACACTGGGCTGACGCTCTATCCACTGAGCAAACTGGCCAGGGCCTTCATTTGCAATTAAATCAAAACTTGCTTTCAAATGGTGATGTTGCAGTTTTTTTAGAAGTAGTTCTGCAAAAAGACTTTGTGCAGTGTTTGAGGAAGGTGCAGCCTGAATATTTTTAGACGCATATGTGCTAAGTGAGATTGTTGATATCATTTGAATTTTTTGAAGTTTCTACTTGTACTTGCTGCTTTATGCAATCACTTGAGAGCTAGAAATGTAGAATTAGTTATGTAAGTGACTTTCCAGATAGCACTTTGTGACTAAATAGACCATGTGACTCTACCTGCCTTTCAATTGTGCTTTCACCTCATTGTGTTATTTGTTGGGTAGTAGATTGATTAGAAGGACCTTAACAGCATGTGCCATGTAATGTTTCTGCAGTTGCTCCATTTGGTTATTTCTTCAGCAGGTTCCAGCAGGTGAATTACATTCTCTGAAAGAACCATTGCTTATTAGTAATGTTCTTTGTGTTGGCATTGTTATTATCTTCGGAGGACAATATTAATAGTTTTTTATGTTAAAGTAGATTTTTAAACATACCTGCTTGGTTGAGTATATGACAAAACAGTTGAGAATCTCTTGTATAGCTGATAGGTCATCCATGAAGGAGAATTATGAAAGTGATTCACTATATATATTTTTTAAAATAAATAAATTTTTATTTTAATGGGGTGACATCAATAAATCAGGGTACATACATTCAAAGAAAACATTTCCAGGTTATCTTGTTATTTAGTTCTGTTGCATACCCATCACCCGAAGAGAGGTCATCCTCCGCCACCCTCCATCCAGTTCTCTCTGTACCCCTCCCCCTCCCCCTCTCCCTCCTTCCCTCCCCCCACCCCCCCGTAACCACCACACTCCTGTCCATGCCTCTTAGTCTCGCTTTTATGTCCCACCAATGTATGGAATCCTGCAGTTCCTGTTTTTTTCTGATTCACTTATTTCACCCTGCACAATGCTACCAAGACTCCACCCTTCCGCTGTGATCCGATGTCATCATTTCTCCTAGCTGAATAGTATACCATGGTGTATATGTGCCCCATCTTCTTCCTCCAGTCCTCTATTTTTTTTACAGTGATTAAAAGCCTTTAAGCAAACTCTTGGCCAATACAGCAAGAATCCATAAAAGAGTAGTGTCCTTAACATGTTCACCAAGTCCAAGTTGGCCCCATCACCATGCCAAATCCCTGAAAAATGCAACCCAACCACAGTTCAGTTTGTTAGGAGCTGTCACAGGGAGCAGGAGTCCAGGAAAGTTCCCCACAGGAAAAGTCCGCATGGCACTGGAATTGTTGTCACCATTCTATACTTTGCAGCTCATGTCCAAGTCCCAATGACCGCTGCTTCTAGCTGGTAATGATTCAGGTAGACTGGAAAAAGCCATTTGCAGCATGCGTGGATATGGAGCTTCTGTTCTCCTATGCCTGGAGAGTTGAGACCAGGTTGCTTTTCCCTGGAGCTCTGTGACTATGGCATGGTAAAGAGAACCTTGGGATACACTAAGCTGGGTGGCAAAGGTAAATTCATAATACAAGTTGGCAAAAGGAGGAAAGAGAGCTCTAAATTAGGAGTAGGTCCCAGCCTGAAATATGAGTGGGGCATTGAGGTAGGAGGGATAAAGGAAACACTATATATTAAGCAAAGCAGCAGAAAATAGGACTATCAACACCCACAACAGAGATCTTTGAGGGAAGAATAAAAAACCTGACTATTCAGGCAAAACATAGTTAAATGACCCGATTCACTATATTTTTTACTCATGCAAAATATATTTTGTTACATTACATTGTATTATAGATTTTGAACACTCAAATGAAGGGTGTGAACAAGTAGGCATCATATTTTTCATGACTGACTTCATCCTGTTAATATTTTTTCAGAGGCACAGTACATGTTGTATGAGAACCAGAAATTTCTGGGCAGTCAAGTAGAGCAGAAGCATAGTTGAATTCCACATTAATGCAGTATATTGTCAGTTTTAAAGATTTTCCGTTGTTTCTACAGGTGTGAGTGTCTGATTAAGGTAAAAAAATAGAATATTTAATATTAAGTAACATTCTTATGTACAACAGAGGGTAATTCAGGAACATTTCGCAGTAATATGTTTTCTAGGAAACCTTTTTGCCTAGGATTCAGAGCTTGGATAAATATAATATATTTTATTTTCTTTACCTGAAATGGTTGGCCATTTCTGGTGATCATTTTGATAGCTTTTTATCTCGCCATCAATTTGGGGAGGCATAGTGGGAAGAGAGGGAAGAGAGGGATGGATTGGTCAAGAAAGCCTTCTCTCAGGTGGTAAGTGAACATGACGTGAGTGAATTTCAGTAGCTTGTCATTTGATGCTCTGTGAACAGCATTCCAGGTCAGGAGTAGGTGGTTGGTTTTTTTTCTTTTATTGGTAAAAAAATGTAGTGAAGTCAGTTCTTGCTTGTGAGGATAGAGGGTAGATTGTTGGAGGTTTGAGGAGATTTTTAAATAGCCTGTGGAATGGTCTCCTGGCTAAGGGGGACAGTTGCTTGGTGGCAGCTGTGGAGCAGGTCCTGGAGAAAACAGGACGGACATTGAAAGGAGTGATTTTAATGGGGAGGAGGGCAGTTTTGCTGCCCGGGGGATATTTGGCAATACCTGGCAGTGTTACTGGTTGACACAACTGGGTGCTGAGGGAACACCAGGCATCTAGTGAGTAGAAGCCCAGGGTGCTGCTGAACATCTTGCAAGGCAGTGGACAGACCCCGCAAACAAAGACTATATGGTTCAAATGTTAATAGTGTTGTTCAAGAAGCCCCAAGTTATAGTGAAGCTAGTCAGTGTGCGGATGAGGTTTTCTTCCTTCTCAGCCGCCCCTCAGAAGTATTTCTGAAGTTTAGAAAGTGGATGTGAAGAGAACTGCCATCAGACCAGTGGAATAATTCAGACTGTGTTCCGCACGCTGAAGGGGCAGGCTAGGGGTGTGCGAGCAGGTACCGGGGCAAGGAGCGGCTGTTCTTGCTAGGTTGGCACAGGGAAGCCTGTTAAGAGCGGGCATTTGAGCCCAGACAGGAGGTGGAAGAAACCAGCCTTGGAATTATCCATGGGACCAGCATTCACAACAGAGACATCTTTATAAAGCCCTGGAGCTTAAAAGGGTAAATAAGTAACAGCACCTTGTAGGAATTTTCTAGAAAGAGAAGAAATAATATATTAACTGTAGTGCATAGTTGTGTTTCTTTTGGCCTCTGTTTTAATTAAGGAAATGTAAAGTGTTTTATGGGAAAATGGCCTAATGTAGTTATTAAGTGCCTTTTGTGAGCTCAAAAATACATTCCACAGACTACCGGTCAGGAAGAGCGTGTTCCTTTCCAGATAAGTCGCCAGCTTTGCAACAAACATGTAACAATAGAGCTATTGTCACAGAATCCCACCAGAAATATTAATGGCACTTGCAGTAAACTATAGCTGGTTTCTGTGTATTAAATTTTTTCTTAGTTTACTTAGTAAATATAGTCTTTAGTTTGAATCTAAGGATTACAATAAAAAGTAATTTGAAAGAGAAATCTGTAGCATTTTCCTCCTAAATTCAAATTTTAAGACTTGCAGTTTATTGTTCTAAATATATTTATCCTTTACTTTGAAATAATGTCTTTAAGATAATCAGTAGTATTTTAGACCAAGTTGTATATAATCTGAAAGATCTCTTATATATTTTGTTATCCTTTGTATCTGATTCATTTGTTTCTCTGAAACTTAGAAGTCTTATTAGTCAGAACTCTTTTAGATGCAAATGACAAAAAAACCTAACTCAGCTAAACAGGTAAAGGGGAAATTGGCTGAAAGAAAGTAGGCTGTCTTAAAGCCAGAGGAAAACCTAGCAGCTAAACTGGGGGAGATGGCAATGGGAACTTGGACACTTTCTGTGACTCTCTGCTGCAAGTTGGCTTGAGAGAGAGAGAGAGAGAGAGAGAGAGAGAGAGTGTGTGTGTGTGTGTCAGTCAGGCTGGCTTCTCAGTGGCAGGAAATGAGGCTGCCACACCCTCCCAGGCTCACTTTCCACAGGTCCTGCTGTTGGGGACAGACCCTTAGATTGGTCAGGCTCTGCTGCAGCAGCAAGTACCGTATTTCCCTGTGTGAAGACATCTTTTTTCAAAAAATTTGGGGTCTAATAACTGGGTGCGCCTTATACAGTGGTTGTATATTTTTTTTACTTGCATTTCCTGCTTTTTCACGCTTGTTTTTGCACTCTTTGTTGTAGATGAATAAAGCTTGAGTTTAATAACTTTATGTAATACATTTTTTTTTTTTAATTCCAGGCCCCAAAATTAAGGTGCATCTTATACATGAGATCATCTTATACCTGGGGAAATACAGTAGATTTGCAGTGGGGGGTTTATTATTATGTACATTCTGTCTATGAGAAAACTGAGGACTGGAGAAGTCCTCTTGGCTAACTGTCACAAAACTGGGAAGTGGCAGAGGTAGGGTTTGAGCCCAGGCAGTCTGGTACCTTCCAGACCTGGCATTTAATATCGTATTTATTGAAATCAGCCACACTGAGGGGGTGGAAGGCATTGTTTTGCTTTGTTTTGTTTTTGGCCGAACTGTTAAACAAGACAGGGACATGATTTAAATTTTTTTGTTTATCCTTATAAAAAAAGTAGCTATGGCAGCTGATGATATAATGAACTGTCTTCAGATCTTTGAACAACTCCGTGGGCTTTTATTGGAGACACACACGATGTTGGCTGCCTGCGCCGCACCTCTCCTGGGTGCTGCGTGGCAGAGGGACTTTCTGCATTGGGCCGTGCTTGTACTACATCTGTGGTTTCAGCCAGGCTTCTCTTCCCCACCAGGGGGCATTTGGCAGTATCCGGAGTCATTTTTAGTAGTCACAGCTGGTGTGGTGAGCCACTACTGGCATCTAGTGTCTACAGGGTGAGACAGGCTCCCCTCAATAAAAGACTTACACAGCCCCCAGTTTTCATAGTGCTGAGGTTGAGAAACCTGTACCAACCAGATAAACTGGGCCATTTTCAAACTAAGAGTCTGTGTTTGGATTGAAGAAGTAAAAGAGGGTAAATGGAGAGGGAAGAGATCAGGACCCACTGTGGAGCAGGGTGGGGCTGCCTGCCGGGTTACCACAGGTGGGATGTTGTGAATGGAGGACTAAATAGAGAAAGGCTTGCAGAAGGGGATGTAGGAAAGTGGAGCGGATGAACTTGGCTAGCTGCTCTATCTCCCTGAGGACCAACTGTGTACTTATCGGTGGAAAGGTAAGGAAACGAATCTCTCCCTTCTCCCTCCCTCCTGTACCTGCTGGTGGTCTCAGAAGACTAATGTGGGACAGCATTTCGGGATGTTCTTCACACAGACGGGCTAACGGGGACTTGGTGATTTACTCCAAGTCATAACGCTGCAATTAACTGACAAAATGAAAACTCTGGTTTGTTTGAAAAGAAATAGAGCCATTATTGTTTTTTTAAGTTACTTTGTGATTTTGGGGTATAATGATAATGACAGCCAGCATTTATTAAATGCTCCCTGTATACCAGACGCTGCTGAGTCTGGTGCTCAATCTCACTGAACTCTCACAGTAACCCTTCAAGATAGTAACTGTGATTATGTGTATTTAACTGGTGAGGAAAACGAGTCCCAGTGAAGGTAACGGCCTTCTCAAGGTCAAACCGCTGGTAAGCTGCAGTTGGAATTCTGAGTTGATTCCAGAAACTAACTCTTCACACCAAATGCGGTGCTGCATTGTCCCCTTCAAGACACTTTCAGCCTTTGTCAAGCTTATTTTTTGTCTGTAGTTGACACTTTGAAACAGTAGATAATTTTTGTGTATTTGGTCTCAGTTCTTGCTAGTAAGAGGATTTATGTGTTTGGAAACAGCTATTCTGTACTTATTTGAAAGCTTTTAAAACTTAAAGCTGTGAAATAGTCTATCTCTAAGTGGTTCCTAAACTTTTTGAATACATTTAGTAACCAGTTTGAAGTAATTAGTTGGATGTTATGGTTTTGGAACAGAGCTTATATTTTCCTTACATATAAAAGGCTGATATTATTGAACTGTTTATAATGTATAAGATAATTAAGATGAAACAGTTCCTTCTTAGTTTTTACCTTAGCTTAATACATTTATGTAAAACATTGTACAAAATCTTCCCAGTGAAATTCTGTGTAATAGGGATTTTGATATCAAAAAATAAGATGGATCTCTACCTCTCCCATTGGGAGAGTATTGTTTTGAAAGAGAGAGGACCTCATGATTTATCATATTTGTGAATAAATTAGATTGCTTTTAATATGTGCTAAGAAATGTGTGTCAGTCCAACAAATAATTGTTGTACATATACTATTATTTTCTCTTAGTTAAGCTAAAGTTAGAGACATAGGCCATTGTAAGTGGAGGAAGGGGGACCAGCACAGGTGTCAGAAATGCTAACTTTTCATACTTCTTGTAATGGGGATGAGTAATAAGCTGTTTCATTTTATTGATTAAAAAATATTGTTACTTTTATGTTTTGTTTCATTTATATTTGCCAGCAGTTCCATATTTGCAGAAAAAGTACTGAGACCAGGAGAGGGAGGGTGTGTGATACCCTGCTCTGACCCCTTGTAGTTCCTGTGCCTTGCATGTTTGAACCTGGCTCCCTGATGTTCCTGACCCCTCCCTCCACCTCCCTCTACCTCCCTCCACCTCCCTCCACCTCCATCCTCACTGAGTCAATGGCAGATTCTCCGGCAAGGTTTATGCTAATACTTTATTTTTACTGGTTTTCCTCTGCAAACTTACTAAATTATAATTACTGGCTCCCTTTATACTGGTTTGCTGTGTGAACTTCTATGTTACATACTTTATATGGTTGTATATAGTTAATACTGTTGAATAACCAGTCTATGCGTTAAGTAAAACTTTTGATTAATCTTCGGAGTATAGAAGATGTAAGAAATATTGGTTTATGTATGGTAAAAATTTTTAAATAGGTCATTAGTTGATAATTCCTTCAGTCTTTAATGGTTAAATGTGGTTTGAATACTGTCTTCCTTGTATTCCCAATAGGCTTTGATCTACAGAAGGAAAATATCCCTATTATTTAAAAATATGGTCTCAATATTTACTTTTTGATGTTAATTGAAGCTGGGAATATAAGCTTCAAACGTTTTAAAGGAGTAACACTAGCATAGCTTGATCAAATGTAAATATTACAAGTTATATGTAAAAAATGGAATCTTTTTCCAATCTTGCTTTATGTAACCCTTTTTGATATGTGGAAAAGAGGAATAAGAACTATTAACTTGGAGCCAAATGTGCTTTTGTTGTTCCAAATTTTCAACGCCAGGAGCACATAAACCTGCACCTGTTGGTAATTATGAGCAAGCCAGCCTTTGCCGAATCCCAGGCCTCTGCTTACAATTTTTTTACTGGAACTAAATGATGTTGCCATTTTTATTTTTAGGTTTGCTGGCATGGGTAATCTCATTAAGGTGCTAACCAGGGACATAGACCACAATGCAGCACATTTTTTCTTGGACTTTGAAAGTAAGTCTCTCCAGCCCTTCACAGCTGGTGCATAATGGTAAAGGTGGAAGATTAATCATACTCACACCACAGTGAAGGCTAGCCAGGGTATTTGTTCATAAAATTTGGGGAATCAAAATGTGCATGATTTTTTTCTTAATCGTAGGCAAACATCACCATCATATGTATAATTCTTTAGTTTTTCATTTGCTAAAACCATGTTGAGTCTGTAGCCAGTGCTGTCCTCTCATTAGTCCATGAAGCAAGCAGCCTTATGATGAACATTCTGATAGTATGCCGTGGTGCCTGCGCTCATGATCCTGCGATGATTGCATAGAAATCGGAAGTGTGCTGCATGTCCAGAATTGGTACTTACGTAATCTCCACAAATTACTAATTCAAATTGGTTTGAAGTATATGCTTTGTTTCATGGCAGATGGGAAGTAAGTGTAATATTCTGCTATTTTCAGATGAAATGCAAAGGGGAGCTGTGGCCCAAGTCTTGACATTTGGCTTTGAAATAAATTGTTGTTTCAGTGCAATTTTAAACACGATTACATACGAATAATTCTTGATCAGAAATTTCTTTTTCAGAATACTAGCACTATTGGAATACTTAAAGAATTTTTCATTATAAGGCCTTTAATGAACCTTGTCTTGGGAAAATTTTGAGAAGAATTAGAGTAACCGTTGTGCCATTGTGTACAGGAAAACCACATTTCACCCCTAGGTCCTACATATCAACACGTTGCGAACCCGGTTTGCTGTCTCCAGAGCACAGTCTGGGTAACCTGAAGGACGAATTCATGGCCTAATGAACATTTTCCCTGTTGTTATTTAAACAAAAAAGAAATTCTAGATGTTCTTATTTATAAAGGGATATTTTCTCTTTTCTCATTCTTGTCTTGACAGGTACCTTAACATGGGGAATCTTCTTAAAGTTTTGACATGCACAGACCTTGAGCAGGGGCCAAATTTTTTCCTTGATTTTGAAAGTGAGAAGATGATTTTATTTCTATTTCTCTTTGCCTGCAGTAGACTGCGTTTGTCTTGCACTAAATGAATGTTTCCACTTTGCCGTCTTTTTAACTGCTTTGCATGACTGAGCTATGAATTGTTTGAGTAAAACTTCTGACGCCTTCTAGAACTGGAAATCAGATTTTTAGAATAAAATATGATAAAATTTGAATTTTATAAGGGATTTATTTATATCTCTTAGTTGGACATTGTTTTGCAATTTGAGATCTCCAATGAGAACATTTGAGATTCTCTACTGAAAACATTTCTATGAAAAAATTTTGGTGGAAAGGACAAATGCTGCTTTGAGATTTGGTAATGGAAGCAATATTTGGGGAAATCATTGCAGTTGAGAAAAACTGTTAACTCTATGTATCTATTGAAGTATTTTAATACAAACCTGTTCATGAAGGCCATTCAAAGCTCAGTAAAATTGGGCATAATATTAAAAGGTAAGTGTGAACCTTAATTATTTAATCTTTGCACATAATTAATTTGAAAAGTTAAACTCATTTTATGTATTTATTTCAGGAGTTAATTTTTTCTTAACTCTAAATAAAAAGAAAAATAATAGGTTCACAGACCTTTAAGTAATTTGCCTTCTGTTTGTTTTATGTTGCATGACCTATTGTAATATGGTCTAAGGGCGGCAGGTAAGTGTCTTTGACCCTCATGCATGTTGAAAAGCTTTTGCTTTCTTTGGCTGTCAGTATTGCTTTAGCTTGTCTGGTTGTCAAATCAAGGACAATGATATTAAATTGTTGTTTTAGTGTGAATGTTGCTGTTTTAACTTATCATTAGAAAATTGTTAGGAAAGGGTGAAGAGATAGCCTTCAGATTGTAAGCATGTGATCCCTTGCATTACCACCTAAGGTTAAAGCATTTGAGTGATTTTTAAATACTTAAAATTTAAGACCTTTTCTGGTTTTAAAAACAAAATAAACAAACCCCTTCAAATAAATCTCCAGAAAGTCATTGCATTTTTCATCAACTTCAGTTTAGTATGTGAGATTATTCAGTTCATTCTACTTTATGAATAATTAATATATTCTTTTTCTTTAAACCAGGACAGGTCCTATTAACCCATTAATTGATAGCTTTTCTCCATTTTATGGACTAATTTGAGGTCTCTGATATTTTTCTACTTTTACTACATCCTATCAATGTTCTGTTGACAGCGCAAGTGCTGTGTGTAGGCTGCAAAGAGTCATACTATCCATATCAGGACCATAATAAATTGTTGGATTTTTATGGGAACCTGCAGTTAAATAAATACCGGTTTTCTTGACCCTTCTCAACAATTTAACAGTGCTGTTTAAGTGCATGTTTAGCATGGATTTTAATCAGCTTGGGGATGTTGGCAGATTGCTGACTTGAAAATTACTCTTTCAGATGAGGCAACTTACATTAAAGCTGTATTTTAGTTTATTTGCATCTGTTTCAAACTTGGTCTTGTATATTTTTCTGCTATTCTGTTTCCTTTTTACTCTGTCTCAAATTCCTTACATTTGCAGAATCTTGGCTCTGATACAGTCAAGATCTTGTTCAAGACTTGGCACTTGATCTTTTATAAACCCAGCATTCTGTTGTGGTCAAGTGAGAAGCATAAATGTGTACTGTAGTGTTTAAAATATTATTTGGTCCTAGTTTTTCTAATCTGGAGTAGGTTTGGATCATTATCCTTAAAATTTAAATAGCTAGTTTAGTGGAAGGAAAAGGTTAGGTTTGCTAACAACAATTACCAATAATGAAGACCTACATATAAAGTGTTAACTTCTTAAAGACAGGTATAAATTAAAGAGTGATATTTGTTGCCTCTATCAGCCAATGTAGAATTTTTAATTTGACACGTACTGGTATATATAAATGAAGTTTTGTAAAACATACTGTGTGCTAGACCAGAGTTTGCCCATTGTTATTTTTTATTTAGATTTTTAAATACGTTCTTAATCAGGTGTATCTCTCATTCATTTGTTGGAAATTTTGCATTTGTAAAAGTTTACCTTATGATTTATTTAACTAGTAGATCTTAGCCCAGCAGGTGGGTCCTCTTTTAAACTGTTTTGTACCAGATTCAAAATGGGCAACATAGTTGAATTGCTTGTCCCCTTATGGTTACAGAGAACAAAGCCACATTCTTTTTTTAAATAAAATATTTAGTACTACATTGTTTCTAGATGAATAGTAATATTCAGGTTACCAGAGTACAGTAATTTAGGTTCACTAATTCCATCATTCTTATTGGTTAAATCTAGCTCACTGTATGTATCTCCATGATTGGGCAGCTATGGAAGTGATTCTATGCAGATAGATATGCTGGCATTTTGCGTCAACTTGTTTACAAATGAACCATGCTAGTACATTTTATTTAAAAATTTTAAATGATTTTAGAGAGAGAGAAAGAGAGAAACACATTGATGTGTTGCTCCACTTATTTATGAATTCACTGATCGATTTCTTGTCTGTGCCTTGACTGGAGATCATATCCGTAACCTTGGCATATCAAGGTGACGCTCTAACCAAGTGACTTCCGGGCCAGGGCCTCTAGTGCATTTTAGACAGTTTACAAAATGAAGACTGTCCACATTGTAAATCATTACTCCCTTAACTTTCACACGTGCTCACACACATGTGCTGTTTTTCACTTCAGTTCAACTTACATTATGGCTTGTTTCTCGTATGCTGTCAAGTAGGTGCTGGTGTGCAAAGAGAACAGGTACAACTCCTGCCCTTGGGGGGTTCTCAGTCTAGTAGGATTGATAAAAATGCCAATTAGTAATAATCTTTATATAATTTACATTCCGGATAGTGAGACCAGGAAGGGATTAGCTTTTCCTAGCAGTGAGTAGATAAGGTATTAAGGTAGACGTTCTGATGGTACCATTTGAGTTGGGTTGTGGAGGGTGAAAGGAACATGGACAAAGGCCTTAAGGCATGAAATAACAATCATGTTCATTGAAACATACTGTCACCTGTTCTTGATGTACTAGAAAGAGGATCTTTTTCTTAAAAAAAGTTATATCTATATGATGACTTTATTTTAAAAATAATGGTTCATTTAACATATAAATTTGGATTTGCCCCATAAAATCTGTCAGTATTTATGTATATATACAACATATATAAAAAGCACTGAATTGGGACCTGTATAGCCTCTTCTGGTTCTTGGAATTTCTTATTTATAATGACACTGTTAAGTTACTGCTCATTCTAATGACAAATCATTAGCATGAATAGTATACAGGGGTGGACAAAAGTAGGTTTTAGTTGTGAGTACTCGAAACACAGAGTATAATCTTATTATTATTTATTAGTTGTTGTATTATGTATTTGTATTATAACTGTAAACCTACTTTTGCCCACCCCTGTATATGTTAGTTCACTAAATTGTGGTTCTTAGGAGAAGAGGGACTTTTATTTATTTTTATGTTCCTCCCAACCTTAGTGTAGTGCTTTATAAATGATACTTCAGTGTTTATTAGTTAATCTTTATGTACTTAGTTTCAGTTAGACCAAAGTGTAAGAGTCAATATAGGTGAATGTTTCTAAATGAGAAGTAGACTCTTACTTCTGATTCTCTCGGTGCTTTTCCCTTTAGTCATTCTATTCCTCTAATTCTCGTGTCTTTTGTGTTACCTGTCCCCACATCTTTTAAAAAATATTTGGTACTCACTTTTTTAGTCGAACTTTATTTTTCATTTTATCTCTTGTATATTTTCTATTGCTTCTGCCCTATACATTGAAATATTTTTATTCTGATGGCATTTTCTTATATATATATATTTTTCTTATATATATATTTTAAATGATGCAGGGTTTTCTTTGTTCAGAGATAAGAAGGCATACTGGAATCCTTTAACGAATGCTGAAGGCATATTTGTATCTATCATCTCTGTTCCTTCTCATTTACTCAACAAATATTTATTATAGAAAGTCTACTGAGTACTGAGTTTACCTACCATACAGTGGTGTCTATACATTGAGGCCCCTGCCTTGATGGAATTTACGGAGATAGAGTGAATATTTATTAAATGAATGAAAGCAAGATTAAAGCAGGTATATTACAATTACACTTTTTTTATGGTTTGCTTATTTTTTGTTTTGTAGCTGGTCTTTGCCTCCTTTTGTACTATAACAACTTCAATTTTAGAAGTTATTTTCAGTGACTCTTCTATAGGAAAGTAGTATGAAATTATTAAAATATTTAATTTTACTTTCAAACAGTAAGAGCAACTGAAACATGCTGTAATTTCCCTTGAATAGCTTTTTTTATATATATAATTTTTTAAAATTTATTTATTCATTTTAGAGAGGAGAGGGAGAGACAGAGAGAGATAAGGGGGGGAGGAGCTGGAAGCATCAACTCCCATATGTGCCTTGACCAGGCAAGCCCAGGGTTTTGAACCGGCGACCTCAGCATTTCCAGGTCGACGCTTTATCCATTGCGCCACCACAGGTCAGGCCTTTGAATAGTTTTTAAATAAGCTTGATAAGTACATCACTGGTCCTGCTCTCAGTCGTAGATACATTCTCTTGCAATCAAATGAATGTCATTTTGTTAGATAGCTAAGTAGTAGGTTTTTTTCTTCAACTAATAAAATATTTTCATTCTTTGCTCTGAAAAATCAAAGTGACAAGTCTTGGGTGCATTACGATACCATTTTTTGAACAAATGCTTTTTTTACCCTTTTGCATGACTTGCTCTCAGTAAGTAGTGCTTACCTGTCTGCTATTTTCTGTTTGTCTTCATTTCTACAGCAGTCTTCAGCAGCTTTCAAAATTATAAATGTGACTTTTCCTGTGACAGTCTAAAACATGTTTAATCATCAGTGTGGTGCCTGGGTATTTTTTCTACCCTTAGGGAAAACTGAACTCTTCTTTATTTTTTAGTTTCTTGGAATTTACTAAATCCTTAATAATTATCAATCACTTCCGAGGTCTATTTAAACCTACCTGACAGTGTTTCTCTGTGTGTGAGTCTCAGTGTCACATCTTTCTGTTAACAACTAGTCACCACACCAAAAACACACATTTGCAAACTGTACAATTACCTTTTTTTATATAAAAGTCAAATATTGCTCTTTGTCATGAATTCCCTCTTCATGAACTTAAACTGATATGTGTCTGCAATTGATGTTTATGTCTATAGTTTCACAATCCATATGAAAAAAGTATAAAACTGCTGTGTTTGCATGTATAATGTGTTTTTTTCTCTTGCACTTGGTGTAAGTATAAAAGTTATGAGGTGTCCTTTTTAAGTGTCTGTCTGTTACTTTGGAGAATGTGGTCCGGCTAAATGTGAAAGGATATTACTGCTAAATGACAAACTGTGATTTTAAAAATTCATTTAGCTACAATATCAGTATTTGCTCCTAGTAATACTTGTATAGCTTTGGACACAGAGTCTTTTTAATTGGCTCATTGTGTAATTATTTTGTCATTGTATTTTCAGGCAAAAAATTACATGTTTACTGAAAAGAAATTTGAGAAATAAGAGAACAGATATGAGAACACAAATTCCTAAGTTGACATTGCATGTAAATGTTACTTTATTATTGTTTCTGTAGTACTGTCTTTGTTAAAATTTAAATTTGGTACTGTAATTGTTGGTTTAAAAAATGTGTGGTATGTTTTTGACTAGTTGTCAGCTTTAACAGGTGGAATGGAATTATGACTTGCCCAAGCACAAAATAAAGTTATAATATTTAGGTATCTGAAGTCCTAGTTTCGTGTGTGAACTAAATTTCCTTACATGTTCTAAGGAAAGGGATAGATCGATCATTGTGTATTTGTGGGGAGGTGATGTGGGTATAAAAGCTCTAGGTACTAGTTTTATATATGATTGGTACAGAGGTTTATCAGAAATGTTCTGAATTTGTATAACAAATTTGGTCTACCTTCCCTACCCTCATAAGAGAAAATTTTAGCAGAAAGAAATTCTGCTAGCATAATTCCTCTCTGACCCATTATTGTAATTGTGATGTTTATAATGTTAAGTGCTTTATGCCTTATCTGTAGTAATGTGGCCTAGTTGGAAAGATTCAAGAAAACCCAGTTTCCTCACAGAGCACCCATTTCTCTCCCCCTCAAAAGAAATTTATTAAATGAAAAAATTATCCTTACCGAAACAGATGACCATGTTATTAAAAATAGAATTTCTCTTCCCTCGAGTCTAGCAGAGAGGAATCTAGATTGAGTCGCAGGACCATGTGTTCTGTGGCTGACACTGCAGGTGGCAGGAAGCCCATCTGTTTGTGTTCCTCCTCATGCTTTTTGTAGCTAGAATTCTTCGTGTTTCTGCACTCATCCTCAAGGATGTAGGCACTCAGTTTCGCTGTAGTATTTAAAAATTTTAGGGATAATATTGTAGCCTAAAAATCTCGTTTTGAGCGGCCCAGTCACTTGGGAGCAGTTTCCTAACCTGATCTTGTGTTCATCAGCAGAGAAGTTCACTGGTATGAACTTAAAGTGGTCCCTAGAATGGGGGAACATCTAAAAACTATTCTTTTAAAAGAGCTTTTATATCAAAATTCAGTCATAAAAACTGACTTTCTAGGAGAATAAAGTAGTTTTAGTCTTAAACCATACATTGGCAGATATATTAGTAGGCCTTTCATTTCTGTTGCATTAAAATAGGTCATTACTCATGATTTTACAGTCATTACTGATATGATGAGTATAATGAAACAGCAGTTATTAAATGCTATCACAATTTAAAGTTTGAGTTATATTCTCAAGTTCATTTAATATACCAGGTCATGGTTTGTAACTAAAATGAATAGTGGTGTTTGGTGTTCTGTTGCTTCTGTGTGATATTTACAAACTTGAGACCAGTTATGCAAGAATAAAACTAAGGAAAAATTATCTATTTTTTAAAGAAGTACAAAGTTAACATTAAATAAAATGTTACTCATCTTTAGCAATTTGAATTGTTTAAAGTTATGTGTACTAAAAAATTCATATGACTCTGAACTTTCTTGTGCTTTCCTGCTATTTAGATGCCCAGCCTACAGAGTCTGAGAAGGAAATTTATAATCAGGTGAATGTAGTATTAAAAGATGCAGAAGGTATCTTGGAGGACTTGCAGTCATATAGAGGAGCTGGCCATGAAATACGAGAGGTAAAGCATAAACATTTTCCAGTGAACTAAGATTTGCTCTGTCCCCTTTTTTAATCTCTGTTGCTTTCTATACTTTGGAATTCTATATTGCTTGTTGTGTGTTTTATTTAAAGGAACATCACTTGCATTATTTCAAAAGTGGTTGCAATATATATGAGTAAAAGGAAAACGGGTGTTTTACAAATATGTAATTTATATTAAAGACAATTTTATTTCCTTGATTGCTCTCCTTTATTTCCTGAAGTTTACTGTAGCCATTGGTACCCACTGGCACTTTTGCTTGGAGGGGAGAGAGCTTGACTTTCTTTGCCTTTTGGTCTTACCGTCTGCTTCCTGCTCCTGAGCTTCCTAGGGCAGCCCTGAAAGCACCCTGTGGGCGGGGCTCCCCTGGCTCTGGCTGATGACTAGACCCCGCGGAGCAGATGTTCGCTGTGGTCCCTCAGCTTGCTCGTCCCGGCCTCTGAACTTATCTAGGTGTCTTCCACTCATCTCTTTTTCCATTTCTTCTGGGGTTTTTTTGGTTTGTTTTCTTTTTTCCAGAAGAAGCTGTGTCTCTACTTCTTAACAAGGCTATCTTCTCTACCTATTCTCCTCTGGAACTTTGATTCTTTCTTCTCTGAATATGTCTGTTTTTCCTGTGTTCCTGACCTCTTCTCAGCGCACACACCTGCTCATGCCCAGCTGTCCCGGGCCTCTTCTTTCTCGCCGTGTTAGAAGGCATGGCCCGCACTCTGTCTTCGTCTCCCCCACCCTCTGTGTCTGTTGCTCCTCTTTGTAACGAGCAATGCACCGGCTGCCAAGGGTCATCTGTCGGGTTGACAGTCCCATCCCGTTTGGTTCCCTTACTGGCACCTGGAGCACTAGTGAAGGCAGAATTAAGTGCCAGCACCAGAACATGACAGTTCAAGGAATGCTTTGGACTCAGGGCCACAGGCCACAAGTTTGGGTGATTGACCGCATGTTTGCTATGAAGCAGGAGAGAGTTAAGTGATTCCATGGTTTCTGATTGAGCAGTTGGGATGTCTTGAATTGGGGGGAAGTATAGAAAATGCGGGCTCCAGCATGACCGGTGGTGGCGCAGTGGATCAAGTGTCGACCTGGAACCCTGAGGTCGCCAGTTCAAAGCCCTGGGCTTGCCCGGTCAAGGCTCATATGGGAGTTGATGCTTCCTGCTCCTCCCCCCTTCTCTTTCTCTCTCTCTCTCCCTCTCCCTCTCTCCTTTCTCTCTAAAAATGAATAAATAAAATCTAAAATTAAAAAATAAATCAGTAAGGATATTGATTTTAAAAAGAAAGAAAGAAAACGTGGGCTCCGTTCTTCACCTCACGTGACTGGGCTGCTTGCTCGAGTGTCTTGTGTACTTTCTTGCCTTTGTGTCTGGAATGTGCCCTTTATTTTCTCCTTTTCCTATTCAGTTCCTGCCCTTCCTTGAAACCCAGTGGTCTCAACCTCCCCTTTCTCCTTTGCCCTAGTACTTCGCACACATTTCTTTTATTGTCACCATCACTTAAGAAGAACCGTTGCTGTTTGATGAGTTTTCTCCCCCAGGGCACATCCAGCGTGAGGAGGCTGAGCCTGGTTCTGCCTGCTTTGTGTTGTCGGTGCCTGCACAGTGCTTTCTGAGCAGCTGGGAGCAGTCCAAGAAGAAATACAAGCACTTGAGACAAATCTCGCCAGTATCATTCATTAGCTTCAGTAAAACCTTAAGATTTTAGTTAAGGAAAGCATGTGACTATTTCTGTGAAATTCAAGATTTCTAAACATTTAAACATACTTTGAAAAATCAGCATTATGAAAGTAGAAGATTTAGATGATTAATAAGCAGGATTCTAATTTACTAACTGGTAAGGTATTCTTTCTCTACAGGTCATACCAGTTCACAGATCATTCTGAAATATTTCATGGTTTCTCCTTGTTAGTTATTAGTGCTACAGTTTATTTTAAATTGTTCATCAGTGTTATATTAGACTTCTTTCAAGTTTGTTTTATAATTGAATTCTTATCAACTGGTTACAGTTACATTCATGAACAATAAATAAAAAGTACCATTATCTATTTGATATTTGTAAAGGTGGAATTAGGGTTTTTTAAAAGCTTCCTAAGTAGAAGGGTTGATCTGCTTCTATGGGTGACGTTCGCTAGAGCACCTGATAATATGAGAATGAGCTGGTATTTAGAAAATCATTTTAAGATCCTTGCAAGAAAAGTTGAACAGGCTTCTCAAGAGAAAAAAAAACAAATTTAAAATTTTTATCTATATGCTCATTTCCTAAATAATAAAGAAAATAAACATATTTTTACTAGCTATAAAACATTGCTGAGATGGGTCTTGAGGCTGAAAGAGCTTTTCCTGTATAGCAGGATAATATCACAGTCCCTTGAAAGATTCATATGCATGTAATATGAAATAGATTGTTACCTGTTGTAATGTCAGATTTTTTTAAACATTAAAATATTTCTAGACGGTTACATAAATGGGATTTACTTGAAACTCCTGTTGTGTTTAAGCATCATTTAAAATTTTTTATATTAAAAAGTCAAGAAAATTTGAATGTAGTGGCAAGCTTATAAAGAAAATTGCTTGACAATATATATCCCATTTACTTAGTCCATAGGTAATTTTTTCAGAGAATCTTCTAAATTTATGTGGTTTCAATTTTATTTCACATTCTTGCCTTTTGGCTTTGTGTAGATAGAGTTAGAGTACTAGGGACTTGGGAAAACCTAAACGAGTCAGTACCTCCCGATAATGTTTCTAAGCCATCCCCACAGCCCTCCCTGGGCATGAGTTTCAGCTTTCAGATGGGGTGTTTCGCTTGCTTGAAGATGTCAGAGAATGCAAACCAGGTTGTTGAGAAAAGCATAAAGTTCCACAAAGAATTAAGAGCATCAATAAGCAAAAGAAAGATGAAAGTAAGAAAATATATTTCTTTGGGAAAATAAGCCTCTATTGAATAGATTTACAAAAGATTACCTAGTGGTTTAAAAGCCTGGGCATAGCACGAGGCACACGCACCGTATATTAGGGGCTCCAGATTGTGGTTTACTCTCTCCCCTTTCAGATTGGAAACTAGTTTTTACCTTCTGCAGAGAAACCTGACCAAACTTGGACTCCAGCCAAGTATTTTAGTTACAGGAAATAAGCAGGACAACTTCTGAATCACATATTTCAAGTCGATTTGGGTTGGGAAGAGTTTGGTATGTTTCTTAAAGCTAGTTTGTCCCTTAAAATTGGAATTATCGAAAGTTTCATACCTATTCCACAGATGGCATCGTGTTGTCTTTCTTTTTGGTTTCTTTTTATTCCGCTAAAACAATTCTTTGGCAAAGAACTACTAAGAAAGCCTGTCTGTGACATGGGATACTCTATAAAATGGTTTCTTTTTGTGGCTCTGAAAGGTCCCAAAGCGTAATATATTTAACAAACATCTACTGTGTCCTCTCTTATTCCATTATATCCGTATTCATTGCTAAGGTAACTAAAAGTTTTTATAGTAGGTTTAAGGTTCATGGAGTTGAGGAGGCCCACTCTCGGCTTTCCGGCGTCCATTATTCTGCATTTTATAGATATGCCAGTGTTTCTGATGTTAGCTGAATCTGTGTTTTAATGTAAAAACAATACTCTTCTTATTTTTAGAAATCTTAACTATTTTTTTCTTTGGACTCTGAAGGCCATCCAGCACCCAGCCGACGAGAAGTTACAAGAGAAAGCGTGGGGTGCTGTGGTCCCCCTAGTAGGCAAATTAAAGAAATTTTATGAATTTTCTCAGAGGTTAGGTAAGTTGAAAGTTTTGTAATTATGACTCTCCTAGTGAAAAAGACATCTATTGTAAGATTACAGTGTAAACCTAGGTCTTTATTAAAACCATTCTCTTCAACAAACTGATTTCTACAGGAAATCTGATTTCATTGGGGTCTAAAGGGTTCGAGCACGAGAAACCGCTTGGTAGGATTACTCTCCAGCTCCCCAGCAGATCCTTTCCCCCGTAGAGGAACTAACCCACAGGCCTCTAGGTTGTTGAGATTGTGGTATTCTTAAAATCATTGCTGGTTCTGATGTTCATATATCTGAAACCTCACGTTGAGAACTAGGAAGCTAATGATATACCCAAAGTTTTCTATGAAGTTATTAAAACAAAAAGAATCTAAAACCATTTGCTTTTTCCCTTGCATGGGAAAAGTTATTGCAAGATCAGATTTGTGCCTTCAGTACTATGAGTAAACAAATTAGCATTGCGTTTTTTGGAGGAGATGGGTAAGATCGAGACATTTAGCTGCCCCTGTGATCTGAAAGATGTACATTGAAGGGCTGTTTTGTGTGAAACCGTGGACATGAAGAAGTTACAGATGTGTCAGAAATCTGAAACATTTAAATTTAAGTTCTTGACACGTTTTATAGTTTTGAATCTTATAAATGTTATGTATTTTAAATGAGTACTTGCAGTTTGGTAAGAACCATTCTATAAGATAGTCATAAGCTAAACTTAGACCTGAGCTATGATTTGTTTAGCCCATAGTTCTTAAAAATTCGTTAGATGCCAGGTTTAAAATTTGGTAATGTTTGTGTTTTGTTGTTTATAAGTCTCTCGCTATTTGATTTAAAAAATAGCTTAGAGCCTGACCGGTGGTGGCGCAGTGGGATAAAGCGTTGACCTGGAAGTGCTGAGGTCGCCGGCTCGAAACCCTGGGCTTGCCTGGTCAAGGCACATGGGAGTTGATGCTTCCAGTTCCTCCCCCATTCTCTCTCTCTGTCTCCCCCCCCCCCTCTCCCTCTCCTCTCTAAAAAAATAAATAAATAAAAAATAAATAAAAAAAAATAGCCTGGATACCAGTTGATGAATTGATCACCGGAGCTAAGTGACAGACCATCTCTGTGTTCATTTGGACATGTGCTTTCTAGTTTGCAATAGGTTCCTATTACTTCCTAGTTTTTTATACCTTGATTGTCATACTATTTTATATTAGGTACTTGGTCATTGGGGTTTGCAACTTCTGCTTTAAATTTGAAGTTCTCTTTTTTAAAAAAATGCCTGCTTTAAAAAAGTAAAGATAGTTGCTGTTTCTCCTTAGATGCAGTATACACTATTAAATGTAACAACAAATAAGACTTGAGATAGAAGTATCTTATAAATTATCCTTTTCTTACTAGAAACAAGAATTGTAATTTATTTTCCCAAGTACAACACTCTTTGCCTTTTGGCTGATTATCTACAGTCTGTGTAGCGTTATGGCCTCAGACCACTAGCCTTGGTCTTTTCATTCTGGTTATCTTGACTCCTTCAGATTTAGAGGGATTTTTTGTGCTGCTAGTTTCTGGCTGCATTTATAGTTGAATTGCTGTAGATGGTGCTCTGGTCCTCCTAAAGCTCATTTTGAACTCTTAACATTTGCCAGTAAAAAAAAATGATTGTGAAATAGGCAAAACCAGTCAGGCTTACGTGCTTCCTTATATTTAACTACTGGAATTAAATCAGGCTACTGGCATATGCTCCGTTATGGGTGCTCTGCTCCATTTCAGCAGCGGCTTAGTAATGCAGCTACACAACAGCAAAGAGCTGTTGGTTTCCTTGCTGTCATGTGGAAGCCTGGAGCCCTCATCATTGTACTCTTGGCGGCTTCTGTAACATTAAGGGCGAAGTATGAGTTTAGATCTGATGGCTTACTCATCTCTTGTTGAAGAACCTGGCTGGTAACATTTCCAGTTTTCTTCTTTCCCGGATGCATGTCCTTGCTTGCGTACGATAGGAACTCAGTGTTTGTTGAATGAATAAGTGATGCATTAATGAATACTCATATCTGCTTATCAAATATGTGTTGGGTATTTAGGAGGTGTAATAAATGAATTTTAGGCTTTGTTGGTATAGTGGCCTATGTTCAGATTCTGGTGTTTGCTGCTAATTATCTGAGTGGTCTTGGCCACGTCGTTTAAATTCTCTGAGCTTTAGTATCTATCATATCTGGACCCGCAGTGTGTTGAGTCCTCTGCTTTGTGTCCACAAAAGCTCTCTTGTCTCTTCTCTTCCGGCCTTGCTGTTGAGCCAGAGATGAGCTAAGCTCTGCAGACAGCATACGGAGCCCCATGCGGTTTCAGTGTCTTTCTGTCTCAGGGAGAGGGTAGCGGGGCCCTGATCTCTTGCTGGTTTGCATATTTATGGAGGGACAGGAAAGGGATTACTTGTCTAATTTGGAAGATACTAAGCTTTGTACCTTGGCGGCTTGGGAAGCATCCTGGTCTTGTCTGTCTTGGTCTGAGTACTTTCTGGTTGAGATGTAGCCTGAGGGAGGGTTACGTGATCAGAGAGTAGACAGACTTTCTCTCTCCTCAGTCTTTGTCCCTCCTGTTCCAGGGGCCACTTCCAGGGGTCGTAATGAGTGAGTGTATCCAATATGTTGACTCCTTTTCACTGGGCTGAATTTACCAAAATCTGTCGAAAGGTCCCAGAGTGCCCACAATGATCGTAGTCATGTCTCTTGGCTGTCTTTTTTTTTTTTTTTTTGGTGACAGAGACAGGAAGGGAGAGTGATGAGAAGCATCAGTTCTTCGTTGATTGCTTTCTCATATGTGCCTTGATGGGGAGCTCCAGCAGAGCGAGTGACCCTTGCTCAAGCCAGCGACCTCACGCTCAAGCTGGATGAGCCTGCGCTCAGGCGGGCAACTTCGGGGTGTCAAACCTGGGTCCTCTGCCTCCTAGTCCGACGCTCTATCCACTGTGCCACCGCCTGGTCAGGCTCTTAGCTGTCTTAAATCCCCCCAGAGCCATCCTTTGGGTTCTCTGATGATTCGATGACTGGTCTTTGATAGTGGGTGGATGGTGAGTGTGAACGGCCCTGGTCTGGTCTCTCCAGGGAACTTTCTTAGAGCCTTCCCTTCCTCGGCATCCGAGCATTTCCCCTTTGTGTTCCTTTTATTTTTCCTAGTCTCTTTCTTACAATCTTCTTACATAGCTTTGGCTTCTGGTCTGGTTTACCAACTAAAAGAATTATAATGGTGTGGTGTTGTTTCAGGACCCTCATCGGAGACCAATCCCTGTGTCATTTCCTTTGGCCTCCCTTGCTTGCCATCAGCTAGACTGGCCCACCTTCTGGAATCCTCTGTCTTTGATTCTCCTCCTGGCACTGGGTGTTTAGGCCAGTAGGACTCTTGTGTCAGCAGAGGAACCCAAAGTGAGAGGTGATCTAGCTGCTGCAAAGGCAGATAAGCAACCTTAGCATCTCGAGTACCCTTTTACAGTAGATCTGTCATTGAGAGCGTCAGCCATCCCTGGACGGAAGGTCTCAAAGTTCATTGGCCATCCCAGCTCAGCCAAGTGACCTGAGTCCAGGCCTAGTGGGGGAGGTCTCTTATTCCCCCAATGATAGAGTGCTTTGAGTGCTGAAATTAACCCAGATACTTGATAAAATCTAAGAAATGCAAAATGTTTTGATAACAGTCCTGTTTTGTAACAGTGTATGTGCGTGCGTGTGTGTTTGTGTGTGTGTGTGTATGTGTGTGTGTGAATGGTTTTTCCAGTTCTCATCTCTCTCAAACTTGGCTCTCCACTTAACATTAACGTTGACACATAGAACAAGTCTTGGGAAATATAAACCATTTTTTAAAGTAGCCAGAAAAGTGTTATTCCTTTTAATTGATTTTCATACCCACGCCCAGCTCGATGAAGTGGAGAGTTTAAATGCTAATCAGATGGTACCCCTCCCCCACTTACTAGTTTATCTGGAGATGCGAGGGACAGCGGGCCAGGACACTTCACATGGCACACACGTTCTGTGCGTATAGGTTCAGTCTGGGGTCATTCTCCTCCATGCGCTCTGTCCACCGTATTGGTCTTACAGCTGCTGTGTCAGCTCTGGCTCCCTGCCCTGTCTGCAAAGTCTTCCTCATCCTTAGGGGACACTCCAGTCTCAGCCTTGGTGTCCCTTACTCAGGGAAGTCTTTTTCTGAGCCTTCAATGAGGTGAGCTTCCATTTTTATACCTTTTCATTATACCAGGTATTTCTTCTTAACACACATCACAGCTGTAATGATTTCTCTTTCTTCTCGCTGTATAATCAGGGGCCAGGTGGCCGTAGGTCTACCTTCATCTGTTTCCCCGGTGCCTGGTACACAGTAGGTAGTCAGTATGTTTTGGGGTTTTTTTACAATATTTTTTTCTGATATACATAGGTTATTTTATTTGTTTATTTTTTACAGAGACAGAGAGAGGGATAGATAGGGACAGACAGAACGGAGAGAAATGAGAAGTATCAAAAATCAGTTTTTTGTTGCGACATCTTAGTTGTTCATTGATTGCTTTCTCATATGTGCCTTGACTGCGGGCCTTCAGCGGACCGAGTAACCCCTTGCTCGAGCCAGCGACCTTGAGTCCAAGCTGGTGAGCATTTTTTGCTCAAACCAGATGAGCCTGCACTCAAGCTGGCGACTTTGGGGTCTCGAACCTGTGTCCTCTGCATTTCAGTCTAACGCTCCATCCACTGCGCCACCGTCCAGTTAGGCTCAGTATGTTTTTTGACTTAGTGTGACAGGATATTAGTTACCATTTGGCATTATTGTGTGGATGACAAATGTCTGTGTAGTGTCTAGTGCGATACCTGGCACATAATAGATGCATAAGAAGTACCTAGGATTGGTAGTAATCAGCCCATTAACATTTTACAAGGTTACAGGAGGTGAGGCAGAATGTTGCTTTATTTGAGAGACAGGTTATTATGTAGAAAGAATAGGGCTGTAGAGTCAGAAACACTGGCATTTCCTAGCTGCACCCTTGCAGGTCTGATCTCTTTGAAACTCAGTTTACCCATCTGTAATACCCATGTCACGACTGATGGTGAAAGTTAAGTAGAGACTAGGTTAAGCTCACAGTGTGAATGTAGGTGTATAATTAGGTCTCAATCAATAGTAGAGCTGGTATATTTTAGGTTAAGGTTTGATGATCTGACATAAATTTACTATCAATAAATATTTGTTTATTAATCTGAAACTTATTAAATCATATCACCATCGAACTGTAAGCTTTTTCTCTGAATTGAATCTAGCATTGTTTTCTGATTCTGTAATCTGTAATTGAATTAGTTTGACTTCTCTTTTTTTTTAATGAAATATCACTTTCCATTTTTTTTTTTTTTGTATTTTTCTGAAGCTGAAAATGGGGAGAGATAGTCAGACAGACTCCCGCATGCGCCCGACTGGGATCCACCCGGCACGCCCACCAGGGGCGACGCTCTGCCCACCAGGGGGCGATGCTCTGCCCCTCCGGGACGTCGCTCTGCCGCGACCAGAGCCACTCTAGCGCCTGGGGCAGAGGCCAAGGAGCCATCCCCAGCGCCCGGGCCAACTTTGCTCCAATGGAGCCTTGGCTGCGGGAGGGGAAGAGAGAGACAGAGAGGAAGGAGGGGGAGAGGGTGGAGAAGCACATGGGCGCTTCTCCTATGTGCCCTGGCCGGGAATCGAACCTGGGTCCCCCGCACGCCAGGCCGACGCTCTACCGCTGAGCCAACCGGCCAGGGCCTATTTCCATTTTTAAGCACAGCATTTATTAGCTTGGCTTTCCAAAAGTAATACTTATTTTAAAGGGCACATTTTACTTATATAATGAGTTAGAATATTTATAGATCATCCTGAGATGCCAAATTTTTACAAAACTCAGAAAGCTAATTATTCAACCAAATATTTTCTTTTAATAACTGCAAGAAAGCAGTCTCTGTTTATGAATAAACAGCACATTCAAAGTATGAGGTGCGAATCATTCATGTATAGGTGTACACAGATTTGACAGTGGACACGGCACTGATACAGAAGTTCCTTAATTGTAGGTGACACAACCCTTTCATAAAAATCAGCACCATGGAGTGGTAACTGGCGTATAAAATGTGGCCTTCGATCCTGGTTTAATTCATCTTACACTTTGCATTATTTTGAATTTGGGTTTATAGAATTGCAAAATTGAATTAGTCTTTTTAAGGTTTTTATTCTATTAACAATATTAGTTTGAGTGATTATGCTTAGATAATCTGGATTTTAAAGAATACTTTTATGGGAATTGAAATCATGAATTTATAAATTGTTACTTTCTAGTTAACAGATATCAGGGGATACAAACAACATTTTAATCTTTTCTTTTCCTTAGAAGCAGCATTAAGAGGTCTTCTGGGAGCCCTGACAAGCACGCCATACTCCCCCACCCAGCATCTAGAGCGAGAGCAGGCTCTTGCTAAGCAGTTTGCAGAAATTCTTCATTTCACACTCCGGTTTGATGAACTCAAGGTAGGCTTTCCTGCTCGACTTGACTGTGTGAGAATCATGAGCCTCAGTGACCACTGAGTGGGAATGCCTGGAGACCTGGCTGAGATGTGTAAATGATGCCTGGTGGTCCTTAGCAAATATGGAAAACTGGGTTTAAAAATTACAGAAGGTCTTGCCTGACCTCTGGTGGTTCAGTGCACCGAGTGTCGACCTGGAACACTGAGGTCGCCAGTTGGAAACCCTGGGCTTGCTCTATTAAGTCACATACAAGAAGCAATCAATGAACAACTGAAGTGAGGAACTATGATCTCATTCTCTTTGTCTCTCTCTAAAATCAATAAATCTTTTGATATATGCATAGCAAATCACCCAGTATTCAGTCTGCATTTAACTTCATTTAAAAACTATCTCTGAAACAATAATATTGACATTTTCTAATATTTTTTCCCTTTTCTGTTCACTCCCAGTTTATTCTCCACTTTCTTTTATATAAAAATGTTAAAATACCACCCCCGTCAATTTTTCTCCCTCCCTACCTACTGCCCCCTGTTGTTAGAAGGAGAGTCCATAGAAACAGTGATCAGATCCCTGGGAGACCTGGTCCGCGTTCGGCCTGTCCCGGCAGCCAGGTGCGAGGCAGGTCGGACGGCTCCGGGCCGCGGGTACCTACCTGGTCTAGGAAGTGGACAAGTGGGATGCCTAACGTCAGCGTTTTATGATTGCGTCTTAGATGGCTGTTCTCTTTTATTAACACTTTGGGCATGAATGACTTACATGTCCAATTGTAGTCTGTGTGAAGATTGTCCTACAGACCGTGTATGCGTACTTTTATTGTAATTCTGAAACAAGAGCCTAAGCATTTTTTCTTGTGTTTGTGTATTTGGAAATACTATTTTTTGACAACCTTTTAGTATATTACATGAAATTATTGAAAAGAACAATAAAAATATACTGACGATGACTAAAAAGCCATCAGTACAGTGTGTTATTTTCCCTCAAGGACCGAGTACAGTGGTAACATAATTGAAGTACAGAAAGTCACTTGGTGGTGATAGTGGTTTCAGTTACCATATTTCCCCATGTATAAGATGTACCCCTTTCCAAAAATGTCTCAGGTCTAAAAACTGGATGTGTCTTACGCAGTGGCTTTAGACTTTTTTTAACTTATATTTCTCACTTTTTGTGCTTGTTTTGCACTCATTGTTGCAGTGATTGGTCGTCAGAGAGGACAAGCTAATGGATGGGAGTTTTGACAGTGATGAGGAGTTGTATGAATTTCATGATGGATAAAACTTGAGTTCAATAACTTTATGTCATACATTTTTTTCAAATATCAGGCCCCAAATTTAAGGCGTGTCTTATACATGGGAGTGTCTTATACATGGGGAAATATGGTATCAAAATGTTATCACACATTGGGAATGTTACTCAGCTAGTTAAAACTGTATTTAGGTCTTTCTCTTAATTTTTGCATCGTCGTTTGGTACATAATACATTTTCCTTTCCTCAATGTCTTTAGATGACAAACCCCGCCATACAGAACGACTTCAGCTACTACAGAAGGACACTGAGTCGTATGAGGATTAATAATGTTCCAGTAAGTTAACACGGTGCAGAGGGGTGTGGTGATAACTCATCTCTCAGTGTGTTCTGTTTGTTCTTTTATCTGTTCACTCATCTGCTCATTCAGTCTGATAGTTAAAGCCAGTAATTAAGTTGATAACTATGGGCCACCACAGCTGTGGGAAGACAGAGCAAAAGGCAACAGACCATGTGGTGTTTACCTTTTCCCCTTAAATTCCTATGACTACTTTAGTAAAATTATTTTTTGTCTAGATAGCATTGATAGTTACCAGATAGATTGCTCTATGTGTACTCGTTTTAATGGCATAACAGTTTGTGAGTGAGTAGTTTTGAGTGTTCTGTCCCCATATTCTTAGAACAGAAGACCCCTGGGATGGGAGAAAGACTAATGGTGACAGGGGCGGAGAGTGGGCCTTGGCCTTGGAGCACGCCTGTGCCCGACCGCTTGAGAAGGGGCTTCTCTGCCTGGTCCTTGGCTGGCAGAGCGCCTCTTCTGGCTTCTGTAGGCTTGTCAGCCTCTTGACTTCTCTCTGAAGCTCTTTCATTTGTCTCCCTCCAAGGAGCCCAATACCATAAGTAAAACATGATATGTGCAGAAAATGTTATCTTTTTCTTTAGGTATTTTGAGGGCCTCCATTGTGTGGGAAGAGTCATTTCCAGGATTAGGCCCAGATGGTTTAATAAAGAAATACTATATAAGGTTGGAAAGAGGCTGAGTGGTGTGCCAGGCTAAAAAATACCAAAGGAGATCCTCGTTTCTTTCACTGAGTGACTGTTTTATGACATGGTTGCTCCTAAGACGGGCCCTGGGGCGGAGGCAAGAGTTCCTTTCCAAGGAGCATCTTTTCTTTGCATTGACCAGATTCTGTGTGGTCTAATTCCCGCCTCGGCTGGATTCTGTGTGGTCTAGTTCCCGCCTCGGCTGGATTCTGTGTGGTCTAATTCCCGCCTGGGCTGGATTCTGTGTGGTCTATTTCCCGCCTCGGCTGGATTCTGTGTGGTCTAATTCCTGCCTCGGCTGGATTCTGTGTGGTCTAGTTCCTGCCTCGGCTGGATTCTGTGTGGTCTAGTTCCTGCCTCGGCTGGATTCTGTGTGGTCTAGTTCCTGCCTCGGCTGGATTCTGTGTGGTCTAATTCCTGCCTCGGCTGGATTCTGTGTGGTCTAGTTCCTGCCAAGACCGGCCTTATCATCGGTCTACTTCATACCCACCACGTAAAATAAAATAAAAGCAAAACTCAATTCCTTAAGTCTGTCATCCTTCCATCACTCAGGGCCAAGCACATCAAAGTCACCGTGTACCGCCTTTCACAGTCAGTAATTATGAAATCCAGTCCTTGTCACATGTAGGGTCTGAGGCCTCTTCCCTGCCTTATCCGTTGTTACCTCTGTCCCGTCCTCTCTCTGGTGATTGTCCTATAGCAGTGGAACTCATTTTGTGACCGATAGTCTGTCTTTTTGGTACAATCTGCCCATCATCAGTTAATTTTCTTTAGAAAGTTGACTTCGTTGTCATTTTCCCTAACACTTGAATTGTTTCTCCACCACAGACAGAAGGTCTGAAGCAGCGTTTAAGGCCCTCTGCAGTCTGACCCCCACATCTGCCCAGCCTTGTCTGTCACGAGTTGCTGCCCCTTATTACACTGACTGCATTGAGTTACATGGACTCACTCTTCCAAGCCATTAGAAAGCATGCTCTTGCCCTCCACTGACCGGGGCCCTGCCCCTCATCGCTGCGGAAGCCTAACTTCCCGAGTCTGTTCTCATTGCTCCTTGTCTGCTTCGTCTTTCTCAGCTCCATCTGCCATGGTCCCCTCTTCACATGTTATTGTGGGTGCTGTGTGCTCCTGGTGGGGGCAGGGTGCAAGGTCACCGGCGTCTTTCTGTCTTCCTTAGCTTTAGAGTCCTCCCTGTACACAGAAGGCACGCCGTTACATTTTATTTCATCACTTAATGTTTAAAATACAGGGTGGGCAGAAGCAGTTTTAATTGTTCATATAAAAAAATACAATAATAAATAATAATATAAGAATAAACTCTGTTTTATGTACTCAGAACTATAAACCTGCTTTTGCCCCACCCACCCTATATTTTTAAAGAAGTTATCTTTTTAAAAATAAATTACTTAGTATATTTTATAGTCTTTCTATTTGTGAAGATTACTTGAGGTTCTATCTTATAATTTAAGAGTACTTATTACATTAATTTAGCAAGCATTAGTGAGAACAGGCAGTCGGCCTAATTCATATTTTCTAATTGATGAACTGATACCAGGCGCTCTTATTCTCCACACAGGCAGAGGGAGAGAACGAGGTAAACAATGAACTGGCAAACCGAATGTCTCTGTTCTATGCCGAGGCGACGCCCATGCTGAAAACCTTGAGCGATGCCACAACGAAGTTTGTATCAGAGGTAAGAGTGGCCGAGGGAGCTGTGTGCATTGCTGCTCTCCGCCTGTCTGCAGACTGGTGCTCGCAGGAGCCCGTGACCTTAAAATGAACCACCGTCTCTAAGCTGCTAGACCCCCAGGTGTGTGCACTGAGTGTGTCCCCTTCCGGGAGGCCCACGTGTGCCCGCCTGTTTGCAGTCTCCCTCTGGGTGTACAGTCCACCCCTTAACAGTGTGGTGACCAGACCAGTGTTGATTTTCCCCCCAACCCTGCCCTCTCCAGTCCCGCCTGCCTCAGGGAATATACCACCGGACAGGCACCCCTCGTGTGTCAGGCTTCACTTGACTGCGCTTCCCAGTGGTGCACTTTTTACAAGCTGGAGGCAAGACCGTCCGCCAACCCAAAGAGGAGGCCTCGCCTTGCTGCAGCTGACTGGCCCACCCTGCAGCGTCTCCGAGGGCTGCCTGCACAGCAGTGCCTCACGCCGGTTGTCCTGAATTCCTGGTCTTGCCCCCCCACCCCACCCCACCAGCAGTCTTTTTGGCTCTCTCTCTCATATACGCTGATTGAGAACGGGACTCCTCTCTCGCTCCCTTTCCAGATGAGTGCGGCACCCTCTCCCCTGGGTTATGGCGTTCACGTTCTGACTGTTCTTTCACTCCTGCCCCGCTAGTCCTTTCTCTGGGAACAGGCCAGTAAGCTTCTTAAAACAAACCACACTCCCTTCCCTCTGCTTGGACTGTTTCCAGTGACACCCGCGCCGTCGGGCTGACGTCCACCGGCCGCGTGGCCCGCGAGCCTGCCCGTGTGCCAGCGCCTCGCAGGAGAGGCGTCTTGGCTGGCTGGCTGTGGCTGTGGCCCAGCGCTCAGACCCGCACCTAGAATCCAGGGCAGTTTTTACAAAACTTAGAGTGGGAACCAATTTCAAAGTTGCTAATTTTTCATGGTATGCTGGGTTTAAAATTCCTTACCTGCTGTTTGTCACTTTTTCCCTTCTTGTTCTCTGTGCCCTTTACAGAACAAGAATTTGCCGATAGAAAACACCACAGACTGCCTGAGCACCATGGCCAGCGTGTGCCGAGTCATGCTGGAGACGCCGTGAGTGTCCCGGCCCTCCTCTGGAGGGGGTTGTCCAGAGAGCAGGGGGCACATGTGGAAGGTGGAAATTAGCTGTCTCCCAGCTGACCAACGTTAATATGCGAACAGAATTAAAATAACTTGGCCGCTTAAAGGCACTCCTGCGTCCGTGTGCAGTCCAGTGGATGTCAGGTGCCTCCAACCCACCGGACTAACTCAGGCTCTTGCGGGGCAGGCGGGCGGGGAGAGATGTAAAGCTCTCTGGTTTTGCTTTTCATGAACATTCTATCTCCCCGTTCAGCAGAGAACCCCACCTTCCTCTGCTGGTCCCTCTCTCTCTGTGTTAGTGCTCAGGTTGCGTTTTCTGAGCACTTGTCCGGATGCCGTTCTGGGTTTCTCGGCTCTCTCAGCCCTTCGTGGCATGTGCCAGTGTTGTCCGGCTGGGTTAGCCCATCCCAGGCAGAAAGAATCCATGCTAGGTTCCTGAATAATAACTGGTTTCTGTAGATAACTCATTTCTGTGGAGCTTTTGATTTTCCGAAGCATTAGTATGTACTCTGTCTAATTGGAAAACCTTGTGAGAGCGAGGCCTGGGAAGTGAAGGGGCCGGTGCCCAGCGACCCACCCCACACATGTGCCCGGATGTCTTCATCCTGGGTCTGGACGCTTTCTGCTATACCATACAGCCTTCTGTATGTACAAAACTCTTCTCTTCCCCAAATGAGAGAATAATATCGAATTTTAGAAAATTAAAATCCAGGAATGCAGTAATCTGTTCAGAGCAAGTAAACCCCTAAATGGCAGGCATACTGGCTATATTAAGATAGTGACTTTTTTCATCATTTTAGTGATAGTGGCCTTTACTAAGTACCTATTCCCAAACTTTTGCTTTGGGCTACTTTGGATTTCTCTAAAATTGTCTGCTCTCTGCCAGCAGAATGGGAAACTTATTAAGGTGCACGTAGAGATCATGAAACGTAAGTGCTGACTGGTCCGCACGCCCCATGTCTGGGAATCCCAGTGCATGGAAGAAGTGGGCTTCATGTTAGCATCCCTTTTAGAGGTTAGCAGTTACATCTTCCAACATCAACTTGAGAGTTGAATCAGCTCATTCATTAAAAAAAAATTTTTTTTTTTGTTAAGTGAGAGGCAGGGAGGCAGAGAGATAGACACCTGCATGCACCCTGACCGGGATCCACCCAGCAAGCCCCCTATGAGGCGTTGCTCTGCCCATCTGGGGCTGCTGCTCTGTTGCTTTGCAACTGAGCTATTTTTAGCACCTGAGGTGAAGCCATGGAGCCATCCTCAGTGCCTGGGGCAACTCTCTCAAACCCCTCAAGCCATGGCTGTGTGAGAGGAAGAGAGAAATAGAGAGAAGGGGAAGGGGAGGGGTGGAGAAGCAGATGGGTGCTTCTCCTGTGTGCCCTCACCGAGAATTGAACCCGGGACTTCCACATGCTTGGCTGATGCTCTACCACTGAGCCAGCCAGCCAGGGCCCAGCTCATTCATTTGTGATGTGTCTTACCTATTCATATGTTTTCTGTCCTCCAGGGAATACAGAAGCAGGTTTACAAATGAGGAGACAGTGTCATTCTGCTTGAGGGTGATGGTGGGCGTCATAATACTCTATGACCATGTACATCCAGTGGGAGCATTTGCCAAAACCTCAAAAATTGATGTAAGTGACATTGTTTTATATTATCCCCTTCAGGTTCCACAATTGAGCGTCATAGGCTTTCACTGCGGGAGCTGGCAGACGCACTGTCCCGGAGCTCAGGGTCAGCGTCTGTGGGCGCTGGGCTCGGCCTCCTCTGCCCGAGAGCGTTTCTCACAGCCTGTGTACAGGTGGCTAGACTGGTGTAGGGGGACCTCCCACTCATCAGCGGTCATTTGCGTATTGGGCAATATAAGTAATCAGACATAAGAAAAACAATTTTTATTGTATATTTTCCTTTCTATGACCAAAAGCCATTTCAAGCAAAAGATTGATTTCCAGATGTATGGGGTGTGGCAAAAGTAGGTTTATAGTTGTAAGTATGTGAAACAGAGTTAATTCTTGTATTATTATGTATGAACTACTGAATGCTTTTCCATATGGCCACCTGTAAGCCTGTGTTTGGCCCGCCCGGACTGTGAAACGTCAGCCAAGGTGCTCCAGTGAGAAGTCGAAGGCTGCACGGTTCCCCGCCTCCTCCGCTCATCACAGCTTGTGGCTCTGGCCAGTGTTTTCTGTCTTGCAGTGTCTCTCACCCTTTCCCGTCTGTTCATCAGAACTAAAACCAGTGTTCGGTGAGACACGTCTCCCAGTCTCCCTTCCGCAGCTGGGCAGGCGCTAGGCAGTTCCTCTCTTACTGACGGCCTTCATTAGTGTCCGTCGTGCGGAAAGAGAAATGAGGCCCAGGAATTCTGCATTTCCTCTCCCACTTAACTGCAGAAACAGCGCTCAGGTGTAGGTGTTCTCTCCCCTGTGCTAGAGGGGAGTCTGAAGTTTCAGGCAATTAAGTAACATCATGCTGGTGAGCGGGGGAGGGGGATTTGAACCCATGTCTTCGTGGCTTCCAGAGCCTGTGGCTTTCCGCCCTGCTGGCTTTTCCACAGTAGTCAGGTCCTCTTCCTTATGCCATCCTCATTGACTTGTTCCCTTTCTTCACAGCCTGTTACAGGTCCCTACCGCCATCCCCATCAGGCGGCTTCTCCCAGCGTTCAAGGCCGTCTGTGAACTCCCCATAGGGGTTATTTCAGTTCTGCAAGATCTTCATAGCCCTTTGCATGTGGTGCACTTTATTACCTCTGGCGTGGCGGCCGCCCATCTGGAGAACTCCCCTTTTCCTTGCCAGTGTGTCTGTTTTATCCTTTAAAAGGCTGCTCAGCACACCCTTGCAAGGGGGTCTTCCCTCAGCTGACCCTGACTTTTCTCATTGGTATGGGTGGTGCTTCAGTCTGACTGATAAACTGAAAATAATAATACTTGGGTAGATTTTCTTTTCCTGTTTTAAGAATAACTACATTATCAGTGTGTGATTGCTTAGGAATTCTGTAGTTGTGGTGCTTGTTTAAGTATTATTATTGCAAGAGTGAATGATAGATGGGAAAAAAGATGTTTCACCTTTTCTGTTTCCTTTTCTTCTTAGATGAAAGGTTGTATCAAAGTTCTTAAGGACCAGCCTCCTAATAGTGTAGAAGGTCTTCTCAATGCTCTCAGGTGCGTATATGTACGTGAACGTACAGATCAGAAAAACACATAAGGAAGTGCTTCAGAGTGAATAGCACAAAGGCTGTGAATGCACGTGTGCCGTCAGAAATGTAAAGATCTCATTCTGCTCATTGATAATTTGCTTGAAATACTGGTTACTGTGTTTTTATAATGAGGTGTTTGTGTGTGTGTGTGTGGAATGAGAATAGCAGCTTTGTTTCTTTGCTAAAGTATTGGGCTTTCACCTCTGTTCCTCTCAAGGAAGAGGTTGCTTGCTTACAGTGTTAGCTGTAAATGAAGTCCAGAAAACATGAAATTAAAGAAAAAGAAATTGTGAGATCTCAGTGTTTAACCACTGTTAACATTTTGGTAAATATCCTTCCAGAGTTTTTTCTTTACATTTGTATATTGTCACAGCTCTATATAATAGTTACTTTTTTTTGTATAAAATACTTATCTTTTCAGCTTAGACTTACTTGTTTTAGATATGGAAGATCCTTAGGATGCTGGGCTTTTTCTCTCTCTCTCTCTTTTTTTGGCTTAAAACAATAGGAATGTATTCTTTCACAGTCCTGGAGTCTGGAAGCCCAAAGCCAGGGGGTCTGCTGACCGCCTCCTCCAGCGCCTGTGGTCAGCACTGGTGGCTGGAATAGTTAAATGAAGACCCTGGCACATTGTCACGGTGTGGCTGATCTAATCTCTGTCTTGCAGAGTTTTCCTGACATTAAAGATGATTGTCTCGTTACTTGATTTTTTTGTGTTTAAACACAAATATTACATGAACATAAAAATATCTCTGTGGTGACTGTTTGAGGCCACAAACATTTGTGCTTTCCATGGTGGTGCCCTCTGGCTCACAGACAGAATAAAGCGGGTTTTGCTCCGCATGTGCCCCACACAGTTTGTGGACAGTCTTCAGTCATACCTGGTACGTTACAAAGCAAAGTCTAGGCTGTGTCATTTAGCAGAGTGTCACCATCAAGTGATTTTATTAAGATTGGGAAGCTGTTTGCGCAGCAACTATCTGAGTAAAAGAGGTCCGTTCTAAATGAAGATCTGAACGACCTAGGGACATACTGTAACAAGAAAAAGCCCTTAAAATGTCGAGCTGTTTCAACCATATGCTTATCAAAACCTTTAGTTTTTGGAATTTTTTCCTCTGGAGGTTTTTCATTGATTTTACCAATATTTGCAGTTTTGTGCAAAAAGTGTCTCCCACTTGGTCCCTTCCTGAAGACTCCCTGTGTCCCAGGTGGCCAGGTTTGTCCCCCGAGTGCTTTCTTTCTGAGGGGGGAGACTCCTGAGCCAGCGCCAGGCACCCCCTTTTTAACCAGTAAGAGTTCATGAAGGCTCAGAGGATTGGGTATTATTTCTGTACCTCGAAGGGATTGTGCTTCAGTCATTTTATAACGCAGTTTACTTGTACTTTTCAGCATTTAAAGTTAGCTCAGTCTCTTGGACTTGAGAGTCAGGGCAAAGGCAGGCAGAGGCGGGGGGCGGCAGTGGCCAGTGGCCGGGGGCAAGGTGCAGCCGGTCCGGAGCACCGGCTGGTTGTCTGTGTGAGGGAGGGGTGAGCAGGGCACCGCGGCGGCCGGAGCAGCGGCCTCTTTCTTTCCAGGTAGGTAATGGGGAGTGGAGAAGAGAACTTTTTTCTCAGTGAGCGTGTCTTCAGTTTTCTTTACTTTCCCACACACAGGTTTGTAAGGGTGTCGGTGTAGTGGTGTATTGCTGTTGTTACATCACTGACTTTATACTGCAGTTTCATATTTATGACTATTTCATCTTTCCCGTGGCTCTGCAGGGTAGGTGGTGGGTGTCTTCATTGTATAAAGAAACACCTTCAGGTCTTGAGAGACTAGAGGGTTACCTACTACTCAGTGTCGGAACTATGCAGCGTGCTGTGTCATTGGGCCTTAGGTCAGCGGCGTGACTGAACGTTAGTGTGCTTTGGAATCACCTGGTGGGTAGGAGCATGCAGATAGGTCCCCAGGCCACCACCTCCAGGGAGCCTCTTCATGAGGTCTTTGTTTCGGGAACAAAGCCCTCAGCAGATGTAGATGACGTGGTTCTTTGGGGAGGAGCGCTCCCCGTACGTCAGCCTGGCCCCGCTGTGCTTCTCGCTTCTGGGAGCCGAGATGAAGAAAGGGCTTCGTCCACACGGAAATGCTGTGCCCATGCTCGTCTTTACACCTGCACACAGTGCAGCACATTTATGTTGAATCATTTTCTTTTTCAGGAAATAACTAATTAATGTATTAGATATGCTCACTCCTGCTTCCTCAGATAGTTTTTTTTAGAGCCAATAGTATCAATAAATAACCAAAAACATTTAAAGGGAGAATAATTATACACAGAGAGGTATGTTCCTTATTTTGAATGCTTTTCTGTAGTAATTATATAGTTCCTTCAGCTTACAGTGATTAAGAGAAAATGATATGTCATGTCCGCATTTTATGGGTGGAGAAATAGAACCAGATGCCTCTGCTCATACAAGAGAAAGAAAGCTGGACTGGGAGTCACAGTTCAGGGCTAGATAATTGCCTTCTTCGTTAGGTTCAGGAGTGAAGGGAGCCCTGTTCGGGTAGCTCAGCTGGTTGGAGCATTGTCCTGATCCTCAGGGTTGTGGGTTCGAGTCCCAGTAGGACACATACAAGAATCAACCACAAGTACATAAATCAGTGGAACAACAAGTCAGTGTTTCTTTCTCCTCTCTTTCTAAAAAAAAATTAATAAATATTTTTTAAAAAGAGTACAGGTAAAAGTTGCTTCTCTTCAGTAGCAAAGTCCTATGCACTTGGAGAAAGAGTTTGTGCACAGAGTGAAGAAATACCGTGCACGTTCACACCTTATTATCGTGTACTCTAGATGTTATGGCCTTTTCTTGATAAAACAGTGTGGTGATGCAACACCCCTCTGGGCTAGTCTGTCCACGGTCGGTCTCTGTCGGCGCTGAGGATGCTGGGAGCTCATGATCGCACCCTCAGCCAGAGTGAGCCTGGGTTTGGGGAGAAGGCACTCACAACTCTTGGAGTGTCGCAGTACATGCTGCGTAGTATATTTTCAACTGCTGTGCAGCAGAAATTTTGTTGTGTACATTACTTGGCTGTTTCCATTATCAGGTTGGATAAGGCAGTGGTCGGCAAACTCATTCATCACCAGAGCCAAATATCAACAGTACAACAATTGAAATTTCTTTTGAGAGCCAAATGTTTTAAACTTAAACTATATAGGTAGGTACATTCCTTATCGAGGTAGTGCCTGCACGTGGTATTTTGTGGAAGAGCCACACTCAAGGGGCCAAAGAGCCACATGTGGCTTGCGAGCTGCAGTTTGCCGACCACTGGGATAAGGGAAAGGGAGAATTCTTATTTCCTGGCGCCAATAGGATTATGTGTAAGTTCTATAATGCTTTATATGGCCCCGGGAAATAAAACAGATGCTACATCGCCTATCACTTAGTGTAAATACTCCTTTATGGATTTTTCTTTCAGCTGGGTGCTTCCCTTCTTATCTTTCTAACGTGCAAGTGCTAATTGAGCACCTGTTATGTGCGGAGCACTTTGTTGTCTGTCCGGTGATAGGAGAACAATTTGGAAGTGAAATTGTAGAGAGTTGAAGTAAAATTTTAGAGAGTTTATCAGCATATATTTGTCTCTTCACCCCTGTAAGCATTTATGTCAGTCCAGATAGTTCTTCAGTTTTTAAATTGATTTGAACGAACCTAGCAAGAATGGAGGTTAAGGCCGCGAGAGCCGAGCAGGCCGAGTGCTGGGCTGGGACGGCCTGTGTCTGAGAGGGGAGTATCTTGCCAGCGTTCAGCTTGTCATGATCATAGAGCCTGATGCAGATCGTGTTTGCTGTTTCATTTCCTCAAACTGGTGTTTTTTCACGTCTAGGTACACAACGAAACATTTGAATGATGAGACTACCTCCAAGCAAATCAAATCCATGCTGCAATGACACTTCCCGGCCGAGCACCTGGTGTCAGCGGAAGAGCACCCCGCAGTGACTGGGGACGCAGTTTTTAGTGATTGCAATTACTCTCATTTACTCCGGCTTTTTATTTCTTTCCTCTGTTCCTCTTCCTTCTTTTTTAATCATGTTCTTGTTCTGAAGACTTCTTTTCTGTGCCAAAATCAGTAAAGTTCCACCCTGGAGGGACGTAGCCTCTCCCACCGGCCACCTAAGGCAGCTAATCATGCATTGCATTGGGGTCTCTACTGAGAACAATTCTGTGACTTGAACTAAATATTTTTAAATGTGGATTTTTTTTGAAAACTAATATTTAATATTGCTTCTCCTGCATGGCAACATTGCCTATTCTGCTATTTAAAAACCCTCGGTGACTTTATTTTCTACTGCCGCCTTTTTCCTGTGCAGCCACAATGGAAAGGTTTAAATTAACTGTGTTGTACAAATGGTACCCAACACAGACTTTTTTTAAATTAGTCAGACTTTTGTTTAAAGTTTTAAGTTTGCATTTTGACTTTTTTTGTAAGGATGTATGTTGTGTGTTTAACATTTATTAACTAACGTTAAAAACTGTGATGTGTGCGTAGAGTATTACGTATGCATGTTCATGTTTAAAGAATGGCTGTTGGTAAAATAAAAATCAGCTTTCATTTTTCTAAATGTGGCTTGGTTTCCTGAGCTTTGGTTTTAGGCTTTTAAAGCCTTCTCGTTATGTTTTTATGAAATGCATCTACACACGACATAATTTCCCATCGATGAGGACAGCTCTGGGTCTTTGGAGTCGCATTTTTCTTTATTATTATTGTCTGTGCATATCCAGTTTTAATTGCTTTTAAAGTATTGCTAAGTGCGGGAAGAGCAGCGATGCTGTCGTGAACCAGACTCTGTTCTTGCTTCACTCTCGCGTGGATGTAGTGGCAGGAAAGCCCCGTGGTTGCACGGCGTGCACTTCCCAGGAGCGAGAGGGTAGCAACAGGGAGCGGAGTGCGGAGGGAAGAGCATCCCTGTGTCCTGGGAGAGAGTGAGTGTGAGCAGGGCCAGGAGACGCTGAGGCGGGATCACATGCATGGGAGAAAACCGGCATGTGTGTTACTGTAAGGTCCTAAAACCTTAACTGAAATCTCAGTGATGTGCTGATGGGGAGGCGCTGCTTAAAGGTTGCCTAGTCCAAGCCTGCTGGTGACTTAAGGAGACAGTCTGAGCTCCGATGCTGCTAAAAGGGTTAACTGGGGAAGAGACTCCTCGGAGGCTCCCATCAAACTGGACGTCCTTGTGCCAGACGAGGAGCCCATGACCCTGGTGGAGTCCCTGCCAGCTCTCCAGCCTGCAGCCTCCAGCTCCCACTCTCCTGTTCCCACCCCTCCCCCCCTCAGCCGGCCTCAGCCACGGGCTGTTTAGATGTTGCACACAGTGTCACATGTCCATAACTCTGGTCTGGTGGCCCCCGAGCCTGTCATCTTCCTCATGTTCATCTGACAAACAGTGTCTCTTATCTTTCGAGGACCACCTGTGCCACCTCCTTCATGAAGCCTTCAGGATAATATCAGCCACATCCTTCTAGGCACCTTCTGAGAGTACTGCCAGGGGTTAAATTGTGAGCCCCCAGAGGTATACCCACCCGCAACCTGGAAATGTGACCTTATTGGGAAAAGGGTGTTTGCAGACGGATCAGTTCCGTGGTTAAGCCCACCCTGGGTCAGAGGGTGCTCTAAATCCAGCGTCAGCTCCGTGTATGAGGAAGGAGGGGAAGAGGTCGGAGTGATCTATCTGCAAGCCCAGGAACCAGGAACTGCTGGCTGCCACAGCCACAGGCCGGATTCTCCTCGGCCTCCGGGCACAGCCAGCCCTGCTGACTCCATGTTTCTGCCTTCCAGGACTGACAGGATGCATTTCTGCTGTTTTAAGGCTTCCCTAAGAATTTGATAGTTCTCTCCTGGAACAGCTGTGGTATTGAACTGGGAACCTGGGAGGAGAGCCGTGGTGGGTGTTCCTTCAGGGTCCTGAGGTTCTCGCCCCGTAGCTGGATCTCAGGCGGTGCCAAGGGAATACTTGAGTGGCGTGGGTGAGTGTGAACAGGAGCGGCACAGCCACAACCCGGTGACACTGCGCCCGGAGAGCCGACTGGTTGCGGCCCGACGCCTGTGAGCTGGGGGGGGTCTTTACATTTTTAAAAGGTTGAAAAAAATCAAAAGACTATTCTGTGGCACGTGTCAAGTATATGAAATTCAAATTCCCCGGTGTCCTTAAATAAAAGTCCATTGGCACACAGGCTTCCTCGTTTGTGTCTGTTATTTTTGGCTATTCTGCACCACAACAGTGGAATGGGATTCTGGGGCCGCGGCCCTACGGCCCTCGGAGGGGAGAACATTTACTGTCTGGCCCTTGACAGAGTTTGCTGACCCCTCCTTCGGTTACAAGAGCAGGTTAATGTGAGAACCCTGTGGGATAGAAACAAGGGCTCAGTGTGATAAAAGGAGTCACCTGTACCACCAGGAAGTGATTTAATTTGGGGAACTAATATTTGCCATACAGGTTGGCCAATAATGCAAAGCATCTCATAAGCCAGGTCTAATGTCGGTTCTCATCCCTAGAATAAAAGGTTTTGGGGCGGGCCGTGGGCTTTTCAGGAGAGAGTGCCAGATTTAATCAGCGGTATCTGTCCTGCTGGCCACTGGAGGAGGGAGGGTGCCATCCTCTGTGTCGGTCCATCTGTGCTTACTAAGCCACCCCCGCCACCCTCTTCTTACCTCTAAACAGCATCCTAGGCCACCGGCCTTGTGCCCTTCCCAACAAAGTGTCCACTGCGTCCTGTCTTCCACCAATGATGGCCGTGACCATCTTGACCACCACCCTGTTTCTACCTGGATGAGTCGAACTTTTTAGTCAGCTGTTTTCTCACTTCAGAGATTTGGATTTACTGACCTGTGGTGGCGCAGTGGGATAAAGCGTTGACCTGGGTGTGCTGAGGTCGCCAGTTCAGAACCCTGGGCTTACCTGGTCAAGGCATATATGGGAGTTGATGCTTCCAGCTCCTCCCACCTTCTCTCTCTCTGTCTCTCCTCTCTCTCTCTCTGTCTCTCCCTCTCCTCTCTAAAATGAATAAAAAAAAAATTGGATTTAAAATGCACTCTAATTCTTTTAAGGTTACTCCACGTATTCTAGACTTGTTATAAGAATAATTAGCATTTGTGCTCAAACCCAGGCCTTCTGAGTTGAAATGACATTCCAGTTTCATTGGAGATTGCAGTGGCCACCATTGCATAAATGCTTATTAAGTAACCCCTTACAGCGCTAACTTCAAAATCTTTTAAGTACGTCGTGGTCATAGCAAAGGTAAAGATCTGGTTAAGGCTCGGGAAACTCGAGCCGTGTCAGTCCTGTGGAACTATTTTCCTCCTCATCAGCAAAGTGGGAGATCTGAGACAGGTGTCTTAGGTTTGATTCCTTGAACTAACACATGTCTGATGCACAGGGTGGGGCAGAGGTAGGTTTTTCAGTCGTCCAAATGGAAAATAAATAAATAATAATACAAGAATAAACTTTTGTGTACTCACAACTGTAAACCTACTCTGGCCCACCCTTATGTTGTCAGCAAAAGGCAGCAGTGGCGTGGACAGTTCACACACAAGACTTCAGAGTCAGTGGACTTGAGGCTAACTAACCCAATGAGACTTTGAAGGAATCTTGTGCGTCCTTGCTTATTAAACAGGATATTCCAATGACCTAACTCCACAGTGGCCCCGGGGATTGGGCGAGATGATACCCATGATGTCCTGTGCACCTCCCAAGTGCCCAGTGTCCAGCCTCTTCCCACCGTCATGCCATTTGACTTAACAGCCATGTGGCCTTTCTCAGGTATTGTCTCCATGAACACGTGCTGTTTTCTGTTTATCCCAGAGGAGTCCACAGCGACAACTCGAACTACTCTCCTCAGTCTTGTGAGGCCGTTGGGCAAAGCTGCACGATGTTTAGGAGCCCTCTAGAGATTCTGTAACTGGTTCATAAGACTTGCTGTGTGGCAGCCCCCGTTTTCTCAACGGACAGGTGGTTAACTGCGGAGTTGAAACTAAAACTAGCAACACGGGTATTTTCAAAGCTGAGCTCCAGTGTGGTGATGCCTTGCTGTGGTGAGTGTGTTCACGACCATGACAATGTCTTCAATATTTAGTAAGTACCTGCCCAGGGCCCACTTAGACTGTGTTCTGGGACTTCAAATAGGTGCCTGGTGGGGTCTTCATGGAGGAGGAGGAGAGCAGCGGTTTCTGGGTGCATGAAGAGGGTGTTCGGGCAGAGGAAGCCACGTAAGAACAGATGTGGGCACATACTCTCCCAAATGTGGCCTGAATATACGTACTGACGCAAAACAAGATCTTTCAAGTACTGTTTTTTTGAAAAAAATTCCTGAACTGTGGTGGTATTTTCAAATGATTCTAACATCTGATGTCTTGTAAATACCCTTTGTTTTTCTTCCTGGATTTTCACTTTGTCCCACATGTTCTGAAATGTCACAAAAAAATGTGTTTTATAGGGGCCCATATTCATCCATTTGTCAGGCTCAAGGTGGGCTCTTTAAGGCTCAAAATTCATAGTCTGGTTAAGCGAGGTTTTCTTAAATTGCTTTGACAACTTCCTCTCCGTGTGTGTGTGTGTGTGTGTGTGTGTGTGTGTGTGTGCGTGTGCGCGCGCGCGCAAGTGCTCTTTTGAGAACTTGCTGTATCCACATGTTGGGCTTCATGAACAGCTCTTCTAAATTTATCTTTTCTCTCATTTTTTATCTTGTGACTTTTTGCTCTATTTTGGGGGAAATTTCCTCAACTTTATCTCCTAATCTTTTCGTTGACTTTATTTCTGTTACAGCTTTTATTTCTAAGAAGTGTTTTGTTCTCTTGATGTTGCTTTTAAAATATGCAGGAACCTATTGTTGCCAGCATTGACTTGATTCCGAATCAAAACATATAAGGAGGCTACAGGGAAGAAAATGATAAGTTATATCCCTGATGATCATAGATATAAAAACCCTCAACAAAAATTAGCACACTGAATCCAACAATACATTAAAAAGATCATACACCAGGGTAAGGTGGGATATGTTCCAGGGATACAAGGATGGTTCAACATCGGCAAGTCAGTGTGATACACATTAACAAGATGATGAAAGATAAATCTCCGTAGATGCAGAATATACACTTGATGTGAAGATTAGAGATAAATGTCTGGAAAAGTGACACAAATTTATCATCACTCTCTTTAGTTGTACATTTTTAAAATCTATATGGTTGGTGTCCCCACACTAAAGCTAAGTCTGTGGAGTGGGGACTCCATCTTCCTAACCTTGACATCCCCAGCACTAGAACGGAGACGTTCTGTGGAAAATGTAGACTCAGCCTGGCCTGTGGTGGCGCAGTGGATAGAGCATTGACCTGGAAGGCTGAGGTCTCAGGTTTAAAACTCGGTGCTTACCCGATCAAGGCACATAACGACCAACAATCAATGGACAATTAAAGTGAAGCAACTATGAGTCAATACTTCTTGATCTCCTCCCCCGCCGTAAAATCAATAAATAGAATAGAAGAAAAAAGAAAATGTAGACCCAAAACCTAGAGACTGTAGCTGGCTGATGGCTGGGTCAGCGAGGGGAAGGCTCGGAGAAGCTTGACTTGTTCTGTATAAGAAAAAGGGAGACGGAATGTGGGAGAGAGCAGAAACACAGAAATTTGTAAGATCTGGGAGGGGAGGGGAGGAGAGAAGGGAGACAAAGCAGCAGAAGTGAGTCAGGAAGGGGCACGGAGGGACAGAGAGACGAGGTCTCTATGGAAACTGCTAAACAAAGCTAACCCGAAAAGATAATTATTGGAGACTTCAAGAGAATTATATGTGCTTGCCCGACTAGTGGTGGCACAGTGGGGATCAGTCAGGACACTGAGGTCCCCAGTAGGAAACCCCAAGGTCTTCGGCTTGAGTGTGGGCTTGCCAGCTTGATTGTGGGGTTGCTGCCTTGAGCACGAGGTCATTGATATGATTGCAAGGTCATGGCTTGAAGTCCAAGGTCGCTGGATTGAGTCCAAGGTTGCTGTATTGAGACCCCTGGTATCAACATGATCCTGAGGTCACTGGCTTAAAGCCCAAAATCTGCTGGCTTGAGCCCAAGGTTGCCTGTTTAAGCAAGGGTTAACTGACCAGCCTTGAGCCCCTGTCAAGGCACGTACGAGAAGCAACCAATGAACAACTAAGTCCAGCAACTTCAAGTTGGTGCTTCTCATCTTTCTCTTCCCTTTCTCTCCCTTTCTGTCTCTTTCTCTGTTTCAAATCAATTTTAAAAAGAACAAAGAAAGAAAATAACATGTGCTGGTCAGTGGCCACCCGCACCTCAGTCTCCCCTGAAATCCTAAGTACACTGACGTCGCTGACTCTGGGCCACCACGCCAGGCATGGAGAGCTCCCCGTGAAGTCGCAGCCACAGGAGACTGCTGTGTGAGGTGTGTCAGGGGGAGGCCGTGGGAGCTGTCTACCCGCTTCAGGAGGGAGAGGGAGTGTGTTCTCAGGGTCCCCACATTGCTGCTTCCCCAACAAGAGGCTGTTCTCGGTGTAGGAGGACCAGGGTGCTTCTCTGCTGCTGCACGTTTGCTGCTCCGGACTGTCCCGTTTACATCCCTCAGGGAGGATGTCGGGGCTCCAGGAGGGAGAGCCAGGGAATGGGACAGGGAAGCTGCAGGCTGTTTATGATCATCTTGGTTCTAAGCTAAGATTAACCCAAACCCCTGGACTCACATAACTCATCCCAAACAGCTCAGATGAGTTCTCTTTGGCTTCTAGAATGTCTGAGAGTCAGGGCAGGGCCCTCAGAATGCTGGCGTGTTGTGCAGTGGTATATACGTAAATACAAAATGTGTGTTGGCCCTTTAAGAAGGTGCCTGCGTCTCTGGTTTCTTTGCAGGCAAACCCTGCTTTTCAAGGCCAGGTATCATGTGGGTGCCTCTTCCTGGCTCTGGTGCGCTGAGCGGAAGGGGGGGGGTTAGGCTTTGCGTGTAGCCCCTCTTGTATCACAAGGAACTCCACCTACAGCTGAGACAGCCCTCTTGTTGAGTCCAGCCCGGCAATGGTTGTGCACGAGAGGGAGGAGATGCAGGACCTAAGAATGAACACACAAGACACACATAGAGAAAAGATGGGTACAGGGGACTCCCACCTCTAGGACTGAGAGCCCAGATCTCTGCAGACTCATTGTATTAATTTGTTTCTTTCATCAGTAAGCAAGTTAGCAGAGCATAGGCTCAGGAGCAGAGAAGGATGATTGACTAAAACCTTGCAGCTCTGCAGGAAAGGGTTCAAAGGTTCAGAAGCTTTTATTAAACAATCTTATCAGTGCTTGCTGGGCCATCGTTCTGTCCCTGCAGGACTTGGCCTTGAAATGAGCCTTCCTCTTGTTTCCAAGTCCTCACCAAAGACTTGTCTCAGGGCCGCTTTCTAATCTCCAGCCACCCTCCTCGTGTCCTCCTTTTTGTTTTTGTAAAGATTAACAGAGAGAAAGATGGTTCGGTGGTTGTAGTGGAAGTAAATAGCAAGCATAGGGAGAGACAGGTTTTCCGGGGTTACAGGCATGTTTGTATTTTGTAAAAGTTCTTTAGCACAACTGGTAAGGTGTTTCAAAGTGTCCCAGGGGATGTCAGGTGCTCCCTGAGTGCTTGGAAGTGATTTAGGCGTCCTTTTCTGGGTTCATTTCCGAAGATGGATTCATTATCAGCTCTGGATCTGTGGAACCGGGTTGCTTTCCAGGGCTGATGCCAGTTCATGGTGAGGCTTCACGTTCCTGTTCCTTGCTGGTACTCTAACAGGGCCTGTTGATGACAAAATTGGAAAATACCCTCACCTCCAAGCAAGTAATTTGAGCGGATGCTGCCACTTAGGGCCAGCTAATATATCTCGGTACAATAGAGAGGCTTAGGCCATTGCTCGGCTGGTATAAAATGCCTCTTGGCTGCAGTAAGTCTAGATGAGGAAATATTCAAAAAATTAAGAGTAAACGACTAAGGTGACCAATTCTCCTCCTTTAGGGAGGACATTACTTCTTTTGTAAGTCTCGTCCTCCCTCAAAAAATGTCCTCCTTGCCTGACCAGGTGGTGGTGCAGTGGATAGAGCGTCGGACTGGGATGCAGAGGACCCAGGTTCGGGACCCCGAGGTCGCCAGCTTGGGCGCGGGCTCATCTGGTTTGAGCAGAATCCCACCAGCTTGAACCCAAGGTTGCTGGCTCCAGCAGGGGATTATTTGGTCTGCTGAGGGTCCCCGGTCAGGGCACATATGGGAAAGCAATCAAACAACTAAGGTGTTGCAACGCGCAATGAAAAACTAATGATTGATACTTCTCATTTCTCTCCGTTCCTGTCTGTCTGTCCCTGTCTATCCCTCTCTCTGATTCATTCTCTGTCTCTGTAAAAAAAAACAAAAAACAAAAAAACAACAACAAATAATGTCCTCCTACATGTCCTCTTTTTTGATATTGGAAGACTAATCTGTAAATGTCCGTATTCAATCGATGCAGAGTCAATCTATTGCATGTGATGTGACGTATTTGTATTTGACATGACTATTCGTCAAGGATCAGTACACTGCGGCAAGATGCTATCATGAGACGCATGCGCTCCGCATGGGAGACCTTGAGAGAGCGTGCCATATAACAAGCACACAAATGGCTTTGTGTACTTCTTACTGAAACATGACATAGCACATATGACATTGTAGACTCACGATTATTTCTTTCTCAGTAAACATTCAATCATAGATAGGTAAGCACAATTCATGTGAAATTTAATATGAAGGATATTTCTTGTTCAGATATTTCCAGTATATTGTTACAAGATGATACATTGACAAAAAAAAATTCATTCAATAGAAAAGTATTAATTTAGATAATATTATCTAAATGAGTACTTTCTTCTTACAATTATTATTAAAAATTAATAGGCATGTAAGCATAATTACAATATAAAATATTATAAGTGTTTTTATTATGTATTTATCATATTATAGTATATTATTGTTGCAATGAATAAAATATTTCTTTTATTTACGATATTGTTTTCTTCAATTAATTTTTGTCCTCCTTTTCATTGTAAAAAAAGTTGGTGGCCCTGGCCGGTTGGCTCAGCGGTAGAGCGTCGGCCTGGCGTACGGGGGACCCGGGTTCGATTCCGGCCAGGGCACATGGGAGAGGCGCCCATTTGCTTCTCCACCTCCCCCCCCCTTCCTCTCTGTCTCTTTCTTCCCCTCCCGCAGCCAGGGCTCCATTGGAGCGGAGATGGCCTGGGCGCTGGGGATGGCTCCTTGGCCTCTGCCCCAGGCACTGGAGTGGCTCTGGTTGCAGCAGAGTGATGCCCCGGAGGGGCAGAGCATCGCCCCCTGGTGGGCAGAGCGTCGCCCCTGGTGGGCGTGTCGGGTGGATCCCGGTCGGGTGCATGCGGGAGTCTGTCTGACTGTCTCTCCCCGTTTCCAGCTTCAGAAAAATACAAAAAAAAAAAAAAAGTTGGTTACCTGAAAAAAATGCCTTATAAAATTGTTCTTGTGGGGTGAGTCTCTCCTTCTGGAGCCCCCTATTTTGTTTGTTAAGATAGAATTTTAACGTGTGGTGAGAATGTTCAATAGAGGCCTATCCTGTTGGATTATAAGGACATCCGTAACATTTTTAACATTCCAGTCTTGTAAAGCTATTTGGAATGTCTCAGAAATACAGTAAGGGCCGTTGTCTGTTTTAATTACTTCAGGGCAGTCAAGAATGGTGATGGACTCTAAAGAGGTGAGAAATAGCATGACATGCTGCTTCTTGGTAGCAGGTGTAGCATGAATCATACCTGAATGGGACTCTATACAATAAAGAAAGGAGTTCATAACCATTTCTTTTGCTTATGTACATTACATGGCTATAGTAGAGATAGCTCTTCTCTAAGGAGAGAGCCCTTTTGTTACTGAAATCAAATTGCTGACTAAAACATTTGATATGTCTGTGATGATCTTTATGTTCTTGAATTAAAAGTTTATGTAAACTTGATTTTAGTAATAAAAACTTGAAACCTATTGAGACAATATCCAATTAGACCCAGAAATCCTTTAAGCTACTTTGTTTTTGAAAGATGGGATTCCTTTAAGTTTTCAGGGTTAATTAGTAGCCAATTTTTAAAAATCTTTTTAAATTTATTATTATTATTATTATTATTATTTTACAGAGACAGAGAGAGAGTCAGAGAGAGGGAGAGAGGGATAGGTAGGAACAGACAGATAGGAACAGAGAGAGATGAGAAGCATCAATTATCAGTTTTTTGTTGCGACACCTTAGTTGTTCATTGATTGCTTTCTCATATGTGCCTTGACCGGGGGGCTACAGCAGACCGAGTAACCCCTTGCTCGAGCCAGCAACCTTGGGCTCAAGCTCGTGAGCCTTGCTCAAACCAGATGAGCCCGTGCTCAAGCTGGCGACCTCAAGATTTCTAACCTGAGTCCTCCGCATCCCAGTCCGACGCTTTATCCACTGCGCCACCACCTGGTCAGGCAGTAGCCAATTTTTAAATGTGAGATATACCAAGTATTTTATTTAAGGTAGAGAATTAGAGCTTGTCCTAGAGCATCAAGTATTTTATTTATGAATCGAATTAGAATGAAATCTGAAAAATTCAGCACTATTTAAATCAGTTTTTAGTATTTAAGACAATAGGTGGGACTCTCTGTATATCCCTGGCGTGTTATTGTTTATACTTGTAGCCTTCCCAGGTGAAAGCAATATGTCATTTTATAGACATATTTAAACAGGTATTATATGATTTTATTATTATTGAAAAACACTGGCAATTCACAGGAATAGTTGGTAATAGATTATGTGGATTTTGGGGAATAACTTTTATTTATAGTGTTAAGATTTTGTATAAATTTATTTTACTGGAAAGCTAGAATTACAAGGGCTTGTACAAAGAATTATAATATTTTAAAAGTAATTTAAAGGGAAATGCCCTTCTATAGTCCTTAGACAACTATATGCTTACTTTTATTTTTAATATTATGTATAAATATATTTTAAATTTTATTTGTTTTTAATAATTTTAAGGTGACCTGACATTTTACAACAAAAAGACTCCTATTTGGGTGCTCTACAATCCCGAGCCATATGTCCCTTCCCACACTTAAGACAGGATGACCTGGTCATCATTGGTGAAGTTTGAGCTAAGTAAATTCTGTTGTTTGGCTCCTAGAAACCATTAAATATATTACAGTGGTACCTTGAGATATGAGTTTAATTCTTTCTGTAACTGAGCTTGTAAGTCGGTCAACTCATATATCAAACAAATTTCTTCCATTTAAAATAACTGAAATAGATTTAATCCATTCCAGCCCTGTGAAACATCCCCAAACCATCCTAAATTATGAAAAAAGACATGTTTTTAATTAAGAAATACACATGTATACTTTACCAATGCATAACAAAACATATGAAATAAAAAAAAGTGTTATTTAGTACTGTATTCTTACCTTGGAGACAGACGAGTGCGGCTAACGGAGGTAAATGGCAGAGGAGGAGGGAGGGAGGAAGGGATGCAGGCACTGTAGACACGTAAACTAAAACTGCACTTTCTTAACACTGCATGTAAACTAAAACTGCATTTTCTTTACTTTAAACAAAACTAAAACTGCACTTTCTGTACTTAAAATGAAATCACAAAAACTTAATTGTAAAAAAATGCACTTTCTTAACTTTAAACTTAACCTAAGCTTAACATTACATATTTTTCATTTAATCATCACCTGTTTTTGCCTTTTGGGCTGCACTTTTGGCACTTTTACTTGCAGGACTTTTGAATAAAAATCTATTTGAAGAGGTTTGCTTTTGCCTACCTTTTAAAATGTTACGGAAATATGACAAGTGTCATTAAAAAGTGCTGAAGCATGACCAGTTGAAACTTTTTCTGGCTGTTTCTTTTCAATGAAATTTGAAAGCTTCTCCCACATTGCCAGCATGTCTTTAATTTCACTTGTTGAAATCACTTCCTCCAATTCTACCTCCTCCTCACTACTAATCTCTTGCAGAAGCTCCATATGTTGCATTATCTGTAGCTCCTTCAACTCATCTGTAGCTCCTTCAACTCCTCAGTTGAGAGCTCCTCCTCATGTTCCTCGATGAGCTCCTTTACGTCACTCTCATCTACTACCAGACCCATAGACTTTCTGAGGGACACAATCTCCTCCAACGCTTCTACCTCGGTCTCGGTCTCTGGTTTGAATCCTTTGAAGTGCCTGTCTGTAACAACATCAGGCCATAACTTTTTCCATGCCGAGTTCAAGGTTTTTCTTGTAACCTCTTGCCATGCCAAGTCAATAATGCGTAAATATATCACCATGTTGTAGTGATCTTTCCAAAACTCTTGAAGGGTTAGAATTGTATTCTCAGTCACCTCAAAGCAGCGGTGGAACAAGTGCTTGTGTAAAGCTTTTTTAAGTTGGAAATGACCTGCTGATCCATAGGTTGCAAGATTGAAGTCGTGTTGGGTGGGAGGTAGAGGACTTTCACAAATTTGAACTCATCGGGAATTTCATCTTTCAGACCAGATGGGTAGGTTGGAGCATTTTCAAGGATTAGTAATGCTTTCATCGGGAGTTTATTTTCTTGAAGATATTTCTTCACTACAGGACCAAAGACAAGATTTACCCACTCAATAAAAAACTGCCACGTAACCCATGCCCTAGCATTGGCACACCACATAACCTGCAGTTTTTCTTTAAGAATCTTGTGAGTCCTAAAGGCTCGAGGATTTTTGGAATGATACACTAGCAGTGGCTTTACTTTACAGTCACCGCTAGCATTTGCACACAATGCAAGGGTCAGATGGTCCTTCATGGGTTTATGGCCTGGCAGCTTCTTCTCCTCTGTGGTGACGAAAGTCCTCTGGGGCATTTTTTTCCCAAAACAATCCTGTTTTGTCACAGTTGAACACTTGTTGGGGGATGTAGCCTTCCTTTGCTATAAGCATAGCAAAACATGTGATGTACTCCTCAGCTGCCTTAACGTCAGCACTCACAGCTTCACCATGCCTCACCACTGAGTGGATGCCAGATCTCTTCTTGAAATTTTCAAACCAGCCATGACTTGCCTTAAACGTATCTTCTGCTGCCTCTTTTGAGGTTGATGGTTCTTTCTTCTTTAAGTCGAGGTAAATAATACATGCCTTTTCGCATATTACAGTCTCCGTCACTGTATCTCCTGCCAGCTCTTTCTCTTTCACCCACACGAGCAGAAGCTTCTCCATTTCTTCATGGATATTTGTCCTTAATTGGGACAGAATTGTAGTTCCTTTTGCTGGATTTGCACTTTTGATGGCATCCTTTTGTTTAAGGATGGTACAAATTGTAGATGTATTGTGGTCGTACAACCTTGCCAGTTCAATCACTTATATACACCACACTCATGTTTTTCTGTTATTTCTTGCTTCTATCAATATCATTCTCTTCTTCTTCTCACCAGTGTCCTTTACACTCTCTTTCTTAGGCCCCATGATAGCACACAAAAAGTTAGTAAAAAATGCAAAAATGATGCAAGAACAAGTACAACACATGAGATTTCACTTGATTCTGCGGCTAACACGTGAGAAAGAATGAGATGCTGGTGTTGTGCTGCCGATACTGAACCCATGTGCCAACTAGTGGCAGCTTCCTGAATCACGACTTGTATCTCGGAATTTTGCTCGGATCTCGAACAAAAATACAGGCCGAGACACAGCTCGTATCTTAAAAAAATTGTATATTGGTCTGCTCGTATCTCAAGGTACCACTGTATTTGGAAAAGGTCAGAATAGCTAGGATTAAATATTGCAATAGTTAAATTTTAAATTTCTTTGTGAATCCATCAGGGTCCTAGATAAAGTCAGGAAAATCTTTCATTAGGTTAATTCTATTATACAATTGATGGTTCCTTTTTACCTGAAACCAGCTTTTTTTTAAAGGGAACTACTAGAATTTTTTGAATTATTCCTGCTTGAATTTCTATTCTTATTTTCCCTAGGTCAGTCAGGACTGGTAGGAGAGGTGGCCAAGATAGAAGAGGAAGGAAGAAGGGAGGAGAAGGAAGAGTCCAGACAAGGAAGCTCAGATAGCAAGTAGTGGAGAAGCTGTAGAAGGAGAGGAATGGGGGCTTAGCATTCATTACCTTCAAAGGCCTTCATTACTTCAGAGACAGTCTTTCAATTTTTTTTCCAAAAAATTTATCTGTGCTTCTCCCAGAAGCCTTTATTTCTAGTCAACATCTGCTTTACATTGATTTAATATTAATTTTAGAGTTGGCATTTTCTAATTGAGCACACAGGAAAAAAATCACTTTGGAAGGATTACAAATTCCCCACTTTTGGCTACTTCAAGCTGAAATTTTTCCATTTCAGTGTGGTAAAGTACCAAAGAGGAAAAGTCAGGCTTCTTGCAAAAGCTTTCTGGCTTGCAAGGATGACTGAGTCATTTAGTTTAACTATAGAATAAAAGTTATCTGAAGAACTTCCTTTCCTTTTCAATAGGAGACAATGTTTGCATGCCCTACACTGATTTTAACTCTCCCTCCCTTCCTGGAGTCCTGAGAGTAACATATACCTCTAGGCAAAGGGAAGGGAGATAGACACTAAAAGATTTGTGAATGTCTTTGATATGTAAAACAACATCACTATTGTGTTACCTTGAAACTTTTAATGTTTTTATAGATCCCCTAGACAAATGTTGTAAGCTTGTTAATGATTGTGTCATGCTCCACCTCCTTTTCCCCCAACCTGTATGTGGTCAAGGCTATATAACCAGCCTTAGAGCTATATTCGGCACTGCACGATTTAGGTCAGCTATACCCTGTGTTAGTCATATGCAGCCAGCTTAATCAATAAATCTCCTCTTAAAAGTTCTTCTGGCCCTGGCCAGTTGGCTCAGCGGTAGAGCGTCGGCCTAGCGTGCGGAGGACCCGGGTTCGATTCCCGGCCAGGGCACACAGGAGAAGCGTCCATTTGCTTCTCCACCCCTCCGCCACACTTTCCTCTCTGTCTCTCTCTTCCCCTCCCACAGCCAAGGCTCCATTGGAGCAAAGATGGCCCGGGCGCTGGGGATGGCTCTGTGGCCTCTGCCTCAGGCGCTAGAGTGGCTCTGGTCGCAACATGGCGACGGCCAGGATGGGCAGAGCATCGCCCCCTGGTGGGAAGAGCATCACCCCATGGTGGGCGTGCCGGGTGGATCCCGGTCGGGCGCATGCGGGAGTCTGTCTGACTGTCTCTCCCCGTTTCCAGCTTCAGAAAAATGAAAAAAAAAAAAAAAAAAAAAAAAGTTCTTCTGTATCCTGCCTTGGTGTCTCTACGTAAACCCGTGGAATGCTAATTTACAACATCAGTAGATACTTGCAACTTAACCTGCAGGATTATTATTGGGGGGGGGGGCTGGTGTGCTTGGGGCTTGTTGGCCTTAAAGGTATGATTGCCCATGTTAATTTTAGTTTTTTTTGTATATCTGAAGAATCTGAACAAATTTCTAAGGATATTGTATAGTGGGTTCAAGGGAGCTACTTGTGGGTTGAGCTCCAAGGGAATTTTACTTCTCAAGTTATCTTGAAACCTCTTTTGTGTCTCAGTTTCTCTCCCTGGATGAATGATACACCGTGAGGACTCTGAGCATTAAGTAACCAGCCTCCCTGGATGGGTCAATTTTTAAATTACAGTTGAATTTGGAAGTCCCTGTGAAGCGACCTACACATCATGAGAAATGCCCTCACAATACCTCCACAGAGATTCTTAGTCCCCTAAGAATACTCAAGATTTGAATGGGAGAGAGGAAGAGTCCCTTATTTTCAGAGCTGAACAAGTCCAGGCTCTCATTTATCCAGCAAAGGTTTTCTTTGTTCAGACTCACAGTTAAGTATTTCTAGTTGAAAAAGGCCAAAATTAAAAACCAGCCATCCATTATTTATCCTGCTGTTTCACAGACCTCACTGCAGTTTTACACACAAACAAGACAATTACAGTACAGAGACATGATCATGACACATAAATAAATCTGATTGATCCTAATAGCAGAGTTGTTACTTGGCCCCCAACTCCAAAGACAATGAACACAGAGTATAGCAATCAGCATGGTAAGACCTTATAGAGTACAAACTAAAGAAACCAGCTTAGGATCCAAAATTCCAGTCTATTTAAATTTAAATGAGTGCTCTTTACATATTTCAGTTTTGAGGCAACAATGCAGGAATGAAACTATTTTATTTAGTTCAAATATTAGAGCCAGCATTTCCAATTTTTGTATGCAAGTATTTAATTCAGGCCTTAAAAGAGCCATATTTTGTCTATGTTTAGTTGATATTATTTTATAGATTTATAAGTATAGGTTAACCAATTAGAATTCAACCTAGGGAGGCTATCCTTAGGCATGGACAAGGTGTTACTCATTTTGTTACAATATTAGATGAAAACTAAACAGACACCAGATTAGACATACTAGAGAGGAACCCAGGATTTCAGTGCACAACCAGAAGAGAAAGATGCCTGCCTGATCTCAGGCAGGGCGTTTAGTGACAGGGGTGCTGGAGGAAGGAACTAGCAGAAGCTCCCTGAGTAAATACACACTCAGCAGCTGCTTGGGAAGCATTATAGTCAGGTCCTCCAGAGTCCCCTAGCCTGGGACTAAGTTCAAGGGAAAGAACAGGGAAGAAACAAAATGATGGTTCAGGGGATTGTAGCTAAAACATTAAAGAAAATAAGAAAAATTCAGGATTGTACAATAACAGTGGAAGTTGTAGCTTTAATAGTATCTGGGTCTCCTAACATTAACCCTTCTTGAAGACAATTTTCCATTAAGGAAAGAGTATGACTCTTCCAAGGTCCAAGAGGAAGAAGTGGAGGATAGGGAGGAGCTGGAGGCTCCTTAGAGGCAAGGGAGGAGGAGAAAAAGGTGTTTTGTCTTCCTTATCGGCCTCCTCAAATTCTTCATCTCCCCCATCATTATCATCATCAGTTTGTTCTAAACTGATGATCTAAAACAGGTTTCACTGAAGTCCAAGTTGGCTAGATAGTGACTGGCAATGGAACACCTTGAATATGTAATTTTTTCAACTTTGTCCTACCTTTTCCTAGTCATGTAGATCTAGACTTCCTAAAGTAGGGAGCCTAGTGCAATGCTTCCCAATTACTTGTAATCATTCCAAAAGTTTTGCCTCATTGGCTTTAGCCCTGCCAGTCTTCAACAATTGTTTTAAGGGACAGATATAGGGACAGCATTTCATAGCACTGTCCCAGTTTGTTGTAAAGTGACCAGCGAGTTCCACAAAGACACCCAGTCCAGATGAATTTTTGAGGAGTTTATTCAATTAAGCCAGCTACTACACAGGGCAAAATCCCAAATCACGTAGGCCCCAATACTATTCTGAGCCTGCTTTTATAGACAAAATCACATAGTGGTTGGGGTGAGTATGGAGGGGTTTGTGATCCCTTTGTCTAGAGGTATACATCACTCTCGTGACTTTAGGATGAGAGCGTGAGTCAGAGTGTAAGAATTCTTAATTAAGGTACATAAACATTCTTTCTAAAGGCTTTTAAGAAAAGAGAAGTGAAGGGATTCTCAGATAAGTTCCACCTTTCTTGCTCTGTAGTTAAATTATGACTTAGCTGACACAGTTGCTCTTGCAAGCCCTTCCTCCTGCAGTCTTCTCTTTCCTTTCTCCACAGAAAGGAGGGGGTAGTAGGCTTGACTTTTCCTCTTTATAATGGCATTGCTAAATGCTAAGTTTTATAGTTTCTTGGCACCTTATCACAAGTTCCCCATTGTTACCCTGTATTGTCCTGAGGATGGCCTTCCAACTTACCCGTGATGGACTAAACTGAGGCTTCTACTTCCCCTCAGGGTCCAGCAGTTATTTCCTTACTTTATCATTCTGGCGATCCTTTTTCCAATCATGGCCCATGTTGGGTGCCCATTGCTGAGATCAGATCAACAATGGGTGTGCATGAGAAGAAGGAGTTGCAGGACTTAAGAAAAACACACAAGACATACATAAAGAAAAGATGTGTACAGGGGACTCCCAGCCTCTTGGAGCGAGAGCCCAGATCTCTGCAGATTCATGGTATTGATTTATTTCTTTCATCAGTAAGCAAGTTAGTAGAGCATAGGCTCAGAAGCAGAGAAGGATGACTAACACCTTGCAGGTATGCAGGAAAGGGTTAAAAGGTTCAGAAGCTTCCACTAAACAATCTTATCAGTGCTTGCTGAGGCAGCGTTCTGTCCCGCAGGAGATGACGTTTCAAAGTTCACACCAAAGACTTGTCTCAGGGCAGCTATCTAATCTCCAGTCACCCTTCTACACCTTCAGTGTCTCAACCATTGCCCCTGGGAATAGGCCAGCCCTTCCGAGTCTCCCCTCTTCCCACTGGTCTTGAGGTGGCTTCTTCTGTGAGTCCTTGGTTACCAGACTTCTCTTCAGCCAGCCTGCAGCTGGTTGTTCAGGTCGATTCTTCCCCAGTTTACTTGTCACCCTAGTGTGGTCCCGGGCAGAGGTGAGTGTAGCCCCCTCTCGTGGTCACCCTGCATCTGACCTGGGAGCTGAGATTTCCAGACCCAGACCTCAGCCCTAGACCTGGTCCTCTGGGGGACACAAGGCCAATGTCCTGTCGTATTTCCCAGGACATTGCTCTGCAAAGCGGGTCAGGGACCTGCTGCCGGAAAGAATCCCCGACGGACAGAGCACAGCTCTCTGATCTCTGGAGTGAGTCTGACCTGCGGCATCTGGAGGCTGGACGGAGCCCGCTCATCGGAACCTTTCCCTGTGAGACACACACATACAGCCTGGTGAGTTCTACCCGGGACCAGGGGTGAACAAGAAGAGAGGACGCTGTGGTCAGAGACAGCGATGTTCAGAGTAGGGTTGTGAGACGAGCAGAGGGGTTTCTGGTTTGTTCTAGTTTGACACCCCACCCCCAAAGTTAGCACTTCTCCCCGGGTCCTCCCTGCTAAGGAAGAGTTCTGGTAGCAACGTGCCTCCCTGGAAGGCTAAGGGGTGTGTCTGTGATACAGTTTTTTTCACCCATTTTCACCCTATTCCCTTTACCAACTGTCAGCCCATTCCCTGTTCCTATGGTCTGTTTCTGTTTTATTATTTTTCTATTTTTTTCTTCCTTTGGAGAGAGAGAGAGACAGAAAGAGAAGGAGATGAGAAGCATCAACTCATACTTGTGGCACTTTAGTTGTTCATTGATTGCTTTTTCGTATGTACCTTGATCGTGGGGGGGGGGCGTGTCAAGTAGAGCCAGTGACGTCTTGCTCAAGCCAGTTACCTTGGGCTCAAGCCAGCAACCCTTGTGCTAAATCAGGGACCATGGAATCGTGTCAGAGTAGCTACACTTAAAGCTGACGACTCCTCACTGATTCTGATGAGCCTGCACTCAAGCCAGTGACCTTGGGGTTTTGAACCTGGGACCTCAGCATCCCAAGTCAATGCTCTGTCCACTGTACCACCATCAGGCAGGGGGATCTGTTTCTGTATGTTGTGTTTATTCATTTTTTTCAAGATTCTATGTATAAGTAGTATAATCATATGCTACTTGCCTTTCTCTGTCTGACCTATTTCACTCAGCATAATGCCTTCCTGGGTCTTCCATGCCATCGCAGACGTCAAGATTTTTTATCTCACCATCTGCTGCCACCTTCGGGAGGGCTGCACTCTTGTTCCAGTTCAGTCATAGCCAGACTGTAGAGAGTCTTCAAAGCACGGGCTCTGCAGCACTGAACATAGGTAACTCGCCCCACACAAAACGCTGTCCTCTAGGAAGGTGATTAAAAAATTGTATCATTTGGCCTGACCTGTGGTGATGCAGTGGATAAAGCATTGACCTGGAATGCTGAAGTCGCTGGTTCAAAACTGGGCTTGCCTGGTCAAGGCACGTATGGGAGTTGATGTTTCCTGCCCCAACTTCTTTCTCTCGATCTCTCTCCCCCCTCAAAATTGAATAAATAAATCCTTAAAAAATCTTATGTTAGCCAGAAATAACTAAAGTGGCATGAGAAACTACGTAATTTTAATTTATGGAACATCATTGACCTCCTCTTTGTCACTTTCAACCAATTAAGGAAGTGCTCACAGGTCCCCTGACCTGGCAGGGACTCCCAGTCTAGGTATCTCATCTCTGCTCACTGAAGACACCCTGCCAGATAGTTATCTAAGGAAGACCTAGGGCCGTCCCAGCTGACGTAGGGACCATTTGCACACACATGTTCTTTCCCTGTGGAGACAGGACAAAGGCCTATGAAATATTCAAGTCACTGTCAACTCTTTCTGAATGACACATGAAAACTCATTGAATCTCTTCTGTAAGACTCACCTGGTCTTTGTACTTCTCTTCTCTCTGCTCCTAGCAACATGCCCTCCATGTTTGAGAGAGCTACCAAGGCATTGGTCAAGGAGATTGGAGACAAAGAACTGAAGCCTGTCAAATGCTTGTTAAATGCCACCAAAATATGTCGGTTTTCCATAGTAGCGAGGAAGAAGGCTCACTCACTGTTCTGGGAACTACCTGACATTCCACTTGACGTCTCCCTCTTGCACATCCTCGAACCAGGCACTTCAGCCCCAGGTATTGTCAGCCAGGGGCGTAGGAGGCCAGGGCTGTAAAGAAAGGTCAGAGAAAAAGGGTGGAATATGTCACACATTTTGAGACCCCCACACAGGGGGACCTCAGGATCGGTCTCGCTTATGGGCAACGGGAAAGGAACTAAGATTATTTGAAAACTTTACTAACTATGAACACAAATTCATTTAATACTGACAGCAGCATCATGAGCCAGGAATATGATCTCCAGTTTACACAACAATAAATAAAAGCTTATGAAATAATTTATTATAAGTTACATAACTGGGAACTGGGAGGAGTTGGATCAAACCCAAGCCTGTCTGGCTCCAAGTCCCAAACATTTACTGCTTGTGAGCCCCTCTCCTGGGGCTGACACTGTGCCTGGAGAGATGTTGTGGGTCTCCTGGACCCAGGTGCAAGTGACATCATCATTTCTCAGGTGTAGGACATCATCCCTGTCATCCAGCCCCTGGGTGGACACAAACACTGTCCTCAGTGGTAATGTACACTCACAGGATGAATTGATGAGTTAGCTTTCTGGCTGAGAGACTCAGTTGAGTAGGAGGGTGGGGCGATGAGGGCTCAGTCGTTCCGTCTCCATCCATCTCCCAGCTGGTCCCGAGGGAATTCCGGGCTAACGCTCAGCCCACCTTGTCTGGTTCAGATGGTGCCGTGAAAGCTCCTGTCCTCTTCAGTGACACTGTGTTCAAGAAGCAGCAGGCGGGTGGCAATATGGATGCTGGGGCAGGTGTGAACTTCTCGGAGGAGGCCACTCAGTGCCATGGGTCCTCCTTCGAGTATCAGATTGTCACCACCCCACATGAAACCTGGACAGAACTTCAGAAGAGGTGAGGACACAGGAGGGGAAGGAGCTGGTCAACAGCCCCCAAGCGGTGCTGTCCTTGTGGGCAAGGGGGTGTCTGATAGACTTTGTCCTGAGGTTCAGAATGAAGAGAATGGCATGTTTGATCGTGCGGCTCTTCTGGGCATTCATACATTCATTCATTCACTAATGGTTATTAGTTATCTAATAAATATTTATTAAAGCTGCAATTATCCATTCCTATACTATCTATTGTGAGGTGAGAATTGAGTCATGACAAAACAGGTAAAAATTCCTGTCCTAAAATGTATTTAGTGGGGCAGGGGACATGCAGTGAGTGAGAAAATAAGCAGTAAAGAAGAAGTTAACAAAGTAATAGTTTAAGGGAGACAGTGGCTCTGAAACTTTGATTAAATAAAGTTCTCCCAGTGTCTTAGGATTTAATTGAACTCGGTGCCCATTGAAAATACAGATCTTCAAATATCCTGTAAGGGCTCATGTCAGAAGCCGATCAATAGCTGCTGGTTGACACAGTCACAGCAAAGAAGAGGCACAATGATACCTCCCCCTTTAACTTTCTGAATTAATTGGTTTTTTATCCCCCCTTTTCTGGGTTTGTGTGCTATCATTTATGGCACAGGGATAATAGCCCCGTGCTTTCCCTGCAGATTCTCAGTGATTTCTTTGGAAATGAGACAGAGGGTGTGAATTCCACAGAAAAGCCTGTAAACCCCCTTGCCTGGGCCCATAGACATAGGAGGCTGGCTATGATATCCCCCCAAAAGAGCTAAGTCTGTGGGAAAATTCCATCCTATAAATTATGTTAGGGAAAAATGGACTGTGACTTATGAATAGTTAGGAAACAGGTAACTATACACAAAAACACCTTTGAGCCTTCACCTAATCCATTACTTTACCTCCCTAGCCTTTTCATATAATAGAATAGAAAAACTTTCCGTTCCTCTTACATACCTGACCTTCAGGTGGTGGAACACTCTGAGAAAAATAAAGTTAGAACTTAACTAGTATATGAATATAGTAGACAAATACAATTTGACTAGACAATAGGCCATTAGGTAAGGTAGAGTTATTAATCAGCACTGACCTTTTAGAAGCTTGCACAAAAACCGTTGTTGCTGTTTACAAGTCATTGTATAACTATATGTACTTAGAATGGCTTACCGCCTGATTTATAGCTTATAGAAATGTACTAACCTGTTTCTGAAATATTTACCCATACTGAAACAAAAACAATTATTATTATTATTATTATTTTTTTTTGTATTTTTCGGAAGCTGGAAACAGGGAGAGACAGTCAGACAGACTCCCGCATGCGCCCGACCGGGATCCACCCGGCACGCCCACCAGGGGCGATGCTCTGTCCACCAGGGGGCGATGCTCTGCCCCTCCGGGGTGTCGCTCTGCCGCGACCAGAGCCACTCTAGCGCCTGGGGCAGAGGCCAAGGAGCCATCCCCAGCACCCGGGCCATCTTTGCTCCAATGGAGCCTTGGCTGCAGGAGGGGAAGAGAGAGACAGAGAGGAAGGAGGAGGTGAGGGGGGAGAAGCAAATGGGCGCTTCTCCTATGTGCCCTGGCCGGGAATCGAACCCGGGTCCCCCGCACGCCAGGCCCACGCTCTACCGCTGAGCCAACCGGCCAGGGCCAAAAACAATTATTAATCAATGAATTCTTCATACCATGTGATTGTAACTTAGTGTATAAAAATAAAGCTATACTAGCCATTGGCAGAGATGCCTGGCACATGAGCTAAAAGAATTCGGCTCTCTCACTCGTTTCGTGCCGACACTGTCCATTCCTGTGGGACCCCTGGATCCACCCCAGGGCGGGACCCCGGCAGGCTCAATAAGGAACTGATGTCCTTATGTGTTTTAGAAACAGAGCTTCCAATTTAAACAGTATTCTTGTCAATGCAAAAAGTTACTAAATTAAGCATTTAATTAAAATCACACTCAATTTAGAGACTAACAGTAACTTTAAGAGGGCAAGGCCCCATCTCTGTATTTCTGGTGTCTTGTAAATAAGACTCTTATTAGAACTTACATTTACAGAGACTGTCAATGGTGTAAAAGAGTATTTGGGTTTCCTTAGCTCAGCGGTTTTGAACCTGTGGGTCGCGACCCCGGCGGGGGTCGAACGACCAAAACACAGGGGTCGCCTAAAGCCATCGTAAATACATATTTCATTTAAAAATGTAATGTATCGGAAATACATATTTCATTTAAAAATGTAATGTATCGGAAATACATATTTTATTTAAAAATGTATTGTATAATAAATATGTATTTTCCGATGGCTTTAGGCGACCCCTGTGTTTTGGTCGTTCGACCCCCGCCGGGGTCGCGACCCACAGGTTGAGAAGCGCTGCCTTAGCTGTAGGAAAACAAAATAAAATTTGTCCTGGAAAATTTTTTAGCAGTTAAAGAGGTTTCAGTTTCATTGATGCATTTTATTATCTACCTCCAAGAAAAAGAAATAAACCCGACATCAAAACTTGAAATGGGAAGAGAAAGGCAAGGAGATACTTTTAACGAATGGATGTGGGGGCAGGACCTGTGTTTCGCCTAAAGTTACAGGGGTCCTCGGGTTACAACAGTCTCGACATATGACGTTTCAAGTTCACGACACTCACTCCCATTACAACTCTAAGGAATTGAGACGTGAGTGTTTCGGCTTACAGCATTAGCACTGTACATACAGACCACGTGGGCGCAGCAGTTTGTTTGCACACGGGAGAAGAACACGCAGTAAGGCGGCATATGAGTGAGGGAGCTGGCGTCCCCCAGTACGCTTACCTGCGCCCTTGTGGTCCGTTAAAAGCGCAAGTGTTCGTTCGGTGTTAGGTTAGTATGTGTTTCAACTTACACCAAAATTCAGGTTACGCCACTGCCATAGGAAAGGAACTGTGCTCTTCCTGGTCCTGAGGAGGCTAACCCAGGGTGACCCAAGAGGATGCCTCTTACCACTCTGACCCTCCCCTCTCCCAGGAAACTGAGGGGCCCAGAGCCGTCATTTCTGGAGGCGTGTCAAAAAGCAGCGATGAACCTGTATGTGGTGACGGAGACCGTGGAACTGATTAAGGATACTGAGCTGAAAGATCGCAGCAGTGGGAGTATCGTGGGAAAATTCTCTGTCAATCTGAAAATATGTGGCAAGGTAATGCGGTGGGTACACCTATCGATACAATAGGAACTACATTGAATTGTGTGGTATGACACCAGCTTTTGGTGCGTGATGGACTCTGGCAAACCTGAAGGGGTGACTGCCACACTGTGTCCATGTTCAGTTTATGCTGAAGGAAATGAGGGACCATTGCAACAGCAGACAAGAAATATCTGACTTCTTCCAATATGCTCAGACTTTTATTTATTTATTTGTTTGTTTATTTATTTATTAATATTTTTTTGTATTTTTCTGAAGTGAGAAGCAGGGAGGCAGAGAGACAGACTCCTGCATGCACCCCACCCGGGATCCACCCGGCATGCCCACCAGAAGGTGATGCTCTGCCCATCTGGGCTGTTGCTCTGTTGCAACCAGATCCATTCTAGTGTCTGAGGTGGAGGTCATGGAGCCGTCCTCAGTGCCTGGGCCAACTTCGCTCCAATGGAGCCTTGGCTGCCGGAAGGGAAGAGAGAGAGAGAGAAAAAAAGGAGAGGGGGAAGGGTGGAGAAGCAGATGGGTGCTTCTCCTGTGTGCCCTGGCTGGGAATTCCTCAGACTTTTAATATGTTTTCTTTATCTGCAGTGAGAATTCATCGATATAGGATTTTTAACTTTTTTTTCCCCCAGAGACAGATTGAAAGTCAGAGAGAGGGATAGACAGGGATGGACAGACAGGAACGGAGAGATGAGAAACATCAATCGTTAGTTTTTTGTTGCGCGTTGCGACATCTTAGCTGTTCATTGATTGCTTTCTTATATGTGCCTTTACTGTGGGCCTTCAGCAGACCGAGTAACCCCTTGCTCGAGCCAGCAACCTTGGGTCCAAGCTGGTGAGCTTTGTTCAAACCAGATGAGCCTACGCTCAAGCTGGCGACCTCGGGGTCTCGAGCCTGGGTCTTCTGCATCCCAGTCCGATGCTCTATGCATTGTGCCACCACCTGGTCAGGTGGATTTTTAACTTATTTTTGTTCACCGTGCTTGGAGTTCTCTGAGCTTCCTAGATCTGTGTTTTGGTGTCTGACATTAATTTGGGGAAATCCTCAGTTATCATTGCTTGAATTATTTTTATTCTGTTTCTCTCTTTTCCTTCTATTCTCATTACATGTATGTTACCACTTTTGTAGATGTCTCACAATTCTTGGATATTATGTTTCATTTTAAGTCATTTTTCTCTTTGCTTTTCAGTTTGGAGATTTCTTTTGAGACATCTTCAAATGCAGTGGTGTTTATTACACTTGTGTCTGGTCTGCTAATGAGCCAATCAAAGGCACTCTTTATTTCTGTTGTAGTATTTTTTATCTCTAGCATTTCTCTTTGATTTTTTCTTTAGAGTTTCCATCTCCCATCTACTCTTGCATTTTGTCTGTTTTCCATTAGATCTCTTAAGATATTAATCACAGTAGTTTAGTATTCCCGAATGATTCTAACATTCCTCTTATATCCGAGTCTAATTCTCAGCTTTCTCTGCCTCTTCAAACTGTTGTTTGTAGCCTTTGAATATGCCTTGTAATGTTTTTGTTGAATGTTGGATACAAGCTATGTAATAAATGGAACTCTGGGCCCTAGCCAGCTGGTTCAGTAGATAGAGCATCGGTCTGGTGTGTGGATGGCCCAGGTTCCATCCCGGGTCAGGGCACACATGAGAAGTGACCATCTGCTTCTCTCCCCCTCTCTCTCCCCATTCTCTCTGTCTTCCCCTCTTGCAGCCCGTGGCTCAATTGGTATGAGTGTCAGCCTCAGACGCTGAGGATAGCTCGGCTGATTCGAGCATCAGCCCCAGACAGGGTTGCTGGGTGGATCCTGGTCTGGATGCATGCAGGAGTCTGTCTTTCTATTTCTCCTCCTCTCACTAAAAAAAACAAAATAAAGTAAAAGGAATTCTGGTAAATCATACTTTAGAGAATGGTGGTTCAATATGAGGAGGGATGATTTCTCCAGTCCCTTGAATAGATCCCAGTGTTTTGTGGGTTTTTTTGTTATTGTTGTTATAAGTTTTTTTTCTAACGAGCCTGTGCCCTGGTCTGTGAACTCACAAGTCCTCTCAGTATTCTCTCCCCACTTTTATGTGACCAGACAGTGAGAGGGAGCTAATGTTGCTTTATCCCTGGCCCTGCACGGAAGGCTAACACAGGCTGGAATCGAGTGACTCCCTTTTAGCTATTGCTTCGGCTCTTATAAGTAGGAAAACAAAACCCTCATCATCAGAGAAAGTGACCAATTATACGTGAATCTGAAAAAATTCAAATGATTGCCATATCAACCTGAGACTGAGGGACGTGAAGGTAAATATGGGGAAACAGGGAAAGAGCAGGAACTAGAGGTCAGGAGCCAGGTGGGCGAGGGAGGGGGCTGCTGACTCCTTTCCTCATGATTTTCCAGGGGTGTTTGACATTTAAAACCACACGCATGTATGACAATGTTACCTGGTTTCTGTCCCCAGAGTGGAGGACAGCGAAAGGGTCACAAAGTGAGTGAGAAGAAGCTGACGGTGCCGCAGGGCTCGGTGCTGGCCTACAAGAGGAAGCAGCTGGTGATCAAGGAGGAAGGCTGGGGTGAGCAGAGGCTGGAGCAGGCAGGTGGGGGCTGGGTCTGCTTCCCCTGGGGGGAAAGGAGAAAGAAAGGACCATGATCGGGCAACCTGGCTTCTCCACCTGCTCAGAGAGAGAAGCAGCATTTCTCAGCTGTCCAGGGCACACACACCCCACCACCACTGCCACCTCCAAGGAGGACCCACTGAAATGTTGTCCTGGGGAGGTAAAGAGACGGTGTCCTCCATGGAGAGGGAGAACAGGATATCTAATGCAGGGGTGTCCACAGCACTGGGTGAAGTGTGATCGTAATCCCAGCCATGTCTGTTCCAGGTCCCACCACTGTCAGCACCTCACCTGGGACAGCCAGAGAGCCCCACCCCTTGGTTACCCATAATGCCCTGGTAAAGCCCATGAAATATTAGCACAATCATGAACAGAACCACGAACTCCTTAACCACATAATGCAGGATTGTATTTGCATCTCTCTCTCCCTCACGAGTCTCAATACACAGTTTTCCCGACACCCACACCCACACACACATTCTCTCTCTCTCTCTCTCCCTCTCTCTCTCTCTCTTTCTCTCTCTCTGTTCCCTATAGAATCCTCAATGCAATATCTGGTCTAGGGAAAGTCCTGCTGTCAATGACCTCCTGTCAGTGACAATGGGTAGAATAAGACTAAACTCTCCAATCTTGTGGGGTCATTGGCTCCACTCAATCTTTAAAAATATGTTTATGTGTTGACAAGGGTGAACTAAATGGAGTTAGACTCAAAAGGCTAATCTCTCAGTAGTGCCTGCATGTCATGTCCTGACCACTAGGGGGCGCGTGGGGCTCGTCTGTTTCCACAATGCAGGCTTAAGGGTCACTGGAAGGAACCTTTACAAAGAGTGTCCTAGTGCAGGAAATGTTACACTTCCATAAATTAATTTTATTTTCTCAAATCGGAGGGAAGAGTAACACAAAGAGCAGTTCAATAATTTGCCATAGCGCTTGCTGTGTACTTTGGAGAAGATCAGAATCCCTCTGTCCCCATCTGATCTATGAATGGAAATGAGCCCTTCTCCCCAGAGCTGAGGGACATAAATGTCAGGCAAAGTGGCTGAGCCACATCCACCTTCACTCTCTCCAGTTCTCCTGGGTCCTTCCCCTGACCTGACCACAGGGTCAGGTCTCTGCCGTCTCATTACCCCTCACCCGAGTGTCCTCTTCCCACAGTCTGTCCCCTGACAGCCCACTTCCATAGAGAATGGTCCACACTGCTCCCCCCCCTCCCTGGCGTCCGCACTTGACCCACTGCAGTCCGTCCTCCAGGGAATTTCCTCCCCGTGGTCATCATCAAGCACACCTGACCACGCCCTCCTTGGAGCTCCTCCCCCTGGACACTGCAGCACCGTGATGGATGGTCTCCTTCTATGGGGCTGCTTCCACTCTGTCTCCTTCCTTCATGGCTCCTGTCCCCTGTCACACACTTAGATCTGATATTAGCCAAGTTTCAGAACCCTGAACTTTCTCTACGTGAAATGTGAGGTCGCCCAGGGAGAGGGCAGGACTGGGAGCAGACACGGGAGGGCGGGGCCTCCAGCAGGTGAGAGAAAGGGCAGCAGGAAGGACCCATGTCCTTCCCTGGTGAGGGCAGCTCTGCAGTGAGGGATTAGAGAGCATCACCGTCACCCCAGGGGCTTATTGAAAACGCAGGTTCTAGCTTCCTATTCAGGAGCCCGATTCAGAAGTCATGGAGCGAGGTCAGGGGTTCTGGTTTCCACAAGCATCCCTGGTGATTCTGAGGCGAGGGGTGCCCAGGCCACCCCGAGAGAAGCAGCTACACCTGGCCTGGAGGAGGAAGTCTTAGAGGCTGCAGGTGAGATCAGCAGGGATGACCTGGGCTCTGCTGACCTGGCTTCTTCCCACTCAGACATTCTTCACATCTCAGAGGATAATCGGAAAACCTTTCCCCCAGGTGAGCTGGGCAGGGTTTCTGCTTAGACCTCAGGCCCCGTGATCCCCTGACCCCCTCGCACACCCATGAACATGGTGCTGGGGCCTCAGCCCAGGTAAACCTTCCCCAGCTGGGCTCCTCCAGCCTGTCCTCCTCTCCCCTGCTGTGACCAGACAGGGGCCCTGGGCACAGGGAAAGCCAGTCTCCTCTGAGTGTGTGTGAGTGTGAGTGTGTGAATGTGAGTGTGTGTGTGAGTTGGGGGAGAAGAGCCTAAGCTACTGTGAGTGATCACTTCTGTTTCTCTTTCTTGTGGATCTGTCGGTAGGATTTCTCTGCTTAAACAAATGGATGTTTTTAGAACCAGGTAAGTGGGATTTGTTCCCTCCATGGGGCCCCATTTTGCACAGTGGAAACCTCCTGTGATTGCCTTTGCTACCCTCCGCTGAGCACTGGGCTCTGGCCCCAGACGAAGGGCAGTGGTGGGTGGGAAAGAGAGTGTTAGGGAGGCGGGGCAGCTTGTAGAGAACCCGAGAGTTTTCAGAGACTCACTCTTGGGTGGGGAATACCACTTCTCTTCTAGGCAGCAAAGGACTGTCCATCCACCAGATGTCTCTGTTTGCTGGGCGTGGGGAGGGGTCCTAACTACTCACTTGGGGGGGTGGCCAGAGTGCCCCTCCTTTTTCCACTGAGACCCGGGGTCCTGGAAAAATCTCTGCAGGACGGGAAAGTCAGGAAGGGTCAGGACGGTGGAGGGATGGACCAGGTGGAGCAGATGACGTTAAGCACGAGGGAGGAGGCTGAGATGGAGAACCCAGTGGTCTCTAATGCACATTTGGAGGATGAGGAAATGAGACCCCTACTTGCCTTTCTCTTTCTTTCTTTTTTTTTTTTTAATAAATTTTTATTAATGGTAATGGGATGACATTAATAAATCAGGGTACATATATTCAAAGAAAACATGTCTAGGTTATTTTGTCATCAAATTATGTTGCAAACCCCTCGCCCAAAGTCAGATTGTCCTCCGTCACCCTCTATCTAGTTCTCTGTGCCCCTCCCCCTCCCCTTAACTCTCTCCCTCCCTCCCTCCCATGTCCTCCCTCCCCCCCCACCCTTGGTAACCACCACACTCTTGTCCATGTCTCTTAGTCTCATTTTTATGTTCCACCAATGTATGGAATCATGTAGTTCTTGTTTTTTTCTGATTTACTTATTTCACTCCTTATAATGTTATCAAGATCCCACCATTTTGCTGTAAATGATCTGATGTCATCATTTCTTATGGCTGAATAGTATTCCATAGTGTATATGTGCCACATCTTCTTTATCCAGTCTTTTATTGAAGGGCTTTTTGGTTGTTTCCATGTCTTGGCCACTGTGAACAGTGCTGCAATGAACATGGGGCTACATGTGTCTTCACGTATCAATGTTTCTGAGGTTTTGGGGTATATACCCAGTAGAGGGATTGCTGGATCATAAGGTAGTTCTATTTGCAGTTTTTTGAGGAACCACCATACTTTCCTCCATAATGGTTGTACTACTTTACAGTCCCACCAACAGTGAATGAGGGTTCCTTTTTCTCCACAGCCTCTCCAACATTTGCTATTACCCGTCTTGTTGATAATAGCTAATCTAACAGGAGTGAGGTGGTATCTCATTGTAGTTTTGATTTGCATTTCTCTAATAACTAATGAAGCTGAGCATCTTTTCATATATCTGTTGGCCATTTGTATCTCTTCCTGGGAGAAGTGTCTGTTCATGTCCTCTTCCCATTTTTTTATTGGATTGTTTGTTTGTTTGTTGTTGAGTTTTATGAGTTCTTTGTAAATTTTGGATATTAGGCCCTTATCTGAGCTGTCGTTTGAAAATATCAGTTCCCATATAGTTGGCTGTCTGTGTATTTTGATATCAGTTTCTCTTGCTGAGCAAAAACTTTTAATTCTGATGTAGTCCCATTCATTTATCTTTGCCTTCACTTCTCTTGCCATTGGAGTCAAGTTCATAAAATGTTCTTTAAAACCCAGGTCCATGATTTTAGTACCTATGTCTTCTTCTATGTACTTTATTGTTTCAGGTCTTATATTTAGGTCTTTGATCCATTTTGAATTAATTTTAGTACACGGGGACAGGCTGTAGTCGAGTTTCATTCTTTTGCATGTGGCTTTCCAGTTTTCCCAACACCATTTGTTGAAGAGGCTTTCTTTTCTCCATTGTGTGTTGTTGGCCCCTTTATCAAAGATTATTTGACCATATATATGTGGTTTTATTTCTGGGCTTTCTATTCTGTTCCATTGGTCTGAGTGTCTATTTTTTTGCCAATACCATGCTGTTTTGATTATCGTGGCCCTATAATATAGTTTAAAGTCAGGTATTGTAATGCCCCCAGCTTCATTCTTTTTCCTTAGGATTGTTTTGGCTATTCGGGGTTTTTTATAGTTCCATATAAATCTGATGATTTTTTGTTCCATTTCTTTAAAAAATCTCATAGGGATTTTGATGGGAATTGCATTAAATTTGTATATTGCTTTGGGTAATATGGCCATTTTGATTATATTTATTCTTTCTATCCAAGAACAAGGAATATTTTTCCATCTCATTGTATCTTTTTCGATTTCCCTTAACAATGCTTTGTAATTTTCATTATATAGGTCCTTTACGTTCTTTGTTATGTTTATTCCTAGGTATTTTATTTTTTTTGTTGCAATCGTGAAGGGGATTATTTTTTTGAGTTCGTTTTCTAATATTTCATTGTTGGCATATAGAAAGGCTATGGACTTTTGTATGTTAATTTTGTATCCTGCGACCTTACTGTATTGGTTTATTGTTTCTAATAATCTTTTTGTGGAGTCCTTTGGGTTTTCGATGTATAGGATCATATCATCAGCAAAAAGTGATAGCTTTACTTCTTCTTTTCCGATATGGATGCCTTTTATTTCTTTGTCTTGTCTGATTGCTCTGGCCAGAACTTCTAGCACCACGTTGAATAAGAGTGGAGAGAGTGGACAACCCTGTCTTGTTCCTGATTTAAGGTAGAAAGTCCTCAGTTTTATGCCGTTTAATAGGATGTTGGCTGATGGTTTATCATATATGGCCTTTATCATGTTGAGATATTTTCCTTCTATACCCATTTTGTTGAGAGTCTTAAACATAAAATTGTGTTGTATTTTATCAAAAGCCTTTTCTGCATCTATTGATAAGATCATGTGGTTTTTGTTCTTTGTTTTGTTGATATGGTGTATTACGTTAACCGTTTTGCGTATGTTGAACCATCCTTGAGATTCTGGGATGAATCCCACTTGATCATGATGTATTATTTGTTTAATATGTTGTTGTATTCGGTTTGCCAGTATTTTGTTTAGTATTTTAGCATCTGTATTCATTAGATATATTGGTCTGTAGTTTTCTTTCTTTGTGCCATCCTTGCCAGGTTTTGGTATGAGGGTTATGTTGGCCTCATAAAATGTGTTTGGAAGTATTGCTTCTTCTTCAATTTTTTGGAAGACTTTGAGTAGAATAGGAACCAAGTCTTCTTTGAATGTTTGATAGAATTCACTAGTATAACCATCTGGGCCTGGACTTTTATTTTTGGGGAGATTTTTAATAGTTTTTTCTATTTCCTCCCTGCTGATTGGTCTGTTTAGGCTTTCTGCTTCTTCATGACTCAGTCTAGGAAGGTTGTATTGTTCTAGGAATTTATCCATTTCTTCTAGATTGTTGTATTTGGTGGCATATAATTTTTCATAGTATTCTACAATAATTCTTTGTATATCTATGATGTCTGTGGTGATCTCTCCTCTTTCATTTTGGATTTTATTTATTTGAGTCCTGTGTCTTTTTTCCTTGGTGAGTCTTGCCAAGGGCCTTTCTCTTTCTAGGAAGAATACCGAACTGCTTTTGGCAAGGTGCGTGTTTACTAAGAGGACCCTGCGTTCTGGGTAGGACACTGTAAAGCTCAGAACCCAAATTGGAGGTTTCCTAGCAACCCAGAAAACTGAGCTTTACTTTCAGTATTACACTTTGGTCAACCCAATTTTCATTCAGTCGCTCATTTATCTGTTTGGTCGTTCATTCATTTGTAGAGTCTTGGAACAAACATTCATTGAGGACTCACTAGGTTTAGGTCTTATTTGAGAACTGGGATAGGACAATGACCAAACAAATGCCTGTCTCCTTGGAGCTTCCATTCTAGTGACTTCTCACTGTCAGATCACCTTGAGGCCACCACAGGTGTCCTAGCAGAAGAGGAGAGCCCTCAAATCAATGTTTTGGTTACTTTTTTATGGACCCTGAATATATAGGCACAGTTGCATGCAGTAGCAAGCTCTTTATCTTTATAAATTCGTATAATTGTTCTTAGAGCCTCATTTTAAAGTCCTATGTCGACTCGAGCATTCTCTCCTGTGGAGTCCAATCTAGAATCCACATTACTTCAAACATGTCTAAGAAATGAGCACCTGCTCGGTTACTCCCTCTTCCTGTGACCCCTTCCCAGAGCCCCCTCTCTCCTCCTGCATCCCCCCCACTCACTCAGCTGAGATGTTCCGTGTCTCCAGCCAATCACGACAGCTCCACCCCAGAGCTCCAACGTGCCATCTGCAGAGATGCTTTGGGTCAGCGGCTTAAAGGGAAGGGGTTTTTGCTCGTGTTGTTGGGAAAGGAGTGTTCTAATCTGAGGATTGTCTCTGCTTTCTGGTTGGCATTAATGCCCGAGAGCAGATTGCAAGCATCTACAAGAGGAGATTTCCAGGAAAATAGAAGAGACTCAGCTCTCAAAATGCACTAAGGGCGCTGTGTTCTCCAACATCCAGGCCATGCTTGGGGACCGAAAGGCTCTTCAGGACCTCATGGGCATGGTGAGGGGACCCACTGCCACCTGAGGCTGATCAAAGTTATAAACAGGGGGAGTTGTGGAGATCTGGTTGCCGGGATGTATGGGGAAGAGAGGATGGGGGTAACCTTAGGGGATGACGGATGTCTGAGATCGGGAACTATGTCCCTATGTCCCATGACCAGGGTGGGGAGTGCCGCCCTACAGACTGAGGGTGATCTGTATCCCCTGGGCGTGCATGGAGCCATTGCCCCTTACTCCTTGATTAATGACTTATATACACAGAATTACAAGATGTTATTATTGTCATCATTAATAATACCTGTCTCCCATAGCTTGAACAGAAACCCTTGGGTCATTTGAGTGGCCCTGGTGGCATCATCCTAAATGAACTTCAAAAGAATTCAGACTATCCCTGGGGCAAGCCAAAGGACTTCATCCTTTACCTGCTTAAAGCCATAATGGGTGAGTATGATTTGGAGGAAGAATGGGGGAGTCATATGGTTGGTCCCCCAGAACCCCCGAAAGGGTGGCATTAGATGCCACCTCGCGTAAACCCTTCAAACATCGTGACCTTTTACCCTCACAGCACATTCCTGTCCCAGATCAGGAGGGCTCAGGGGACAAACATGCCATGTGACACAGACTTGAGGTCTGGGGAGACCTCCCCGCTTTCTCCTGCGTACCATTGGGGTGATGCACCCAGGCTGTGGCCCAGGACCCACCCTCTGCCCGTGCTTTGTGGTGTCCTGGGCACCATCCCAGGAGCAAGAGGACTTTCCAGGGCAGGAATTGGACCTTCAAGTCTAGCGCGTTTTATTTCTGTGCCTTGAAGTTTGCCTCTTAAAGGTCTCTCAGTTCATGTAGGGAGAGGGTCATCTGACTCTTTCTTCAAATGTCCCCCTGTCCTCAGTGCTGAGTGACATCCAACTCGGTCTGCTGGCCTGTTCAATGGAGAAGAAGATCCTCTCCCAGCAGCGGGACCTGGTGAGATTCCCCGGGGCAGTGTCCCGGGAAGACGGGAGGGAACCAGAGGGAAGAGTGATTCTGAGAGAAGCGGGAGGACTGGGGTTTCTGCATGGAGGGAGCCGAGACCCCATGTGGCCCTGGGAAATCGGGGCTGTGTCTCCCTCTAGAGCCGGCCAGTGGGCACGTGTCTACTTTGGGGCAGGTCTCAGTTTTCATGGTGACCCCTTAAGAGAGCCCCCTCTCCCTGTTCTAAAATAACCCTATGGGATTACTGTTTGGGGAGGTCAACGTATGTGTGTTATACTCACATGCTTACCATTTGCAAATTGTATGCTCTCCTCACAGATATATAATATCTAAGTATACCTGTGAGTATAGACATAGGTGTACACGTATGCATGTTACACACACGAGAGTAAACATACACAATTCCAAGCACACTGTGTTCTGCAGGGTAAATGTTAGTGTCACTACCTAGTATTGAGGGACCAGTGCTCAAGGATTTCCCATATGTGTCTGTGGTCACACTGATCACAATGCAGGACAAGGACATAACTCTGAAGCTCCTGCCCCTGTAGTGTCCCTGCATGACCCCTGGCTCTTGGGACCGAAGGTTCTCTCTTCCTGACCTCAGAGACTGACCTGTCACATGTGACACTGTTTCTTCAAGGTGCGGAGCATCCTGGAGCCCAACTTCCTATGCTCTGGGAGCGTCCCCTTCACCCTCAACCCCGAGCTCCTGGCCCCGCTCCAGGGGGAGAGTTTGTCCATCACCTATGGCCTGCTGGCCGAGTGTGGCCTGAAGATGGAGCTGAACAGCCCCACGTTAGCCTGGGAGCCGGAAGCCAAGGAGCCCCTGTGCGCCCTGTATGGGGCCCTCTGCATTCTGCAGCATCTGACTGAGGCCTCAGCGCCCCCTGGTGGGCAGGACTGGGAGTTTGTCCTGTGAGGCTGGCGTCAGTCCTGGTCCTGTCTTTTGTTAACAACTCCAAGCTGTTCTCTGTATTTTTATGAGACTGTGGTGTTTAAAATATTTCTTATATAAGTGATATACAGACTTTGTGTTTGTCTGTTTGACTTAATTCACTTGCCTGAAGGCCTTCAAAGTTTTCCCATGTTGTCACAAAGGGCAGGAGAGTGGCTGCTGGGTGGGGGAAGGATGGGAGGAGGCACGCATGGACGTAGGGAGAACACTGAAGCAGTCTCTCTCATTGTCCAGGCCCTCCGTGGTATGTTTTGACCCTTTGAGTAGTGAGTGTTTTTCATGCTCGCTGACCCTGGGAGTTAGTTTTTTTTTTCAAAAACTGAAATTAGTCCCAGTTACTGTTTTATTAACTTAAAATCATGGTTGATAACCAATTTATGGAAACAAGAATAATATACACTTGCCTTTTTTTAATGTTGCCTTACACATTTTTAAAATGAAAATTTTTGTTATGATCATACTCTGGATGGTCAGGAGGCACAAGGACGTACGTGAACATTCGTACTACTCAAAGGGCACTAGTTAAAAAGTGGGTATATTTAATTTTGGTTTAAATAGATCCCAAGAACACCTTGGGAATATAAGTATCTAATTTATCTTTTTACCTATCTATCATCTATGTATCATGTCTATCTATCTATCTATCTATCTATCTATCTATCTATCTATCTATCTATCATCTATCTATATCTATCTATATCTATGTATCTAGCTATCTAGCTATCTAAACTCTACTGTAATGTATATAGAATCATTTCTTTCTGGTTCTTCTATTGAATGACCATAAGTGGTATATTCTCATGCATTTCCAGTTTGTGCCACGAGGTGGCAGCACTGTCACAGCAGGAAGCCTGGTGGTGAAAGGCAGTCTCCTCTCTCCTGCCTATCTTCCCCCATCTCCTCTTTTCTTCCCCTTTGGCTTCCTCCTTGGATTAGGCTGGGAGAAATAAGTCTGTGGGCACATGGGTCAACACTGGCTTCTTTTTATATCTTTTAGAATCTTCCTTTTAAACACAACATTGATTGTATTAAATGACTCCCTTAAAGAACTCTGGGAGGGAAGATCTGAATACTGGGGAACTTGAGCTATTTCCAGGGTTTCAGAAAAGTGCTCACTGGTAAAATGCCCACCGCTTCTACCGTGATTATTACAGAATCTGTGATAAATTGGTTTGCCTGAGCTGACAGAGGCACAGGCAATGTAGAGTTCTGAATGTCTGTCCATAAGCAGGGTGTAAAGCCAGTATCCACGGCCACTATCACAGCTGCCTGGCCCATGCAGGTTCGCACTGGATTCGGACAGTTGGTAAAGAAACAACGGAGCCAAGAACTGGTGGGCTATTATCTTTAATCCTAGCTTGCACCCTGTGGGCAAGTAAAAACACACTCTGGGCTCCAAAACCCACTCATTCAGTGCTCACAAAGCTACTGACTTATTCAAGTTTCCTAGAATCAAAGGTTCTAGCTCACCAGCCTTATTCACCTCTGTTTCCCATCTCCTTCCTTCTCTCTGCCCAAACTCTGCACAAACTGGCTTCTCCCTCAGCACTCCAACATCTTGGCTGCTTTTCTTGCCCTCCTCCATATGGCCTTTCCCTGCTTTCCTCTCTAATGCTAATCTCAGGAACCAAGAGAGAGCAAGCTCCTGGTCTGCCCCCATTTTATAGTGTAGAAATCCAAACCTTTTAATCAAATATACAAACAAGTAAGTCTCTGATACAAAGTCACTTATCTGAGGCATAATGGGATTTCTCATGAGAGTGCACCACCCCACATCAAAAAGGGTGGGAAAGGCTTAGTCCTAAAACCAAGCCCCAGGCTACAAGGATCCTGCCTGCCCACAGCCTGTCCCCAACACACATTAATGTAATCATTCCAATCCCAAGCAAGAAGGACAACTAATATTATCACCTGGGTGACAGGCTTCTACGTGGGCAGCACCATCTTTAACAAAGTGAGCATAATATATTTTATATGCCCAACAATCCACCGCTATGCTCACTTTATTGCCCATAATTTACACCGCTAGCATCCCTGTGCAAGGAAATTAGGCACATTACACAAATTACAACAATGTGACAAATCATACAATTTCAGCAATTACAAAGATACACTTCCAGTCTCTGAGCACTTTGCCAAAAGTGCAAAATGTCCTCGGCCTTCTTTCTAGCCATAGGAAAAGCTTCCCGGGACAGGGGAATGCTTCCAGCAAAGCCGCCCCCCCATCCCCATCAGGGTATTTCACATTGTCCATTATCTGTAAGTCCATCCAGCAGAGGAGCCAGTGCTCACTTTGGTCATAGTCCAGGAATCAGTCCACGCACATGGTGGGAATCAGTCCACCCCCCTCATCCCTGCCATCTCGGCAGGTCTTACACTGTCCCAAAGAGGAGCACATGGCAATGGCAGTCAGCATTTCCATCTCTGCTCTGGAGAGCATGATGGCATTCACCCCTATGTCCCAAAATTGCAAAACTACCAGGGGCGTAGTATAAACTCCTTGCTGCTGGGCTCTCATCTTTTGGAGACTGCGGATTGCAACTCCAGCCCGATTATCCTCATCCTCCAAAGAGGAACTGAAAACATCAGCTCCTGCTGTCGGACATGAGCCCTGGGCCGCTGCCACTGTCTGCTCCATAGGCCTTGCAGCTCCAGGTCCGGCCTCAGCCCCGGCCTCCTGCCACTGCTGGCTCTCCACAACATCCCGGGCAATTTCCAACTCACAAATCTGTGAATCCTCCTCCAGCAGCTGCTCCATTTCCAAGCGAATCTCACAAACCTGGTCAGTCTCATTCTCCGGTGCTTGCTCCAGCTCCAGGGTCGGCATCTCTTTCTCCCACATTTGCTCCTGTGACATTCGAATAAAAGCTATAAAATATATTAATAGGCTTTAGAAATAACTTCAAAGGAACTAGTCCAGTAAACAGGTGAGCCCAGACTCCCAGGATGGCTAGGAGCTGAAGAGTCCTTGAGATAGAGAAGTCGTTAGACTCCCAGGATGGTTAGGAGCTAAGGAGTCCTTGAGATAAGGAAGTCACAAGAACTCCTAAGACAGTAAATGTAACCACATCCTAGGGGATAGATAGGGATATTTCCAGCTGGGGCTTTCAACTGTATGACTGGTTACTAAGGCACGTGACTAGAATTTAATTTGGGGGAGCCAATTGCTAAATGCCAAATTTGCTTCTGTATGAACTGCTTGCTTGCTACGCTATAAAAACCCCTAGACTGTAGGCGCTAGGTGTGGCTCTTGTTACTACCACTCGAGTCCACCCCTGCGCAGGTTTTTTATTTTGTTTTGCACTCTAATTCTTTTGGCCATAAAGATTTGTCTTAAACTCTCCAAGCGTCTCCAGTGTCTGTTTTACCCGGCGAGTGCTACAGCTCCAGCTCCTTCCACTGCTCGGTTTGCAGGTCCCGGGCAGCCTCTTCCACAGAGCTCTCAGTTTCCTCATGCATGGCTGTAAAAGTCAGCCAGGCTATGGTCCCCAAAAGTACAGCCATGGGGAACCATAACAGTAGCCAGTCCTCTACTCCAATGGTCCCCAACCCCCAGGCTGTGGACCGGTACCAGTCCGTGGCCCATTTGGTACTGGTCCGCCGAGAAATAATAAATAACTTACATTATTTCCGTTTTATTTATATTTAAGTCTGAACAATGTTTTATTTTTTAAAAGTGACCCAATTCCCTCTGTTACATCTGTCTAAGACTCACTCTTGATGCTTGTCTCAGTCACGTGATACATTTATCCATCCCACCCTAAAGGCCGGTCTGTGAAAATATTTTCTGACATTAAACTGGTCCGTGGCCCAAAAAAGGTTGGGGACCACTGCTCTACTTCACTGCTCCAAGGTGGTGGTGGTTCCATACTGATCTGTATCAAATCCTGCCACAGACTACGCCAAATGTAAAGCCTATAGCCAGGGCCACCATCACAGCCACCTGGCCCATGCAGGTTTGCATTAGATTCAGACAGACGGTAATGAAACAATGGAGCCAAGAACTGGTGGGCCATCATCTTTAATCCTAGCTTGCACCTGGCGGGCAAGTAAAAACACACACTGGGCTCCAAAACCCACTCATTCAATTCTCACAAAGCTACTGACTTATTCAAGTTTCCTAGAATCAAAGTTTCTAACTCTCCAGCCTTATTCACCTCTGTTTCCCATCTCCTTCCTTCTCTCTGCACAAACTTTGCACAAACTGGCTTCTCCCTCAGCACTCCAAGATCTTGGCTGCTTCTCCTGGCCTCCTCCATGTGACCTTTTCCTACTCTGCTCTCTAATGCTAATCTCAGGAACCAAGAGAGAGCAAGCTCCCGGCCTGCCCCCATTTTATAGTGTAGAAATCCAAACCTTTTAATCCAATATATATACAAGTAAGTCTCTGATATAAAATCACTTATCTGAGGCATAATGGGATTTCTCATGAGGGTGCACCACCCCACATCAAAAAGGGTGGGAAAGGCTTAGTCCTAAAACCAAGCCCCAGGCTACAAGGATCCTGCCTGCCCACAGCCCGTCCCCAACACACATTAATATAATCATGCTCATCCCAAGCAAGAAGGGCAACTAATATTATCACCTGGGTAATGGACTTCCACGTGGGCAGCGCCATCTTTAACAAAGTGAGCATAATATATTTTATCAGCCCAACGCAGGGTAATATCTGATAGATAAAATGGCTGCTCAGCCTGACTAGGCGTTGATGCAGTGGATAGAGTGTTGGACTAGGATGTGGAGGACTCAGGTTTGAAACCCCGAAGTTGCCAGCTGAGCCGGCTGAGCACTGGCTTGAGTGCAGGCTCACCAGCTTGAGCGTGGGGTTGCTGGCTTGAGTGTAGGATCATAGACATAACCCTGTGGTCACTGGCTTGAGCCCAACGGTCACTGGCTTGAGCCCAAGGTCGCTGGCTTGAGCCCAAGGTCACTGACTTGAGCAAGAAGTCACTCACTCTGCTGTAGCCACACCCCTCATCAAGGCACATATGAGAAAGCAATCAATGAACAACTAAGATGCCATAATGAAGAATTGATGCTTCTCATCTCTCTGCCTTCTTGTCTGTCTGTCCCTATCTGTCATTCTCTCTGTCTCTGTCACAAAAATAAATAAATAAAAAATAAAAGAAGGCTACTCAGCCACCACATTTCTTAAGAACAGTGCAGGCCTGAGGAGTAAGAAGGACCTGCCTTCTCAGTAATCCGGCTCAGACCTCCCCTGTAGCTGGATGCTGATAATTATGACTGGATTAGGGTGCAGACAATTTCGAGGAACTGTGGTGCCACTCCCACCACAGACAGAAGATGCAGCTGCCTTTGCCCATGACCCTTTGACGAATCCATATAACCCCTGCCCCATCCCTCCTTGGCGCTGACACCCTTTGCTGGTCTCAGCCCGCCTGCAACCAGGCGTATTTAAATAAACTTTCTTTTCGGAGCACACCAGCCTCCTGTTTTTGGTTTGGGCGGCGGACTCTGCCTGTCATTCTGGTGCTGAAACCTGGGAGGTGTGGCCAGACTAGTCGGGGCTCTGACCCTGACTCCAGAAGGGTGAGGTTTGCATCTGGGGGAGCAGCGAGCAGTGGCAGCTCATCTCAGGCTTACCCCCGGAACCTGCCTCCCTTGCCCGTGGGGTTGTGGGACTAGTACCACCTCCCTCACGTTTCACCTTGCCATGTCCACACCGGACAACAATCACATTCGGGTGAGTGATTCTAGCGGCTCTATAAGCAGGGACTTTCCAACCTCTCCTGCATCTCTCATTCCTCCATCCAGGATGGTTTCAAAAATCCAACATTGGTCAGGAGGGGTTCCAGGCGTCTGCCAGGCATTTGCCTCGGCTGGACTGCGGTACCGGGACTCCTGGAAAGAGGCCAGCCTCCATTCCCAGTGGGCCTGAGACAGCGGGGACGCCTGCCTCGCCCGAACGCTCATCCACCGTCCAGGACAGTCCGTTCCCTCCTTGTAGACGCTAGACGCTCACCCCCCACAGCATGGGGAACTCGCAGCAGCCATCCCCAAGACAACGCCTCTGGGCTGCCTCCTAAGACACCTCCGGACCCTGGGTTTAGTCCTGGATCTCAGGCCAAAGCGCCCTATTTTCTACTGCAACACCGCTTGGCCTCAATATGAACTGGACGATTTGTCCAAGTGGCCTTAATACGGCACTTTGAGTTTAACGTCCGGACTGACCTTAATTTTTGCTGGCGAAACGGAAAGTGGCCTGAGTCCCCCTGAGTTGAGGCCTTTCTTGCACTCAGGTCACACCCCACGCTCTGTGATTCTTGCTCTCCCTCTCAAATCTCTCTTCTCCACTTAAAACGGAAGGATCTCCCTGCTCCGGGGGACCCTTCCTGTGTTTCTTCCTTCGATCCTGCCAACCACAGACCCCCAGCCCGCCTCCTCCTCCTGCTCCATCCGCCCCTCAACCTCCTGATGCCCGACCCCCCCCCACAACCAGACACCCCCCTCCAGCCAGCACCCCACTGAAAATCCCGCTCTCTCCCTCTCGCCTCACGGAGGCCCTTCCGAGATATACCACCCTAGACCCTCTAGTGCAGAAGGCAACTAGTCCTTCACGTGCGTTTCATTTCTCAGTAGTGCCCAACATCCGGTGCAAATGACAGGAGTTAGAGGGAGGCCCTCAAACCCCTCAGTGGATCTCTGACATCTGGCCTTTATGGTCCTTAATGACCGAGACGAGGAGGCAGAGACACAGAAGGGAGGTGAACACCAGGTGTTGCTGCTGCCATCAAGGGCCCGCAGGGCCAGCAGTCCTGAAGCAGTCAAAACGGACCTCGGACCTCGGGCCAAAATACGGTAACACCCAACCGGCGCCTGTTTCCAGTGCAGCCATGAGGGTCACTGGGCCAGCAGGCGCCCTAATCCAGGCAGCCCTGAAGCCTCGCTTCCTCGGCAGTGGGCCCCACTGGCAGTGGGACTGTGGTGGGACCTCTCTAGGTAAGACCCATCCCTTCTTAGGCAGGCCGGCCCCTCCCTTCCGGAGCTGACCGCCTGGCCGCTGAGACTGCAGGTGCCTGAGGACGGAGGAGCTGACAGGCCTGGCCGCTGAGATGCAGGTGCCTGAGGACAGAGGAGCTGACAGGCCTGGCCGCTGAGATGCAGGTGCCTGAGGACAGAGGAGCTGACAGGCCTGGCCGCTGAGATGCAGGTGCCTGAGGACAGAGGAGCTGACAGGCCTGGCCGCTGAGATGCAGGTGCCTGAGGACGGAGGAGCTGACAGGCCTGGCCGCTGAGATGCAGGTGCCTGAGGACAGAGGAGCTGAGAGGCCTGGCCGCTGAGATGCAGGTGCCTGAGGACAGAGGAGCTGAGAGGCCTGGCCGCTGAGATGCAGGTGTCTGAGGACAGAGGAGCTGACAGGCCTGGCCGCTGAGATGCAGGTGCCTGAGGACGGAGGAGCTGACAGGCCTGGCCGCTGAGATGCAGGTGCCTGAGGACAGAGGAGCTGACAGGCCTGGCCGCTGAGATGCAGGTGCCTGAGGACAGAGGAGCTGACAGGCCTGGCCGCTGAGATGCAGGTGCCTGAGGACGGAGGAGCTGAGAGGCCTGGCCGCTGAGATGCAGGTGCCTGAGGACGGAGGAGCTGACAGGCCTGGCCGCTGAGATGCAGGTGCCTGAGGACGGAGGAGCTGACAGGCCTGGCCGCTGAGATGCAGGTGCCTGAGGACAGAGGAGCTGAGAGGCCTGGCCGCTGAGATGCAGGTGCCTGAGGACAGAGGAGCTGAGAGGCCTGGCCGCTGAGACTGCAGGTGCCTGAGGACGGAGGAGCTGAGAGGCCTGGCCGCTGAGATGCAGGTGCCTGAGGACAGAGGAGCTGAGAGGCCTGGCCGCTGAGATGCAGGTGCCTGAGGACAGAGGAGCTGACAGGCCTGGCCGCTGAGATGCAGGTGCCTGAGGACAGAGGAGCTGACAGGCCTGGCCGCTGAGATGCAGGTGCCTGAGGACGGAGGAGCTGAGAGGCCTGGCCGCTGAGACTGCAGGTGCCTGAGGACAGAGGAGCTGACAGGCCTGGCCGCTGAGATGCAGGTGCCTGAGGACGGAGGAGCTGAGAGGCCTGGCCGCTGAGATGCAGGTGCCTGAGGACGGAGGAGCTGACAGGCCTGGCCGCTGAGATGCAGGTGCCTGAGGACGGAGGAGCTGACAGGCCTGGCCGCTGAGATGCAGGTGCCTGAGGACGGAGGAGCTGACAGGCCTGGCCGCTGAGATGCAGGTGCCTGAGGACGGAGGAGCTGACAGGCCTGGCCGCTGAGATGCAGGTGCCTGAGGACGGAGGAGCTGAGAGGCCTGGCCGCTGAGATGCAGGTGCCTGAGGACGGAGGAGCTGACAGGCCTGGCCGCTGAGATGCAGGTGCCTGAGGACGGAGGAGCTGACAGGCCTGGCCGCTGAGATGCAGGTGCCTGAGGACGGAGGAGCTGACAGGCCTGGCCGCTGAGATGCAGGTGCCTGAGGACAGAGGAGCTGACAGGCCTGGCCGCTGAGATGCAGGTGTCTGAGGACAGGAGCTGAGAGGCCTGGCCGCTGAGATGCAGGTGTCTGAGGACGGAGGAGCTGACAGGCCTGGCCACTGAGATGCAGGTGTCTGAGGACGGAGGAGCTGACAGGCCTGGCCGCTGAGATGCAGGTGCCTGAGGACGGAGGAGCTGACAGGCCTGGCCGCTGAGATGCAGGTGCCTGAGGACGGAGGAGCTGACAGGCCTGGCCGCTGAGATGCAGGTGCCTGAGGACGGAGGAGCTGACAGGCCTGGCCGCTGAGATGCAGGTGCCTGAGGACGGAGGAGCTGACAGGCCTGGCCGCTGAGATGCAGGTGCCTGAGGACGGAGGAGCTGACAGGCCTGGCCGCTGAGATGCAGGTGCCTGAGGACGGAGGAGCTGACAGGCCTGGCCGCTGAGATGCAGGTGCCTGAGGACAGAGGAGCTGAGAGGCCTGGCCGCTGAGATGCAGGTGCCTGAGGACGGAGGAGCTGACAGGCCTGGCCGCTGAGATGCAGGTGCCTGAGGACGGACGCCCCCACGAGCATCACATCTGCGGAGCCTCGGGGAACCTGGGTGGTAGCAGGTAGGCGGGTTTCTCACTGACACAGGGCAACCCACTCTGCTTTGCCTGAACACAGAGGTCCCCTAGGGACTCGGGGATCTCGGCTGTGGGAACTGACGGCCAGGTCTCCCAGCCCCGTCCACTGCTCCTCTGTCCTGCCCTTTAGGGGCCCAGACCTTTGCCCATTTCTTTTTAGTTTTGCCCTCACTCCCCACACTGCTCCTGGGACGAGACATCCTGTCTGAGCTGCAGGCCACCCTCAGTGTCCATACTGCCCCTGAGGACATGCCAGACCCTTCCGGGTTAGCCAACCTCCTACTCCTCTTACAAACAGCTGGGAGTCACTTACCTGAACCCTCCCGGCCTTTCCCAGCTCCGTGGTCACCCCTTTGTGTGACATCGAAACCCCTTCAGTAGCCCGTCACCATGTCCCAGTTCAGATAAGGGTTAAGGACCCCAATCAGTCCCCATCCCAGAAACAATATCCCATCACAGCCCCTGCACAACAAGGGCTCAACCCATTATCACTCACCTGCTCCTAATGGACTCCTCCGCCCCACTAATTCCCCTTTCAGTACCCCAGTCCTCCCTGTGAGAAAACCTGACGGATTCTATCCTTTGTTTCGGACCTTCCTCTCATCAATCAGGCAGTACGTGGTAAGATACTAAAGAATTAAAAAGTTAATATTACTATTTTAGGAGAAAAAGTCAGGTCTCTTGTCCTCTTCTTTCTGTAGGGAGTGAGGGAAGAGAAATGTGAAAATTTCCTGGCTTACAGAGACATACTGTATAGGAAACCCCCTTTTTACTAGGAAGCTTAAAGGGCATTGTATAATTTGGGCTACGCATACAGAGAGATTTTGTAAATATGATTTTTATACTTGTGTGTAATTTGCACCAACTCAGGGTAGACGACAGCATTATATTGTAAATAGAAAGATTTTGTGCCAGGTTTTGAATAGAAGTAGAAAGAAAACTTGAATTCCCTCCTTTCCCCCATACCTGTGAGGAAAAGAATAAACGCCTGGGCAGGTGTGGCGGGGGCGGGGGCGGGGCAGGGGGGGCAATTAAGCAAAGCCTGTCCTTTCCCTTTGTTTCTTTCAATGGGCCATTCACGGGTGCTTATCCCCGGGTGCCATGTAGGCTCCCCTCCCATCCTGAAGAAGGATAGTTAATGTATCATATACACCTCTAGACAGAGGGATAGCAGGTGAACACTGAAAGATTTGGGAATGTCTTTTAATATATAAAACAACATTTTTCACTATTGTGTTACCTTACAAGTTTTAATATATAGAAATTTTTTTAATAAATCTTATAGACAAATGTTATAAGCTTGCTAATGTATTGTGTCATCTTCCCCTCCTCCTCCTTTTCCCGCCAACCTATGTGTGATCAAAGGTATAGGGGTCCCCAATCTTCTTACACAGGGGGCCAGTTCGCTGTTCCTCAGACTGTTGGAGGGCTACCACATACAGTGCTCCTCTCACTGACCACCAATGAAAGAGGTGCCCCTTCCGGAAGTGCAGCAGGGGGCCGGATAAATGGCCTCAGGGGGCCACATGTGGCCGGCCTGTGGGGACGCCTGGAACCTGCCTCAGGGCTATAGTCTGGATGGCACGATTTGGGTCAGCTTTGCCCCATGTTAGTCATATGTGGTTGGCATATTAATAAATCTCCTTTTAATAAAACTCCTTAAAAATTCATTTGAACTTAGTGTCTCTATATAAACCTGGTGGAACGGTACTTTACAACAGTACAACCCTTACACCCGCTTGTTCCCAACCCATATACTACCCTCTCCCAATTTCCAGCAGGAACTTCTCACTTGACAGTACTAGACCTAAGAGATGCTTTCTTTACTCCACATGGCTGCTCTAGGACAGAATACAGATGTGGAAAGGTACCAAAGAATTGCAAAAATTAATATTAATTTTTAGAGGAAAAGTCAGGCTTCTTGCCCGTCCTTTCTTTAGAGAATGGAAGGAGAAAAATCCAGAAGCTTTCTGGCTTGCAAGGATGACTGGTGCCGGGGTCCAGCCCCGGGGGGGAAATCAGGGGTCCCACAGGAAGAGACGGCGTCGGCGAAATCGAGTGAGAGAGCCGAATTCTTTATTCTCTGGTTAGCATTTACTGCCAGGCATCTCCCGCAATGGCTGGTCTAACATTACTTTTTATGCACACACACTAAGTTACAATCACATGGTATTTTGAATACATCATTGTTTTAGTTTCACTATAGTTACATATTTCTAGATAACAGTTAATTCATATCTATAAGCTACAAGTCAGGTGGTAAGTTATTCAAAGTACAGTTATACAATAGTAATAATAATATTGGTACAAATTTCTAAAAGATTAGTACTAATTAATAACTCTATTTTACTCTTGTTGTGAGTCAAGGGCACAGAAAGAGATAGCAGACGAAATCATCAAGGACTAGCAAAGGACCACCGCTTGCTCAGGCAAATAGCCTTGAGTTCATGTAGTGTCCTAATTCTTTTTTCACAAGACTACAAAAGGCTAGCTATTAAGAAACTGACATAGTATAAAGAGTAATTTTTACTTAAAGATACATAGAGTGCACCTGTAAGATAGCTAGTAGCAACATAATATCAGAAGGCATTAGTTGCTATTGCTGCTATGAATCCCACCACATTCCTCTCCTTATTCTTGGAAAATACAAAAATCTCATGAGAATGTTTTACTGAGAAAATCCCAGCAACTGTCTTCAGTGACAAAACAAGTCTTTTAACAAAACATTCTTTACTAGCCAGCTGCACTTCTATTCAAGGCCACGCAACAGGCCACTCCACTACACTTTACCTAAGATTCTAATGTCTAGTTAAACTTTATTTATTTACTATATTCATATACTAGCTAAGTTCTAACTACATTCTTTCTAACATGATTAATAAGAAGAAATTCTCCTACAAACTTAACCCTTTATGAGGGATATCATGGCCAGCCTCTTATGTTTATGAGCCCAGTTCAAGGGGCTTACAGGCTTTTCTGTGGAACTTACACCTTCTGTCTCATTTCCAAAGAAATTACTACGAATCTACAGGGAAAGCACGGTACTATTATCCCTGTGCTACAAATAATAGCACACACCCAGAAAAGGGGGGAATATAAGGCCAGATTAATTCAAAAGATTAAAGGGGGAAGTGTCGTTGTGCCTTTCCTTGCGGTGACTTTGTCAACCCGCAGCTGTTGGTCTTACTGCGGTGACTCTATCTTCTTTTGCTGTGACTTCGTCAACCAGCAGTTATGGATCTTCTCCTGCTGTGACCTAGTTAGCCAGCATTAGTGGATCGGCTCCCGACAGACTGGGTCATTTAGTTTAACTATGGAATAAAGATTATCTGAAAAACTTTCTTTCCCTTTCAATAGGAGACAATGTTTGCATGCCCTACACTGATTTTAACTCTCCCTCCCTTCCTGGAGTCCTGAGAGTAACATATACCTCTAGCAAAGGGAGGGGAGAGAGACACTGAAAGATTTGTGAATGTCTTTGATATGTAAAATGACATCACTGTTGTGTTACCTTGAAAGTTTTAGTGCATTTTATAGATCCTCTAGACCCGTGATGGGGAACCTATGACATGCGTGCCAGCACTGTGTAGCTATTTTTGATGACGTGCAGCCGCATGCGGCCGCATAGCAGAGAAGTATGGGGCCACATGCCGAGAAGGACATTTCATCCTCGGCTCCTGCACAGCCAGGTACAGCAGCCAGGAATAAAACATTTGCTGTAGTGTAGACACTCTGTGCCGGAGGTCTGTAGGCCAAAACATTTTTGTTATTTAAACTATAAATATTGTAAAATTATGGTTTTTTTCTTGAAGTGACACACCACCTGAAGTATGCTTGGTTTTTCGGGGAATTTAGATACACCAAGCTCAAAAGATTGCCCATCACTGCTCTAGACAAATGTTATAAGCTTGCTAATGATTGTGTCATGCTCCTCCTCCTTTTCCCCCAAACTGTATGTGGTCAAGGGTATATAACCAGCCTCAGAGCTATATTCGGCACTGCATGATTTGGGTCAGTTATACCCAGTGTTAGTCATATGCAGCCAGCTTAATCAATAAATCTCCTCTTAAAAACTCTTCTGTATCCTGCCTTGGTGTCTCTACATAAACCTGCGGAACGCTACTTTACAACACAGGAGAGAACTTCCAGCTTCTTACGTGCTCCCTTGCCTTCCTCGCCTGCATGGTGATGGATATTTGAATAACCTTAGACCAGGGGCCAAAACCTTTCTGGCTGAGAGAGCCATGAACACCACATATTTTAAAATGTAATTCCGTGAGAGCCATACAATATGTTTAACACTAAGTACAAGTAAATGTGTGCATTTTATGTAAGACCAACACTTTTAAAGTACAATAAGTCTCTGAATTCTTTTAAATAACATTGTTATGCTGTTGCTAACCAATGATGAATAAAGTACTTCTTACCATTAATGCGACTTCTGGTGCTGCATGGTTTTGCTGATGGCTTTGTAGTCTGGTTGATACATGGTGAGGTTAAGCTTCATGCAGGCGTTGAGACTTCCATCCATTAAACGTGATCATAGGTTGGTCTTAACATTCTTTAGATGTGAGAAAGACTGCTCACATGCATACGTAGAGCCAAACATTGTCAGTACAGCCATACTTACATGCTGCAGTGTGTGGTATGTGACAGGAAGCACGTTCCAAGTTTTGACAATCAGCTGGTCCGCGGGTTAAAGTTTTTTCATCTCTCTCCACTTGTGTTTGCTCGCCAACTCTGCTTGCTGTTGTGCAAGTCCTTCCAAATCTTCATCCAGTGACTTGAACTTATTCACCCACATGTGTGAGGCCTTCAGGTCAGCAGCTTGTAGCTCAAAATCTCTGACGGATACACCAGGGATGTAACTTAGGTCGGTGCTGTCCACTGCACACTCGTGTGGATGGGTGATGAACTTAAAAATATGAGTGCGCTCACAAAATTCTCCAAATCGCGCTTTGCATGACTGCAGGGGATTAGATATGAAGCCCGCTAGCTGCTGGAGATCAAGATGTTGAGTAGAGTCACTTGCTGTGCATGCATCTTCAAACTCTCCCAGTTTTTCAAAGTGTAGTAAACAACCTGTTTCAATGTCGGCAATGAAGAGTTCCAGCTTGTTTTCAAATGCAAACACTGCTTGTTGAAGGGATAAGACTGTATTTCTAACACCTTGCATTTTCACATTGAGTTGGTTCAGATGTTCAGTCATGTCCATGAGATAGTAGAACTTCAGGAGCCACTCAGTGTTAGCTAACTCAGGATGCTCAACATTTTTCATTTTAAGGAGAGTCCAGATTTCTCTCAGACAAGCCGCGAAACGGGTGAGCACCTTCCCTCTTGACAACCAATGCACATTACTGTGCAGAAGCAGACCAGGATAATTATTCCCAACTTCATCCAGCAGTGTTTTAGACTGGTGATCATTTAAAGCTCAGGTAACAATAAAGTTGACCACCTGAATGACCAGTGACATCACCTCACTAAGCTGCTCACCACACATCTGAGCACAAAGCGCCTCCTGATGTAGGATGCAGTGAAAATTTGGGATGGGTCTCTTTTCATGTTCACAAAGAAGTGCTACGAATCCTCTGTTTTTCCCCACCATGCACCGAGCACCATCAGTACACACCGAAATAAGTTTATCCATTGGTAGATATTTTCTTTAGAGAACTCAGTGAAAGACTTGAATAAATCCTCCCCTCTTGTTGTCTCTTTCATATGCAAAATAGCAAGACTTTCCTGAGTGCACTCATATTTTTAAGTTCATGCTGTCACTGACAGCATATCTTGCAATCACGCTGAACTAGGATAAATGGCTAACGTCTGTTGACCCATCCAAAGTGAGAGAAAAGAATGGTGCTGCATTTATGTCCTTCACTTGTGTTGCCTCAATTTGATTTGCCATAATGATGGTATGATCGTGAACAGTTCTTGCCGACAGAGGAATGGCTGTTATTCTTTGATTATCTTGTCTTTATCCAAAAAGTTGCCAAAAAGTTCATTGGCAACATCAGTCATGAATGTTTTGGCATACTCCCCATCTGTGAATGGCTTTCTGTTTCTCACAATTGCTAAAGTACGACCAAAGCTAGCCGAATTCCAGTCACCTTGTTGGTCCAAACACAAAGTTGCTGCTGACTAGCTTGCACTCTGCACAGTAGCTTTTGACATGCTTTCTCCCTGCTGTCCCGCGCTGGATATTTTTTTTTATTAATTTTAAAGCAGTGATGTTGGTAAATCAGGGTACATATGTTCAGAGAAAACATCTCCAGATTATTTTGACCTTTGATTATATTGCATACCCCTCATCCAAAGTCAAATTGTCTTCCATCACCTTCTATCTGGTTTTCTTTGTGCCCCTCCCCTCCCTCCCACCCTCTCTCTCTTGACCCCTCCCCATGCCCCCCCTCCATTACCATCACATACTTGTCCATGTCTCTGAGTCTCATTTTTATGTCCCATTTATGTATGGATTCATATAGTTCTTAGTTTTTTCTGATTTAATTATTTCACTCCATATAATGTTATCAAGGTCCATCCATGTTATTGTAAATGATCTGATGTCATCATTTCTATGGCTGAGTAGTATTCCATAGTATATATGTACCAAAGCTTTTTAATCCACTAGTCCACTGACAGACACTTAGGCTGTTTCCAGATCTTCGCTATTGTGAACAATGCTGCCACAAACATGGGGGTGCATTTCTCCTTTTGGAGCAGTTCTATGGTGTTCTTAGGGTATATTCCTAAAAGTGAGAGAGCTGGGTCAAAAGGCAGTTCGATTTTTAATTTTTTGAGAAATCTCCATACTGTTTTCCACAGTGGCTGCACCAGTCTGCATTCTCACCAGCAGTGCAGGAGGGTTCCCTTTTCTCCACATCCTCATTAGCACTTATTCTGTGTTGTTTGTTGGTGAGCGCCATTCTGACTGGTGTGAGGTGATATCTCATTGTGGTTTTAATTTGCATTTCTCTAATGATTAGTGATGTTGAGCATTTTTTCATATGTCTTTTGGCCATTTGTATGTCCTCTATGGAGAAGTGTCTATTTATTTCTTTTTCCCATTTTTGATTGAGTTGTTTGTCTTCCTGGTGTTGAGATTTACAAGTTCTTTACAAATTTTGGTTATTAACCCCTTATCAGACGTATTGTCAAATATGTTCTTCCATTGTGTAGTTTCTTTTTATTCTGTTCTTATTGTTTTTAGCTGTGCAAAAGTTTTAGTTTGATATAGTTTCATTTGTTTATCCTGTCTTTTATTTCACTTGACCGTGGAGATAATTCAGCAAATATATTGCTCCAAGAGATGTCGCAGAGCTTACTGCCTATGTTTTCTTCTAAGATGCTTATGGTTTCACGGCTTACATTTAAGTCTTTTATCCATTTTGAATTTATTTTTGTGAATGGTGTAAGTTGGTAGTCTAGTTTCATTTTTTTGCAGGTAGCTGTCCAATTTTCCCAACACCATTTATTAAAGAGGCTGTCTTTACTCCATTGTATGCCCTTAGCTCCTTTGTCAAATATCAATTGTCCATAAAGGTGTGGGTTTATTTCTGGGTTCTCTGTTCTGTTCCATTGATCTATATGCCTGTTCTTATGCCAGTACCAGGCTGTTTTGAGTACAATGGCCTTGTAGTATAACTTGATATCAGGAACTGTGATACCTCTCACTTTATTCTTCTTTTTTAAGATTGCTGAGGCTATTCATGTTCTTTTTTGGTTCCATATAAATTTTTGGAATATGTGATCTATATTTTTAAAGTATGTCATTGGTATTTTAATTGGTATTGCATTGAATTTATAAATTGCTTTGGGTAATATAGACATTTTAATGATGTTTATTCTTCCTAACCATGAGCATGGTATATGCTTCCACTTGTTTGTATCTTCCTTGATTTCTTTTATCAATGCTTTATAATTTTCTGAGTACAAGTCTTTAGTCTCCTTGGTTAAATTTACTCCTAGGTACTTTATTTTTTTGGTTGTAATAGCGAAGGGGATTGTTTCCTTAATTTCTCTTTCTGATTGTTCATTGTTGGCGTATAAAAATGCCTCTGATTTTTGAGTATTGATTTTATATCCTGCCACTTTGCTGAATTCATTTATCAGGTCCAGTAGTTTTTTGACTGAGACTTTAGGGTTTTCTATATACAATATCATACCATCTGCAAATAATGATAGCTTTACTTCTTCTTTTCCAGCTTGAATGCCTTTTATTTCTTCTTCTTGTCTGATTACTGTGGCTAGGACTTCCAGGACTATGTTGAAGAAGAGTGGTGAAAGGGGACACCCCTGTCTTGTTCCTGATCTTAAGGGGATTGCTTTTAATTTTTGCCCATTGAGTATGATGTTGGCTGTGGGTTTGTCATAGATGGCTTTTATCATGTTGAGGTATGTTCCTTGTATTCCCATTTTGCTGAGAGTTTTGATCATGAATGGGTGCTGGATTTTATCAAATGCTTTTTCTGCATCTATTGAAATTATCATGTGGTTTTTCTCCTTTTTGTTTATGTGATGAATCACATTTATTGATTTATGAATATTGTACCAGCCTTGCCTCCCCAGAATAAATCCCACTTGATCGTGGTGTATGATTTTTTCCATATATTGTTGGATCAGTTTGCTAATATTTTGTTGAGGATTTTAGCATCTACATTCATCAGAGATATTGGCCAATAATTTTCTTTCTTTGTGTTGTCTTTGCCTGGTTTTGGAATCAGAATTATGCTCACCTCATAAAAGGAGCTTGGAAGTCTTCCTTCCTCTTGAATTTTTTGAAATAGCTTGAGAAGAATAGGAGTTAGTTCTTCTTTGACTATTTGGTAGAATTCACTTGTGAAGCCATCAGGCCCAGGACTTTTCTTTGTTGGGAGTTTTTTTTGATAACTGTTTCTATCTCATTTGTTGTAATTGGTCTGTTTAGGTTTTCTGATTCTCCCAGATTGATTTTTGGAAGATTGTATGTTTCAAGGAACTTGTCCATTTTATCTAGGTTGTCTAGTTTTTTGGCATACAGTTCTTCATAGTATTTTCTTACAATATTTTGCATTTCTGTTTTGTCAGTTGTTATTTCTCCACTCTCATTTCTAATTTTATTTATTTGAGTCCTCTCTCTCTTTTTCTTGGTGAGTCTAGTTAAAGGTTCATCGATCTTGTTTACCTTTTCAAAGAACCAGCTCCTAGTTTCATTGATCCTCTGTATTGTTTCTTTAGCCTCTATGTCATTTATTTCTGCTCTGATCTTTCTTATTTCCTTCCTTCTACTACATTTGGGCTTTACTTGCTGTTCTTTTTCTAGTTCTTTTAGATGCAGGGTTAAGTTATTTATTTGAGCTTTTTCTAGTTTCTTAAGGTGTGCCTGTAGTGCTATGAACTTCCCTCTCAGTACTGCTTTTGCTCTGTCCCATAAATTTTGAGTTGTTGTATGCTCATTGTCATTCATTTCTAGGAATTTTTTTATTTCTTCTTTGATCTCATTGTTAATCCATTCCTTATTTAACAACCTGCTATTTAGTTTCCACGTGTTTGAGAATTTTTGAGCTTTTCTGTTGTGGTTCATTTCTAGTTTCATGCCATTGTGATCAGAGAAAGTGCTTGATATGATTTCAATCTTCTTAAATTTGTTGAGATCACTTTTGTGCCCTAACATGTGGTCTATCCTAGAGAATGTACCATGAGTACTTGAAAAGAATGTATATTCTGCTGCTTTAGGGTGAAAGGTTCTTAAGATATCTATTAAATTGAGTTGATCTCTTGTGTCCTTTAAGTCTGCTGTTTCTTTGTGAATTTTCTTTCTTGAGAATCTATCTAGTTATGATATTGGGGTATTGAAATCCTCTACTATTATAGTATTGCTGTTGATCTTGCCCTTTAAATCCATCAAAGTCTGCTTTATGTATTTAGGTGCTCCTATATTAGGTGCATAGATAATTATAATAGTTATATCTTCCTTTTGGATTTCTCCCTTTATTATTAGTTAGTGGCCTTCTTTATCTCTTACTATATCCTTTGTTTTAAAGTTCAATTTTGTCTGATATAAGTATTGCTACCTCAGCTTTTTCTTCATTTCCATTTGCATGAAATGTTTTTTTCCATCCTTTTACCTTCAATCTATGTGCATCTTTTGTTTTAAGGTGTGTCTCTTGTCTACAGCATATGTACGGGTTTTGTTTTCTTATCCATGCAGCTACCCTATGTCTTTGGATTGGATCATTTAATACATTTACATTTAAGGTTATTATTGATATGTAGTTATTTATTGCCATTTTATTCTTTAAAGCTGTATTCCTTTTTTGCTATATTCTTTTCCCACTTTGATCTGTTTACAACAGGCCCCTTAACATTTCCTGCAGCATTGGTTTGGTTGTAATGAATTCCTTGAGTTGTTTTTTGTCTGGGAAGGTTTTTATTTCTCCTTTGATTTTAAATGATAGCCTTGCTGGATAAAGTAGACTTGGTTGTAGGTTCTTGTTCTGTATTACTTTGAATATTTCTTGCCATTCCCTTCTGGCCTGAAGTGTTTTGGTTGAGAAGTCGAATGTCATCCTTATAAAGACTCCTTTGTAGGCGATAGCTTTTTTTTCTCTTGAAGCTTTTAATATTTTCTCTTTATCACTTAACTTTGGTATTTTAATTATGATGTGTCTTGGTGTAGGTTTCTTTGGGTTTCTCTTTAATGGAGTTCTCTGTGCTTCTTGAACTTGTGAGAGTTTCTCCTGCCTTAATTTAGGGAAGTTTTCAGCTATGATATGATTAAACAAAGTCTCTATCCCTTGTTTTTTCTCTTCTTCAGGAACCCCTATGATGTGGATGTTATTTCTCTTCATGTTGTCACAGAGCTCTCTAAGAGTTTCCTCAGACTTTTTGAATCTCTTTTCTTTTTTCTTCTCTGCTTTCTTGCCTTCATTGAAGTTGTCCTCCAACTTGCTGATTTGATCCTCAGCTCTATCCATTCTGTTTTCAATTCCTTCCATTGTGGTCTTTATTTTTGATATTGTATTTGTCATCTCCGACTGATTCTTTTTTAATATTTCAATATCCTTTTTTATACTTGCTATTTCTTTATTTAGGTGTTCATAATGACCATCCATTGTTGTTCTAAGATCCCTAAGCATCCTTACAATCATTATTATGAACTCCACATCTGGAAGTTTGATTATTTCCATATCACTCAGTTCATCTCCTGAAGGTTTCTCTTGTGGTTTTATTAGGATTGCACTTCTTTGTCTTCTCATTATCTGTGTTTGGGTGTTTTGTCTATAGAGTTGGTTGAGTCTAGGCTTGGTGTTTTCTGCCTCCAGTTTTCAATTGTGTTATTTCTAGGTCTTCTTGGGTTGGTATCAGCTATTATTTGTAATCCACTTTCAGATTTGGGCCGCTTTGAAGTCTTGATTTGTTTATTTTCTTAACAGGTGATAGTCTTGTTTACTGATCTCAGCAGGGGGCTTCCTTGAAACTGTACCCAGGAATGTGGGGGGTATAACCTGAGACTCTGAAGGCCTCTTCTGCCAGTTACTCTCTCTTGGGGCAGGGTGTTTTCTCAGCTTCAGTAGAGGAAGGTGTATCTCAGATTTCCATGGAGACCTGAGTTACTGCCCTTCCTCCCCACTTCTTGTTTTCAGCTGTGTCTTGTTGCTCTGATTGGAGCTGGAGAGATGTCTGGAGATCTGTGACCCAGAAGCACTTTAATCTTTTGTTTTGTGGAAGGATCAACCCCTCCCCCAGCTATGGCCTCCTCCAGCACTGGATGAGTCAGCTTCTCAAGTCATCCCCTGCATTCCTCTGCCCCTCACCATCTGTCTCTCTCTCTCTCACCTTTCTTTTTGGAAGGCAAGCTGGCCCTTTCAACACATCTCATTCACTAGTCACCAGACAAATGGCTGTGTGCAGTATTTTCTGCTCTTTTCCTCATGCTCCTCTCTGTTCTTGTAAGCAGGGGAGATTCAGACGCTCCCTACCAGGTTTGTTGTGGCTTTTTCTTTGCTCCTTGGTTTTTGAGAGCTGTTCTTGTAGTCCAGAGTTGGTTTTTCATGCTGATTTTTCCTAAATTAATTTGTAATCCAGTTTGGTGGTGTGAGCTGGAAGTCTGTCCATCTGCCTAATCCACTGCCATCTTCAGGTTTCCCCTGTTGGATATTTGGATGCAAATGTAGTATGGCATGTGTCACAGTGCCGCTTTATATTTGACCGTTTCATTGATGCAATTTTATCATTGCATGTTAGACACACTGCAGAACCTGCTTTCTCCACAAAGGTGAATTTCTCTGTTCATTCCTGCTGAAAAGTACGATATTCCTCATCTTCTTTTTGTTTAGCCATTTTCTTCATCAAAAGAGTTTCTGCAATTAGCTAGCTGACTACTTGATTAAAAGGAGGGAAGTTTACTTCCTGACCTCACAACGGCCTGTGTACATTATGCATTATCAAATAAAAATTTGGTGTTGTCCCAGAGGACAGCTGTGATTGGTTCTAGCTATCCACAACTATGAACATAAGTGGTAGGAAATGAATGGATTGTAAAACATGAGAATGTTTTATATTTTTAATGTTATTATTATTTTTTTTATTAAAGATTTGTCTGCGAGGCAGATGCATCCATCAAAAGAGCCACATCTGGCTCATGAGCCATAGGTTCCCAACCTCTACTCTATCCACTGCACCACTGCCTGGCCAGGCTTGGGTTCATCTTTAATGGAACTCTCTGTGCTTCTTGAACTTCTGTGACTTTTTTCTTCAGCACATTAGGGAACTTCTCAGCTATGATTTCTTCAAACAAGTTCTCTATGTCTTGTTCATTCTCTTCTCATTTAGAATCCCCTATGATGCAAATGTTGTTTCATTTGATGCTGTCACAGAGGTCTCTCAGAGTTTCCTCAGCATTCATTAGCCTCCTTTCTTTTTGCTGTTCTACTTCTGTGCTCACATTTATCTTGTCCTCTAAATCAGTGCTTCGATTCTCCACGTCATCCACCTGCTGTTCATTCCTCCTAGTGCAGTCTTCATTTTAGATACTATATTTAGCATTTCTAACTGGTTCTTTTTTATGGTTTCTGTGTCCTTTTCACTGCTTACTCTCTCTTTGTTTAAGTTCTCACTGAGGTCGTCCATACTTACTCTTAAGTTTCTTAAGCATCCTAATAACCAGTATTTTAAACCTTGTGTCTGGTATGTTGGTTGCTTCCATTTCATTTAATTCTTTTCAGGGGATTTCTCCTGCTGATTCATTTAGGGTATATTTCTTTGTCTGCCCATTTAATCTGTGTATTAGGTAGCTCTGTTCTGACTCCCAAATTTGTTGTGATGTCTTTAGAAGAAAGATGGGATCAGTGGTACTAACATCCAGGTCACCTGAGCACCTTGCTCTAGGATGCTTCTTGAGGGTAATATTTACCCTCCTGTTGTGAGATTTGCCTCCGCTGGGTTTGGTGCCTTATGAGCTCTCACTGAGGACATGGCACTAGCGATGCTAATTGAATCATTCTCCAGGGTTGCCTGTAGCTGGCCAGTGGATGTGTTGGTTCTGGGCCTCCTAGGACGAAACCTGGTGCAGTCCAGTGTAAGACACGGCCATGACTGGGCCCCCAAAATCGTTTTGGAGCCATGAGGAGTCCAGAGCTTCTGGTTGCCTCTGCTCTGCTTAGTGGGATAGGGAAGGACCAAGCTGTGCACTTAGGCTGCCCTTTACCAGTATTGGGCCTGGTGGCAGGTCAGCAAAAGACCCAAGGTTCCCTGAGGGCCACTTCCTGCTGCCTCTGTCTGCTTGTTAGGCTGGCCCCTGATAAAAACTCTGGTACAGTACAGAGGCTGGGGCTAATCGAGCAGCAGGAATGGTGATGGGGTGGTTCCTACCCTGGTCCCCGGGGTCAGTGTGTCCTGAATTTTTTCACAGATCTCAGTAGAGTGTGACCACTGGGAGTCTGGTGGGTGTGTCCTCTGAAACCCAGAGATTTGGTCTGGCCACAGTGTGACAGTTTCTATTGAAACTCCCCTGAGGTGAATGCACCAGTCATATTCATGGGAATGCGGGCATTTACCTCTTCTTTGTCACTTCCAACCAATGAAGCAAATGCTCATGGCTCCCCTGACCTGACAGAGACTGCCAGTCTAGGTATCTCATCTCTGCTCACTGAAGATACTTTGCTAGATAGTTATCTAAGGAAGACCTAGAGCCATCCCAGCTGACATGGGGATCGTTTGCACATGCATAGTCCTTCCATGTGGAGACAGGGCAAAGGCCTATGTAATATAGCATCAATGTCAATTGTTTCTGAATGACACATGAAAACTCATTGAATCTCCTGTGTAAGACTCACCTGGTCTTTGTACTTCTATCAGCTCCTAGCAACATGCCCTGCACGTTTGAGAGAGCTACCAGGGGATTGGTCAAGGAGATTGGACACGAAGAACTCAGGCCTGTCAAAAGTTTACTGAGTGCCACCAAAAGACGCCGCTTTATTCTAGTATGGAGGAAGAAGGCTCACTCACAGTTTTGGAAACTACGTGAGATTCCACTTGACGTCTCCCTCATGCACATCCTTGAACCAGGCACTTCAGTCCAGGGTATTGTCAGCCAGGGGCGTAGGTGGCCAGGGCTGCAAACAAGGGTCAGAGGGAAGGGGTGCAGCAATCAAGGCATTCTGAGACCACCACAGAAGGGGACCTCAGGATCACCTCACCCATGGGCAAGGGGCAAGGAACAAGGAACTAAGAGTATCTGAGAAGTTACTAATCATGACCCCAGGTTTATTTAATACTGACAGCAGCCTCTTGGGCAAAGAAAATAATACCCATTTTACATAACAATAAGTGAAAGTTTATAAAATGATTTGTTCCAAGTTACATACCTGGGAACTGGGAGGAGTAGGACTCAAACCCAAGCCTGTCTGTCCCCAAGTCCCCAACATTTACAGCTTGTGAGCCCCCTCCTGGGGCTGACACTGTGCCTGGAGAGATGATGTGGGTCTCCTAGACACAGGTCCAAGTGATGTCATCATTTCTTAGGTGTAGGACATCATCCATGTCATCCAGCCCCTGGGTGGACACAAACACTGTCCTCAGTGGTAATGTACACTCACAGGATGAATTGATGAGTTAGCTTTCTGGCTGAGAGACTCAGTTGAGTAGGAGGGTGGGGCGATGAGGGCTCAGTCGTTCCGTCTCCATCCATCTCCCAGCTGGTCCCGAGGGAATTCCGGGCTAATGCTCAGCCCCCTTGTCTGGTTCCAGATTCTGCTGTGGAAGCTCCCGTCCTCTTCAGTGACACTGTGGTCAGGAAGCAGCAGGCGGGTGGCAGTGTGAATGCTGGGGCAGATGTGAGCTTCTCGGGGGAGGCTACTCAGTGCCAAGGGTTCTCCTTTGAGTATCAGATTGTCAGCACCCCACATGAATCCTGGACAGAACTTCAGAAGAGGTGAGGACACAGGAGGGGAAGGAGCTGGTCAACAGCCCCCAAGCGGTGCTGTCCTTGTGGGCGAGGGGGTGTCTGATAGACTTTGTTCCTGAGGCTCAGAATGAAGAGAATGGCATGTTTGATCGTACTGTTCTTCTAGGCATTCATACATTCATTCATTCAACCAATGATTATTAGTTATGTAATAAATTTTAATATGGTTGCAATTGTTCATTACTCTGCTATTTTGAGGTAAGGATAGAGTAATAAGAAGACAAGTAAAATTCCTTGTCTGAAAACATATGTAGTGGGGCAAGGGTAATGCAATAAGTAAGAAAATAAGCAATAAAGAAGCCTGACCTCTGGTGGTGCAATGGATAAAGTGTTGACCTAGAATGCTGAGGTCACTGGTTCAAAACCCTGTGCTTGTCTGGTCAAGGCATATATGGGAGATGATGCTTCTTATTCTCTCCCCTTCTCTCTTTCTCTTTCTATCTCTCTCTTTCATTTTCTCTTCTCTCTAAAAGGAATAAATTAAAAATAGTAAAAAAATACAAATTCAAAGTCTCTGCACCCTTCCTGGTCCTGAGGAGGGTACCCCAGGCTTCCTTGAGAGGACACCTCTTCCCACTCTGACCCTCCCCTCTCCCCAGGAAACTGAGGGACCCAGAGCTGTCCTTTCTAGGGCAGTGCCGAAGAGCAGCAACACACCTGTATGTGGTGACCGAGATAGTGGAACTGCTCAAGGATGCCGAGCTGAAAGATCTCAGTAGCCAGAGTATCTTGGGGAAATTCTCCATCCCTCTGAATATTTTTGTCAAGGTATGAGATGGGGACACCTACTGATACATAGGAATTAGATTGAATTATGCGGTATGACACCTGCTTTGTGTGCATGGTGGACTCTGGCAAATCTGAAGGGGTGGCTGCCACACTGTGTCCATGTTCAGTTTATGCGGGAGGAGATGAGGGACCACTCACAGCAACCTTAGCGGTGATGAACCCTGGATGCCGTGACGTCCTGGGAAGAGTGATAGAAGGGGTGAGATTTAAATACACTCTTAAACCTCCAAAATGGGTCTAAGAGAATAGCACAAAGGAGGTCAGAAAATCTCTCAATATCAACCAAAATGAAAATACCATGATGTCCTACTGTACACTTAAAAATTTGTAGGACGTCGCCTTTCCTTTGACCTCAATAGAAATTAAATGGCAGGGGTAAATAATAATAAAGTTTATTTATTTATTTTTAAGTATTTATTGATTTTTGAGAGATAGAACAGGTGAAAGAGAGAGAGAGCAGACAGACAGACATGCAGAAGATAGAAACATCAATCTGTTTCTGTACGTGCTTTGACTGGGGAATGAGCAGGCACCTTGAGTGCATCAGAATGACACTCTAGCCAACTGAGCTATCTGGTCAGGGCCCTAAAATTTGTAATATTCAAATAAATTTATACTTTTTTGGGGGTAGAACTTAAATTAATCTTTCTTTCATAGCAAGATACGGAATCTTACATTTACCCCCAAATACCTTATTGTCGTGTTCCTATTGAACAACGTACAAATTCATAAAACAAACTACAAAACAGCAGAAACAACAACAGTCAAGAAATACCTGACCTCTTTCAGCACCCTCAGACTTTTTTTTTTTTTTTTTCTGAAGCTGGAAACAGGGAGAGACAGTCAGACTCCCGCATGCGCCCGACCGGGATCCACCCCGCACGCCCACCAGGGGCGACGCTCTGCCCACCAGGGGGCGATGCTCTGCCCCTCCAGGGCATTGCTCTGCCATGACCAGAGCCACTCTAGCGCCTGGGGCAGAGGCCAAGGAGCCATCCCCAGCGCCCGGGCCATCTTTGCTCTGATGGAGCCTCGGCTGCGGGAGGGGAAGAGAGAGACAGAGAGGAGGGAGGGGGGGTGGAGAAGCAAATGGGCGCCTCTCCTATGTGCCCTGGCCGGAAATTGAACCCGGTTCCCCCGCACACCAGGCCGATGCTCTACCGCTGAGCCAACTGGCCAGGGCCTTTTTTTTTCTTTTCTTTTTTTTGCATTTTTCCGAAGCTGGAAACGGGGAGGCAGTCAGACAGACTCCCGCATGCGCCCGACCGGGATCCACCCGGCATGCCCACTAGGGGGCGATGCTCTGCCCATCTGGGGTGTCGCTCTGTTGCGACCAGAGCCATCCTAGTGCCTGAGGCAGAGGCCACAGAGCCATCCTCAGTGCTCGGGCCATCTTTGCTCCAATGGAGCCTCAGCTGTGGGAGGGGAAGAGAGAGACAAAGAGGGAGGAGAGGGGGAGGGGTGGAGAAGCAGATGGGCGCCTCTCCTGTGTGCCCTGACCAGGAATCGAACCCGGGACTCCTGCACGCCAGGCTGACGCTCTACCACTGAGCCAACTGGCCAGGGCTTCCTCAAACTTTTAATAGGTTTTCTTTTTTTAATTTTTTGGACTACGTAGACTTAAAGTCATTTTATGAAAATTATGTCACAAAAGTTGAAAGGTAAATGACAAACTGGTAATTATTAATATTTTTAAGTGAGAGGAAGGAAGATAGATTCCCGCATGCACCTCTCCTGGGATCCAACAGCAACCCCGTTGGGGCTGATGCTCAGACCAACTGTGCCACTGGCTGCAAAAGGGAAATTGACAGAGACGAGGGAGGCAGAGGGGAAGAGAAGCAGATGGTTGCTTCTCACGTGTGCCCTGACCAGGGCTTGAACCTGGGATGTCTGCATTCTAGGCTGACATTCTATCCACTGAGTGAGCTGGCCAGAATCTAATTATTATTTTTGATATATATGCAAACAAAGATGTAAATTTTTAATTGGTAAAGAGCTCCTACAAAGCAATAGCAAAAAGAGATCAGAAAACTATCAAACAAAACATAGCCAAAAATTAGGAAAAGATATTTACAAAGAAAACACCATTGCTGTCGTCCCTTGCCGTATCGTGGCTCATCTTTCGCAGTCTGACTGTATCGTGGATTTTTAAATTGTATATATCTAATTTTGTACTGTAGATTTTTCGCTATATTGCGGGATTTTGTGGTATATAGGTCTTTTTATATATTTATATTTTAATCATTTTTGTGGTAATATAAGCATTTTCTAGCCTAAAAAATTAAAAACAATATAAAAAACTTTATTTTATTTATTTATTTTTCTGAAGTTGAAAACGGGGAGGCAGTCAGACAGACTCCCACATGTGCCCGACCGGGATCCACCCAGCATGCCCACTAGGGGCGATGCTCTGCCCATCTGGGGCGCCGCTCTGTTGCGACCAGAGCCATTCTAGTGCCTGAGGCAGAGGCCATGGAGCCATCCTCAGCGCCCGGGCCAACTTTGCTCCAATGGAGCCTTGGCTGCAGAAGGGGAAGAGAGAGACAGAGAGGAAGGAGAGGGGGAGGGGTGGAGAAGCAGATGGGCGCCTCTCCTGTGTGCCCTGGCCGGGAATCGAACCCAGGACTCCTGCATGCCAGGCCGATGCTGTACCACTGAGCCAACCGGCCAGGGCTCAATATAAAAAACTTTAAAAATATATTAATTAAAACATAGTAAAACAGTATTAAATCAAAATAAAGCCTTAAAAATATATAAATAATAAAATACATATAAGGTTGCTACTTCATGGATTTTCGCCTATCATGAGGTTTCTGGAACCAAACCCCCTCGATAGACAAGGGACCACTGTAAACACATGAGATGATTATTTTACTAATAATGAAGCAATGAAATACAATTAAAACAGGGATTTATTGCCTTACAGGGTAGCTTATCTTGTTAGAGCATTGTCCAGATAAGCCAAGGTTGTGGGCTCCATCCTGAGTCAGGACATGTACAAGAATCAACCAGTGAATGCATAAATATGTGATACAACAAACAGATGTTTTTCTCTCTCTCTAAATCAATCTATGAAAAAAATTAAATAAAAAACAGTGAAATAAAGTTTTTTTGTCATTTTCCATTTTTATTTTTTTAATTTTAATTTTTAATTTATTGTGTCAATATGGTTTCAAGTGTCCCACTCAATATAACATCCTCTGCCCCCCACATCGTGCCCCTATGTCTTATGCAAAGCCTCTTTCCATCCCATTTCCAATATGTTCCCTTTATCTGCAGTTTGAATTCATAGGTCTGAGATATTTAAATTTATTTTTTTCTTCATCTTGCTGGCAGTTCTCTGCACTTTGTGGATGTATGGTTTGTTGTCTAACATCAATTTGGGGAAAATCTCAGTTATTAGTGCTTGAAATATTTATTTTTACTTCTCTCTTCTCTTTCTATTCTGTTACCATTTTTGTAATTGTCCCACAGTTCTTGGATATTATGTCCCATTTTCCTCTTTGCGTTTCATCTCCCTCTAGAGCCGGCCAGTGCGCATGCGTCTACCTTGGGGAAGGTCTCAGTTTCCATAGTGATCCTGGCTGTGGGCCTCTTCAGTTCTAAAAGAGCTGTATAAGAATACAGGTTTGGGGGGGTTCACAGGATGTGAGCTATACCCCTGCTTTATTCACATGGTTACCATGTGCAAATTGCATGTACTCGCTCTCCATGTATGAATAGACATATGTGTATACATGTGCATGTTGCACACGAGAGCACACATGTACAATTCCGAGCACACTGTGTTCTGCAGGGTAAATGTTAGTGTCACTCTTAGGTGCTCAGGGACCAGTGCTCAAGGATTTCTGATATTGTGTCCATGTCTGTGGTCACACTGATCACAGTGCAGGACCAGGACGTAACTCAGAAGCTCCTGTCCCTGTAGTGTCTCTGCATGACCCCTGGCTCTTGGGACCGAAGGTTCTCTCTTCCTGACCTCAGAGACTGACCTGTCACATGTGTCACTGTTTCTTCAAGGTGCGGAGCATCCTGGAGCCCAACTTCCTATGCTCTGGGAGCGTCCCCTTCACCCTCAACCCCGAGCTCCTGGCCCCGCTCCAGGGGGAGAGTTTGTCCCTAACCTATGGCCTGCTGGCCGAGTGTGGCCTGAAGATGGAGCTGAACAGCCCCATGTCAGCCTGGGAGCCGGAAGCCAAGGAGCCCCTGTGCGCCCTGTATGGGGCCCTCTGCATTCTGCAGCATCTGGCTGAGTCCTGTGCGCCCCCTAGTGGGCAGGCGGAGGAGTCCATTCAGTGAGGCCCTGTCAGTCCTGGTCCTGTCTTTTGTTGTCAACACCTCCAAGCTGTTCTCTGTATGTATCTGTATGAGTTTGTGGGTATTTTAAGATTTTACTTAAAAGTGATATACAAACTTTCTGTTTGTCTGTTTGACTTATTTACTTAGCATAAGGCCTTTAAAGTTTTTCTGTATGTTTGCAGACTGGCTGCTGGGTTGGGGGAAGAATTGGAGGGGGCACACATGGACGTAGGGAAAACACTGAAGGAGTTTCTCTCATTGTCCAGGCCCTCCGTGGTATATTTTAAAAGGTAGGAGCTTGAAAAGTTAATATATCTAATTCTAGTTTAAATAGATCTCAGGAATACCTTGGTGATACAAATATATACATATATGAACTCTATTGATATGTATATAGGATCACATCTATGTAGTCCATCTATTGAATGACATCGATAGGCAATTTTTCTCCTGAATTTCCAGTTTATACCAGAAGGTGGCAGCACGGTTACAGCAGGAAGCTTGGTGGTGAAAGGCAGTCTCCTCTCTCCTGTCTCTGCTCGCCTGCCTCCCCTCCTCCATCTCCTTCTTCCCCCTTTGGCTTCCTCCTTGGAGTAGGCTGGGAAATGGGTCTGTGGGCAGAGGAGTCAATACTGGCTTCTTTTTATTTCTTTTAGAATCTTCCTTTTAAACACAGCATTGATTGTATTAAATGATTCCCTTAAAGAGCTCTGGGAGGTGTGGAGAAAAAGCTGCCACATGCTGAACATGACAAGTTCAGGGGAGCCTGCATGGTGTCCTTATAAAGTCAGAAATTTAAAGTAACCACACACGATGGTCTGAAATGGAAACTTTTTAACTAAAAGTGCTTTATGGTGGGTAGTCACGTCCTAGGGAGGTATTCCCTATCTGAACAAAGGTCAGTGCTTGCTTTGGAGCCTGTCTGCTGCCTTTGCATCTACAATAATGTACCTGACCACTTGCCTGTGAAATATTGGGGTGATCCTCTCTTTTCCCCCCCTCAGGGCCGGCATCCCACCAGAGCAGGAACCAAAACCCCTTCATTGTTATTATTATCATGTTAATTAACAACTATCTTATGCTTCCTGATGTAGAAGTTTCAGCATGTACATTTTTATTTTTGATCCAATCCCAGAGATTCCCCCACTGTCCCTTCTCCTGCCTTCCTAATCTATCACCAATCAATTTCATGTAACTCCCTTAAGTCTTTCCCTTTAATTCCAATATATAAAAGAAGTGGTGAAACCGCCATTTTTGGGAGCATTTTCTCAATCCGTGAGTCTGTTTCCCAGAAATCATTGACAGTTTGGCTCAAATAAACTCATAATGTTGTAAAGTATCTGTACCTCAATTCTGCGGGTTTACGTAGAGACACCAAGTCCAGATGAATTTTGAAGAGTTTTATTAAAGGAGGACATTTATTAAATATGCCGGCTGCATATGACTGACATGGGGCTGTTGCAAACCCAAATCATGTGCGTCTGGGCACAGCCTTTGTGGCAGGCTATATACCTTTGTTCACACACACACACAGGTTGGCTGGAAAAGGAGGAGGGGGACGGGACACAATTCATTAGCAAACTTACAACATTTGTCTATAGGACCTATAAAACATTTCTACCATTAAAACTTATAAGGTAGCACAATAGCAAAATGTTATTCCACATATTAAAAGATATTCCCAAATCTTCTAGTGTTCATTTGCCATTTTTTTGTTTGGAGATATATATACATCAATTACAGGCTTTCAGGAGGGGAGGGGTAGTTTCCATGGCACTAGGGGATAAAATGCCTGCAAATAGCCCACCAAATAAGAAAAGGGTTTTTCAATCTTTCTCTTTCTGTACCTGGCTAGCTATCCACCTGTTTCCTTACAGGTGTGGGGGGGGGGGGAAGGGAGGGAATCCAAATCTCCTTCCCCTCTTCATTTACAATACAATGCTATCAGCCATCCAGACTTGGTGCAAATCACACAAGCATAAAAATAATATCTACAAAATCTCTCTACACACCTAGCCCAAATTAATAAAATGCTCTTTAAGCTTCCTAAAATATTAATATTAAATCTGTAGCTTTTTGGTATCTTACTACATTCCCCACTGGTTTTATATCCTAAGTCAAATCTTTGACTTAATTTACTGAAGAGCATGAGGCTGTTGAGTAGGAATATTAGCTTATAACATGTAATAGATATTTAACAGACAGCATTAATAGCAAAAGATACAGTTCACTAAAGAAACAAATGTTACTGATTGATTCCCTATAAACTGCACAAATCTTTTGCAACTTACGTAAAATTAACTGGCTTTCATTTTACCCTGGTTTCCCTTTTCCCAAGGTTTGATTAAAAAAAGGAGTTCTTAGTGAGTTTCTCTTATGCATTTACCGTACGTAGACAAACCAGCTTCCAGTGTGTGGTTGGAGTGGGGCATGCCTTCTACCTTGGCAGCAGTGGGAGTTGTCAGGATCACAGTGTGTGGACCCATCCATGTGAGAGTCAATCCTTGTGTGATGTACTAGATCTCCTAGCAATGTTGGAAATGCCTCTCGGAAGTTTTTCGAACAGTGTGCTGTGTAACCTGTAAATCTTGCAAATACTTAAGGAAGGGGTGGTTACATTTCCTTTACAATTTAATTCATGCATTTTATTTGTACTGAACCTTTTGGTGCCTATGGGCACCATGTAACTTTATATTAATTCATAACTAATATGTGATTCCTTTTCTATCAGTTGTGAGACTTTGAATATAAATGCAGACCCAATACTAGAATGGGAAAGCTAAATCTGGAAAGAATTCTATATAGCAATTTCCTAACAACTGTCACTGTGCCCTATTTTAGAAGGAAAAACTTTTGTCTATTTGTTAATTATTTAATTAAAGTCTATTTCTAAATATTTACCTTGGAAAATTCCTTTCTCCCTGTTTTTTTAAAATAATTTTCTTATTTTGCTTAGAATTTACTTGGACTCAAATTAAACACTCAGATATTATGCCTTCTGTAATAGATTCTAAGTTTGGCTTTTCTAATTATTCTTTTCCTGTTGGCAAATCTTTTTTCTAATTGGTTTTGAATAAACCTTTGGCAATAAGGGTCCCAAAACCCCACTGGTTTGGGGTGGCCTCTTCCTACTCATTTGAATTTCTATGTTTTGATTTTGAGGTAGACTGGAAAACTATAAACAATAAAATTAAAACAGCTAATGTTAAAAAATGCTATAACAAGTGTCCTAATACAATAAAGTGACCAAGCCTACTAGATTATTAAACAAAGTCTTAGCCAATATAACAGGGTGCAAAATAAAATTCTTACAGCCTTAAATGTCCTTAACATGTTAAGGTAATTTTACTAAGTCTATGTTGACATTATTACCACTTCATATTATTTGGAAATGTAACCCAATTCCTACTCCAGTCTGAGAAATGTCCCAAAGAGCAGGAGTAACACATATTCAGGAGAAGTCCACAAGGCACTGGAACTGTGGTCACATTCCTACACTGTAGCTAGAGTCTAAGTCCCAATGACTATTGCTTCTAGCTGGAATTAGGAGAAAGTCCCAGCCTAGAATAGGCATGGGGCATTGAGACAAGAGGAATAAAGGAGACACTATACATTAAACAAAGCAACAGAAAATGAGACTTTCAATACCCACAATAGAGATCGTCGAGGGATAAATATATCTCAAATATTAGGTAAGGTATAGTAAATAGCCCTTGTGTTTACAAGAAATGAGATCAGTTTACCTACTACTTGGAAGAAATACCATAAGCCAGGGGTCAGGAACCTATGGCTCGCAAGCCAGATGTGGCTCTTTTGATGGCTGCATCTGGATTGCAGATAAATGTTTAAAAGAAATAACGTTAAAAATATAAAACATTCTCATGTATTACATTCCATTCATTTCCTACCACTCATGTTTATGGTTGCGGGTGGCTGGAGAAATCACAGCTGTCCTCCGGGACAACACCAAATTTTTATTGGATAATATGTAATGTACATGGGTCATTGTATGGCTCTCATGGAATTACATTTTAAAATATGTGGTGTTCATGGCTCTCTCAGCCAAAAAGTTTCCCGACCCCTGCCTTAGGTTCATCCACGGTGAGATGGGGCCTGTGGCCCTGGGCACTTTTAACCTTCAGTGACAAGTCCCAGCAGGCTGGGCAAGGTCATGTCATAGGTGGCTGGAGCAGGGCTGGAAGAGACTGAACCCTCCCTTCTAGAAGCAAGGGGGCAGCTTACCTTCCAGTGTTTCCTTTTTTCTCACAGGAAAGGCATGTCCCTGGTGAAGGCCAAGAAGCCTGGCAGGCATTAGCTCAATACCTTTCTTCCCACTCTTGAAGCAGGGCCCTGATGGATTCCTATGGAGCCCCTTTGGGGTGCAGGAGCCTTTAAGGGCGTATACCAAGGGCTGGTATTTTCCTGATCTCTTTTGGACTTTATTTGCCTTTTCTGTTCCTTTCTTGGTCGTTATAGACCTTAAAAGCCATGCTCAGAAGATCTTGCTGAGGGAATTGAGGGTCCTTTTTCTGTCTATATAAACTCTTGGAAAAAGACAAAAACAGCGTTATTAAATGGATCAAATAAAAGAGGGTAAACGTTTGCAAGAGAAACAGGTTTGACTTCTCCTTTAGGATTCCAGAGTGTCTCTGCTGCTGAATAACTCAGTACATTAGCAATCAAAAGAAATTCTTAAGCAAAGAGCATGATAAAAATAGATTTGCAGGAGTTCCAGGATATGACTCCCTTTCTTATATTACCTAGTATTGAACAATATTGTTTCAAAATGATAATAAACTAAACACATAAAAAGACATTATTAACAATTATTATATATTTCTTAATATCTAAATTAAGATTTTAATATCAAAGGGCTATGAGACAGCAAATAAAAGGAATAAAAAAAAAGACCTTTGAAATAACATATACATTTCTAATATGGAAAATACTTTTTCACACATCAGTGTGGGACAATAAGTCATCACTCCTAACCCAGTGGTTTGAAAACCTATTAGTTAATAGAGCCAATTATTAACAGTATAATAACTAAAATTTCTTTTGAGAGCCAAATTTTAAATTTAAACTATATAAGTAGGCACATTTCCTTCTGAGGCAGCATCCACACATGGCAGTCCATCTGGGAGCTATCCCCAAGGGGGCAAAAGGCCTTATGTGGTCCATGAGCTGTTTAGAGCGGCATTTTGCCGACCAGGGTTCTTAGGAAAGGGGGAAGAGGAAGAGGTATATGACGGGCCTGTCCCTTTTTTGCACAACCCAAGGGCTGACTGAGCCCTAGCCTGGCCAAGCGCAGGATGGCAGCGGCAACAAAGCTCTGAGCTTAGTTCCAAAGTGGCGCCCGACCTTCCCAGGGTTTCCATTCCCTCTCCTTTCACCGCCATTTTAGGGACGAGGCTGTCATGGGAGAGGTGGCGCGGTTGGGCAGGTGTTTGGACCTGGCATTTCCAAGAACTAAGCCGACTTTCACTCTCTCCCTCCCAGCAGCTGTTTAGCTTTATTTCTTACAATAAAGGCAGCAAATTAGAAATATAATTTTTACAAATTTACCTTCCTAACAGTGGGCTGCTTTAGCCCACATGAGGTTTTAATTTCCCCACAATTCCTTGAAAATATCTTTTTTTTTTTTTAGAGGGACAGAGAGAGAGTCAGAGAGAGGGATAGATAGGGACAGACAGACAGGAACGGAGAGAGATGAGAAGCATCAATTATTAGTTTTTTGTTGTGACACCTTAATTGTTTATTGACTGCTTTCTCATATGTGCCTTGACTGCAGGCCTTCAGCAGACCAAGTAACCCCTTGCTCAAGCCAGTGACCTTGGGTCCAAGCTGGCAAGCTTTTTGCTCAAGCCAGATGAGCCCGTGCTCAAACTGGCAACCTCAGGGTCTCAAACCTGGGTACTCCGCATCCCAGTCTGATGCTCTATACACTGTGCCACTGCCTGGTCAGGCCCTTGAAAATATCTTTTACAATTTTTACTGTTTTGGCTAATGCAGCGGTTCTTCCCTATGAACCTCTCACCTCCCTCATCAGATAATACTTATGCCATACGAAGGAACTGGGAGACTTGGAGAGGACCCAACACCCGCCTTGGCCCCATGGGAAAGAGTTGGAACTTTTCTCTAATTTTTATACCAGTGGAAGGCAACAAGCCACCACCCCAACCCATGAGGGACCTGTTTCTGATAACTCTATTTTTTATAATCCTATTACTTATGCTTCTATCTCTCCTTGTGGAGCTGCAATTTAACTCAAGAAACTGACAATTAACTAGCAAGGTCCACACCTGTGGTTTGTTAATTTCTAAATTATTTTTCTTTTTTCTAAGATTTTTCTAAAGCAAAGTTCTAAATTTTAATATTATTTCTACCCTGCATTTTCCAAATGAGAAAAACTTCTTTTGGTCAGTAGGTGGATATCTGAAACTAGTTTCTATTCTATATATTTTTTAGTTACCTCAAATTTACTTTAGCGCCCTTCCCCCTGCCATTCCACACACAACATGCTATTGAGAGCTGATCAACAGCTGCTGCTTGACACAGTCACAGCAAAGAAGAAAAGGCTTGCTGGTTGACACAGTCACAGCAATAAAGAAGAGGCAGAATGACACTCCCTATAACTTCTTGGATTTATTTGAATTTTCTCCCCCCCCTTTTCTGGGTGTGTGTGCTATCATCTATAGTACAAGGTTAATAGCCCCATGCTTTCCCTGCAGATTCGTAGTAATTTCTCTGGAAATGAGACAGAGGGTGTGAGTTCCAGAGAAAAGCCTATAAATCCCTTTGCCTGGGCCCATAGACATAGGAGGCTGACTATGATATCCCCTGAAGGGGCTAAGTCTATGGGAAAACTCCCTCCTATAAATCATATTAGGGAAAAATAGATTGTGACTTATGAATAGGTAGAAAACAGTAGCTAAACATAAAAGCACCTTTCAGCCTTTACCTAAACCATGACTTTACCTCCCTAGCCTTCTCATATAATAAAAGAATAGAAAAACTTTCTGTTCCTCTTATATACCTTACCTTCAGGTAGTGAAACACTCTGAGAAAAATAAAGTAAGAACTTAACTAGTATATGAATATAGTAGACAAATTCAATTTTACTAGACAATAGGCCATTAGGTAAGGTAGAGTTATTAATCAGTACTGATCTTTTAGAAGCTTGCACCAATATTGTTGTTGCTGCTCAAGTTATTGTATACTGTACTTAGAATGGCTTACCACCTGATTTATAGCCTATAGAAATGTACTAGCCTGTTCCTGGAATATTTACCCATATTGAAGCAAAAACCAACTATTAATAAATCTATTCTGCATAACATGTAATTGTAATTTAGTGTATAAAAATAAAGCTATACTTTATTTTGGCAGAGATGCCTAGCAGAGTAACTAAATAATTCAGCTCTCTCACTCCTTTTCTCGCTGACGCTGTCCCTTCCTGCGGGACCCCTGGATTCACCCCAGGGCAGGACCCTGACAAGAAAATCATCTTGCTGATTTGCTTACACAGCAAAAGGTAGTGTTCAAAGCATTTGAGGAAGCTAAGCTTTTGCATGCTTTACATTATCAGAATGCACCTGCACAACGTTGGCAGTTTCAACTATCTCATGAAACTGCTTGAGCTATCGAACTAGCATGCATAGCTGTGGCACTTGCCCTACTCATTTTCCTAATCATAGTTTTGGAGTTAACCCACGAGGACTCTGACCCAATGACCTTTGGCAGATGGATGTCTGTCATATTCCATCTTTCGGTAAACTTTGTTATGTGCATGTTTGTGTTGATGCCTTTTCAAATGTTGTTGCTTGTACGGCACTAACTGAAGAGGTCTTCAAGGCTGTAGTACAACACCTTTCCACTGCTTCGCTATTGTAAGCATGCCAAGGGCCATTAAAATTGATAATGCCCCAGCATATATTTCATCTGCCTTTAAAATGTTTTGTAACACCTTTGACATTTCACATGTTACTTACTGGCATCCCTTACAATTTGCAGGGACAAGGTATAGTAGAAAGGACCCATCAGACCCTGAAAATGCAGATTCAAAAATTACAGAAAGGTGATTTAAAATATAATTCCCCACATCAGCTCTTAAATCATGCTTTGTTTGTTATTAATAATCTTAATTCAGACAGTCAAGACCACACTCGCATGTTAAGACATTAGAATCCAGATCTGGAAAAGTCTAAACCAATGGCAAAGTGGAAGGATTTATTAACAAGTCAATGGAAAGGGCCAGATGCAATTCTAACCCAGGGGAGAGGGTATGCTTGTATATTCCGACAGGATGCTGATTCTCCTCTCTGCATCCCAGATTGGCTAATCTGCCATGTCTCACCAGAGGCCACCGCTGCCACCACTGCTCTCTCCTTATCTCCATCCTCCTCCTTATTCATCCAGCACAGAGGAGACTCCTGTACCACCCTCATCACTGGTGACTCTCTGGCAAAGGCCATTAAAGACCTCTCCATATAACCCTGTTACCTGAGCAATGCAACAATTGTCTCTATAGAAAGCTAGACGACCTCCCTATCATGGTTGACAGCTGGCTTATTCTACTTAAACTGTCAACCCACCAACTTGGAGCCAGTTGAAGGCACTATCTAAAAAGGTTGATTTACTTTGTGACCAACAAAATGTGCATTGTAACCCTACCACTATGTTTGTTGCTATGCTAGCTGTAATTTCAATTCAGATATTTACTGTTGGGGCTACTGGAAAAAACAAGTCTTATTTGGCTTATATTCCAAATCCATCATTAGTTACACCCATTACTGGAGGAGGAGATGATATACCTGTATTTAATAATCATACTAAATTCTTGATAAAATCACCTAGTTCTTTTATTGTGCATAAAACGAACTCAAATTTTTCATTCCATGGAAAAACAGGTAATGTATCTATATATTTTATGTTTAATAATACTCTCAAAATTTCTGAATGTTTTCCTACTACACTTAAGACTATTTTGACTGACTCTCCTAAAAGTAATAAACCTGGGCGCATAACCAGAGACTTATGGTTTCTCACAATTTTAATGCCTGGAGGCCCTGACCCCCATGACTATAATTCTGTTGCATTACCCCTAAGAGATTTCACCCATGTAAACTTTATCCTCCAATAAAAGCAGCTCAAGAGCCTTACTGGTGGTCTGTAGAGAATAGACTTGGTTTCCCCCCATGGCAAGAATGTGCATATTCCAATTATATAAATTATAAAGCATATGCTGTTAATTTCAGTGTACAAGATTGGTCTAGTTCTTATTTTCCTCATGATTATAGAAAACTAGTGCAGGAAATGAAATATGTATATAATTGGACAAATAAAGATGATCCTTTAAATAAAAACATCACATGCTAGCAGTCTACTGATCTTTCCTTCTCCGCGGACTACCAACTCTTTCTCCTCTCCCCTCCCTTTGCAAAAACCTGTTTCTTATTCGCCATCTACTACCTTCTCTTTTTCTTCCCCTGCTGGCCAGGGGCCCCTCCCTTCACTGTGTTCTCTAGTCCCTCCTCCGTCAGGCCTTTCTCAGCCTGGCATTGGCTCTTACACCGGTTTTCAGGATGTCCAACCCCAATTTTCTTGCAGGAAGTTCCTGCCCTGTCTTGCCTTTGGCTCCAGCGTTTCCTGCAAGATCTAGATGCCGGGTTCTGCATGAGCCCCCCTCCTCTTATTCCCAATCCCCCAAACCCCTATCTGGAACCTGTGAACATGGCATTTAAAGTTTTTAACAGTCCCAATTAGTAGAAACAGGTCAAGGCTGTTTGCCAGGCCCCCATGCAGCAGAAGGTAACGCTCCAAACTCCGACTCTTGTGGCAACCCTGTGACCAACAGAGCCACCAGCAGCTTGATTTAAGTGTGGCAAGCAGGACCACTGGTCCCGGTAGGGCCCCTGCCAGTGGCTGCCCACTGAGCCCTGCCCTGACTGCAAGCAGCCCTGTCCCCTTTGGGAAATAGGTTTTTTCCTCAGCACCTCTACATGGAGGACAAGCTGCCTGAATGGGAATGCCAATCCAGCCAGGTGGGTGCATCGCTCAAACTCCTAGGACATGGCCTGGACTCAGAGAACCCAGGGTTGTGCAACAAGTGGGTAAGTCCATCTCATTTCTTGTGGACTTGGGGGCTGCCTTCTCTGTTTTTGCCTTCATACTCTGGACCTCTAGTTCCCTCACAGGTTTCGGTTATGGGAATGGATGGGACCCTCTTCCTTTTCCCTTTTTATGCCACTCCTGACATGCAGTTCTGCCTCGAGCTTGCCTCCTTATAGGACCACTGGCAGTCGGAACCACTGGACTCCATCCATCTCCAGCTCACCAAAAGACTGGACCCTGCAAATTCTCCTATTACTACTCTTTTTTTTTTTTAAATCCTTACAGGACCGCATCTGTGAAGTTTCTCCAGTCACAGGCACACAGATGTTCCTCCTGACACCCCTCAAAGCCACCACCTTCTGATCTCCCCCTCCCCACGATGCCCCTATTCAGCAGGAAGTAGCCAGACGAATAAACGGTGCCCCTTTTTCTATTTAACACAAAAGGTCAGAATGTAAGGTCGGTGGATAATGGGGGATGGTCATGTGGGTAACTCAGACCCGCCCACTTTGGCTAGGACTGCCCACAGTCAAGCGCGCCAAAAAGAAACTTCCTAGGACTCCTTGGAAACAAAAGCGATTGACTGCCAGCCAGTGAAATTTCACCACGTCATAGTAGCTCCACTTCCCTAGAGGGACCCTTTAAATATCTCCCACACGGTTTAATCCGTGCAACTTCCCTGACCTCCATCTCTCTTCCATCTTTCTTTCCTCGGGGCCAGGGAACCTTGCTGGGCAGGATGTGTGCTCTGTACTGAATAAAGCCGTTTACTTATTCCACACTTTGCGGCTCCGGCCCTCTTCCTTCCTTCTCGGCGGGGAAAAATACCTTATAGTGCCAATATTGTTGTTGCTGCTTAAGTTATTGTATACTGTACTTAGAATGGCTTACCACCTGATTTATAGCCTATAGAAATGTACTAGCCTGTTTCTGAAATATTTACCCATATGGAAGCAAAACCAACTATTAACCAATGTATTCTGCATAGCATGTAATTAAAATTAAGTGTATAAAAATAAAGCTGTACTAGTAATAGGCAGAAATGCCTAGCAGATGAACTAAAGAATTTGGCTCTCTCACTCCTTTTCTCGCTGACGCTGTCCCTTCTGCGGGACCCTTGGATCCACCCTGAGGCAGAATCCCAACAACATTTCCCAGCCCTGCCTTCTACTTTTCTCTCACCCAATCGCTTACTTGCCAACCCTTTCCTCTAAGGCTGGAGAAACACTTTCCCGGGCGTATTCCCTATTGCAATATGCGCATTGATTTTTTTTCTAGCGGAGTTTTAATTCTTTTTCTCAAATTCCCTTTCTGTATTGAACAAGCTTTTAGCCATTGATCAATATATGGAAACTGATTGGGACAGCCTGAATTTCCAGTCACGATATTCCAGACTGACCTTACTAACCAGGGATTAAAAGTCTCGGCCATTGCCACCTATTACAAAATTGAAAGTTGTTTCAGGAAAATCTACGAATTAGTGCACTAATAAAGCAATAAAGATAAGACAGATAATTATCTAGCACCCAGAATAAAGGGTGTTTGAGTATAGAGGTATTAATTATTACACAAGACAATTACAGAAGCCCACAGAAGAGAATAATTTCTTCAGTAAACAATTCACCATTTAAGATTGCCTTCTAGGCTTAACCTTCAATTTTTGACACAAAAACTCAAGCCAGGCCTTAAAAACATACATATTTAGACATTAAACAAATATTTATACACAGACTCAATAGACAAGGAAAGAGTCCCCCCTAGTAGCCTTTTAGGTGCAAGCAGGCCACGTCCCTAGAAGGACTATAGACTCAAACTCAGGGATTTCAGACAGAAACAATGAATGCAAAGAACGAGATCTTGACAAATACAAAGGTGTCCCTGAAAGTCCCAAGATGGAATTAATCAGTTCAGTATTAACTCAGTCCCTACTCAGGTTTCTTCCCGAGAGCACCACCAAATGTAATGTGGCGCCACCAGTTGTACCCACTCAGGTTTTTCTCTGAGAGCATAACATAACTAGCTGCCTCTGGAAGTTTGGGTTATCAGCTCAGTCCCCCTTAATTGTCTTCCTAGAGCATAAACAAATGTACAAATGTGCAAACAAAAATAGATATCTCTGAAAGGCTCAAGACAGAACTGGTGGACCTGGCCAACTCAGTTCCCACTAATTGTCTTTCTAGAGTACAACTAAATGTGAAAACACAAATGGACATCTGTGGAAGCCCCACTTTCCAGAGTACAACCAGATGCATCCCAGAGAATCCTAAGGCAGAACCAACAGACTTCCTACCAACGTCTCGGTCTTTGGAGAGTCCCAGATCCAGACAGACTAGTTCCAAACAGCAAAACAGAAGATTGGTTCCACTTACACACTTCTGGAGTTACAAATCAGTAAAGCAAAGAATTTCCTTTACCTACAAATTTCCAGAGTTTCAAATCAGCAAAACAAAAAATTTACCTCACCTACATATCTCCAGAGTTACAAATTAGCAAAGCCACAAATTCACCCTACCTACAACCTAGTCCCAAACAAATTTGACCAGCACCAGTCCCAAACAGGAAAGCGAAAGCAGGAATTCAGAGGAATGCTAGAATTCAGTAAAGCAAAAGAGTTGCTTTACCTGCCTCCTTGATTTCTCTGATGAGTTATCCAAATTGTCTAATTTGGGAACTGGGAAGTGTTTACTGAAGAACTGTCCAGACCCACAGGAAAACCAGGAGCCCTGAAAACAACTCAGGTGGCACCTCTCCTCGAGATTCAAGCTGGTCGGGCAGCTCCCCTGAGAGACTGTCCGATTCAGGGTGTCTCTACCCGTTGATGCAAAACACCTCAGCCCCGTGTTGGGCGCCAAATGTTGTAAAGTACCTGTACCTTAAATCCACGGGTTTACAGAGACACCAAGTCCAGATGAATTTTGAATAGTTTTATTTAAGGAGGAGATTTATTAAATATGCCGGCTGCATATGGCTGACATGTGGCAGTTGTAAACCCAAATCATGTGCGTCTGGGCACAGCCCTTGCAGCAGGCTATATACCTTTGTTCACACACACACACACACACACACACACACAGAGGTTGGCGGGAAAAGGAGGAGGGGGATGGGACACAATTCATTAGCAAACTTACAACATCTGCCTATAGGACATATAAAACATTTCTACCATTAAAACTTATAAGGTAGCACAATAGCAAAATGTTATTCCATATATTAAAAGATATTCCCAAATCTTCTAGTGTGCATTTGCCATTCTTTTGTGTGTGTGTGTGTGTGTGTTAAGAGTGAACCACACACACATCAAGTACAGGCTTTCAGGGGGGAGGGGTAGTTTCCATGGTGCTAGGGGATAAAATGCCTGCAAATGGCCCATCAAAAAGAAAAGGGTTTTCAATCACTCTCTTCCTGCACCTGGCTAGCTATCCACCTGCTTCCTTACAGGTGTGGGAGGGAAGGGAGGGAATCCAAATCTCCTTCCCCCACAAATTCACCCTACCTACAACCTAGTCTCTGGTCTGGGACGTTGATCACTATGTTCATGTTCAGTGACTTTTTGGCAATGGAGCGTATTTCACACGACCCGTCCCTCTGGTCACTGGGGCTCTGAGGCTGGGTGCTGCTGTCCTGGCCGATGGCACAGCCTGTGGCAGAGCACACACTCCTGGGTGTGTTTTGAGAAGAGCACACATGAGCGGGTGTTTGTGTTTGAAGACAGTAAGCCCTCAGGTGTCTGAGACTGGCTTCTAATCTGTCTGGCCCCGGTTGTCACAGAGGGAACAAGACAGTGATTTGCTGCCATTACTCACCTTCTCTTATTTCTAAGGTGGTGGGGAGGGCAGAGCTGTCACTACAACTGAATGTGTCACAGGACCAGGTAGGAAGGGACCTGTGGTCCTGAGTGAGGGTCAGGTTGGTGCCCGCCTTCGTTAGCTGTCCTCAGGCTGGCAGAGGGTGGAGACGGGACTCCCACCTGTCCCAGGTGAGCTAGGGACAGAGCAGAAGGAGGTGCCATCCTGGCAGCTGGCTCAGAACCGGACCGAAGTGTTACCGTGTCCAGCTGGCCTTTGTCCGCGTGGATCCCTCTGATGACTTTGCTTCAGGAGGACATCAGGGGACCCCAAGTGGGGTCGAGTCCTCAGTCCCCCTGTGCTGGGACTTCCTAGGTTGTCCCTCCATCCATTGTTTTTATCCTGGGGACACCAAGGCCTTGTGTTCCTTCTAGAAGTTTCCTCCCCCTTCAGTATTAGAAACCAGTTATGCTAATTCTAGCAGCATTTTTTTAATAGTTCTTTGTGGTTCCTATCTTCAATTATTTTTAATTTTTATTTTATGTTTATAATGTTGACATGGTTTCAAGTGTTCCACTCAATATATCACACCTTTCCTCAGCATCATGCCCCCATGCCTCATGCAAGGTCTCTGTCCCCCCAGCATCGTGTCCCCATGCCCCATGCAAGGTCTCTGTCCCCCCAGCATTGTGCCCCCATGCCCCATGCTAGGTTTGTGTCCCCCCAGCATTGTGCCCCCCATGCCCCATGCAAGGTCTCTGTCCCCCCAGCATCGTGCCCCCCATGCCCCATGCAAAGTCTCTGTCCCCCAGCATCTTGTCCCCCATGCCCCACGCAAGGTCTCTGTCCCCCAGCATCGTGCCCCCCATGCCCCATGCAAAGTCTCTGTCCCCCAGCATCGTGTCCCCCATGCCCCATGCAAGGTCTCTGTCCTCCAGCATCGTGCCCCCATGCCCCATGCAAGGTCTCTGTCCCCCCAGCATTGTGTCCCCCATGCCCCACGCAAGGTCTCTGTCCCCCCAGCATCGTGTCCCCATGCCCCATGCAAGGTCTCTGTCCCCCCAGCATTGTGTCCCCATGCCCCATGCAAGGTCTCTGTCCCCCCAGCATCGTGTCCCCATGCCCCATGCAAGGTCTCTGTCCCCCCAGCATTGTGTCCCCATGCCCCATGCAAGGTCTCTGTCTCCCCAGCATCGTGTCCCCATGCCCCATGCAAGGTCTCTGTCTCCCCAGCATCGTGCCCCCCATGCCCCATGCAAGATCTCTGTCCATTCCCGTTTCTCTCCTTTGCTCCCCCTCTCCCTTGCTCCATCCCCTCTCTCCCTCTGGGAATTGCTACCCTGCTCTATGTGTTCCGCATATATAATTTGGCTAACTCCTTCACCTCCTTTTTTCTCTTTCCTTCTTCTCCCTTTCCTCTCATAGCTCTTCATCTGTTCCCAGTGACCATGCCTCTGTTTTTGTTTTTTTCCTCAGTTTATTGTGTTCATTAAATTTATATATACATGAGATCATATGTTATTTGTCTTTCTTCACCTACCTTATTTCACTTAGCGTAATAATCTACAGGTCCATTCATGCTGTGTTAAAAGGTAAGATTTCCTTCTTTTCACAGCTGCATAGTATTCCATGGTGTAAATGTACCACAGCTTTTTAGTCACTGTCCACCGATGGACAGTTGGTCTGTTTTCAAATCTTGGCTATTGTAAACAATGCTACAATAAACTTGGTAGTGCACATTGTCTTTTTAATTAATTAGTGTTTTACGATTCTTAGGATGTATTCCTAGAAATGAGATAGATGGATCATAAGGCCACAGTTCCAGTTTTAATTATTTGAGGAATCGCCATTCTGTTTTCCACAGTAGGCGCACAAGTCTGCATTCCCACCGGCAGTGCAGGAGGGATTTCCTTTCTCCACATTCTCACCACACTTGTTGTTGACTTGTTAATGAGCACCATTCTGGCAGGTTAAGGTGGTATCTCATTGTGGATTTTGCCTATTTTTTATTTTATTTTATTATTTTTTTTTGTATTTTTCTGAAGCTGGAAATGGGGAGAGACAGTCAGACTCCCGCATGCGCCCCACCGGGATCCACCCGGCACGCCCACCAGGGGCGACGCTCTTCCCACCAGGAGGCGGTGCTCTGCCCCTCCAGGGCGTCACTCTGCCGCGGCCAGAGCCACTCTAGTGCCTGGGGCAGAGGCCAAGGGGCCATCCCCAGCGCCCGGGCCATCTTTGCTCCAATGGAGCCTTGGCTGTGGGAGGGGAAGAGAGAGACAGAGAGGAAGGGGGGGGTGGAGAAGCAAATGGGCGCTTCTCCTATGTGCCCTGGCCGGGAATCGAACCCAGGTCCCCTGCACGCCAGGCTGATGCTCTACTGCTGAGCCAACCGGCCTATTTTTTAATTGAATTGTTTACTTTCATGCTGTTGAGTTTTAGAAGTTCTTTAGAGATTCCATGTTTCCACATGTGCTACCCCCAGCCAGTGCCCATGGACTATGAACTCACAAGAGCCTCTCAGTATTCTCTTCCCCCTTTTATGTGTGGACAGTGAGAGGAAGCGAGGACTAAAAATGTCCCTGTCCTGCATGGAAGGCTAATATAGGTTAGAGTTGCTAACATCTCTTTCATGTGTTGCTTCAGCTCTTATAATGTGTAGGGTATAACGGAACCCTCAGTATATAAAAAAAGTGGATTTATACTTGACTCTCCAAAAATCAAATCATTGCAATATCAACATGAAATTGAGAGACATGAAGTTAAATATAGGATGAAACAGGGAAAAGAGCAGGAACTAGCAGTGAGGAGTCAAGAGGGTGAGCGTAGGGATGCCAGCTTGAGCGTCAGATCATAGACACGACCTCATGGTTGCTGGCTTAAGCCCAAAGGTCACTGGCTTGCAGCCCAAGGGGGCTGGCTTGAGCAAGGGGTTGGTCTCTCGGCTGGAGCCCCCCAGTCAAGGCACATATGAGAAAGCAATCTACAAAGAACTAAGGTGCCACATTGAAGAATTGATTGTTCTCATCTCTCCCCTTTCCCGTTTGTCTGCCCCTGTCTGTCCCAGTCTCTCTCTCTTTCTCATTAAAAAGAAGAAAAAAAATAAAAGGAAAAAGGAAAGCATTCACTACTACTACAATAGACCTCTTGTTTGAAGAAATTAAAATTATACTTTTTTTGGTCAGATAATCAGAAAATGCATGAGATGAAAAAGGTTGAAAATTGCTGCTATATTAGCAAAATCACGAACCAGTCCAGACACAGTGCACCCCTGTGTGATGCAGAATCGTGTTTACATCTCTCCCTCTCTCACTGCCCTGAAAATGCACCCCCTCCCCACTAACACACTTAGGTTTCTGGTTCCATTTGGAAGCAGTATTTGCATCAGACTAGGGGAACAGTGGGTGCTGAGACCTCTTCCCACCTACTGTCCCCTCACAGCCAACTGTCCTAAGGAATCTTCTATACCTGCTTACCCTCCGTGGTGTCCATCCCGGACCCACTGCAGTCTATCCACCAGTGAATTCCCTCCACGTGGTCATCATCAAGCACACCTGGCCACGCCCTCCTTGGAGCTCCTCCCCCTGGACACTGTGGCACAGTGATGGATGGTCTTTTTCTATGGGGCTGCTTCCACTCTTGTCTCCTTCCTTCATGGCTCCTGTCCCGTCACACACTTAAGGCTGATGGTCAGGCAAGTTTCAGAACTGAACATTTCTGAGTGTGAAATGTGGAACTGCCGGGAAAGGAGAAGTGGACACGGGGGCGGGGCCTCTGGAGTGGCAGACTTGGGTCCGCAGGATGGACCGGCTCCTTCCCTGGTGAGGGCAGCTCTGCACTGTTCTATGTGATGACCACTTCAGGGACCTGCGTGCAGGTCTCATCCCCTTTTTTCACAGCAGGGGTGGGCTGTGGGCGTTATGCTGAGTGAAACAAGTCAGAGACACAAATACCGTGTGACCTCACTTATATGTGGAAGATAAAAGAGCCAAACCCATAGAAACAGAGCAGGATGGTCACTGCCAGGAGCTGGGGCCCCGGGAGGGGTGGGGCAGGATGGAGATGTTGGTCAGAGGGTCCACACTTCTACTTGTGAAACGGGGGACCTCAAGTCAACTAGGAAACTGTAACAACACTGCTGTGTGCTTGAAGTTGTGTTGTTATGAATGTAGATCTTAAATGCTGTCACCACAGAATAAATGGTAATTAGGGGCTAGATGGAGGTATTAACTAACCTTATTGTGGTCATTTTGTAACATGTACGTGTATCAGATCATCACACTGTGTACTTATATTTACATGTTCTATGTGAAGATCTCAATAAAGTCAGGAGAAATAAATAAAACACTAAAATACAGCTGCTGGGCTCCCCTTGGGAGAGTCTGAGAAGACACGGGGTGAGAGCTGAGACCCCGAATTCCCACAAGCCCCCTGGTGATTCTGATGCGAGGGGCCAGCGGCACCCCCGGGGAGAAGCTGCCCCACGTGGCCTGGAGGGGGAGGTCTGGGGGCTGCAGGTGGGGTGTGTGGAGACTCAGCTGGGAGAACTCAGCACTGTGACCTGGGTTTCCCAAGACCCCGCCTTGCAGGTGGTGAGGAGGAGTCTCTCAGAGGGGAGCTCCAGAGCTGGGCTGGGTCTCTGCCTGGTTTGTGCCCTGCTGAGCCCTGTGCCCCACTAGGGGACTAGATGGGAGCCCTGTGTCTGAGCCCTGTGCCCCACTAGGGGACTAGATGGAGCCCTGTGTCTGAGCCCTGTGCCCCACTAGGGGACTAGATGGGAGCCCTGTGTCTGAGCCCTGTGCCCCACTAGGGGACTAGATGGAGCCCTGTGTCTGAGCCCTGTGCCCCACTAGGGGACTAGATGGGAGCCCTGTGTCTGAGCCCTGTGCCCCACTAGGGGACTAGATGGGAGTCCTGTGTCTGAGCCCTGTGCCCCACTAGGGGACTAGATGGGAGCCCTGTGTCACCACAGGAAGGCCTCACTGCTCTCATCAATGGGAAGCCGGAACAAGGTGAGGGATATGTTACCTATTCATGGGTGGTGGTGGTGTCTGCATTTTGACAACAAAAGCCTCATTGAGAAGTGACTTTTGAACTGAGACTTAAACTGAAACAAAGGGAAGTGAACTGTGCCACTGTGTTGGGAGGAAAGTGTCCCTGTCCTGGTGAGTAAGTCCTGTCACAGGGACAGGTGGCCTGAGTGAGAGGTTCATCGGAAAGTGAGGGCAAGCATGTTCCGGCCATTGATGATCATGGCCATGACTTTGTTTTTACCAGAAGTGGGAGGGGCAGCTATGGGAGAGGTCCCAGATCACCTGTGACATATCTGACACAGCTTTCCTTTTTTGGGGGGTGGGGTGGGGTTGTACAGTAAGGCATTTATTTTAGAGAATGTGTATACAGAAAATAACTGGGTTTCACCAAAATATCATACTAACTATTTTGTCTGTGGGCTACGTAATTATAAGTAATTTTTATTGCACTTTTTCTCATATGTATTTTTATAAATGCCTATGATTAAGATATATTTTGTCTGACCAGGCAGTGGCTCAGTAGATAGAGCGTCAGACTGAGATGTGAAGGATTCAGGTTCGAGACCCTGAGGTCTCCAGGTTGAGCATGGGCTCATCTGGTTTGAGCAAGGCTCACCAGCTTGGACCCAAGGTCACTGGCTCGAGCAAGAGGTCACTTGGTCTTCTGATGGCCCATGGTCAATGCACATATGAGAAATCAATCAATGAACAATTAAGGAGCTGCAACGAAGAATTGATGTCTCTATCACTCTCCCTTCCTGTCTGTCTGTCCCTATCTGTCTCTCTCTCTGACTCTCTCTATCTCTGCCACAAAAATAGATATATCGTTTTTATAATAATGAAATACATTATGTGAAAAGGAAAAAATAAATTACTCTGTTCTAATAAATTATTAATTATATTTTAACCATAAATTAAATGGAAGTATAATTTCTCTTTGACTAATAATATGATAAACATAAAGGGCTTAACAAAATGACTCAAACAGATAATATTAACACAGTCTGAGTAAATCCATTTTCTTTTATGACAGTAGAACTAAAACATAATTTTATTTATTTTTTTCAGAATTTCTCTGTGGGCTAGAGAATATTTTTTGTTGATTTTAATTTATTGTGTTTACATAGATTCTAGTGTCGCCCCGAATGCCTCCTCCCTCCCTTGTATTTACCTCAACATCCCTCTACCCCCCCTCTTTAGAACGTCCTCCTCCCTTCCCTTCAGGTTTATTTCATCCTATCATCCCCTTTCCCTCTGTCCTCTTTTCCTCTGGTCCCTTTGATCCCTCCTCTGTCTCAATTCCGTTCCTCAGTTCACATTGTTCATTGGATTCCTCAAATGAGTGAGGTCATATAATTTTTTTCTTTTTCTGCCTGGCTTATTTCACTTAACATAATAGTTTCCAGGTCCATCCATGTTGTGGCAAAAGGTAAGATTTCCTTCTTTTTCATGGCCCCATAGTATTCCATAGTATTCCATAGTATATATGTACCAAAGCTTTTTAATCCACTCGTCCTCTGACGGACACTTGGGCTGTTTCCAGATCTTCGCTATTGTGAACAATGCTGCCACAAACATGGGGTGCATTTCTCCTTTTGGAGCAGTTCTATGGTGTTCTTGGGGTATATTCCTAAAAGTGGGATAACTAGGTCAATAGGCAGTTCAATTTTCAATTTTTTGAGGAATCTCCATACTATTTTCCATAGTGGCTGCACCAGTCTGCATTCCCACCAGCAGTGCAGAAGGGTTCCCCTTTCTCCACATTCTTGCCAGCACTTATTCTGTGTTGTTTTGTTGATGAGCATCATTCTGACTGTTGTGAGGTGATATCTCATTGTGGTTTTAATTTGCATTTCTCTAATGATTAGTGATGTTGAGCATTTTTTTATATGCCTATTGGCCATCTGTTTGTCCTCTTTGGAGAAGTTTCTATTCATTTCTTTTGCCCATTTTTTGATTGGATTGTTTATCTTCCTAGTGTTGAGTTTTACAAGTTTTTTATAAATTTTGGTTATTAACCCCTTATCAGACATATTGTCAAATATGCTCTCCCATTGTGTGGTTTGTGTTTTTATTCTGTTCATATTGTCTTTAGCTATGCAAAAGCTTTTTAGTTTGATATAGTTTCATTTGTTTATCCTGTCTTTTATTTCACTTGCCTGCAGCAAATATATTGCTGTGAGAGATGTTGCAGAGCTTACTGCCTATGTTTTCTTCTAAGATGCTTATGGTTTCATGACTTACATTTAAGTCTTTTATCCATTTTGAGTTATTTTTGTAAATGGTGTAAGTTGGTGGTCTAGTTTAATTTTTTTTTGCAGGTAGCTGTCCAATTTTCCCAAAACCATTGCTCACAGGCTGCAAGTACCTCTGCATAGGGTACAGGTAAGTTCCACGCCTTAACTGTAGCCCACATAGTGTTCTGTCCCGCATGGAGCAGGCGCCGCTGGAGTCACTGCACCCCATCACCTGCAGGTGCAGTCTTCAATCATCGCACCCTTGCCAACGTATCTGCCTCATCATTCCCAGGATGACCTAGAGGGGCATGCCCCGTGACATGATATACTGTCACCTGCTTCTGGTGTTCTATTTCCCATAAGTTTTGCCACATGGCCTGACCCCATAGTAGATGGTGCATTACCATTCACTGGTTAGTGTGCCAAGTAGCATTCCAAAGAGTCAGTTCATGATAGACAGCTCAGCTGTCAGTGCAGATCACCCGAGGTGAAGGTTCAGTATGGGCAACTAGCCAAACAGCTTTTAATTCTGCCCATTGGCTGCTTTGGCCTGTACCCGGGTCCATCCAAATAGTCTCAGTGGCTGGATGGAAGGCTATAGCCATCCATTTGGCAGGTTGGCCCCTACTGGAACCATCAGTGTACCAGGCATTCTTGGGGATGGGCACCTGTCCCTCCTAGTGGGGACTGACTTCAGGTTCTGCCTCCTGAGACCCAGCTGCACCTGAATCTAAGGTCGCATAAATGATTGGACCCAAGTCTTCTTCAATTCTGCCCTCAATGGGCTGGTGCTAAGAGCACAGTGTTGTTGCCGGAAGGCACTCCACTTGCCTAGGGTGGACATTTGGGCCATACCACTACGTGGTTTGGTCACCCAATCTCTCACCCTCCTGCAATAGGGAATGTTGTCTTGACTGTAATTGGTGGTGTGGTAAGGTGCTAGAGAAATGTAAAGCTTAGTACTGGCAACACCATTTTAAAGAGGAAAAGTCAGGCTTTCTCTCCTGTTTTTTCTTTGGAAAATGTAGGGGAAAGGATATAGACATTTCCTAAATTACAAGGATGACTAGGGTCATTTGTTTTAAGTTCTCTGAAAGGATTAAAGTTATCTGAAGAACTCCTTTTCCCTTTCAATAAGAAGCAAAATTTACATACCACCCTACACTGATTCTGGCTCTCCCTTCCTTCCTGAAATCCTGAGATTAACGTGTACCTCTAGGTAAAGGAGGAGAGATAGACACTAAAAGGTATGTAAATGTCTTTGATTGTATTATGTAAAGCCAGCAGGCACGGCCAGGGCCACTATCACAGCAGCCTTCTGGCCTATGCAGGTTCGCATTGGATTCGGACAGTCGGTAAAGAAACAAAGGAGCCAAAAACTGATGGGCCATAGTCTTTAATTCTAGCTCGCACCCGGCGGGCAAGTAAAAATACACACTGGGCTCCAAAACCCAGTCACATTCAGTGCTCACAAAGCCACTGACTTATCCGAGTTTCCTAGAATCAAAGGTTTCTAGCTCACCAGACTTATTCACCTCTGTTCCCCATCTCCTTCCTTATCCCAAATACAAACTCTACACAAACTGGCATCTCACTCAGCACTCCACCATCTTGGCTGCTTCTCCTGGCCTCCTCCACATGGCCTTTCTCTGCTCTCCTCTGCTCTCTCTTCTAATGATAATCTCAGGAACCAAGAGCGCAAGTTCCTGCTTCGTCCCCATTTTATAGTGTAGAAATCCAAACTCTTAATCCAATATACAAAATAGGGAAGTCTCTAATACAGACACTTCTCTGAGGCATGATTGGATTGTACCGCCCCACATCAAAATGGGTGGGAAAGGCTTAATCCCAAAACCAAGCCCCAGGCTACAAGGATTCTAACTGCCTTTAGCCCACCCCAACACACATTAATATCACCTGGGCATTGGCCTCCTCGTGTTATCTTTAACAAAGTGAGCATAATACATTTTATCTGCCCAACATATTACCTTGAAAGTTTTAACTTTTTTTGTAAATTCCTTAGACAAATGTTATAATCTTGCTAAATGATTGTGTCATGCTGTCATGCCCCCCCCCCCCAACCTGTATGTAGTCAAAGGGGATATAACTAGCCTCTGAACTATACTTGGGGCTGCATAATTTGGGTCTGAAGAATTCCCCATGTATGCTGCCGGCTTAATCAATAAAACTCCTCAAAATTCATTTTTGAAACTTGGTGTCTCTATGTAAACCCGCTGAAGTGAAGTACGGTACTTTTCAGAATATGGGGTATGTTGGTCAAATGGGTTTGTGAATATGATATATATGTTTGCTCACTTGTGACTTATATTGGGTGTGGGGACAGGCTGTGGGCAGGCCGGGTCGTTGTAGCCTAAGGTTTAGTTTTCTGACTGAGGTTTTCCCCACACCCTTGACTGATTGTATGATCTGGGTGGTGCACTCTCATGAGGAATCCAATTATGCCTTGGATGGGTGACTTTGTATTAGAGACTTCCTTGTTTGTATATTGGATTAAGGGATTTTGGTTTTCTACACTATAAAGTGGGACAGACCAGGAGCTTGGACACACAGTTCCTGCTATCACAATTGCAGGGGCTTCCCTGATCCCTTGCCCTTCATGGGAAGAGCTGGTTTTCTGCTTTTCCCTTGTCTTCTTTTGTGGTTTGCCTGTCTTGGTGAGACACCAATAAATAGGATGGCCCCCCATCCTCTGACTCCGCCATTTCTTTATCGTCTGCCCGAATCCAATGGGAACCTGCATGTGAATGGCCACGATGGCGGCTCCTGCCCTTACAACTGGCGTAGTTTCCGGCAGGATTCAGAGATTGGTATGGAGCCACCACCCTTGATGGGTGGGATAGAGTACTGGTTGCTGCTCTGGCTCCCCATGGCTGTCCTTTTAGGGACCATGGGCTACATGTTTTTTACTCAAGAGGAAACTGCCCGAGGTCAAAAGCTTCAGTATGAATTGCAAATAGAACGGCAGAAAAGGCTGGAATTGGAGCGAGCCCTGGAGAAGGAATTACGGGTTCGCGAGTTGCAGTTTACCCTGGAAGCTGAACGTTTTCACCAGCAGTTGTTGGAGAAACAACTGCGGATTCAAGAGCTCGAGTCTCAGCTTCTGGCCAAAAGCCAGCAGCCACAGGAGCCTAAACGGTCACCAAAGGAGCCGCAGCATCCGTGCCGGTGGATTGGCTTTGAGTCAGCGGGAGCAGGCGCTTGCGACTCCTCTTCTGAGGATGAGAAGGCTCAGGCTGAAGCTGCCATACGCACACTGAGAGTCCGACCAGTGGTCGCCAAAAAGGTAAAAACCCAGCAGCAAAGAGTCCCTCAGGGGCAGCCACAGCCTCCTGCCCAGGTAATGGAACACTCTGTGGTCCGGCCCTATACCCAGGCAGAGCTGATGGAGTTGGGGGCACAATTTAGGCAGAAACCTACTGAATCCCTGGTAGCCTGGTTACTACGATTATGGGATATAGGGGTGGATGGCATCATGCTCTCCGGAACAGAGATGGAGAAATTGGCCACCATTACCACACTCTTCCTTGAGGCAGCGTCTTCAGAACTGCCATGGCAACCCAGGAGACCATACCCTATTAGAATGGGTGATGGCTGCCATTCGTATGGTCTGGCAGAATACTGGAGAATTGCCGGGTGCAATGAGTTGGTGGCAGTCCTACAGTGAGTTAGTAAAGGTCCTTCGGGAACTAGGTATGAAAAATGCTGTTTTCAACCCTGGGTCCCGTGGGCCAGATGAGGAAGTGTTTACGGCAAAAATGAGGGAATTTGTCCTTGCTAGCGCCCCGTCAGCCCTTTTTGGGTCACTTGTGGTTATATTGGGCCCCTATGTAGGGCAGCCCATCAATGCAGTCACACAGATGGTAGCAGATTTGGGAGAGCTGGAGGCCACTCGGGATCATAAAGCAGTGAGGGCTGCTGCCTATGTTGCCCCCCCAACTAGCAAGGGAACTGGGCCTGTAAAGGTTACCCGAACACAGATGTGGATAGATTTGATTGTGGCTGGAGCAGATAAGGGGAAATTGGATGGCCAGTCTAATAAAATTCTTTTGGAGCTGTGGCGGCAGTTTAAACCAGAACAGAAGTTCCAGCCACAGAGACGAAAGGCCCCAGCAGCTACCAATAAAACGTTTGGTGCGCGCACAGCTCGGTTACAAGATTATATGATAGAGACGGCCGAGGGAGAGGAGAACTCCCAAGACCCATTGTACCAGTTTGAATAGGAAAAGGGCCGAGGGACCCGTCTAACGGGGGTGGGCGGGGACTGGATGCCACACGTGGAACTGGCATCCACTGGTCCCCTTCCAATGTACAACGGGTGTTGGCCTTGGTGGATACAGGTGCAGAATGTTCCCTCCTCTATGGGAACCCAGAGCAGTTTGCTGGGACCCCAGTGGCCATTGACGGTTACGGGGGACAAACTGTTCAAGTGAAGCCAATAAGTATTCCATTGGGGATAGGAAGACTGCCTCCTAAGTCATATAAAGTGTATGTATTTCCTATTCCTGAATATATTTTGGGGGTAGATGTCTTGCAAGGACTGTGGTTGGAAACTACAGTTGGGGAGTTTCGGCTGCTGATCAGGGTTGTGAAGGCAGTATTGCGGGGACACGCATCACATTCCCCTTTGCTATTACCCGTCCCTCGGCGTGTGACTAACACCAAGCAGTACCACCTGCCAGGTGGTTATGAAGAAGTCACAGGGACAATCCTCAAATTAGAAAAGGTGGGGATCATCTGGCCAGCACATAGTCCTTACAACTCCCCGGTATGGCCTGTGCGCAAAGCAGATGGAACCTGGAGAATGACAGTAGATTACAGGGAACTTAATAAAGTTGTTCTCCCTTTGCACACTGCTGTTCCCTCAATAGCTAACATGATGGATCGGCTAAGCCATGAGTTGGGGACATACCACTTTGTGGCAGACTTGGCCAATGCTTTTTTCTCTATTGATATAGCTGCAGAGAGTCAAGACCAATTTGCCTACAGTTGGGAAGGGAGACAATGGACCTTCACAGTGTTACCCCAGGGCTATTTGCATAGCCCCACCTTGTGCCATGGGCCGGTGGCTGCTGACCTGGCTAAATGGAAACAGCCAGAGGTAGTTCGCATGTACCATTATATTGATGATATTATGCTAACTAGTGATTCTCTTCCAGAATTGGAGCAAGCAGGCCCTACCCTGCTATCTCATTTGAAAGCATGTGGCTGGGCACTCAACGAGAACAAATTACAAGGACCTGGGTTATCTGTTAAATTCTTGGGAGTTGTCTGGTCGGTTAAGACAAAAGTTATCCCTCACGCAGTTATAGATAAGATCCAAGCATACCCCGTGCCCACTACAGTAAAACAGTTACAGGAATTCTTAGGTTTGTTGGGGTATTGGCGAGCATTTATACCCCATTTGGCTCAGTTACTATGCCCCCTGTACAACCTTATTCGAAAGGGGTTTCTTTGGGATTGGACTGAGCAGACGCAAGGTTCATTTGCAGCTGCTAAGAGAGCTGTCAAGGTGGCACAGGCCTTGAATGTGTTTGATCCTGCCAGGCCCTGTGAGCTGGATGTTCATGTAACCTCAGAGGGGTTTGGATGGGGCTTGTGGCAGCGGACATAGCGCCTATAGCAACCTATTGGGTTTTGGTCCCAATTGTGGAAAGGTGCTGAAGTTCGTTACTCATTAGTGGAGAAGCAGCTGGCAGCTGTGTATGCTGCCCTCCTGGCAACTGAGAGTATTACAACCACAACACCAGTTATAGTCAAGACAACATACCCTATTGCTGAATGGATGAGAGATTGGGCAACTAAACCACGTAGTGGTATGGCCCAAATGTCCACCCTGGCCAAGTGGGGTGCCTATCTGCAACAACACTGTGCTCTTAGCACCAGCCCATTGAGGGCAGAACTGCAGGAAGTCTTGGGTCCAGTCACCTATGCGACCTTAGAGTCAGGTGCAACTGGGGCTCAGGAGGCAGAACCTGAAGTCAGTCCCTACCAGGAGGGGCGGGTGCCCATCCCCGAGGATGCCTGGTATACTGATAGTTCCTGCAGGGGCCAACCTGCCAAATGGACAGCTACAGCCTTCCATCCGGCCACTGAGACTATTTGGATGGACACGGGTATAGGCCAAAGCAGCCAATGGGCAGAATTAAGAGCTGTTTGGCTAGTTGCCCATAATGAACCTTCACCTCTGGTAATCTGTACTGACAGCTGGGCTGTCTATCGTGGACTTACCCTTTGGATTGCTACTTGGCACATTAACCAGTGGATGGTAATGCACCATCCACTATGGGGTCAGGCTATGTGGCAGGACTTATGGGAAATAGGACACCAGAAGCAGGTGACAGTATATCATATCACAGGGCATGCCCCTCTAGCCCATCCTGGGAATGATGAGGCAGATACGTTGGCAAGGGTGCGATGGTTGGAGACTGCCCCTGCAGGTGATGTGGCACAGTGGCTCCACCGGCGCCTGCTCCATGCAGGACAGAAAACTATGTGGGCTACGGTTAAGGCTTGGAACTTGCCTGTGTCCTATGCAGAGGTACTTGCAGCCTGTGAGCAATGTGCAGTATGTTCCAAGGAACACCCTCGGAGACCACTGGTGTCGCCTGGACAGATTCAGAGGGGTCATGTTCCACTGACACGATGGCAGATAGACATTATTGGACCCTTACCAAAGTCAGAAGGGTACCAGTATGCAGTCACTTGTGTAGATACTGCCACCGGGCTGCTTGCTGCTTACCGCGCTCGTAACCCTGACCAGAGGGCAGTCATACAGGCTCTGGACCGCCTGAGTGCTGCATACGGGCAACTGCTGGTCCTTGAAAGTGACAATGGTACCCACTTCACTGGTTCAATGGTGAGGCAATGGGCTCAAAAGCTGGGGGTGGACTGGAAGTACCATGTTTCCTACCACCCCCAGGCTGCTGGTATCATTGAGCGGTATAATGGACTCTTAAAGCAGGGACTGTGACAGGAGGGGGGCACCGGCTCTCTTACTGGATGGACATACCGCTTATGGACAGTACTCCGGATTTTGAATGAGCGACCTCGACGGGGGAGCCCAGCTCCAGTAGAGGCTCTCCTGCATCGGACAGCTGCCCCCATTCAGTTGCAGATATGCACCAAGGACATTTTACTCAAGTCAGGTTTCGGACAGCAGGGCAACGTGCTCTTGCCTGCTCCAACAGCCCTTCTTAAAGGACAACGGCTTCAATGGACTTGGCCCTGGACTGTACAGGCCCCCCATCTGAGATGGGTGGCCTTGTTGGCACCATGGGGAAAGGCGTTAGAGGTGGACGTCCAGTTAACTCCTTGGACAACCAGCATCTGGCCACCTAAGGTAGAAGTGTATTATCCCTTGAGTGCTCAAGGGGACAGCATTTTGAAGGGCACCTTTGTAATTTCTTTATGGCCAATAATGAGTTCTCCTATTTTACTACACATAGAACCAGCAGATGCTGGTGTATTGGCCAATAAGGTTTGGTATGCCCGCTCAGGGCGGCCTCTGGTGCCAGCTATGGTGCTGTCTGCAGACAAAACTCTGGCCTGTATTCTGCCAGAGGGAAAGGATTTTCCTCTCTTGGTGCCACTGACAGCTCTCTTATTTCGGCCATAGTTTTTGATCTGTTAATCCTATTGCTGTAGTTGGTACTATTTCTGTTTATGCAATGTATCCCACTCCTTGCACAATGACCATCATGGAAGATGCCTGTGGTTTAGATTGTAAAGCGAGCAAAAGGGGTGGAATGTTGGTCAAATAAGTTTGTAAATATGATATATATGTTTGCTCGCTTGTGACTTATATTGGGTGTGGGGGACAGGCTATAAGCAGGCCAGGTCGTTGTAGCCTAAGGTTTGGTTTTAGGACTAAGCTTTTCCCATCACCCTTGACTGATTGTATAATCTGGGTGGTGCACTCTCATGAGGAATCCAATTATGCCTCGGATAAGTGACTTTGTATCAGAGACTTCCTTGTTTGTATATTGGATTAAGGGATTTTGGTTTTCTACACTATAAAGTGGGACAGACCAGGAGCTTACTCACTCAGTTCCTGCTATCACGATTGCAGGGGCTTCCCTGATCCCTTGCCCTTCATGGGAAAAGCTGGTTTTCTGCTTTTCCCTTGTCTTCTTTTGTGGTTTGCCTGTCTTGGTGAGACACCAATAAATAGGATGGCCCACCATCCTCCGACTCTGCCATTTCTTTACCATCTGCCCGAATCCAATAGGAACCTGCATGGGCCAGGCGGCTGCTTTGATAGTGACAGCCATGGCTCCTGGCCTTACATCCTTCTTCTCCATGTTTATTTCAAACCCCATGGTGGGTGCCCATTGCTGAGACCAGCTTGGCAATGGGTGTGCATGAGAAGAAGGAGCTGCAGGACTGAAGAAAAAACACACAAGACACATATAAAAAAGAGATGGGTACAGGGGACTCCCAGCCTCTTGGACTGAGAGCCCAGATCTCTGCAGACTCATTGTATTAATTTGTTTCTTTCATCAGTAAGCAAGTTAGCAGAGCATAGGCTCAGGAACAGAGAAGGATGATTGACTAAAACCTTGCAGCTCTGCAGGAAAGGGTTCAAAGGTTCAGAAGCTTCCATTAAACAATCTTATCAGTGGTTTCTAAGGCAGCGTTCTGTCCCACAGGAGATGACGTTTCAAAGTTCACCCCAAGGACTTGTCTCAGGGCCGCTTTCTAATCTCCAGCCACCCTCCTAAACCTTTAGTGTCTCAGTCACCACCCCTGGGAGCCGGGCCAGCCCTTTCGAGACCTCCCTCTTCCCACTGGTCTTGAGGTGGCTTCTTCTGTGAGTCCATAGTTATAAGACATCTCTTCAGCCAGCCTGCAGCTGCTTGTTCAGGTCGATTTCTCCTTAGTTTACCTGTCACTCCAGCGTGGTCCCGGTCGGAGGTGAGTGTGGCCCCTATCTCCATCACCCTGCATCTGACCTGGGAGCTGAGATTGCCAGACCCAGACTTCAGCCCAGACCTGGTCCTCTGGGGGAGACAGGGCCTTCTGTCGTATTTCCCAGGACATTGCTCTGCAAAGCGGGTCAGGGACCTGGTGCCGGAAAGAAACCCTGACGGGCAGAGCACAGCTCTCTGATCTCTGGAGCGAGTCTGACCTGCGGCGTCTGGAGGCTGGACGGAGCCTGCTCATCGGAACCTTTCCCTGTGAGACACACACATACAGCCTGGTGAGTTCTACCCGGGACCAGGGGGTGAACAAGAAGAGAGGACGCTGTGGTCAGAGACAGCGATGTTCAGAGTAGGGTTGTGAGACGAGCAGAGGGGTTTCTGGTTTGTTCTAGCTTGACACCCACCCCCAAAGTTAGCACTTCTCCCGAGTCCTCCCCGCTAAGGAAGAGTTCTGGTAGCAACGTGCCTCCCTGGAAGGCTAAGGGGTGTGTCTGTGATACAGTTTTCTTCCACCATCTTAATCCTCTTCCTTTTGGCAACCGTAATCCTATTCTCTGTGTCTATGGTCTGTTTCCGCTTTGTTTTTAGTCATTTGATCCCCCCCCCCCCCCAGATTTCACATATAAGTATAATCATATGGCATTGTCTTTCTCAGCCTGATTTATGTCACACACATAATCTCTCCAGGTCCCTCTGCGCTGTCGTGCGTGTCAAGAGTTCCTTCTTTCTATGGCGGAGCAATGCTGCACACTCACCTGTCCATTACAAACACCTGTCCTCAGAGTCTTCGGCGCTGCCGATCCACCTCGGGGTTCTGGGTGGGGTCAGAGGCGGATTTAATGGAGGGCGCACTGGGCAAGTGCCCTGGGTCGCGACTTCTGAAGGGCCCCGCAAAACCTGCAACGTTACATTTTTTTTTTTCTATTGGAAGGGACCCTGTATTTCTTCAGCGCCCTGAGCCTCAAACGACCTTAATCTGCCTCTGGGTGGGCTGGCAAAGAAGCAGGGCTCTTAGGAGCATCCTGCGCGGCTGGGGAGCCGGGTGCTCACTGTGCCCTCACTTCCCCGTGGGAGAAACCCTGGGTGGAGGGGTTTGTGTCCCCTGCACTGTGCTGCCTTGGGGGGAAGGGTGTGGGGTGACTGTGCACGGCCTCACCCCTCAGTGCCCCCATTCCTGGGTGTTCGCTCGCGCTGAGTGCTGGGACCTCTGCCAGGCTCTGGGCCCCCACAGCGGTGCACTTGTCCACGGTGGTCGTCAACACCGGTGCCTCTGTGGGCGGATGAGGGCTGAAGAGGCCTGTCTGCCATCTTGCTGACGTCATTCTTTGAAATTGAAAGCGTTTCAAAGATGAGTGAGAGTCACACTCTTCCTGCTCAGGGGAAATGAGGCACTTGACAGTTTTCTGGTGAAGGATGGTCCACTCAGCACAACAAAGCAGGCTTCTGGGGTGTTATCTCACCATCTCCGCCCATACTGGGGGGCTGCCCTCCTGTTTCATTTCAGCTACAGCAAGACTGTATAAAATCTTCAACAGCATGGGCTTTGCCACCTTGAACGTAGGTGACCCACACACATAAAATGCCGTTCCCTTGTTGGGGTGGTGATTAAGTTGTATGTTTGGTCAGCTGTAACTTAAGTGGCATAAGAAAAGGACTTCCCAGCTGACATGGGGACCGTTTGCACACGCATGCTCCTCCTGTGTAGAGAGGACAAAACCTATGAAATATTCAAGTCACTGTCAGCTCTTTCTGCATGGCACATGAAAACTCAATGAATCTCATCTGTAAGACCCACCTGGTCTTTGTACTTCTCTTCTCTCTGCTACTAGCAACATGCCCTCCATGTTTGAGAGAGCTACCAAGGAATTGGTCAAAGAGATTGGAGACGAAGAACTCAGGTCTGTCAAATGCTTGCTGAGTGCCACCAAAATACGTCGCTTTACTCTAGTACGGAGGAAGAAGTCTCGCTCACTGTTCTGGGAACTTCCTGACATTCCACTTGACATCTCCCTCTTGCACATCCTCGAACCAAGTTCTCCGGTCCCAGGTATTGTCAGCCAGGGGCGTAGGAGGCCCGGGCTGCAAACAGGGGTCAGAGAGCAGGGGTACAGAATGCAAGACATTCTGAGACCCCCACACAGGGGGCCCTCAGGATTTACCTCGTCTATGGACAAGGATCAAGCAACTAAATATCTGAGAAGTTACTAATCATGACCCCAGGTTCATTTAATACTGACAGCAGCCTCATGATCCAGGAATATGATCCCCATTTTACATAAGAGTAAAAGCTTATAAAATAATTTGTTCTCAGTTACATACCTGGGAACTGGAAGGAGTTGGATCAAACCCAAGTCAGTCTGGCTTCAAGTCCCAAACATTTACTGATTGTGAGCCCCCTCCTGGGGCTGACACTGTGCCTGGAGAGATGATGCTGTGGGTCTCCTGGACCCAGGTGCAAGTGACATCATCATTTCTCAGGTGTAGGACATCATCCCTGTCATCCAGCCCCTGGGTGGACACAAACACTGTCCTCAGTGGTAATGTACACTCACAGGATGAATTGATGAGTTAGCTTTCTGGCTGAGAGACTCAGTTGAGTAGGAGGGTGGGGCGATGAGGGCTCAGTGTTTCCGTCTCCATCCATCTCCCAGCTGGTCCCGAGGGAATTCCAGGCTAACGCTCAGCCCACCTTGTCTGGTTCCAGATGCTGCTGTAAAAGCTCCTGTCCTCTTCAGTGACACTGTGGTCAACAAGCAGCAGGCAGGTGGCAGTGTGGATGCTGGGGTAGATGTGAGCTTCTCGGGGGAGGCCACTCAGTGCCAAGGGTCCTCCTTTGAGTATCAGATTGTCAGCACCCCACATGAAACCTGGACAGAACTTCAGAAGAGGTGAGGACACAGGAGGGAAAGGAGCTGGTCAACAGCCCCCAAGCGGTGCTGTCCCCGTGGGCGAGGGGGTGTCTGATAGACTTTGTTCCTGAGGCTCAGAATGAAGAGAATGGCATGTCCGATCATGCTGCTCTTCTGGGCATTCATACATTCATTCATTCACTAATGGTTATTAGTGATCTAATACGTATTTATTAAAGCTGCAATTCTCCATTGCTATGCTATTTTGAGGTGAGAATAAAGTAATGCTAAGACAGATAAAAATCCCTGTCCTAAAACATATATAGTGTGGCAGGAGACATGCAGCGAGTGTGAAAATAGCAGTAAAACTAAATTAATGAAGTATGAATTTATTGTATTTTTCTGAAGCTGGAAATGGGGAGGCAGTCAGACAGACTCCCGCATGCGCCCAACCAGGATCCACCTGGCACGCCCACCAGGGAGCGATGCTCTGCCCATCCGGGGCCTTGCTCTGTTGTGACCAGAGCCCTTCTAGTGCCTGAGGCAGAGGCCACAGAGCCATCCTCAGCGCCTGGGCCATCTTTGCTCCAATGGAGCCTTTGCTGCGGGAGGGGAAGAGAGAGACAGAGAGGAAGGAGGGGAGGGGGGGTAGAGAAGCAGATGGGCACTTCTCCTGTGTGCCCTGGCTGGGAATTGAACCCGGGACTTCCTCACGCCAGGCCGACGCTCTTCCACTGAACCAACCAGCCAGGGCTGAAGTACGAATTTAAGCGAGACAAAGTCTCTGACATGTTTGATTAAATAAAGTTTACCCATTGTCCTAGTATTTAGCTGAACTCGGTGCCCGTGGGTGATGACAGATCTTCAAATATCCTGTAAGGACTCAATAAAGAGCTGATGTCCTTACACCTTTTAGAAACAGAAATTTCAATTTAAATATTATTTCTATCAATGCAGAATTGCTAAAATAAACAACCAGTCAGAATCACAGGCTAATTAGAGGATGAAAATTAATTAAGAGGACAAGGCACATTTTCGGTATTTCTGACGTTCTGTAAGTCTCTTACTGGAACTAATATTAACAAAGACTGTTTATATTATAAAGCATATGAGGATTTTTTTAGGTGCAGGAAAATAATATTTGTCCTGGAAATTCCTTCAGCAGTTAAAGAGCCTCCAATTTCATCAATTCATTTTATTATCTAATAATAGATAATTTAATTTCTAACAATATTTAATATGTAGCATTTAATATCTAGCAATAATTCTAGAAATACAAATAAGAAGGCAAGTAGATACTTTTAACAAATGGATTTAGGCAGGGCATGCGTTTCCCCTGAAGGTAGTTACAGGTCCTGATGGGAGCTCTGAGGGTAGTTACTGGTCTGAGAAGGAGGGCTGGATGGAGGGGACTCTGCTTGGGTCTCTGTGGAGCTGAGGGCTGAACTCTGTCCTGAGAATAAAAGACTCAAAGAGCAGGAGGAAGGAGTCCAGGTGACGGTTTAAGCCCGGGGATGGGGCAGAGCTTGGCATTTTCAGGAGCAGCAGGAATCAGGGAGGTGGAGCTTATCCTACCTGGATGAAGGGGACAGAGCTGAGGTTTGGAGGTGAGTAAATGTTAGATGACAACACATCTTAGAGACACAGAAAGAGCCTTAACTTCCCCTCAAAAGTAACGGGGTAACCCACACTGGAGGCCCAGTGACCTCCCTCATTGGAAAGCAACTTAAGGGTCTCAGAATCCCACGAGGCTGTTACCCAGGGTGCCCACCCCAGAGGGGCTGTCAGCGGAACCAGAGTTGAGTCTCAGGACAGAAATGGAGATGAAATCTGCCCTCAGTGCTTCAAACCCCTCCCTGCCCCTCCCAGACCTGTATCGTCAGTCAGCCCTGCAGCCACCTACCAACAGCTCATCTATAAACAACCCATGTACGTGTCATGAAAAACCACCCAGAATCTTCCTGCTCCACCGTACTGATCCACGTGCTCCCCCCACACCCTGATTGAGCCCCTGGACCGTGTGGATGAGGGATTCCCCAGCTCTGACAGCAGGGCTTCCTGAGGACTCTGGTCACTGAGGACCCGTCTCCTTCCTGCCTCTTCACGTGAGAGGCCCTCGCATGGACTTCTGACGCCCCTCCCAGGACCAGTATAATTTTGGAAAATGCAGACGCCATTCACCAATGGCATGCACTGTCTCCTTCCCACATCGCATCAGAAATGGGGCCCCTCCGCCCCGCAGAGCAAAGATGTTTTCCTTTCCTTGTAACTTAACCACATGCCAAGATTCTTCTACTCACAGAGGGAATACCTATCAAAAGTCTCTGCACCCTTCCTGGTCCTGATGATGAGGGTACCCCAGGGTGACCTGAGAGGACGCCTCTTTCCACTCTGACCCTCCCCTCTCCCCAGGAAACTGAGGGACCCAGAGCCATCATTTCTGGGGCAGTGCCGAAGAGCAGAGATGAACCTGTATGTGGTGACGGAGACTGTGGAACTGCTCAACAGTCCTGAGCTGAAGGATCTCAGCAGTGGGAGTATCCTGGGGAAATTCTGCATTTCCCTGAATATTTTTGTCAAGGTATGAAACGGGGACACCTATCGATACAATAGGAACTAGATTGAATTATGTGGTATGACACCTGCTTTGGGTGAGTGATGGACTCTGGCAAATCTGAAGGGGTGGCTGCCGCACTGTGTCCATGTTCAATTTACGTGGGAGGAGATGGGGGACCACTCACAACATCCTCAGTGGTGACGGACCCTGGACGCTGTGACATCCTGGGCAAAGTGATAGAAGGGGTGAGATGTAAATACTGTCATGCTCATGGATTTATATAACTCACTCACTCACTCACTCACTCACTCACTCACTCACTCACAATAACAAGCACATGCACTTCTTTTTATATAAGCAAATTTATTTATATAGTTTGTGTTATAATGTACTTTTATAAAATATAGTTTATGTGTCATTTGTCTTCACTTGGATAATTTCTAAATCTCAACGAACAAAAGTGAATTGTGAACTAATTTTCCCAAGTTCGCTGATGTCACCCTGGAGGATGAAAGTTTGTACCACGTAAAACACTGTCCTTTCTAGAGGACATTCCGACTCTCAGTGTTGGGTTCCCATCTGCTGGGGTTGGTGACCCAGGCTTCCTGAGAGTTCATGTCCTCTCACCCAGGGCTACTGCTCAGCTGTGTCCAGGTCCTCTGTCATAGCTGTTCACAGCCAGCACGGTGCTAAATGGTGGCTGTGGGCTCTGATGTCGTTACAGTTGGCGTGGAATGAAACTAGAGATCAAGAACAGGGGGAAAACTAACAAATTCACAAATACATGGACCCTAAAATATACACTGTTGATCCTCCAGTGGGTCAAAGAGGATACTTCAAGGAATGTCAGAATATATCTCAAGACAAATGAAAATGAAAACACAATATAATTCAGTACACTTAAAAATGGGCAAGACAGCACATTTTTTTTGTCGTTTTTTTTCATTATCCACAATAGAAATGAAATGGAAAAATTATTTAATAATAAACATAAAATTCAAATACCTTATCGATTAGAAGAATTTCTTTTCAATTTATTTATTTTAGCAAGAGAGAGAGAGAGGGAGAGAGAGAGAAAAATGGGAACATTGAGCCTTGTCTGTATGTGTCCTGCATGGGGATTGAACTGGCAACCTCTAAACTTTGTGATGATGCTCTAACCTACTGAACTGTCCTGCCTGGGTGCTTATCTGTTTTTTGCTGAACTAAAATTCATCTTGCTTTTATAGCAAGATGAGGAGTCTTACTTGTATTCTCAAATACCTTATTGTCGTGTTTCTGTTGAACAAGGTACACATTCATAAAGAAAAAAAATTGCAGAAACAGTGGCAAATAAATGCTTTAGGCCCTGGCCTGTTGGTTCAGTGGTAGAGCGTCGGCCTGGCGTGCAGGAGTCCCAGGTTTGATTCCCGGCCAGGGCACACAGGAGAAGCGCCCATCTGCTTCTCCACCCCTACCCCTCTCCTTCCTCCCTGTCTCTCTCTTCCCCTCCCACAGCCAAGGCTCCATTGGAGCAGGGATGGCCCGGGCGCTGGGGATGGCTCCATGGCCTCTGCCTCAGGCACTAGAATGGCTCTGGTAGCAACAGAGCAACGCCCCAGAGGGGCAGAACATTACCCCATGGTGGGCATGCTGGGTGGATCCCGCATGCTGGAGTCTGTCTGACTGCCTCCCTGTTTCCAACTTCAGAAAAATACACACACACACACACACACACACACACACACACACACACACACACAGAAATGCTTGACTTCTTTCAGTATTTCCAGACTTTACATATATTTTCTTTATCTGCAGTTAGAATACATAGGTTTGAGATTTTGAATTCATTTTTATTCACCTTACTTGGTGTTCTCTGAGCTTCCTGAATCTATGGTTGGTGTCTGACATCATTGGGGGGAAATACTCAGTTATTACTGCTTGACATACTTTTTCTGTTCCTTTCTCTCCTCTCCAGTTGTCGTTCCATGTGTATTACCACGTTTGTAGTTGTCTCACAGTTCTTGTTTATTATGTTTTATTTTTAAGTAATTTTTTTCTCTTTGCTTTTCAGTACGGAGATTTTTACTGAGAGATCTTCCAGTGCAGAGATGTTTATTACACTTGTGTCCAGTCTACTAATGAGCTGATCAAAGACATTCTTTATTTCTTTCTTTTTTTTATAATAATTTTATTTTTTTAATGGGGTGACATCAATAAATCAGGATACATATATTCAAAGATAACAAGTCCAGGTTATCTTGTCGTTCAGTTATTTTGCATACCCATCACCCAAAGTCAGATTGTCCTCTGTCACCTTCTATCTTGTTTTCTTTGTGCCCCTCCCCCTCCCCCTTTCCCTCTCCCATTCCCCCGCCCCCCCGTAACCGCCGCACTCTTATCAATGTCTCTTAGTTTCACTTTTATGTCCTACCTACGTATGGAATAATGCAGTTCCTGGTTTTTTCTGATTTACTTATTTCGCTTTGTATCATGTTATCAAGATCGCACCATTTTGCTGTAAATGTTCCAATGTCATCATTTCTTATGGCTGAGTAGTATTCCATAGTGTATATGTGCCACATCTTCTTTATCCAGTCATCTATTGATGGGCTTTTTGGTTGTTTCCATGTCCTGGCCACTGTGAACAATGCTGCAATAAACATGGGGCTGCATGTGTCTTTACGTATCAATGTTTCTGAGGTTTTGGGGTATATACCCAGTAGAGGGATTGCTGGGTCATAAGGTAGTTCTATTTTCAGTTTTTTGAGGAACCACCATACTTTCTTCCATAATGGTTGTACTACTTTACATTCCCACCAACAGTGGATGAGGGTTTCTTTTTCTTCACAGCCTCTCCAACATTTGCTATTACCTGTCTTGCTAATAATAGCTAATTGAACAGGTGTGAGGTGGTATCTCATTGCAGTTTTGATTTGCATTTCTCTAATAGCTAAAGAAGATGAGCATCTTTTCATATATCTGTTGGCCATTTGTATTTCTTCCTGGGAGAAGTGTCTGTTCATATCCTCTTCCCACTTTTTTATTGGATTGTTTGTTTGTTCGTTGTTGAGTTTTATGAGTTCTTTGTATATTTTGGATATTAGGCCCTTATCTGAGCTGTTGTTTGAAAATATCATTTCCCATTTAGTTGGCTTTCTGTTTATTTTGTTATCAGTTTCTCTTGCTGAGCAAAAACTTCTTAGTCTGATGTAGTCCCATTCATTAATTTTTACCTTCACTTCTCTTGCCTGTGGAGTCAAATTCATAAAATGCTCTTTAAAACCCAGGTCCATGAGGTGAGTACCTATGTCTTCTTCTATGTACTTAATTGTTTTAGGTCTTATGTTTAGATCTTTGATCCATTTTGAGTTAATTTTTGTGCAGGGGGACAAACTGTAGTCCAGTTTCATTCTTTTGCATGTGGCTTTCCAGTTTTCCCAGCACCATTTATTGAAGAGGCTTTCTTTTCTCCATTGTGTGTTGTTGGCCCCTTTATCAAAAATTATTTGACTATATATATGGGGTTTTATTTCTGGACTTTCTATTCTTTTTTTTTTTTTAGATTTTATTTATTCATTATAGAGAGGAGAGAGAGAGAGAGAGAGAGAAGGGGAGGAGCAGGAAGCATCAACTCCCATATGCGCCTTGACCAGGCAAGCCCAGGGTTTCGAACCGGCAACCTCAGTGTTTCCAGGTTGACGCTTTATCCACTGCGCCACCACAGGTCAGGCTGGACTTTCTATTCTGTTCCATTGGTCTGAGTGTCTATTTTTCTGCCAATACCATGCTGTTTTGATTGTCGTGGCCCTATAATAGAGTTTGAAGTCAGGTATTGTAATGCCCCCAGCTTCATTCCTTTTCTTTAGGATTGCTTTGGCTATTCGGGGTTTTTTATAGTTCCATATAAATCTGATGATTTTTTGCTCTATTTCTTTAAAAAATGTCATTGGAACTTTGATGGGAATTGCATTAAATTTGTATATTGCTTTGGGTAATATAGCCATCTTGATTATATTTATTCTTCCCAGCCAAGAACAAGGTATATTCTTCCATCTCATTATATCTTTTTTGATTTCCCTTAACAATGGTTTATAGTTTTCATTATATAAGTCCTTTACATTCTTTGTTATGTTTATTCCTAAGTATTTTATTTTATTTTTGTTGCAATCGTGAAAGGGATTATTCTTTTGAGTTCGTTCTCAATTGTTTCATTGTTGGCATATAGAAAGGCTATTGACTTCTGTATGTTAATTTTGTATCCTGCGACCTTACTGTATTGGCTTATTGTTTCTAGTAGTCTTTTTGTGGATTCTTTGGGGTTTTCGATGTATAGGATCATATCATCTGCAAAAAGTGATACCTTTACTTCTTCTTTTCTGATATGGATGCCTTTTATTTCTTTGTCTTGTCTGATTGCTTTGGCTAGAACCTCTAGTACCACATTAAATAAGAGTGGAGAGAGTGGACAACCCTGTCTTGTTCCTGATTTAAGGGGGAAAGCCTTCAGTTTAGTGCCATTTAATATGATGTTAGCTGATGGTTTATCATATATGGCCTTTATCATGTTGAGATATTTTCCTTCTAAACCCATTTTGTTGAGAGTCTTAAACATAAAATTGTGTTGTATTTTATCAAAAGCCTTTTCTGCGTCTATTGATAAGATCATGTGGTTTTTGTTCTTTGTTTTGTTGATATGGTGTATTACGTTAACCGTTTTACGTATGTTGAACCATCCTTGAGATTCTGGGATGAATCCCACTAGATCATGATGTATTATTTTTTTAATATGTTGTTGTATTCGATTTGCTAGTATTTTGTTTAGTATTTTAGCATCTGTATTCATTAGAGATATTGGTCTGTAGTTTTCTTTTTTTGTGCCATCCTTGTCTGGTTTTGGTATGAGGGTTATGTTGGCCTCATAAAATGCGTTTGGAAGTATTGCTTCTTCTTCAATTTTTTGGAAGACTTTGAGTAGAATAGAAACCAAGTCTTCTTTGAATGTTTGATAAAATTCGCTAGTATAGCTGTCTGGGCCTGGACTTTTATTTTTGGGGAGGTTTTTAATGGTTTTTTCTATTTCTTCTCTACTAATAGATCTGTTTAGGCTTTCTGCTTCTTCTTGACTCAGTCTAGGAAGGTTGTATTGTTCTAGGAATTTATCCATTTCTTCTAGGTTGTTGAATTTAGTGGCATAAAGTTTTTCATAGTATTCTACAATAATTCTTTGTATATCTACAGTGTCCGTGGTGATTTCTCCTCTTTCATTTTGGATTTTGTTTATATGAGTTCTTTCTCTTTTTTACTTGGTAAGTCTTGCCAAGGGTTTGTCAATTTTGTTGATCTTTTCAAAGAACCAGCTCCTTGTTCTATTAATTTTTTCTATAGTTTTTCTGTTCTCTAATTCATTTATTTCTGCTCTGATTTTTATTATCTCCTTTCTTCGGCTGGTTTTGGGTTTTCCTCTTCTTTTTCTAGTTCCTTAAGGTGGGAAGTTAAGTGATTCACTTGGGCTCTCTCTTGTTTGTTCATATATGCCTGAAGTGATATGAACTTCCCTCTTATCACTGCTTTTGCTGCATCCCATAGATTCTGATATGTCGTATTGTCATTTTCATTAGTCTGTATATATCTTTTGATCTCTGCACTTATTTCTTCTTTGATCCATTCATTTTTTAAAAGTATGTTGTTTAGTTTCCACATTTTTGTGGGATTTTTTTCCTCTTTTTTGCAGTTGAATTCTAGTTTCAAGGCTTTATGATTAGAAAATATGCTTGGTACAACTTCGATTTTTCTGAATTTGCTAATGTTGTTTTTGTGGCCCAACATATGGTCAATTCTTGAGAATGATCCATGTACACTGGAGAAAAATGTATACTCAGTCACTTTGGGATGAAATGTCCTGTAGATGTCTATCATATCCAGGTTCTCTAGTGTTTTGTTTAAGGCCACTATGTCTTTGTTGATTCTCTGTTTGGATGACCAATCTAGAGCTGTCAGCGGTGTATTGAGGTCTCCAAGTATGATTGTATTTTTGTCAGTTTTTGTTTTAAGATCAATAAGTAGCTGTCTTATATATTTTAGTGCTCCTTGGTTTGGTGCATATATATTAAGAATTGTTATGTCTTCTTGATTCAGTGTCCCCTTAGCCATTATGAAATGGCCATTTTTGTCTCTGAGTACTTTTCCTGTCTTGTAGTCAGCATTATCCGATATGAGTATTGCTACACCTGCTTTTTTTTGGATGTTATTTGCTTGGAGTATTGTTTTCCAGCCTTTCACTTTGAATTTGTTTTTATCCTTGTTACTTAGATGAGTTTCCTGTAGGCAGCATACAGTTGGATTTTCTTTTTTAATCCATTCTGCTACTCTGTGCCTTTTTATTGGTGAGTTTAATCCGTTTACATTTAGTGTAATTATTGACACTTGTGAGTTCCCTATTGCCATTTTATATCTTGCTTTCTGTTAGTTTTGTGTCTTGTTTGATCCTTCTCTTTCGTTTTTCTATCTTTTGTTTTTATTTGGTTGTATTCCATACATCTTTCCTCTGTTGCTATCTTTTTTATCTCATGTGCTTCTGTGGTGGTTTTTTCAATGGTGGTTACCTTTGAGTAATGAAAAGGGTCCCTACCCTGTTCATTGTAGCGAACTATTTTGTGAGTACTTTTGCACTCCATCGTCCTTTGCTACTGTTAATCTCCATCTTCTCCCCCCCTTTCTTTTTGTTGTTGTCACAGTTTAAATTTGGTTTTATTGTGTTCTTCTTGGAGCTTTAACTTGTGGCTCTGTTTTTTTTTTGTTCTTTGTATCTGATTGGAGAACCCCCTTTAGTAATTCCTGGAGTGGGGTTTTCTGATGATAAAATCCCTCATCTTTTCTGTATCTGTGAATATTTTTATTTCTCCTTCATATTTGAAGGATAGCTTTGATGGGTATAGTATTCATGGCTGAGAGTTCCTCTCTTTCAGGACTTTAAATATTGGGGTCCACTCTCTTCTAGCTTGTAGAGTTTCTGCTGAGAAATCTGATGATAATCTAATGGGCCTTCCTTTATATGTTGTATTCTTCCTTTCCCTGGCTGCCTTGAGAATTTTTTCTTTGCTGTTGGTTTGTGTCAATTTCATTATGATATGCCTTGGAGTAGGTTTGTTGGGGTTAAGAAAACTTGGAGTTCTGTTTGCTTCTTGAACTTGAGGCTTTAGTTCTTTCCACAGGCTTGGGAAGTTCTCATCTATTATTTGTTTGAGTATGTTCTCCATTCCATTTTCTCTCTCTTCTCCCTCTGATATACCTATTATTCTTATGTTATTCTTTTTGATGGAGTCAGATAATTCTTGTAGGGCTATCTCATTTTTTAAAATTTTTGAGTCTCTTTCTTCTTCTCTCTATTGTGCCTCAAGTTGCTTGTCTTCTATTTCACTAATCCTCTCTTCTATCTGACCTGTTCTATTAGCTAAGCTTGTTACTTCGTTTTTCAGCTTGTGAATTGAGTTTTTCATTTCTGTTTTATTTGTTTTTATAGTTTCAATTTCCTTGGACATATATTCTTTGTGTTCATTGAGTTGTTTTCTGAGCTCCCTAAATTGCCTTTCTGTGTTTTCTTGTATATCTTCGAGGATTTTTAGGATTTCTATCTTGAATTCTCTGTCATTTAGCTCCAAGGTTTCCAATATATTAAATTTTTTCTCCATAGATTTTTCCTCATCTAGCTGTGTTACCTCTCTTTCTTTTGTATCCATGATATTCGATTTTCTCTTCCTTAATGGCATCTGAGGGTGGTTTTGTTGATAGTATTAATGAAATTTAATAAAGAATAAAAAGTTAAAAAAATAAAAAATCGAAAGGAGTTGTTTTTTTTAAAAAAATTAATAATGAAATAAAGAAAAATAAAATAAAATAAAAATTTTTTAAAAAGGAAATTATTCCCCCCCTCCTTTTTTCCTATCCTCTCCTCTCCCCTCTTTCTTGAGAAAATCTTGTGGTGAACTGTGAATTATAACAAACAATGCCTGTAATGGAGGGCCTGAATTGGGGAAAAGTAATAAAGGGGCAAAAAAAAAAAAAAAAGAAAAGAAAAAAGAAGGGGGTATGGACCCACAAAAAGCAAAGAAGGAAAAAATTTGGGTCAAGAATAAAATGATTTGCTTTTAGGTGTTGGTTGACTAAGAGTTATGATGAGAAGAATAAGAGGAAAACAGAAAAATGGGGGGACATATTAAAAAATTACTATTGTATTTAGTGGAACAAGAACTAGATAAAATGGAGAGCCAGGGATGGGAGCACTGCTAGTGAGATAAAAAGGTGAAGTAAAAACCCCCCAAAATTCCACAAACATAAGTTTGAGTCCCAGATAAGATAATTTGTTTGTTATTGAGGTTTGAATGAGAGGAGATGTAAAGGAGAAAGGAAGAAACTAATATAGAGGGAGAAAAGAAAGAGAGAGAGAGAAAGAAAGAGGGAACCACTAAAAGAAGAAAAAAGAAAAAAGAGGAGAGAGAGAGTTAAGGGTTTTGGAGTGCAACCCTCATAGAGAGAAAGGAAGAGGAGAGAAAAGATAATGGGAGATGTAACACTTATGGGTAGTGTAGTTCAAGGAGAGGAGAGAGTAAGACCGGCAGAGAGTTAATTGGCCAAATTGGAGGAGGAAAAAAAAATATCAAGAATGAAGATAAGAGAAACGAACAAATATAATAAAATGGGATAGGTTATAAAGTCTGCAGATTATTCTTGATTTTGAGAGGTTATCTTCTTGCTTTTTCTTTTCTCTCCCTCTTCCTGGTCAGTGACTCTACCCCAGGTTCTGCCCCTTTGGCACGCTCAGGTAGAAGTTTGCAGTTGATAAGTTTCTATGGCGATGTCATGTATTGTGCTTTAGTCTCGTTGGCAGTTGAGGTTCATTAGCATTTATAGACTCTGACAGTTAGAGAGTCTGTGTTCCTGGAGCCTTTCTCCTAGTCTTTCCTTCCACAATTAGTAGCCTGATAATCCAGCTATGGGGTTGCTGCTGCCTCTGCCTGGATAGTAAGAGGCTCAAAGAGCTGGCAACTCCCCACTCTATTTCCACTCAGCACAGGGCTCTGGGTAAGGCTCAGTCAGTCAGAGCTGCTAGCATAATCAGGCGGGGTTTCCGCCCACTCAAAGACCTCTGGCTCTGCCAATCTGTCCGGTAACACAGGCGGGCGCCCACTTCCGGGGTGCTTGGAGGAAACTCTTGCTCACTATCTGTGCGCACAGATCAGGATGTCCGGCCAGCAGTCTCACGCTCTGAGTGAAACCCCCAACCGCACGGAAAAGTTGCAGCGTTGGAATTGGCTCTCGCTCCGTCCCCGTGTGCGGCTTTTTCAAGGCACAGGGGCAGCCCGAGATTCCGCTTTGGCCCACACAAAGGCCCCTGACTCTGCCCCTCTGTGCGATAACACGGGCGCTCACTGCCGAGGCACTTGGAGGAATCTCTCGCTCACTATCTGAGCACGCAGACCAGGATATGAGGCCGGCCGCGTTTCCCTCTGAGTGAATCCCCTACCAGCATGGAAAAGTTCCACCGTTGGAATTAGTTCTTGCTCCCTCCCATGCGCAGCTTTCCTAGGGCGCTGGGGCTGCCCAGAGATTCCGCTTTCGGCCCACACAAAGGCCTCTGACTCTGCCTCTCTGTGGGGTAACACAGGCACCCACTCCCGGGGCTTAGGAAGAAATCTCTCGCCCACTATCTGCGCGTGCCAACCAGGAGATCGGGTAAAATGGCTGCCCCGCTTGTCTTTCTTTGGGTTTGGCGTGAGCGTTAGCTTGTATTGCACGGGTTGCCACAGGATCAGTTTTTCCTCGGCTTGGATCTCCGTGCCACAGCCTGGTTTGGCCGTTTGTGCCGCAGCCTGGATCTATTCAACCCCTTTGCCCACCTCAGTTTCTATATTCACAGATCCCAGAGAAAGCCGCCCTGTTTAGGTTAGTGAGGAAGGCGGAGCATTTCTTACTCCCTATTTCCTTCGGGGTTTGGTTATATATTTAGCCAATTTTTCGCTCGACCATACCTTCGGGTGTATTGCGAAACATCTGGAGGCTCCAAGGATAGGTTTTTCTGTTTCTGGTTGAAGATCTTGTTGAGTTTTGGGGGAGATTTATCGGTATCGCTTCCTACCTCGCCATTACTCTGACCCATTCTTTATTTCTGTTGTAGTATTTTGAATCTCTCTAGCATTTATTTTTAATTTCTTCTTAGAACTTCCATGTTTTTGCTTACATTTCTGATCTGCTCTTGTATTTTGTCTATGTTTTCCATCAGATCTCTTAGGATATTAGTCACAGTGGTTTAATATTCCCTGTCTAACAATTCCAGCGTCTATGTTATATCTGAGTCTGACTCTCAGTTTGTTGTGTCTCTTTAACCTGTTGTTTGTTGCCTTTGAATATGCCTTGTAATTAGTTGTTGTTGAAAAGCTGTATGTGTTATATGTGGTAGAAGGTACTCCAGTAGATCAGCCTCTAGTGATATGGCGGCATGATGTATGAGGAGGAAAGTATTCTGTCGTCCTTCCATAGATCCCAGTTTTTGTTTCAGTGAGCCAGTGCCCCTGGGCTGTGAGCTCACCAGAGCCTCTCAGTATCTCTCCCGCCTTGGATAGGACAGGATGGTGAGAGGGACAAGGGCTGGGTATGTCCCTGGCCCTGCATGGAGGGTAGAACAGGCTGGAGTGGGGCGTTTCCCTTTTATCTATTGCTTCTGCTCTTATACTGGGTAGGAAAATTAAACCCACATCATCAAAAAGAGAAAGGGGCTAGATATACTTGAATCTGAAAAAAATCAATCATTGCAATATCAACCTGAGATTGAGGGACGTGAAGGTAAATATGGAGAAACAGGGAAAGAGCAGGAACTAGAGATCAGGAGCTGGGTGGGTGAGAGAGGGGCTGCTGACTCCTTTCCTCATGACTTTCCAGGGGTGTTTGACATTTAAAACCACATGCATGTATGACGGTGTTACCTGGTTTCTGTCTCCAGGGTGAAGGACAGGGCGGTGGTTGCAAAGTGAGAGAGAAGAAGCTGACGGTGCCGCAGGGCTCGGTGGTGGCCTACAAGAGGAAGCAGCTGCTGGTGCAGGGGAAGCGCTGGGGTGAGAGGAAGGTCAGGGGGCAGTTGGGGACTGGGGTCTACTTCTTTGAGAAGAGACGTGATAAGGGAAAGAGCATCATCGAGCAACCTGGCTTCTCCACCTGCTCAGAGAGAGAGGCAGCATTTCTCAGCTGTCCAGGACACACACACCCCACCACCACTGCCACCTCCAAGGAGGGCCCCACTGAAATGTTGTCCTGGGGTGGGTAAAGAGATGGTGTCCTCCATGGAGAGGCAGAACTGGGGTGCCTAATGCAGGGGTGTCCTTAGTACTGGGCGAAGTGTGATTGTAATACCAACAACATCAGGTCAAGGTCTCACCACTGTCAGCACCTCACCTAGGACAGCCAGAGAGCCCTCCCGGTTACCCATAACCCTGTAATAAAGCCCATGAAATATCAGCACAATCAGGAACACACACATACACACACACACACACACACACACACACACACACTGTTCTCTACAGTATCCTTGCTGTAACATCTGGTCAAAGAAGGTTCCTGCTATCAATAACTTCCTGCCAGTGACAATAGATGGAGTGGGGTGGAACTATTCAATCTGGTGGGGTCAGTGGCTGGACTCATCATCAGAAATATGTTTTATAAGCGTTGACAAGTGGGAACTAAATGGAGTTGGATAGGAAAAGCTCATCTCTCAGCAGTGACTGCATGTCATGTTTGGTCCACTAGGGGGCACATGGGCCTTATTCCCTTGTCTGCTTCCACAATTCAAACCAAAAGGTGACTGGAAGAAATGTTTACAAAGAGGGGACCACTGCAATAAACGTTTCATTTTCATGAAATAATTTCACCCTCAATATCAAATCAGACGAGATCGGGCGCGTTCAGGGTGGTATGGCCGTAGACGCCCAGCAATATCAAATCAGAAAGAAAAATAATGTAAAGAACAGATCAATAATTTGACATAGCACTTGCTGTGTGACTTTGGAGAAGATCAGAGTCCCTCTGTCCCCATCTGACCTATGAATGGAAACGAGCCCTTCTCCCCAGAATTGAGGGACATAAATGTCAGGCAAAGTGGCTGAGCCACGTCCACCTTCACTCTCTCCAGTTCTCCTGGGTCCTTCCCATGACCTGACCACAGGGTCAGGACTCTGCCATCTCATAACCCCTCACCCGAGTGTCCTCTGCCACAGTCTGTCCCCTGACAGCCCATTTCCATAGAGAATCGTCCACACTCTGCTCCCCCCTCCCTGGCGTCCACACCTGACCCACTGCAGTCCTCCAGGGAATTTCTTGCACATGGTCGTCATCAAGCACACCTGACCACGCCCTCCTTGGAGCTCCTCCCCCTGGATACTGCAGCACCGTGATGGATGGGTCTCCTTCTATGGGGCTGCTTCCACTCTGTCTCCTTCCTTCATGGCTCCTGTCCCCTGTCACACACTTAGATCTGATATTAGCCAAGTTTCAGAACCCTGAACTTTCTCTACGTGAAATGTGAGATCGCCCAGGCAGAGGGCAGGACTGGGAGCAGACACAGGAGGGCGGGGCTTCCAGCAGGTGAGAGAAAGGGCAGCAGGAAGGACCCATGTCCTTCCCTGGTGAGGGCAGCTCTGCAGTGAGGGATTAGAGAGCATCACCGTCACCCCAGGGGCTCATTGAAAACGCAGGTTCTAGCTTCCTATTCAGGAGCCCGATTCAGAAGTCATGGAGTGAGGTCAGGGGTTCTGGGTTCCACAAGCATCTCCCGTGATTCTGAGGTGAGGGGTGCCCAGGCCACTCAGAGAGAAGCTGGGACACCTGGCCTGGAGGAGGAAGTGTGTGTGTGTGTGTGTGGGGGACAGAAGCGGGGATTTGAGAGACTCCTGCAGGGATAAACTGGGCTCTGATGACCGGGCTTCTTCCCACCCAGGCATTGTTCACTTCGCAGAAGATGAAAAGCAGACAACCTTTTCAGATGGTGAGTTTGGCAGGTTTTCTGCCCCTGATGAGCTTTGGCCCCCTTGGACACCCATAGAAAGCCTGCTGGGGGCTCTGCCCTATAATACCTAATGTAAAACTTCCCCAGCTGGGCTTCTGGCCACAGGAAGAGCACCTGTCTCCTCTGAGTACTGGGATAGGAGTGTGTGTGTGTGTGTGTGTGTGTGTGTGTGTAGGTGTGTGTGTTTGCAGAATACAAGCTGAGCTTTTGTGAGTGATCACTTCTGTTTCTCTTTCTAGACAATGATCCAATACTCGTCCAAAGTAAGTGTTTAACTAAAGAGCCAGAAATGTGGATGTGATCCCTTTATGAGGCCCCTGAGTGATCACTTCTGTTTCTCTTTCTAGCCAATGGTACAAATGAGAGAAGGTGTGCACGTGAGTGGATAACTAAAGAGCCAGAAATGTGGGATATGGTCCCTCCACGAGGCCCCATTTAGCACAAAAGTCGCCCACATGTTTGCCTCTTGCCTTCAGTGGAGCCACTGGGCTCTGGTCCCACAGGCAAAGGCCGTGGTGGATGAGAAGGAGGGTTGGAGAGTTGGGAGATGGTGGAGAAACCTAGAGTGTTCAGGGAGTAACCCTAGGGTGGGGAATTTTGTTTCTCTTCTAGGCATAATTAGAATGTCAAGGCACTCAGCAGGTGAGTGTGCGTTCACTGGGGTGGGGGTTGGATCCTAAGTGTTCTCATCTGGAGAGCGGGGCAGAGTGCCCCTGACTTGGCTACTATGGCCCTGGGGCCTGACCATAATTTCTGTGGGACGAGAGTTTTCAAGGAGCATCAGGAAGGGTCGGGAATGTTTGGGGAGGTGGAGGGAGGGACTAGGATGGAGCAGGAAGAAGGTACCTTATTTTCCCATGTATAAGACACACCTTTTTGGAAAAATTTGGGGTCTCAAAACTGGGTGCATCTTATTCAGTGGTTGTAGATTTTCTTTTTACTTGCATTTCCTGCTTTTTTGGGCTTGTTTTTGCACTCATGGTTGAAGGCAGTGATTTGTAATCAGACACAGGTGAGGACAAGCTCATGGATGGGAGTTTTGACAGTGATAAGGAGTTGTATGAATTTTATGATGAATAAAACATGAGTTCAATAACTTTATGTAATACATTTTTTTCTTCAAGTGTTGGCCCCCAAATTAGGACGCATCATATACATGAGAGTGTCTTATAGATGGGGAAGCACGGTAATAAAGAGGGACGAGGCAGTAGAGGGCAGAGTCCTCAGACGTGTCTGTAAAGCAAATCCGGGGGATGAGGAAAGAAGGTGACCACTTGTCTTTCTGTTTCTAGAAAAAACGTGGGGCCACAGATTGCTACGTAAGTTTTTACTAAGAGGCACCGAGCATGATGGGTAGGAAACGGCAAAGCTCAGAACGCAAATTGAAGGTGTCCAAGCATCTCAGAAAATTGAGCTTTACTTTCAGATAGACACTTTGATCCGCCCCACTTTTCTTTCATTCATTCATTCATTCATTCATTCATTCATTCATTCATTCATTCATTCATGGATGCATGCAACAAGCAGCTCAGGGTCACTGGTACTCCCAACCCAAATGTTGAGTCCCAGGTGAGGTCAGATTGAAACAGCTGGAGTCCAGCTCTTCAGAGATCAAAAGATGTCCTCACTAGATATGACAACCCCTTTCCTCTCTCTTTCTTTCTCTCTTTGTCACATAAACACACACACAGTTCCCAATAAAATCCTCTCTGAAACCTCTTGTTAGTGACAGTGGATAGAATGAGGCTTAACTCTTCAATCTTGTGGGGTCAGTGGTTACACTCCATCTTCAAATATATGTTTTATATATGTTGACAAGTGAGAACTAAATGGAGTTAGACTCAAAAGGCTCACCTCTCAGCAGTGTCTGCAGGTCATGTCCTGACCAGTAGGGGGCGTGTGGAACTGTCTGTTTCCATAATTCGGACCTAAGGGTGACTGGAAGGAACCTTACAAAGAGGGCCGGGTGCAGTAAACCTCACACTTCCGTGAACTAATTTCATTCTCATAAGAAATTGGAGAGAAAAATACTGTAAAGAACAGGTCAATAAATTGCCGTAGCGCTTGCTGTGTAACTTTGGAGAAGATCAGAATTCCTCTCTCCCCATCTGATCTATGAATGGAAATAAGCTCTTCTCCCCAGAGCTGAGGGACATAAATGTCAGGCAAAGTGGCTGAGCCACATCCACCTTCACTCTCTCCAGTTCTCCTGGGTCCTTCCCATGACCTGACCACAGGGTCAGGACTCTGCCATCTCATAACCCCTCACCCGAGTGTCCTCTTCCCACAGTCTGTCCCCTGACAGCCCACTTCCATAGAGAATCGTCCACACTCTGCTCCCCCCTCCCTGGCGTCCACACCTGACCCACTGCAGTCTGTCCTCCAGGGAATTTTCTGCACGTGGTCATCATCAAGCACACCTGACCACGCCCTCCTTGGAGCTCCTCCCCCTGGATACTGCAGCACCGTGATGGATGGGTCTCCTTCTATGGGGCTGCTTCCACTCTGTCTCCTTCCTTCATGGCTCCTGTCCCCTGTCAAACACTTAGATCTGATATTAGCCAAGTTTCAGAACCCTGAACTTTCTCTACGTGAAATGTGAGATCGCCCAGGGAGAGGGCAGGACTGGGAGCAGACACAGGAGGGCGGGGCTTCCAGCAGGTGAGAGAAAGGGCAGCAGGAAGGACCCATGTCCTTCCCTGGTGAGGGCAGCTCTGCAGTGAGGGATTAGAGAGCATCACTGTCACCCTAGGGGCTTATTGAAAATGCAGGTTCTAGCTTCCTATTCAGTAGCCTGATTCAGAAGTCATGGAGTGAGGTCAGGGGTTCTGGGTTCCACAAGCATCCCCGATGATTCTAATTCAAGGAGTCCCCAGGCCACCCCGAGAGGAGCTGGGACACCTGTTTTGGAGGAGGTCTTAGAGGCTGGAGGAGGGACCAGCAAGAATAAACGGGGTTCTGCTGACCTGGATTTTTTCCACCCAGGCATTCTTCGCATTCGAGGACGAAATATGAGGAAAATATCTTCAGCAGGTGAGTTGAGCAGGTTCTCTACTTAAACCTCAGGCCCCACTCAGCTCTGACCCCCTGGAAACCCCCATCAGCTGGGGGCTCATCCAAGACAGACCCAGAGATAAACCTTCCCCAGCCAGGCTCCTCCAGCAAGTCCTTGTTTCCCCTGGTGTGACACAGACACAGGCATCTGGTCACAGGGAAAGCACTTACCTCTTTTGAGTCCTGGGTTAGAAGTGTGTGTGTGTGTGTGTGTGTGTGTGTGCGCGCGCGCACGTGTGAGTGCAGCGGAGACTGAACCATTGTGAATGATTAATTTGGTTTCTCTTTCCAGGGTACAGGCCCAACTCACTGAAGAATATACTTCCCTTTAGAGGTAAAATATATATGTACACAATCATTTGTTTGATGGTTAGAAAGTTTATTGATGAAATTCTTATTAGCAGCACAGAAACAGCTGCCTCAGGGAGCTGCACTCTTGTCTAAGGAGGCAGGCGTGCCCTGCGGCCCTGAGGCCAGCATGGGCTCCATTGTGCTCCCCGAGTGAGCGGGTAACTTTAGAACCAGGAACTTGGGAGGTAGTCCCTTCATTTTGCACAACTGAAACCCCACATGGTTGCCTTGGTGTCCTCACCCTAGCTGATGGTCTCTGGTCCCCTTTGCCAAGGGCAGGGGTGGATAGAGAAGAGGAGCAGAGAATAGGGTCAGAATGTAGAGAAACCAAGTGTTCAGAGACTCACTCTTTGTGGAGAATTTCATTTCTCTTCCAGACAGCACAAGACTTTCAATCCACCCAAGGGTTGTGTGCATTTGCTGGGGTTGGGGCGGGCTCCTGATTGTCCTCATCCAGTGAGCAGGCCACCTTTGCTACCATGGCCCCGGTCAGGCCATAGTTTCTGTGAGTTAGGAAAGTTTAAAGAGGGTCGGAACGGGTCAGAAAAGGTCAGGGAATGTTGCGAGGTGACAGTATGGATCACGAAGGGTGAGAAGGGAGGGAAGGACCAGGATGGAGCAGGAGGAGGTTTAGAAAAAGGTGGACACAACCCTTGGAAGTATCTCTAAAGCAAAGTCAGAGGATGAGAAAGTTAGTCTTTCTCCATCAGAATTAATGAATGGACTCCTTTCTCAAGGTAAGTATTTCCTGAGAGGGACCGTGAGGGCTGCTGGGTAGGAAATGGCAAAGCTCAGAACCCAAATTGGAGGTTTTCAAGCAACCCACAAAACTGAGCTTTACTTCCAGATTCTCACTTTGGTCAGCCCCACTTTTCCTTCCTTCCTTCCTTCCTTCCTTCCTTCCTTCCTTCCTTCCTTCCTTCCTTCCTTCCTTCCTTCCTTCCTTCCTTCCTTCCCTCCCTCCCTCCCTCCCCTCCCCTCCCCTCCCCTCCCTCCCTCCCTCCCTCCCTCCCTCCCTCCCTCCCTTCCTTCCTTCCTTCCTTCCTTCCTTCCTTCCTTCCTTCCTTCCTTCCTTCCTTCCTTCCTTCTTTCCTTCCTTCATGGATACATGCAACAACCCGCTCAAGGTCCTTGGCCCCTCCCTGCCCAAATGTTGAGTCCCAGGTGAGGTCAGCCTGCAAAATCTATTGAGGAAGGTGGGAGGGGTCCTGCTGCCAATAATCTTCTGCCAGTGACAGTAGATAGAATGCGGGTGAACTCTCAGTCTAGTGGGGTCAGTGGCTCCTCTCAATCTTTCAAAATATGTTTATGTGTTGACAAGGGTGAACTAAATGGAGTTAGACTCTAGGCAACCTCTCAGCAGTGTCTGCACATCATGTCCTGACCACTAGGGGGTGCATGGAACTTGTCTGTTTCCACAATTTGGTCCTAAGGGTGACTGGAAAGAACCTTTAGAAAGAGGGACCCAGAGCACAGGTAAATGTTCCCTATCTGGGATCCTCCAGCCAGTTCTCGTCTCCCTTGCTGTGACTGAGACACAGGCCCCTGGTCGGACGGAAAGCCACTATCTGCTTTGAGTACTGCGATAGAAGTGTGTGTGCGCATGTGCACATGGCAGGTGGGGAAGTGGAAACTAAGCCATTGTGAGTGAGCACTTCTGTTTCTCTCTCCAGGGCAACAGGCAGAGGAATGTCTCTCTCCAAGTAAGTGGGTGACTTTAGAGCCAGGAACGTGGAACGTGTTCCCTCTATGAAGCCCCAGTTGGCGCAACTGAAATGTCGCGTGACTGCCTTCACCATCCTCAGCTGAGCACTGGGCTCTGGCAGCCCAGGCAGAGGGTCAGGGTGGATGGCAGAGACCGGGTCGGGAGTAGGACTGACTGCAGGGAAATGGAAAGTCTTCAGGGACACACTCTCAGGGAATTCCACTTCTCTTCTAGGTTTCCAAAATCTCTCCTTCCACCCAAGAGGTGAGTGTGTTTGCTGGGGTTGGGGGTGGTGCTAACTGCCCTCATCTGGGCAGCAGCGCAGAGTGCCCCTGCCTGTGCCACTGTGGCCCCTGAGCCTGCATAGTTCCTACGGGATGGGAAGGGTCAGAAGGGTGGAATGGGTCGGCAAGTGTCGGGAGGAGACAGGAAAGTCCGGAAGGGTTGAGAAGAGATGAGAATGGTCTAGAACATGGGTTGGGAACCTATGGCTCGCGAGCCAGATGTGGCTCTTTGGTTGGCTGCATCTGGCTTGCAAACAAATCTTTAAAAAAAATAATAATGTTAAAAATATAAAACATTCTCATGTATTACAATCCATTCATTTCCTACCGCTCATGTTCATGGTTGCAGGTGGCTGGAACTAATCACAGCTGTCCTCTGGGACAACACCAAATTTTTATTGGATAGTGCATAACATACACGGGTCATTGTGAGGTCAGAAAGTAAACTTCCCTCCTTTTAATCAAGTAGTCAGCTAGCTAATTGCAGAAACCCTTCTGACGAAGAAGATGGCTAAAAAAAAAAAAAAGGTGAGGATTATCGTACTTTTCAGCAGGAATGGACAGAGGGATTTGCCTTTGTGGAGAGAGTAGGTTCTGCAGTGTGGCTAATATGCATGATAAAATTGCATCGATGAAACGGTCAAATATAAAGCAGCACTTCAACACACGCCATACTACATTTGCATTGAAATATTCAGTGTGGGACAGCAGGAAGAAAGCATGTCAAGAGCTATTGTGCAGAGTATAAGCTAGTCAGCAGCAACTCTATGTTTGGACCCAACAAGGTGACTGGAATTCGTCTAGCTTTGCTGGTGCTTTAGCAATTGTGAGAAATGGAAAGCCATTCACAGATGGGGAGTATGCCAAAACATTCATGCTTGATGTTGCCAATGAACTTTTTTTAAAAAAAATTTATTTTATTTTATTTATTCATTTTAGAGAGGAGAAAGAGGGAGAGAGAGAGAGAGAGAGAGAGAGAGAGAGAGAGAGAAAGAGGAGAGAGAGACAGGGGGAGGAGCTGGAAGCATCAACTCCCATATGTGCCTTGACCAGGCAAACCCAGGGTTTTGAACTGGTGACCTCAGCATTTCCAGGTTGACACTTTATCCACTGCGCCAACACAGGTTAGGCCTTTAAATTATTTTTATTTATTTATTCATTTTAGAGAAGAGAGAGAGAAAGAGAGAGAGAGAGAGAGAGAGAGAGAGAAGTGGGGAGGAGCAGGAAGCATCAACTCCCATATGTGCCTTGACCAGGCAAGCCCAGGGTTTTGAATTGGTGACCTCAGCATTCCAGGTCAACGCTTTATTCACCGCACCACCACAGGTCGATGTTGCCAATGAACTTTTTGACAACTTTTCAGATTAAGACAAGATAATCAAACAAATAAAAGACATGCCTCTGTCAGCAAGAACTGTTTACGATCATACCATCATGATGGCAAATCAAATTGAGGCAACATAAGTGAAGGACATAAATGCAGCACCATTCTTTTCTCTCACTTTGGATGAGTCAACAGACATAAGCCATTTATCCCAGTTCAACATGATTGCAAGGTATGCTGTCGGTGACACACTACATGAGGAAAGTCTTGTTGTTTTGCCTATGAAAGAGACAATAAGAGGGGAGGATTTATTCAAGTCTTTCACTGAGTTCACTAAAGAAAATAATCTACCGATGGATAAACTTATTTTGGTGTGTACTGATGGTGCTCCGTGCATGGTGGGGAAAAACAGAGGATTTGTAGGGCTTCTTTGTGAACATGAAAAGAGACCCATCCTAAGTTTTCACTGCATCCTACATCAGGAGGCACTTTGTGCTCAGATGTCTGGTAAGCAGCTTGGTGAGGTGATGTCGCTGGTCATTCAGGTGGTCAACTTTATTGTTGCCTGAGCTTTAAATGATCGCCAGTTTAAAACACTGCTGGATGAAGTTGGGAATAATTATCCTGGTCTGCTTCTGCACAGCAATGTGCATTGGTTATCAAGAGGGAAGGTGCTCAGCCATTTTGCAGCTTGTCTAAGTGAAATCCTGACTTTTCTTGAAATGAAAAACGTCAAGCATCCTGAGTTAGCTCACACTGAGTGGCTCCTGAAGTTCTACTATCTCGTGGACATGACTGAACTTCTGAACCAGCTCAATGTGAAAATGCGAGGCGTTGGAAATACAGTCTTATCCCTTCAACAAGCAATGTTTGCATTTGAAAACAAGCTGGAACTCTTCATCACCGACATTGAAACAGGTCGTTTACTACACTTTGAAAAACTGAGAGAGTTTAAAGATGCATGCACAGCAAGTGACCCTGCTCAACATCTTGATCCTTCACATCTAATCTCCTGCAGTCATTCAAAGCACACTTTGGAGAATTTCCTGAGCGCACTCGTCTTTTTAAGTTCATCACCCAATCACACGAGTATGCAGTGGACAGCGCCGACCTGAGTTACATCCCCAGTGTCTCCGTCAGAGATTTTGAGCTACAAGCTGCTGACCTGAAGGCCTCAGACATGTGGGTGAGTAAGTTCAAGTCACTGGATGAAGATTTGGAAAGACTTGCACGACAGCAAGCAGAGTTGGTGAGCAAACACAAGTGGGGAGAAATGAAAAAACTTCAACCCATGGACCAGCTGATTGTCAAAACTTGGAACGTGCTTCCCGTCACATACCACACACTGCAGTGTGTGAGTATTGCTGTACTGACAATTTTGGCTCTATGTATGCATGTGAGCGGTCTTTCTCACATCTAAAGAATGTTAAGACCAACCTACGATCATGTTTAACGGGTGGAAGTCTCAACACCTGCATGAAGCTTCACCTCACCATGTATCAACCAGACTACAAAGCCATCAACAAAACCATGCAGCACCAGAAGTTGCATTAATGGTAAGAAGTACATCATTCATCATTGGTTAGTAATGGCATAACAACGTTATGAAAAAGAATTCAGAGACTTATTGTACTTTAAACGTGTTGGTCTTGCCTGACCTGGCAGTGGCGCAGTGGATAGAGCATTGGACTGGGATGCGGAAGACCCAAGTTTGAGACCCCGAGGTTGCCAGCTTTAGTGTGGGCTCATTTGGTTTGAGCAAAGCTCACCAGCTTGGACCCAATGTCTTTGGCTCAAGCAAGGGGTTACTCAGTCTACTGAAGGCCCACGGTCAAGGCACATATGAGAAAGCAATCAGTGAACAATTAAGGTGTCGCAACAAAAAACTAATGATTAATGCTTCTCATCTCCATTCCTGTCTGTCTGTCCCTATCTATCCCTCTCTCTGTCTCTGTAAAAAAAAAGTGTTGGTCTTACATAAAATGCACACATTTACTTGTATTTCGTGTTGAACATATTGTATGGCTCTCATGGAATTACGTTTTAAAATATGTGACGTTCATGGCTCTCTCATCCAAAAAGGTTCCCAGCCCCTGGTCTAGAAGGTACAGGAGGGACGAAAGATGGTCCGGGATGGAGCAGGAAGAGGTTAACCAAGAGGGAGAAGGCTGTATGGGCAGAAACCTCGGAAGTGATTCTAAAGCAAATTTAGGGATAAGCGAGGGACATGCCCACTTGCCTTTCTCTTTCTAGAGAGAACACCGGAACCTGTCTGTCTAGGTGAGTGTTTACTAAGGGGACCTGAGGGCTGCTGGGTAGGACACAGCACAGCTCAGACCCAGATGAGAGATGTCCAAGCATCTCAGAACACTGAGCTTCACTCCCAAGTTACACCTTAGTCAGCCCCACTTTCCTTTCATTCATTCATACATTTGTTTGTTCATTTAATCATTTCATTTGTTCACTTGTTTATTAGTAGTCTTATAACTAATGTCATTGAGGATCCAATAGGCCACCAGTCCTATGCTGGGCACTGGGGATAGCGCCATGATGAACTGAAATGCCTTCTGCCTGGTGCTTCCCTTAGGGACTTCTCACTCTCAGAATATCACCTTGCTGTCACCTCTGGTGTCCTAGCAGAAGCAGAGAGCCCCCAACATTTACTCCTTGCTTAATTCTTTGTAGACCCTGAAGATACAGTCACAACTGCATGTAGTAACAAGCACTTTATGTCTGTAAATTTATATAAATGTCGTGACAGCCTCATGTTCTAGTCCATGCTGCACTCCCCAGCATTCTCACCTCTGCCATCCCATAGAGTCCGTAGTGTTTCAGACGTGTCCCAGAAATGAGCACTGGGCTGGTTTCTCTTTGTTCCCGTGAGCCTTTCCCAGAGCCCCCTCTCTCCTCCTGCATCCCCCCCACTCACTCAGCTGAGATGTTCCGTGTCTCCAGCCAATCACGACAGCTCCACCCCAGAGCTCCAATGTGCCGTCTACAGAGATGCTTTGGGTCAGCAGCTTAAAGGGAAGAGGCATTTTGCTCGTGTTGTTGGGAAAGGTGTTCTAATCTAAGGATTGTCTCTGCTTTCTGGTTGGCATTAATGCTGAGGGCAGGTTTCAAGGATCTACAAAAGGAGGTTTTCATGACAATGGAAGGGGCTCAGCTCTCAAAGGACACTCAAGACACTGTGTTCTCCAATATCCGGGTCATGCTTGGGGACCGGGAGGCTCTTCAGGACCTCATGGACAGGGTGAGGGGTCCCTCTGCCACCCGAGGGTGATCAAAGTTGTAAATGGGGGGTGTTGTGGAGATCTGGCTGCCAGGATGTATGGGGAAGGGAGAATGGGGTAACCTTAAGGGAGTGACAGATGTCTGAGATCGGGGACTATGTCCCTATGTCCCATGAACAGGGCAGAGAGTACTGCTTTATTTACTAAGGGTGTTCTGAATCCCCTGGGCATGCATAGAGCCATTATCCCTTACTCCTTGGTTAATCACTTAACACACAGAATTACAGGATGTTATTATTCTCATCATTAATAATACCCATATCTCTTAGCTTGAAGAGGACTCCTTGGGTCATTTGAGTGGCCCTGGTCGCACCATCCTAAATGAACTGCAAAATGACTCAAGATGTCATTATATTTTCTCTGAGAACCTCATCCTTTACCTGCTTGAAGCCATAATGGGTGAGTATGATTTGGAGGAAGAATGGGGGAGTCATATGCTTTGTCTCACAGAGCCCTCAAAAGGGTGGCAATTGATGCCACCTTATGTAAACCCTTCAAACGTTGTGACCTTGCACCCTCACAGCACAACCTGGCCCAGGTCAGGAGGGCCCAGGGGACAAACTTGCCATGTGACACAGGCCTGAGATCTGGGGAGACTGTCCCCGCTCCCAGCAGCGTACCACTGGGGTGATGCACCCAGGCTGTGGCCCAGGACCCACCCTCTGCCCGTGTTCTGTGGCGTCCTGGGCACAATCCCAAGAGCAGGAGGATTTCCAGGGCAGGAACTGGACCTTCAATTCTAATGCGTTTTATTCCTGTGCCTTGGAGTTTGCCTCTTAAGGGTCTCTCAGTTCATGTAGGGAGAGGGTCATCTGACTCTTTCCACAAATGTCCCCCTGTCCCCAGTGCTGAGTGACATCCAACATGGTCTGCTGGCCTATTCCATGGAGAAGGAGATCCTCCCCCAGCAGCGGGACCTGGTGAGATTCCCCGGGGCAGCGTCCCGGGAAGAGGGGAGGGAACCAGAGGGAAGAGTGATTCTGAGAGAAGGGGCAGGACTGAGGTGTCTGCTGGGAGGGAGCTGAGACCCCGCGTGGCCCCCAGGAAATGGAGCTGTACCTCCCTCTAGAGCCGGCCAGTGCACATGTCTATCTTGAGAAGGTCTGAGTTTTCATGGTGACCCCTGCAGATGACACTACGTTCAGGCCTAAAATAGCTGTGTGAGAATACAGGTTTGGGGACTCATGGGATATGAGTTATAGTCCTGTTCTATTCACGTGGTTACCATGTACAAATTACATGTACTCGCTCTCCAGGTGTGAATATCTAAGTACACGTGTACGTATAGACATATGTGTATACATGAGAGTACACATATACAGTTTCAAACAAAGGTAAATGTTCGTGTCACTATCTAGTGGCTGAGGGAAGAGTGCTCAAGGGTTTCCAGTAACGTGTTCATGTCACACTGATCCCAAGGCAGGACCAGGCTGTGACTGCAAAGCTCCTGTCCCTGTAGTGTCCCTGCATGACCCCTGGCTCTTGGGACCGAAGGTTCTCTCTTCCTGACCTCAGAGACTGACCTGTCACGTGTCACTGTTTCTTCAAGGTGCGGAGCATCCTGGAGCCCAACTTCCTATGCTCTGGGAGCGTCCCCTTCACCCTCAACTCTGAGCTCCTGGCCCCGCTCCAGGGGGAGAGTTTGTCCATAACCTATGGCCTGCTGGCCGAGTGTGGCCTGAAGATGGAGCTGAACAGCCCCATGTCAGCCTGGGAGCCGGAAGCCAAGGAGCCCCTGTGCGCCCTGTATGGGGCCCTCTGCATTCTGCAGCATCTGGCTGAGGCCTCAGCGCCCCCTGGTGGGCAGGACTGGGAGTTTGTCCTGTGAGACAGGCTTCAGTCCTGGTCCTGTCTTTTGTTGTCAACACCTCCAAGCTGTTCTCTGTATCTTCATAAGTCTGGGGTGTTTTAAATAATTCTTATATAAGTGATATACAGACTTTGTGTTTGTCTGTTTGACTTACTTCACTTGGTTGAAGGCCTTTTAAGTTTTTCCATGTTGTCACAAAGGGCAGGAGAGTGGCTGCTGGGTGGGGGAAGGATGGGAGGAGGCACGCGTGGACGTAGGAAGAACACTGAAGCAGTTTCTCTCATTGTCCAGGCCCTCCGTGGTATTTTTTAAAAGGTAGGAGCTTGAAAGGTGGATATATTTAATTCTAGTTTAGTAGATGTGAGGAATCCATGATATAAATGTGCACATATATGAACTCTATTGATATGTATATAGGATCATCTATTGATTGGAAACGATAGGCAATATTTTCTCCTGAATTTCCAGTTTATGCCAGAAGGTGGCAGCACCATCACAGCAGGAAGCCTGGTGGTGAAAGGCAGTCTCCTCTCTCCAGTCTCTGCTCTCCTGCCTCCCCTCCCCCATTTCTCCTCTCCTCCCTCTTTAATTTTTTCCCCTAATGAGAGATGAGTTCTCAGTTGCCCTAAGCTGGGCTTCTCAGCCTGTCCCTGTCTCCATTGTCCTACTTTGGGGACACCAAGGCCTTGTGTTCCTTTTACAGGCGGCTCTCCCACCCCAGTAAGAGAAACCAGTTATGCACATTCTAACAGCACTTTTTGGATAATTCTTAGTGGTTACTGGTTTGACAATTCTGCTGGCCAATGGTTCTTTGTTAAAAAGTGCCTGTCTTTTATTTATTTATTTTTTACTGGTGAATTATGCCCCTGTTTCTGGATGAGACTGTATGTACATAGAGGTGTCCATAAAAGATTAATGGCCAACTTGTCACTGAATGAGTTGACACCGTTGATCACTGAGTGCACACAAGATGCGAGGCTCTGGGTATGCAAGAGTGAACAGACACCCTCCCGTGTAATGTTAATAGCTGTAATCTTGACAAAGGTGGAAGAAGATTGTTATCTATCACTTAACAAATCACCCCCGAATGTGGCTTCAAACAGCAAACATTTGATTTACGTTGCCCTGTTCCTGTGGGTCCAGAACTGGGGAGCGGCCACAGCTGGGTGGTGCAGGATCGGGGTCTCTCATGGGACTGCAGTCTGACGTTGGCAGAGGCCACAGTCGTCAGAAGACTGACCGGAAACTGGAGAATCTGTTTTGAGTTTGGTTCTCTGACATGGCTGTTGGCGGGGGCATCATTTAGTTCCTTATCCACAGATGGTTTGAGTGTCCTCATGACATGGGCAGTAGCTTCCCCCAGAGTGAATGACAAAAGAGAAAGGGGGACATAGAGTGTGGGAGAGGGAGGGGAAAGCGTCGATGTCTCTTATGATGTAGTCACACACGGTGAATTCTGCCAAATTGTATTTGTTAGACGTTATCACTGAGCCCAAGTCCCACTCACGTTTCATCTCTTGAATAAAGGAAAACTTACAGATTTATTTTAAAACCACTATATAGATGTCTGTCTTTGTTTTATCCATCAGGAATCCTCAGGTTGCAAAAGCAGGTCCTTGTGCGCACATATTCACTTACACATTTGTTCATTATCTGTCTTTTCGTTCGTTCATTCATTCATTCATTCATTCATTCATTCAACAAGTACTAACCGAGCGCCCACTACTTGCCCAGAATCTCGGCATTGAAACACCCTCTCTGTTTCTTCACTGGGACTCTGGAAAGAGTGAAAGATCCTTACAGCTTCCTTGAGACTTTGTACGGCTTTGTCCCAGAGTAACAAGGAGATCACCTCTGGAAGGTGAGTAAGGCTGCACTGCACCCAGTCACACAGTGAGGGAGCAAGTGTACTTGATTCAAGTGCATGTAAGTCCCCTTTTATTTTGGAAATTCTTTTGCTTTTGTAATGGTCGCCTAGCACCCAGAGTTTTGCTCAGTTCACACCAGGAGTGTTGGAGCAGAATTGCTCAAAAACATTAAAACCCACTGGTTTATCTGAGCAGCAGAGAAACAGCTGGAAGCTGAGCCCCATTGGCCACCCGGTATTGGCGGAGGGGCGGCGTCCAGGTGGGAAGACCCTGGGGGAGCCATGTTAGCCTGGGGTGGGGGAGGGATGAGCACACGTGGCCCTCATTTCTCCTTGCAGACCGCTAAGAGTGACAGGGTTCACACCTAAGTAAGGATAAAGTTTGTTTCCACAGTGTCCTTGTCACATGCTCCAGCAGCACGTGGTTGCGATGAAGTGACGTAGGGAGTGGAACGCGGCTTGTTTTCTGGTGATTCCCTCACACGTGTGAGCAGTCCAGTGTCATGATTAGAAACTGTACGTTCTGATGATGTTGGCACATAGATAATTAAAATCCAGCTACTACCTCAAATGTGCCCAAGCCCAAAACAAGAGAATCTGATTAGAAGAACACTTTCCTATATGTTCTGAAATAGTAAATTAATCCAAGAAAACATTCCTGAGCACATGCTCTGTGAAAGGTCCTGGATTAAGTGCTACTGACGTGCAAGAAACAATGAGTTTGCCCCTGTCCCTCTTCACTCAATCAATAAATATTTATAAAGGGTGCAGTTTGCCAGGTACTCGGCTAGACACTGGGGAGTAGACATACTGTAAATAAAACTGATACATCCCAGTTCTCATAGCATCCCCTTCTTTGGGGCTCATGGGAACAGGGCAGAGAGAAATCTCACACAGTCTCCTGGGGACGGGGAAGGGAGACGGCACCCCGATAGGTGGGTAGGATTTGAACAGCCAGGCAGGACCCCCAGAGCCTCCCGAACCCTCATTTCTGGGAGCTTGCTGTTGTGCGATCTGCGATGTGTGGATTCTTATGTAAGGGACTGGTTGAGTGGCCTTAGCAGCTCAAGGAGTGCCCCTGGGCCACAGGAGCTGAAACAAGAGCAAAAGTCTCCCCACTGCTGGCTGTGACTGTGTCATGAAAGTTCACCAGTTTCCAAGTCCCTCCCTCTCAGTCAGGGAGGGCCATGCAATTTCTCACTGTGCTTCCAAACTGCCATTTCCTAACAGGGCAGGGCCCCAGGTGGGGAGTCACTGAAGGCTTGTGACATGGGGGTGGGGAGAAGACATGATCAGAGGTGTCTCTAACATAAATTTACTGACAGGGAATAAATAGAGTTCACTGCAGCAGTGAAATTGGATAAAGGAATAGAATTAAGAGCCTTGCTGGATAGATGTTTTACACTATTTTCTATCTATTAGCTATGTATGTATGTATGTATGTATGTATCTATCTATCTATCTATCTATCTATCTATCTATCTATCTATCTATGTATCTATCTATCTATCATCTATTTATCATCTATCTATCTATCTATCTATCTATCTATCTATCTATCTATGTATCTATCATTTATCCATACCTACCTCTCTCCATACAAGGGTCCCCATACCAGAGCTAAGTCTGTGGAGTGGAGACTCTGTCTTACTAACCTTGACACCCCCTCAGTAGAATGGAGACGTTGTGTAGAAAATGTGGACCCCAAACCCAGAGACTGCAGCTGGCTGATGGCTGGCTGGTTGAGGGGAGGGCTCAGAGAAGTGACTTACTCTGTGTAAGGATAGGGAAGGGGTGTGGGAGAGAGAGACACCAGAAGCGACACACAGAAACTTGTAGGACTTCGGGGACAGGAAGAAGGGAGACAGAGAAGCAGAAGTGAGACAGGGAAGGGCAAGGAGGGGCCAGAAAAGAGGTCTCCATGGAAACCTGTGATCAAGGCTAACCTGAAGAGAGAACCAACTACTGCAGAATTCTGAAGAAAATAACATGTGCTGCCACCTGCACCTCAGTCTCCCCTGAAATCCTAAGTAAGCTGACGTCGCTGACTCTGGGCCACCACGCCAGGCATGGAGAGTTCCCCGTGACGTCGCAGCCACAGGAGACTGCTGTGTGAGGTGTGTCAGGGGGAGGCCGTGGGAGCTGTCTCCCCGCTTCAGGAGGGAGATGGAGTGTGTTCTCAGGGTCCCCACATTGCTGCTTCCCCAGCAAGAGGCTGTTCTCGGTGTAGGAGGACCAGGGTGCTTCTCTGCTGCTGCACGTTTGCTGCTCCGGACTGTCCCGTTTACATCCCTCAGGGAGGATGTCGGGGCTCCAGGAGGGAGAGCCAGGGAATGGGACAGGGAAGCTGCAGGCTGTTCATGATCATCTTGGTTCTAAGCTAAGATGGACCCAAACCCCTCAGGCTTCCCTGGACTCACATAACTCATCCCAAACAGCTCAGATAAGTTCTCTTTGGCTTCTAGAACGTCCAAGAGTCAGTGCAGGGCCCTTAGAACGCTGGCGTGTTGCCCAGTTGTATACATAAATACAAAATGTTGTGTATTGGCCTTTGAGACGGTGCCTGCGTCTCTGGTTTCTTTGCAGGAAAACGTGGCTTTTCAAGGCAGGATGTTATGTGAGCACCACTTCCTGGGCTGATGCTCTGAGCTGAGGGTGCTGTGTTTTTTGTGTAGGCCCCGCCTTTATCAGGAGAAACTCCACTCTGCTGCTGAGACATCTCTCTAGGATCTCAGTCACGGCTTCTGGGAGCCGGGCCAGCTCTTCCAAGTCTCCCCTCTTCCCGCCAGTCTTGAGGTGGCTTCCATGTGAGTCCTTGGTTACCAGACATCTCTTCAGCCAGCCTGCAGCTGGATGTTCAGGTCGATTCTTCCCTAGTTTACTTGTCACCCCAGTGTGGTCCCAGGCGGAGGTGAGTGTGGCCCCCTATCTCCGTCACCCTGCATCTGACCTGGGAGCTGAGATTGCCAGACCCAGACCTCAGCCCAGACCTGGTCCTCTGGGGGAGACAGGGCCTCCTGTCGTATTTCCCAGGACATTGCTCTGCAAAGTGGGTCAGGGACCTGGTGCCGGAAAGAATCCCCGACAGACAGAGCACAGCTCTCTGATCTCTGGAGCGAGTCTGACCTGCGGCGTCTGGAGGCTGGACGAGCCCGCTCATCGGAACCTTTTCCTGTAAGACACACACATACAGCCTGGTGAGTTCTACCCGGGACCAGGGGTGAACAAGAAGAGAGGATGCTGTGGTCAGAGACAGCGATGTTCAGAGTAGGGTTGTGAGACGAGCAGAGGGGTTTCTGTTTTGTTCTAGTTTGACACCCCACCCCCAAAGTTAGCACTTCTCCCCGAGTCCTCCCTGATGAAGAGGAATTCTGGGTAGCAGTGTGCAGCCATGGAAGGCTAAGGGGCAGAGGTGTATTTAATGGCGGTTGTACCAGGCACATGCCCTGGGCCCTGACTTCTGAAGGGCCCCGCAAAACCCCAACTTTACACTTTTTTCTAATGACGCCAAGTTTGGTTTCATATGTGCAATTTTAATTACATACAAGTTTACAATCAGTGGTAAGACCTGATAGTATGTTTATATTCACTTATTTTCATTATTTCATTACATAATATACACGCACCACACTGCATAGGCCCCGAGCGGCTGCACCCAGGGCCTCCACCGACCTTAACCCACCTACGCTAAGGGGTGTATCTCTGATACAATTTCTTTTCACCCATGTTTATACCCTCTTCTCTTTGCCAACTGTCAGCTTATTCTGTTTCTATGATCTGTTTAGTCATTTGATTTTTCCCCCCAGATTCCACACACAACGGTAACCCTATGGTACTTGTCTTTCTTGATCTGACTTACATCACTTGGCATAAGGCTCTCCAGGTCCATCCGTGTTGACGCACATGTCAAGAGTTCATTCCTTTTCTTGTTAAGCAGGAGAAAGAGAGCGGCGGGGAGAGAGGATGGACAGTGACAGACACAGGAGGGGGAGATGAGAACAATCAGTTCTTTGTTGCGGCACCGTAGTTGTTCACTGATTGGGTTCTCATATGTGCTTGGGGGGGGGGAGCTCCAGCCGAGACAGCGACGCTCCTGCTCAAGCCAGCGACCTTGGCCTTGAACCAACAACTTCGGGCCGAAGCCAGCAGCCTTGGCTTCAAGCCTGTGACATTTGGGCTAGCCAGCAACCATGGTGTCCTGCCCAGGATCCTACACTCCAGCCAGGAGCCTTGGTGTTTCAGGCCAATGCCTTGTTCACTGCGCCACTGCCTGGTCAGGGAAGGTTTCATTCTTTTTATGGCGGAGTAATATCCCATTGTACGTGTATGTCCCACGTCTGCATTACCCACTCACCCGTCCATGACGTCCACCTGTCCTCAGAGACTTCGGTCCTCAGAAATCCACATCAGTGGTCTGGGTGGGATCAGAGGCAGATTTAATGGAGGGTGCACTGGGCAAGTGCCCTGGGTTGCAACTTCTTAAGGGCCCTGCAAAACTGCAACTTTGCACTTTTTTCTATTGGAAAGGGCCCAATATCTTCTTCGGCACCTAGAGCCTCAAACGACCCTAATCTGCCTCTGGGTGGGCTGGCAAAGAAGCAGGCCTCTTAGGAGCATCCTGCACAGCTGGGGAGCCGGTGCTCACTGTGCCTCATGTCCTGGAGACACCATGTGTCTAGGGGGTAGTGTCGCCTGCACTGTGCTGCCTTGGGGGAAGGGGTGTGGGGTGACTGTGCTCGATCTCACCCCTCAGTGCACCCATTCCTGGGTGTTGACTCTCACGGAGGGCTGGGACCTCTGCCAGGCTCTGGGCCCCCACAGCGGTGCCTCTGTGGGCAGATGAGGGCTGAAGAGTCCTGTCTGCCATCTTGCTGACTTCAGTCTTTGAAATTGAAAGTGTTTAAAAGGAGAATGAAAGTAACATGCAGGTCGATGACTACCCTTACTAGACACCTCCCACTCAGGGGAAGTGACACACTTTACAGTTTTCAGATGAATCGTGGTCCTTTTAGCACAACAACGTCGGCTTCCGGGGTGTTATCTCACCATCTCCTGCCCATCCTGTGAGGGCTGCCCTCTTGTTCCATTTCAGCCACAGCAAGACTGGATAAAATCATGAAAAGCACGGGCTTTGCCACCTTGAACATATATGACTCACACACACATAAAAAGCCGTCCTCCAGAGGGGTGATTAAAAAATGTATGATTTGGTCAGCTATAATTTAAGTGACATAGAAAGTTTATAATTTTAATTTTTGGAAAGACATTGACCTCCTCTTTGTCACCTCCAACCAATTAAGCCAGGGCTCACGTGTCCCCTGACCTGACAGGGACTGCCAGTCTAGGTATGTCATCTCTGCTCACTGAAGACACCCTGCTAGATAGTTATCTAAGGGAGACCTAGGGCAGCCCCAGCTGATGTGGGGACCGTTTGCACATGTATGCTCCTTCCCTTTGGAGACAGGACAAAAGCTATGAAATATTCAAGTCACTGTCAGCTCTTTCTGAATGACACATGAAAACTCATTTAATCTCATCTGTAAGACTCACCTGGTCTTTGTACTTCTCTTCTCTCTGCTCCTAGCAACATGCCCTCCATGTTTGAGAGAGCTACCAAGGAGTTGGTCAAAGAGACTGGAGACAAAGAACTCAGGCCTGTCAGTTACATGACGAATGCCACCAAAATAAATTGCTTCACTCTGGTACAGAGGAATAAGTCTCTCTCACTGTTTTGGAAACTACCTGACACTCCACTTGACGTCTCCCTCTTGCACATCCTTGAACCAGGCACTTCTGTCCCAGGTATTGTCAGCCGGGGGCGTAGGAGGCCAGGGCTGCAAACAAGGGTCAGAGGGAAGGGGTGCAATACTCAAGACATTCTGAGACCCCCACACAGGGGGACCTCAGGATTGGCTTCACCTATGGACAATGGGCAAGGAACTAAGAGTATCTGAGAAGTTACTAATCATGACCCCACATTCATTTAATACTGACAGCAGCCTCTTGGGCAAGGAATATGATCCCCATTTTACATAACAATAAGTGAAAGCTTATAAAATGGTTTGTTCTGTGTTACATACCTGGGAACTGGGAGGTGTGGGACTCAAACCCAAGTCAGTCTGGCTCCAAGTCCCAAACATTTACTGCTTGTAATCCACCTCCTGGGGCTGACCCTGTACCTGGAGAGATGTTCTTGTAGATCTCCTGGACCCAAGTGCAAGTGATGTCATCATTTTTTAGGTGTAGGACATTATCTCTGTCATCCAGCCCCTGGGTGGACACAAGCACTGTCCTCAGTAGTAATGTACACTCACAGGATGAATTGATGAGTTAGCTTTCTGGCTGAGAGACTCAGTTGAGTAGGAGGGTGGGGCGATGAGGGCTCAATGTTTTCGTCTCCATCCATCTCCCAGCTGGTCCAGAGGGAATTCCAGGCTAACGCTCAGCCCCCTTGTCTGTTCCCAGATGCTGTTGTGAAAGGTCCTGTCCTCTTCAGTGACACTGTGTTCAACAAGCAGCAGGCGGGTGGCAGTATGGATGCTGGGGCAGGTGTGAGCTTCTCAGGGGAGGCTACTCAGTTCCATGGGTCCTCCTTCGAGTGTCAGATTGTCACCATCCCATATGAAACGTGGACAGAACTTCTTAAGAGGTGAGGACACAGGAGGGGAAGGAGCTGATCAACAGCCCCCAAGCGGTGCTGTCCCCGTGGGCGAGGGGGTGTCTGATAGACTTTGTCCTGAGGCTCAGAATGAAGAGAATGGCATGTTTGATCGTACTGCTCTTCTGGCATTGATACAGTCATTCACTAATGATTGTAGTGATCTAATAAATTTTAATAATGCTGCAATTGTCCTTCCTTATGCTGTTTTGAGGTGAGAATAGAGTAATAACAAGACCAGTAAAAGTCCCTGTCCTAAAACATATTTACTGGGGCAGGGGACATGCAGTCAGTGAGCAAATAAGCAATAAGAATAAATTAAAGTATTAGTTTAAGGAAGGCAGTGGCTTCCTTAGATTAGAATAAAGTTTGCCCTGTGTCCTAGGATTTAATTGAACTTGGAGATGACATGGGAGATGACAGATCTTCAAAAAGGAATTGATTTCCTTATGTGTTTTAGGAACCAAGATTTCAATTTAAATATAAACTTGTTTCTTTTTTGTATTTTTCTGAAGTGAGAAGCGGGGGGGGGGGGGGAGACAGAGAGACAAACTCCCGCATGCGCCCGACCAGGATCCACCTTGTATGCCCACCAGGGGTCGATGCTCTGCCCATCTGGTGCATTGTCCATTGCAACGGGAGCCATCCTAGCACCTGAAGCAGAGGCCATGGAGCTATTGTCAGTGCCTGGGCCAACTTTGCTCCAATGCAGCCTTGGCTGTGGGAAGGGAAGAGAGAGATAGAGAGAAAGGAGAGGGGGAAGGGTGGGAAAGCAGATGGGTGCTTGTCCTGTGTGCCCTGGCCAGGAATTGAACCCAGGACTTCCACATGCCAGGCTGATGCTCTACTACTGAGCCAGCAGGCTAGGGCTTCAGTTTAAATGTTATTTCCATCAATGCAGAGTTACTTAAGCAAACAACTAATCAGAATCAAAGCTAATTAGAGACTAAAAGTTTCTTTTAAGAGGGGGAGGCACAATTTCTGTACTTGTGGTGTTTTGTAAGACTTCCTAGAACTTACATTTATAAAGACTGTTTATGGTGTAAAAGAGTATGTGGATTTCTTTAGTTGCTAGAAAGGAAGATAAACTTTGTCCTGTACATTACTTTCATCGGTTAAAGAGGCTCCAATTTCAGGGATGCATTTTATTTTCTAGTCCAAGAAAAATATATAAACCTGAGGTCAAAACCTGAAATGCGAAAAGAAAGGCAAGTAGATACTTTTAACAAATAAATGTGGGGCAGGGCATGCGTTTCCCCTAAAGGTAGTTACAGGTCGTGAGGGAGCTCTGAGGATTAGTTAAGGGTTTGGGAAGGAGGGCTGGATGGGGGTGGAATTTCTTTGGGTCTCTGTGGAGCTGAACGCTGAACTCTGACCTGAAGAATAAAAGACTCAAAGAAGAAGGTGGCCAGGTGAGGGTTTAAGGCAGTGATGGGCAATATTTTGAGCTTGGTGTGTCAAAATTCGCCAAAAAACTGAGCATAACTTGGGTGGTGTGTCACTTTGAGACAAAAACCATAATTTCATGATATTTATAGTTTAAATAACAAAAATGTATGATTGTAACATATAACTGTATTTGTTAAACCAAAAACGAATTATTTAACTTACCTGCTTAGTGACTTTTTTGTTCATCTGTCAGTCGGTTTCTTTTGTTGGTCTTGATATTATTTAACTTGTGTGGGGTGCCGTGAACTAAGATAAGTGAGGGGGAGGGGGAATTCTTTAACTAATCTGCCTATTAGTGACTTTTTTGTTGCTGAATTTCATTGGCTAAATCTTCAATTGAAGGATGGTATTTTGTACACTTCAAGCCCAAGCAAGCACTACTAATTTCATCTGTCAATCTGTTTCTTTTGTTGGTTCTGATATTATTTAATGCTGAGACTAAGGTCTCACAAAAGTATGTAGAGGGAAAAATTGTGAGTAAAGACATTGCTATATTTTTCACGGTGCTAAAAGTGTCTGGTAATCAGTTCCAGGCACTCCAAATTTCCTGTTCGTAGTGGCACTCCTCTTGATTTTCCAAGGGGCACCTTTCCAGATTCTCAAGCTTTGACCTCAAGTCGACAAACACCTCAGCCCAGATGCTGTCTTGAAATTCTGCAAGTTGCATCTTATGTAAATTAAGATGGCTGCTGCTATTTCTAATGGTGAGAAACGGCACCCATAGCACAGGCCCTCGCCTCTCCCAGCCTCCCCCTCACTTATCTCAGTAATGATGGTCAATTAGAAATCCATGACACCCCAGAACAGTAGATTGGATGATGGTTGCTGTGGTTATGTGGTTGCTGGTAATGGTGATCACAGGGCCCCCAGAGATGCGTCCACAGTGGCATTTTGCTGCTCCCTGCTCCGCTGGCCGGAAGTGAGGTCAAAGATCCCCTAACAGCCTAACCGGAAGTCCCAGAACTAGACGCTCTGTGCCGAGTTCTGTTGTTATGGCCTACAGACCTCCGGCACAGAGTGTCTACACTACAGCCAATGTTTTATCCTCGGCTACTGCACCTGGCCGTGCAGAAGCCGAGGATGAAACGTCCTTCTTGGCATGTGGCCTCATACTTTTCTGGTATGCGGCACATGCGGCCAGGTGTCATTGAAAATGGCTATGCGTGTCAGTGCTGACACGTGTGTCGTAGGTTTGCCATCACGGGTTTAAGCCCTGGGACAGGGTGGAGCTTGGCATTTTCTGGAGTAGCAGGAATCAGGGAGGTGGAAGCTTAGCCCACCAGGATGAAGGGGACAGAGATGAGGTTTGGAGGTGAGTAAATGTCAGATGACATCACATCTTAGAGACACAGAAAGAGGCTTGACTTCCCCCCAAAGGTAATGGGGTAACCCACACTGGAGGCCCAGTGTCCTCCGTCATTGGAAAGCAACTTAGGGGTCTCAGAATCCCACGAGGCTGTTACCCAGGGCGCCCACCCCAGGGGGGCTGTCAGTGGAACCAGAGTTGAGTCTCAGGACAGAAATGGGGATGAAATCAGCCCTCAGTGCTTCAAACCCCTCCCTGCCCCTCCCAGACCTGTATCTTCAGTCAGCCCTGCAGCCACCTACCAACAGCTCATCTATAAACTCCCCATGTGCCTGTCATGAAAAACCACCCAGAATCTTCCTGCTCCACCGTACTGATCCACGTGCTCCCCCCGCACCCTGACTGAGCCCCTGGACCGTGTGGATGAGGGATTCCCCAGCTCTGACAGCAGGGCTTCCTGAGGACTCTGGTCACTGAGGACCACTTCTGGTGAGAGGCCTTCTCATAGACATCTATAAACTCCCCCATAATAAAACTAATATAATCTTGAAAAATGAGGATGCCATTCAGCAATGACATGCAGTTTTCTTCCCACAACCCCTTCAGAAAATGGGGCCCCTCCATCCCGCATAGCAAAGAAGTTTTTCTTTCCTTGTAACTTGACCACATACCAATATTATTCTACCCACAGAGGGAATCCCTGACAGAGTCCAAAGTCTCTGCACCCTTCCTGGTCCTGAGGAGAGTACCCAGGATAACTTCAGAGGATTCCTCTTCCCACTCTGACCCTTTCCTCTCCCCAGGAAACTGAGGGACCCAGAGCCATCAATTCTGGGGCAGTGCCGAAAAGCAAGGATGAAGCTGTATGTGGTGACGGAAATCGTGGAACTGCTCAAGGATACCGAGCTGAAGGATCTCAGCAGTGAGAATATTTTGGGAAAACTGTGCATCAATTTGAAAGTTCTTTTGAAGGTATGAAATGGGGACACCTATCGATATAATAGGAACTAGATTGAATTATGTGGTATGACACCTGCTTTGGGTGAGTGATGGACTCTGGAAATCTGAAGGGGTGGCTGCCGCACTGGGTCCATGTTCAGTTTACGCGGGAGGAGATGAGGGACCACTCACAGCATCCTCAGCGGTGACAGACCCTGAATGCTGTGACGTCCTGGGCAGAGTGGTAGAAGGGGTGAGATGGAAATACCCTCAAGTATGTCGGATCTACATAGGTCACTCGCAATAACGAACAGTATTATGTTTAATTATATAAACAAACTCATTTATCAAACAGTTTGTGCTATAATATGCTTACACATTATATATATCTTATGTGTAATTTGTCCTCACTTAGAAGGTTTAGTAACAGAAGGAAAGAAACTAAATTGTCAACTAATTTTCCCAAGCTGGGTGACTTTGTCCTGGAGGAAGAAAGTTACTGTGTTTGTAGTTGTCCTACAGTTCTTGGATATTATGTTTCATTTTTAAGTCATTTTTCTCTTTGCTTCTCAGAATGGAGATTTCTACTGAGAGGTTTTCAAGTGCAGAGATTTTACTACACGTGTGTTCAGTTTACCAATAAGCCAATCAAAGGCACTCTTTATTATTGTAATAGTACTTTTAATTTCTCTAGCTCTTCTTTTTGAGTTTTTTCTTAGATTTTCCATATTTTTGTTTACATTTCCAATGTGCTCTAGCATTTTGTCTGTGTTTTTCATTATATCTCCTAGGCTGTTAATCATAGTGGTTTAAAATTCCCTGTCCTTTCATTCTAGCATCTATGTTATATCTGATTCTGATACTCAGCTTGTTGTGTCTTTTCAAACTGTTGTTTGTTGGCTTTGAATATGCCTTGTAATTTTCTGTTGTTGTTCAAAGTTGCACACAATATACATGATGAAAGGAACTCTGGTGAATCGGCTTTAGTGATAGGGTGGTATGATGTACGAGGAGGGAAATATTCTGTCTTCCCTTGAATAGGTCCCAGGTTTTCTTTTTTTTTCTGTGAGCTTGGGCCCCTGGGCTGTAAACTCATAAGAGTCTCTCAGTATGGGACAGTCCCTTTGGATGGGACAGGGCACTGAGAGAACCCTAGGATTGGATATGTCACTTGCACTGCATAGACGCTAGAATAGGCTGTAGCTGGGTGTTTACCTCTTGTCTATGGCTTCAGGTTTATAATGTGTAGAAAAACGAAACCCTAATAATCAAAAAGGGAAAGTGACTAAATATACTTGAATCGACAAAACTCAAATGATTGCCATATCAACCTGAGTCTGAGGGACGTGAAGGTAAATATGGGGGAACAGGGAAAGAGCAGGAACTAGAGATCAGGAGCCGGGTGGGTGAGGGAGGGGCTGCTGACTCCTTTCCTCATGACTTTCCAGGGTGTTTGACAGTTAAAACCACATGCATGTATGACGGTGTTACCTGGTTTCTGTCCCCAGGGTGAAGGACAGGGCGGTGGTCACAAAGTGAGAGAGAAGAAGCTGACGGTGCCGCAGGGCTCGGTGGTGGCCTACAGGAGGAAACAGCTGGTGATCAAGGGGAAAGGCTGGGGTGAGCAGAGGCTGGAGCAGGCAGGTGGGGGCCGGGTCTGCTTCCCCTGGGGGGAAAGGAGAAAGGAAGGACCATGATCGGGCAACCTGGCTTCTCCACCTGCTCCGAGAGAGAAGCGGCATTTCTCAGCTGTCTGGGGCATGCACACCCCACCACCACTGCCACCTCCAAGGAGGGCCTGAATGAAATGTGCTCTGGGGAGGTTAGACACAGGATCCTACATAGAGAGGGAAAAAATGGGAGACCAATACAAAGGTGTCCTTAACACTGGGCAAAGTGTGATTCTAATTCCAACCGTGTCTATTTAACTCAGGAGCTCACCTGGAGGAGCAAGAAAGCCCTCCCTGGTTACCCGCAATCTTATGGTAAAGCTCCTAAGATATCACCACAATAACAGAGAAAACGGCAGATGCAGGTGCCATAACCACGTAATGCTAATTGACTCTATATCTCTTTGTCCCTCACTATGCTCGAAAGTTCACAGTGCTACCCCCTCCCACCCCAAGCCACACACAATCTGGGTTCTACTCCATGTGGGAGAACCAGTAGCATCATATAGCAACGACAAACCAGGGTGAAATGAGAAGGCTGTCAACACAACCAGCTCAGGATTATTGGCCCCTCCCAGCCCAAATGTTGAGTCCCAGGTAGAGGTCAGCCGGAGACAGCTGGGGTCCAGCTCCTTGGAGTTCTGGGGCAGGTGTCCCCGCCACAGATAAAAAACACTCCATCACACATACATGTGCGCGCACACACACGCAGGTCCCTGCAGATGATTTGCTGCAATATCTGGTCAAAGGGGTTCTTGTTATCAATGACCTTCTGCCAGTGACAATAGATAGAATGGACCTGAACTCTCCCATCTGGTGGGAGCAGTGGCTCAACTTCATCTGCAATAATAGGTTTCATATCTTGGCGGCGTAGCTCTGTTGGTTGGAGCATTATTCCAAGTGTGCTGGTTGCTGGTTTGATTCCTTGGTCAGGGCACATACAGAAGCACCTTGATGTTTGTGTCTCTCTCTCTGTCCCTGCCATTTGCAAAAAACAAAAATATAAAAAACAAAGAGCAAATATATAGATATTTTCATAAGTGTTGACAGTGAGAACTAAAGGGAGTTAGATTGGAAAAGCTCATCTCTCAGCAGTACCTGCATGTCATACTTTGACCACTAGGGGGCGTGCGGGACTGTGTATTTCTACAAATCAGTCCTAAGGATGACTGGAAGGAACCTTTATAAAGAGGGACCTAGAGCAGTAAATGTTTCACGTCCATGAACTAATATCATTCTCATAAAAAAATCATAAAGAAAAATAATGTGAAAAAAAGTTTTATAATTTGCCATAGCACTTGCTGTGTAACTTTGGAGAAGATCAGAGTCCCTCTGTCCCCATCTGATCTATGAATGGAAACGAGCCCTTCTCCCCAGAGCTGAGGGACATAAATGTCAGGCAAAGTGGCTGAGCCACATCCACCTTCACTCTCTCCTGCTCTCCTGGGTCCTTCCCATGACCTGACCACAGAGTCAAGTCTCTGCCGTCTCATAACCGCTCACCCGAGTGTCCTCTTCCCACAGTCTGTCCCCTGACAGCCCACTTCCATAGAGAATCGTCCACACTCTGCTCACTCCCTCTCTGCTGCCCACGCTTTCACTTACTGAGATCCATCCTCCAGGGATTTTCCTCCATGTGGTGATCATCAAGCACACCTGACCACGCCCTCCTTGGAGCTCCTCCCCCTGGATACTGCAGCACCGTGATGGATGGGTCTCCTTCTATGGGGCTGCTTCCACGCTGTCTTCTTCCTTCATTAGGCAAAGTGTGATCCTAAATCCAGCTACGTCTATAGAAGATCCTACTACAAACACTGTCCCCACTCAAACACTTAGATCTGATTGTTAGGCAAGTTTCCGAACTTTGAACATTTCTCTATGTGAAATGTGGCACCGCCCAGGAATAGGGCAGGACTGAGAGCAGAGAAGGGAGAGAGAGGCTTCCAGCAGGTGAGACAAAGGGCAGCGGGAAGGACCCATGTCCTTCCCTGGTTAAATCAGTTCTGCAATGATATTAAAGTAGGTCACCATCACCTCAGGTGTTTATTGAAAATGCAGATTCTACCTTCCTCTTTAGAAACTCTAATTCGCCTGACCAGGTGTTGGTGCAGTGGATAGAGCATTGGAGTGGGGCACTGAACACCCAGGTTCGAAACTTCAAGGACATCAGCTTGAGTGTGGGCTCAAACGGCTTGAGCACAAGCTTACCAGCTTGATCATGGGGTCGCTGGCTTGAGCCCAAGGTCACTGGGTTGAGCAAGGGGTCACTTACTCTGCTCTAGCCCCCCCCCCCTGGTTAAGGGACATATGAGAAAGCAATCAATGAACAACTAAGGTGCTGCAATGAAGAATTGATGCTTCTCATGTCTCCCCTTCCTATCTGTCTGTCCCTATATGTCTCTCTCTCTGTCCCTGTCTCTGTTCCTATAAAAAAAAGTCTGGTTTAGAATATGTGGTGTGAAGTCAGGGATTCTGAGTTTCTACAAGCATCCAGGTCTTCTTTCCTCCCTCCCTCCTTTCCTTCCTTCCTTCCTTCCTTCCTTCCTTCCTTCCTTCCTTCCTTCCTTCCTTCCTTCCTTCCTTCCTTCCATTCTTTTTAAAATGAGAGGCGGGGAGATAGCTAGAAGAATCTCTCTCATGTGCCCTGACTGGGATCTACCTGCAACTGAGCTACCGCCAGAGCCCGAGTCTGATGCTGAGACCAATCAGCCATTGGCTATGAGAGGGAAAGAGAAAGAGAAGTGGGGGAGGGAGGGAGAAGAAGCAGATGGTCGCTTCTCATGTGTGCCCTGACCAGAGATTGAAGCCAGGATGTCCATATGACAGACCTACACTCTATATCCTGAGCCAACTGGCCAAGGCCCAGGTATTTCTGATGCAAGGTGTGTCCAGACCACTTAGGGAAAATCTGCCACCCCTGACTGGGAGCAGAATGAGTGGGGGCTGAGTACAGGTGTGGGGATGGGAGAGACTCCAGCAGGGGTCACCTGGGCTCTTCTGACTTGGCTTTTTCCTCGCAGACATTCTTCATATCGCAGAGGATGATAAGGAGAAAACCTTTCCTGAAGGTGAGATGGGCAGGGTCTTTGCTTATATTTCAGGCCGTGCTGATATTTGGACCACCGTTAGACAGCAATAAAATCCCTGCTAGGGGCCCAACCCCAGCAGACCCACATGTAGACCTTCCCCAGCCAGGCTCCTCCACCAGCTCATTGTCTCCCCAGCTGGGACGCAGACACAGGGCCCTTGACACAGGGAAAGCACCTATCTCCTTTGAAAACTGTGATAGGTGTGTGTGTGTTTCTGTGTGCACGTGCATGTGTGTGTGTGTTGGGGAAGCAGAGACTAAGCCATGGTGAGTAATGACTACTGTTTCTATCTATGATCATAGATATGCCTGTTGCAATCGATGAGATCAAGTGCACAGGAGATTTTAAAGCCCGGAGAGTGGGTGTGATCCATCCATGAGGCCTCATTTTGCACAATTGAAATGCCCCATAATTACCTTAGCCATCCTCATTTGAGCCACTAGGCTCTGGTCCCTGGGGCAAAGGGCAGAGGTGGATGGAAAAGAGGAGATCACAGAATAGGGGCAGAATGTAGAGAAACTGAGATTCTTCAGAGACTAATCCTTGGGTGGGGAATTTCATTTCTCTTTTAGGAAGCAAAGGACATGCCATCAACACAGAATGTGAGAGTGTGTTTGCTGGAGATGGGAGGGATCTCAAATATACTCATCTGAGCTGGAGTAGGGCTCTTGCCTTTGCTACTCTGGCCCTGGGTACTGGCCATAGTTCCTGTGGCATGGGAAGGTCCAGGAAGGGACAGAAATGGTCAGGAATGGTTGGAAAGGGTTGAGAAGAGATAAAGTGAGCCAGAATCGGTCAAGAAAATGGAGGGATGAGCTGGGATGGAGTAGGAAGAGGCTAAGCAAGGGGAGAAGGCAACAGAGGAAAGGCCCTGCAGAAATGTTTGTAAAGCAAACTTGGGGATGAGAATAGAAGATGACCCCTTGTCTTTCTCTTTCTAGCACTATCCAGGAAACCCTGTTTGCAAGGCAAGTTTTCACTAACTTGGAAGCCTGAGTCTTCTGGGGAGGAAATGGCAAAGATCAGAGCTAAAATGGGAGGTTTCCAAGCAACTCAGAAAACCGAGCTTTATTTTCAAATTGGCACTGTGGTCAGCCCACTTTCCATTCATTCATTCATTCATTCATTCATTCATTCATTCATTCATGAACACATGCAACAAAACTCAATATCCTTGACCACTACTTGCTGCCTAAATGTTGAGGCCCAGATGAGGTCTACCTGATACACCTGGGGTCCAGTTTCTCAGAGATTGAAAGTGCCCTCACCAGACATAACAAAACTTTTCATCACTCTCTCTCTCTCTGTTTCTCCCCCCCCACAAATACATCTCTATAGTATCCTTCCTGCAACATCTGAATAAATGAGGGTCCTCCTGTCAGAAATAGTAGATAGAATGAGGATGAACTCTCTAATCTTGTGAGGGCAGTGGCTCAATTCCATCTTCAAAAATATGGTTTATAAGGCTGACAAGTGAGAATACAATTTAGATAGAGCCTGAACAGGTGGAGGTGCAGTGGATAAGAATTGGCCTGGGATGCAGAGGACCAAGGTTCGAAACCTGGAGGTCACCATCTTGAGTGTGGGATCATCCGGCTTGAGCATAGGCTCATCACGTTGAGCGTGGAGTTGCTGGTTTGAGTGTGGGATTATGAACATGATCCCATGATTGCTGGCTTGAGCCCAAGGTTGCTGGCTTGAGCAACGGTTCACTGGCTTGGCTGGACCCCCCTTCAGGGCAAGGCACATATGAGGAAGCAATCAATGAACAACTATGGTGCTGGAATGAAGGACTAATGCTTCTCATCTCTCTCCCTTCCTGTCGTCTGTTCATGTCTGTCTGTCTGTCTGTCTGTTCTTTCTCTAAGGAAAACAAATGAAGTTAGGAATCAAAAAGCCAAGCTCTCAGCAGAGCCTGTACGTCTGTCCTCTTCACGAGAGGGAGAATGGGACTTGCCTTTTTCTACAATTGAGGTCGAAATAGACTAGAAAGAATTCTTAGAAAGGATGGCCCAGAACAGTACACGTTACACTTTCATGAAAAAATTTCAGCCTCATAACAAATGGGAGAGAAGAGTAAGATGAAGAGCACTTCAACGATTTGCAGTAGTGCTTGCTATGTGACTTTGGAGAAGATCAAATTCCCTCTGTCCCATTCTGATCTGTGAATGGAAACGTCCCCTTCTCTCGAGAGCTGAGGGACATAAGTGTCAGGCAAAGTGGCTGAGCCACATCCACCTTCACTCTCTCCAGTTCAGCTGGGTCCTTCCCATGACCTGAGGACAAGATCAGGTCACTGCCATCTCATAACCCCTCCCCCAAGTGTGTCCTCTTCCCATAATCTGTCCCCTGAGAGCCAACTTCGATAGAGAATCTTCTACGCTCTGCTCCCTCTCCCTGGCGTCCACCCCTGACCCACTGCAGTTTATCTTCCAGAGAATTTACTCCAGGTGGTAATCATGAACCACACCTGACCACGCCCTCCTTGGAGCTCCTCCCCTCTGCATACAATGGTACCCTGATCCATGGATCTCCTTCTATGGGGCTGCTTCCACTCTGTCTCCTTCCTTCATGGCTCCTGTACCCTATCACACACTTAGATGTGAATGCTAGAAAAGTTTCAGAACTATGAACATTCTCTAGGTGAAATGTCAGAAATGCCCACGGAGATGGCAGGACTGGGAGCAGAAATCTGAGGTAAGGGCTTCCAGCAGATGAGAGAAAAGGCAGCAGGAAGGACCCATGTCCTTGTGCACTGGGCTCTGGTCTACAGGGCTGAGGGTGCTGGGGGAGGGGAACGTGGGGCTCAGGAAGCAGGAGCAGAGTGGAGAGAATCCCTGTCTTCAGAGACTTACTCTTGGTTGGGGAACTTTATTTCTCTTCTAGACCAAAAAGGACTGTTCAACCCCTAAGTCTTGTGTGTTTGCTGGGGTTGAGGAGGGGTCCTAAGTGTAATTATCTGTGGAGCAGGGCAGAGGTACCCTGCTACCAAGACCCGATTCCTGTGCATAGGATGTGAGGGTGGGATGGGTCAGGAAAGTGCAGGGATGGACCAGGATGGAGCAACAACGGGTTAACCGAAAGGGGGGAGTAAGTTGAGGGCAGAACCCTCAGAAGTGTTCCTAAAGAAAGCTGGGGCCTGAGAAAGTGAGAGGACCACGTGCCTAGCCTGTGCTAGATTTCAGAAAGGATCCCTTTCACGAGGTAAGGCTTTACTAAGGGGGAACATGAGGCCTGTGGGGAGGAAACTGAAAAGCTCAGAAACAATACCCACGCAACACAGAAAATTGAGCTTAAATTCCAGATGTACCCTTTGCTCAGCTCTAATTTCAATCATTCCCTCACTCACTCCTCTCTTTAAGAATGCATGCGACACAAATTCAGGGTTCTTAGCTCTCTCTTACTAAATTGTTGAGTCCCAGGTAGAGATCTGTGAAATACACATGGGGTCCTGCTACTCAGGGATAAGGGCATAGCACCACACAAAATAACAGTTTTTCTCACACTCTCTCTGTCCTTCTCTGTCTCTGTGTTTCTCTGTTCCTCTGTCTCTCTTTGTCTTTATCTCACACTGCTCCCTATAATATCCCCCTTTAACATAGTATGCAGAATGGGTCCTGCAGTCAATGAGGTGCTGTCAGTTGCAATAGAGAGAATGAGACTGAAGTCTATATCATTGTGGAGGTCAGTGGTTCCACTCCATTGTCAATAATTCGTTTTGCATGTGTTAACATGTGTGAACTACATGAGGTCGACTTCAAATGCTTACCTCACAGCACTGCCCACAATTCCTGCCCTACCCTTTAGGAGTCACGTGTGGCTTGTCAGTACCCACAGGCCAGACTTAAGGGTGATTATAAGAAGGAACCATTACAAAGAGGGGTCCAGTGCAGTAAATGTTGCGCTTCCATGAGCCTCTGACCCCTATGGACACATATAAACATCTGCTGGGGGATCCTGCAGTGGTAAACCTTCCCCAGCCATGCTACTGTAGCTAGTTCTCAATTCTCAATTTATGAAAGACAAAAATTTAGGTGAGGAAATCATGATGGGATTCCTCTCAAGGTCCTATTTTGCACAGCTGTAATCCCATGATTGACTTTTTTATCCTTTGCCGTCCTTGTGCACTGGGCTCAATATAATCCTCATAACAAATAGGGGAGAAAGATAATGTGTAGAATGGATTGATAATTTGCCGTAGCACTTGCTATGAGACTTTGGAGAAGATCAGAATCCCTCTGTCCTCATCTTATCTATGAATGTTGACGAGATGTTCTCCTCAGATCTTGTAGCTAAAAATGTCTTCAAAATGGCTGACCCTAATTTATCCTCACTCTCTCCAGTTCACCTGCATCCTTCTCATGACTTGAAGACAAGATCAGGTGTTTGTCGTCTCATAACCCTTCCCCAAAATGTGTCCTCTTCTGATAGTCTGTCCCCTGACAGCCCACTTTGATAGAGAATCTTCTACACCCTGCTCCCCCATCCCTGGCGTCCACCCCTGACCCACTGCAGTCAGTGCTTCAGCAAAATTACTCCACCTGGTCGTCATCAACTACACCTGACCAATTCCTCCTTGGAGCTCCTCCTCCTGGATACTGAGTCACCATGATCAATAGGGTCTCTGTTGGAATCCATTGGAGTTCGAAAGACCAGAGTATCAGGCTTTATTGAAAGGAAGGAAGGAACCCTGCCGGGCACTTCTCCAGGGAGAAGAACACTGGTTACAGATTAGTGGTGAATTTATAGGGGTAAGGGAGAATCTCGAGTATTTGGGTGTTGAATCCAATGTCCTGGTATGTCCAGAATGCTTCTTCTAGGGGCTGCTTGCCAGCTTCTTGGAATTCCTCTGCCTCAGGGGTGATAGTCCAGTAAGGGTGAGGTCTCACAGATAAGCAGAACATCAAGAGGGCAGTTCAAAATTCACATATCTGTCATTTCTCAACTCTGTGGTTACATATAAAAGAAAGGCAGTTATTAATTTTATAATATACGGTGATGGGTGACGAGGAGAAAGAGAAGAAAAAATTGGAAAATTATTGTTTCTTCTGGAGAGAATTCAAGAAAAGAACCTTGGCAAGCCAAGTCCCTCATTCAGTTAAAGAGGTCGTCAGTTTTTGTTCTGTGACATCTGAACCAGGTGATATCTTCGAAAACTTGAGTGAGGAAGTAAAAAAATTTGTGAGGTAATAATTGTGAATCGCTTGCTACGAGTGCCGAGTGGACAGAGTGACATGGTAATACATGGTCTCCTGGATGAGTCTCATGAGATGTGCTGGTCTGGTTCCTCTCGAATGGGAGGACACGTGGAAATTTTTAGAGACAGGGAACCTGTTGGTGTTAAGTTTTCAGAAGGACTGAAATTGTGTGGTTTAAAAGGAAGGGGGTTTGAAGAACATTCAGGAAGGAATTTCTTGGGGCTGAGGGGTGGCTTCTTCCTGCTGTCATCCCTACATATTTGATATTTCCCTCGTAAAGTTCTCCTTGGAGTATTGGGGAATAGGAGTGTAGGAGCATTTGATTGTAGGTAATCCTAGAGATTTCTCTCATCTGAGCCTGTAGGAACTTGAAAAATAAGGGGGCAAGTATTTGGAGATCAAGAATGCAGAGATAAGGAGTGTTGTATAGCAGGGGTGAAAGTTCTTCCATGGTAAAGTTAAAGATATGTTTTCCTGGCAGCCCTGGAGAGAGCAGTTAGCTTGAGCTAAAAGAAATGTTTCATGTCCGTTTGTAGGCTCTTCTTCAGCCAAGAAGACCCAGCGATTTTGTCCCCTTACTATGTGAAGGGTAAAAAGACTGAGAAGCATTAAGAGGTGAATGCTATTCATTCTCCTAGTTCTTCAGGGATACAAAAGAGGTTTAGGGTTACGGGATCAGTAGGGGTTGAAAGATAGGATTTAGGAGGTTTGTTGATACAAGATTTCAGATTTTTCTGTTTCGTGAGGGCAGATTTCAGGGTTGGTGTGTAGGGTTAGGTAGATTTTTCCAATTTTCTGATTGATAAAAGTCTGCAAGTGGTTCTGTAAGAAACTAGTGAACAAACATAAGAGGCAGGGTCCAAAAGTTAGAAAAATAAATAGGAGAGTGAGTGGACCAATGAAAGGCAATAGTCAAGACACCTAGTTTGTGCGAAACCACTGATTCCATGTTTATGAATTCACTGGGCTTCAGAGAGAGAGAAAGAGAGAGAGAGAGAGAGAGAGTAGAAATAAGACAGGGAAGTGGCCAGTCTCTCTTCCCCTAGACCTACTTTTATAGAAAATTTTTAAAGCAACAAGAAGAGGAATTAACTGTATAGCTTGTTTGGTCCTTAGATTGATGGTTAGTGTACTAGGAGCTGGAAGAGGCTCATGGGGTGGGATTAGGTTGATATTTGGTGTGAGAGAGATTAGGGTACAGGTATCTGTCCTGTTAGTAGGATGACACATATAGGTGTTGGTCCCACACGAGTAGAAAGCCCATGATTGGGTGAGGCAAGTTGAGAGGTGAATAGAGAATAGAAGGATAAGGGGTCAGTTTTGCTTCTGTTTCTGAGTACCAGGTGGTCAGGGTGGAGGAAAGAGCCACCCTTAGGAGCAGTGGGAGTTGTCAGGATCACGATGTGTGGACCTGTCCACCTGAAAATCAGTCCTTGGGTGATGTACTGCTGGAAGCGCCTCTTGGACAGTCTTTGAACGGTTTGCTGAGAAACCTGTAAATCCTGCAAGTACTTAGGGAAAGGGTGATTACATTTCTACACTTTGCAGTTAGAGTTTAAGTCCTAGTGACTACTGCCTCTAGCTGGAATTAGAATCAGGTCCCAGCCTACAATAGGCATGGGGCATTGAGACAAGAGGAATAATGGAGATACTATACATTAAATAAAGCAATAAAATCAGACTGTCAATACCCACAGTAGAGATCTTCGAGGGATAAATAAAACTTAAATATTTAGGCAAGGTATAGTAGATGGCCCTTGTGTTTCCAAGAAATGAGATCAGTTTATCTGCTACTTGGAAGAAATACCTTAGGCTCATGAATGATGTCCTTGGGCCTTCAGTGGCAAGTCTCAGCATGCTGGGCAAGGTCAGGTCACAGGTAACTGGAGCAGGGCTAGAAGAGACTGAACCCTCCCTCCATGGAGCAAGGGGGCAGCTTACCTTCTCATGTCCCTTTTTCACAGCACAGATGTGTCTACTGGTGGGGCTGGGAAGCCTCGCAGGCTTCTGTTCAATGACCTTTTTTTCCACTCTGGAGCAGGGCCCTAATGGAATTCTATGAAGCCCTTTGGGCACTGGAGCCAGAAGCTGTTATTTTCTGACTTCTTTTGGGCCTTATTTGCCTTTTCTGTTACTTCCTTGGTCATTATAGACCTTGAAAGCTATACTCAGAAGATCTCATAGAGGGGCATGACTGAGAGAGCAAAATTGGGAATTCAGTGTCTAAAGAAACCTATTAGACTGAGGAAAGAAAAGATTTGATCTGTGATGGTAGGTGGCTGGAGACTGTGGAGGGTCTGAGTTTGTTTTAGGGTGAGACTTCAGGTGGTGGGGTTAAGACGATGCCCAAATAGACTATGGACTGAGAATGAAGTTGAGCCTTAGCAGAGAAGACACCATATCCCTTTACAACGAGGAAGTTAAGAAGGGCGGTGGTGTGTCTCCTTGAGGCAGGCAGGGAGGGGCTGCAGAGGAGTAGGTTATCTATATATTGTAAGAGAGTACTAGTTTTGAGATTTCATGCTGCTAAATCCTGAGCTAGTGCCTGCCCAAACAGGTGTGGGCTGTTTTTGAAGCCCTGGGGTAAGACAGTCCACGTAAGTTGCTGGGCTGCATAGTGTCCAGGTCAGTTTAAATAAAGGTTAACAGAAAGTAAGAGTCAGGGTGTAGAGGAATGGTAAAGAAGGCATCCTTGAGGTCTAGGACTGTGAAGTGAGTGGTGTTTGAGGGAATGTGTGACAGTAACTTGTAGAGATTAGGGACTACTGGATGGAAGGTAATTACTGCCTTATTGATTAGGTGTAAGGCTTGTATGAAACAATAAGCCCCTGAAGGTTTTTTTTGTTTTGTTTTGGTTTTTTTTTTTGCATTTTTCTGAAGCTGGAAACAGGGAGAGACAGTCAGACAGACTCCCGCATGCGCCCGACTGGGATCCACCCGGCACGCCCACTAGGGGCGACACTCTGCCCACCAGGGGGCGATGCTCTGCCCATCCTGGGCGTCGCCATGTTGCGACCAGAGCCACTCTAGTGCCTGAGGCAGAGGCCACAGAGCCATCCCCAGTGCCCGGGCCATCTTTGCTCCAATGGAGCCTTGGCTGTGGGAGGGGAAGAGAGAGACAGAGAGGAAGGCGCGGCGGAGGGGTGGAGAAGCAAATGGGCGCTTCTCCTGTGTGCCCTGGCCGGGAATCGAACCCGGGTCCTCCGCACGCTAGGCTGACGCTCTACCACTGAGCCAACCGGCCAGGGCCAGCCCCTGAAGGTTTTTTTTTTTTTTTTTTTTTTTATTGATTTTACAGAGAGAGGAGGGGAGAGAACAAGAAGTATCAAGTCATAGTTGCTTCACTTTATTTTTTATTTATTTTTTTATTCATTTTAGAAAGGAGAGGGAGAGGCAGAGAGAGAGAGAGAAGGGGGGGAGGAGCAGGAAGCATCAACTCCCATATGTGCCTTGACCAGGCAAGCCCAGGGTTTCGAACCAGCGACCTCAGCATTTCCAGGTCGACGCTTTATCCACTGTGCCACCACAGGTCAGGCCCCTGAAGGTTTTTGAACAGGAAGGATAGGGGTATTGCAGGGAGGGGATGAGTAAGCCTTGATTTAAGAGGTGGGTAATTATTGGTTTAAGGCCTTAGAAACAGACACGGTTACACATTAAACAAAGACTTAAATTAAGAAATTTAAATGAGCATGCTTTACTTGTTTCAATTAAAATTATACTAGAGATATTTTCTGACAAACAAAAAGACAAACAGATTACTCATAGAGCTCAATAGATAATTCTGCTTTTTTAAGTTTTAAGAGACAGAGCCACCCTTCTGTAAGGAGGGAGGAGGGGTCTAAGAACACAGTAGAGAAAAGAGGAGCCCCTGGCCAGCAGGGGAGGAGAAAGAGAGACTGGTATTTGCAGGTGAATGAGAAACAGGATTTTGCCAAGAGAGGGGACTTTCTGGTGGGAAGAGACTTGAGTGGAAGAGATTTGCAGAGGGACTAGAGAGGGGTCCCAAGAAAGGGATGCCCCCGGGGGTCAGGCAAGAGGGGAAGAGAGTTGGGAGTTCGTGGAGAAAGAGAGATTAGAAACAGAGGGTTTAGGTGAGGTTTCTTTGGCCAAAAACAGCCTGCATGTAGAACAGAAGGCACAGAAATTAAGGACAGGAGCGAAGGTAGAAGGAAGCCTGCATGTAAGGAATTTCTGAAGCTTTCCCAGTCCAGTGGCATAATTATCTAGATTTCTCAGTATGTTGAAATCAAATGTCCCATTTTCAGTCCAATGTGAGTCATTGTCTAGTTTATATTGTGGCCAGGCAGTATGGCCAAAGAAAAATGAGTAGAAGACAGCCCAATGGGGTTTGGTCAGATAGCTTTGACTACAAAGAGCCCAATGTGGAGATTAGTATCTAGAGAGGGCGTCCCCGCCTCCAATCACAATCTGAAAGAAGAAAGCTCTCCTGGGAATGTGGAGTCATCCTGCTTAGGGTCATCACCACCTAAGAAGGAGCTCAAAAGAGAATGCGGAGGGATTTGGCTAAGCACTTAGACTTTTGGAATGTGCTATCCCTGGAACAGAAAAATGGCAAACCTCTCAAAATGTGAGGCTGACCGGAGAAAACCGTCTGACGATGGATTAGGGACTTATGGGTTGAATTAAAGCCAACCGGGAGAGGGAAGGGAGAAAGTCCTTGCCTTTCTGGTCCAGCGGAGGTTCAGGACAGGGTTAGACTGCCGGCCAATCAACCTACAATTGCTTGTCCAGGCTTTGTTTGGACAGCAAAGAGGGATCGTCCAGGCATTTAGTACCTTGTCCCGGGATTTGGCACCAAATGTTGGAAGCCATGGGAGTCCAAAAGACCAGAGTAACAGGCTTTATTGGAAGGAAGAAAGAAACCCTGCTGGGCCCTTCTCTGGGGAGAAGAACACCGGTTACAGATGAGGAACGAATTTATAAGGGTAAGGGAGAATCTCAAGCAAGTGGGTGTTGAATCAAAAGGCCTGGTATGTCCAGAATGCTTTGGGCTTGCCAGCTTCTAGGAATTCCTCTGCCTCAGGCGTGATAGTCCAGTAAGGGTGAGTTCTGACAGATAAGTGGAACATCAAGAGGGCAGTTTGGAATTCACGTATCTATCAGTCTCTTTCTATGGAGCACAGCTTTCACTATGTTCCCTTCCTCAGAGATTCTGTCCCTTGTCTCACACTTAGATGTGGTTCTTAGGCAAATTTCAGAACTCTGAACATTCTCTAGGTGAAATGTGAGATCGCCCAGGGAGAGGGCAGGACTGGGAGTAGACACAGGAGGGAGGGGCCTCCAGCAAGAGAGAGAAAGGGCAGCAGGAAGGACCCATGTCCTTCCCTGGTGAGGGCATTGAGGGACTAAACAGCATCACAGACACCAAGGGGCTTATTGAAAATGCAGGTTCTAGCTTTCTATTCAGGGAGCCCCATTCAGAAGACATGCAGTGAGGTCAGGGGTTCTGGGTTCCACAAGGATCTCAGGATATTTGGATGCAGGAAGTCCTGGGCCACCCAGAGAGAAGCTGCCACTCCTGGCCTGGAAGTGTAGGTCCTAGTGTCTGCAGGTGAGACTTCAGCAGGGATGACCTGGGCTCTGCTGACCTGGCTTCTTCTTTCTTTCCTTCAGAGAATTCTGGCATTTTTCAGAATAAGAAGAAGGAATCCTTAAAGGAAGGTGAGTTGGGAAGGTTCTCTGCTTAAACCTCATGCTCTGCTGAGCTTCTGACCTTCCATGGTCACACATTAAACACCTGCTGGGGGGTCCTGCCATGGTAAACCTTCCCCAGCCAGGTTCCTGCAGCAATTTCTCACTTCTGCTGCTGTGACCCAGACAAGGGACCCTGGCACAGGCAAAGCTGCCTATCTTTTTTGAGTCCAGGTGTAAAAGATGTGTGGGGAGCTGATCAACAGCTGAATATGAGAAACAAGCTAAAGAACAGTCAGTAAGAAACCAGAGGTCTCATACCCTTGTAATTAAAGTAGTTCTAACCCAGGGGAGAGGGTATGCTTGACATTCCCACAAGACACTCACTGTCCTCTCTGAATTCCGGGTTGGTTAATCTGCCATGTCTCACCAGAGGACTCCGCTGCCACCACTGCCTCCTCCTTTTCTCCATCCTCCTCCTTATTCGTTCAGCCAGGAGGAAACTCTTGTGCCACCCTCGTCATCGGTGACTGTCCAGCAAAGGCCATTAAGAAACTCTCCATATGACCCTGTTACCCAAGCGATGCAACAATTGTCCCTACAGAAAGCTAGGCAACCTCCCTATCGTGGTCAACGGCTGGCTTACTCTATTCAAACCGGCAACCCACCAACTTGGGGCCAGTTGAAGACACTATCTGAGAGGGCTGATTTAATTTGTGACTAACGAAATGTACATCGTAACCCTACTACTATGTTTGTTGCTAAGTTAGCTGTGATTTCAACTCAGATACTTGTTGTTGGGGCTAATGGGCAAAATGAGTCTTATTGGGCTTATATTCAAAATCCGTGATTGGTTAAGCCTGTTACTTGGGGAGGAGATGATATACTTGTATTTAATAATCATACTAAATTCATGAAATAATCATCCAGTTCTTTTATCGTGCATAAAACACAAATTTCTCATTCCATGAAAAAACAGATAATGTACCTATATGTTTTATGTTTAATAATACTCTCAAGATTTCTGGGTGTTTTCCTACTACACTTAAGACTGTTTTGACTGACTCTTCTAAAAGTAATAAACCTGGGCACTTAGCAAGAGACTTATGGTCTCTCATAATTTTAATGCCTGGAGGCCCTGACCCCTATGAGTATAATCCTGTTACATTGCCCCCCAAAGAGATTTCACCCATGTAAATTTTATCCTCCAAGAAAGGCAATTCAAGAGCCTTACTGGTGGTCTGTGGAGAATAGACTTGGTTTCCCCCCATGGCAAGAATGTGCATATCCCAATTATATGAATTACAAAGCATATGCTGTTAATTTCACTGTACAAGATTGGTCTAGTCTTTATTTTGCTCATGATTATAGAATACTAGTACAGAAAATGAAATATGTATATAATTAGACAAATAAATATAATCCTTTAAATAAATATATTACATGCTCACAAACTACTGGATGAGTACCTGCACAGCTGACTTACCAGAATGAATCAACCACCAGATATCAAGGCTTTGGCAACTAATTGCAGCTGCTGCACTGTGCATATGGTTAGGCCTCACCCTTATCGTGTTCAAAATATTTCTGTTCAGGCTTGTGTACAGTCTCCTTATGTGCTCTTGGTTGCTACAATGGACAGTAATTTTTCTGTCATCACTGATAATTCTATGTTTAGCATTTCCTGCTCTCACTGTGTTTTAACAAACTGTCTATCTTATGACACCAAAGCTCAAGCCATGTTTATTTTACAGCAGCCGCCTTACGTGATGTTACCTGTTAGTCTGTCTCAGCCTTGGTATGATGACCCAGGGTTGCATGCACTACAGGCTGCTTCTGAAGTGCATGCTCACCATCAAGAAAAGTGATTTATTGCAGAATTAATTTTAGAAATTACTGCTCTTATTGCTGTTATAGAATTTGTAGCTGCTTCTACCACTGCTTTAGCTCAATCAATTCACACTGCAAATCATGTGGATAGCTCATCTTGAAATATATGTCTTGCTTTAGAAGTACTGGAGACTATAGACAGGAAGTTAGAAATGAAAGTGCGTGCTTTGGAGAAGGCTTTTATTCACATAGAAAATGAGCTGTTAGCTATGAAGGTTAGGATGACTCTTAGATGCCATGCAGGGTTTAAATGGATATGTGTTACTCCTTTAGAATACAACCAGTCTATCATAGCATGGAATAATATACAGAATCATTTATTAGGTGTATGAAATAATAGTGATATTAGTTTAGATTTGGAAAGATTACATCAGCAAATATAAAACTTAAAACGCTCGGGCTCTTTAGTCTCTGCCTCAGAAGTAGCTAATCAATTTGTTGAAAGTATTAAAAGTATGTTTTCTATGCATGGCTGCCCTCTATGACTACCGATATAGGCATAATAATAGCTGTGGTAATTATCGCTCTTCCTGTCCTTCCAGTCATTGTCCGACTCTTCAACAACAGTCTCCACAAAACAGAGGTGCAAATTCAAAGACTTCATTTAAAAAACAAAAATGGGGGAGATGTCCTGAGTCTGTCAACAGCTACTGGTTGACACAGTCACAACAATGAAGAGGCGCAACAATACTTCCCCCCTTAACTTTTTGAATTAATTTAGTTTTCTTCCCCCCCCCTTTTCTGGGTGTGTGTGCTATCATTTATGGCACAGGGATAATAGCCCCGTGCTTTCCATGCAAATTCACAGTGATTTCTCTGGAAATGAGACAGAGGGTGTGAGTTTCACAAAATAGCCTATTAACCCCCCTTGCCAGGACCCATAGACATATGAGACTGGCTATAATATTCCCCCAAAAGGGCTAAGTCTATAGAAAAATTCCCTTCTATAAATAATGTTAGGAAAAAAAAAATTGTGACTTATGAATAGGTAGAAAACAGTGACTATACACAAAAGCACCTTTTAGCTTTCACTTAATCCATTACTTTACCTCCCTAGTCTTTTCATATAATAGAATAGAAAAACTTTCCATTCCTCTTACATACCTGACCTTCAGGTGGTGAAAAACAGAAAAATAAAGTTAGAATTTATCTAGTATATGAATATAGTAGACAAATAAAGTTTGACTAGACAGTAGACACTTGGGTAAAATAGAATGATTAATTTTGACTTTCTAGAAGCTTGAACCAATATTGTTGCAGCTGGTCAAGTTATTGTATAATTGTACTTAACGTGACTTAGCACCTGATTTATAGCTTATAGAAATGTACTAATCATTGCCTAGAAATATGTAACAATAGTGAAATAAAAACAATTATTAATCAATGTATTCTGTATACCATGTGATTGTAATTTAGTATGTATGTATAAAAATAAAGCTATACTAGACATTGGCAGAGATGCCTGGCAGATGAGCTAAAAAAGAATTCGACTCTCTCATTTGTTTTGTGCTGAAGCCATCCATTCCTGTGGGACCCCTGAATCCACCCCGGGGCAGGAGCCCAGCAGAGATAAAGTGTGTGTTTGTGTGTGTGTGTGAGTGTGTGTGTGTGTGTGTGTAGCAGAGATTGAACCCTTGTGAATGGTCACTTCTGGTTTTCTTTGCAGTGGAATGTGTATGAAACGGACTTTCATTTATGAAAGACAAAACTTCAGGTGACGAAAGTGTGATGGGTTCCCCCGCAAGTTTCTATTTTGCACAGCTGAAATTCCACGATCACCTTTGCATTTTTTGCCGTTTTTGTGCGCTGGACTCTGGTCTACAGGGCTGAGGGTGCTGGTGGAGGGGAATGTGGGGCTCAGGGACCAAGAGCAGAGTGGAAAGAAACCCTGTCTTCTGAGACTTACTCTTGGTTGGGGAATTATATTTCTCTTTTAGACCAAAAGGACGTCCATCCACTAAGTCTTATGTGTTTTCTGGGGTTGAGGAGGGGTCCTAACTGTAATTATCTGTGGAGCAGGGCAGAAGTACCCTGCTACCAAGGCCCTGATTCCTGTCCATAGGAAGTGAGGGTGGGATGGGTCAGGAAAGGGCAGGGATGGACCAGGATGGAGCAGGAATGGGTTAACCGAGAGAGGGGAGTAAGTTGAATGCAGAGCCCTCAGAACTGTTCCTAAAGAAAGCTGGAACCTGAGAAAGTGAGAGGACCATGTGCCTAGCCTGTGTTAGATTTCAGAAAGGATCCCTTTCACGACATAAGGCTTTACTAAGGGGGAACATGAGGCCTGCTGGGGAGGAAACTGAAAAGCTCAGAACAAAATTGGAGGTTCCCAAGCAATCCAGAAAACTGAGCTTAAATTCCAGATGTACTCTTTGCTCAGCTCTAATTTCAATCATTCCCTCACTCACTCCTCCTCTCTTTAAGAATGCATGCAACACCAATTTAGGGTTCTTAGCTCACCCTTCCTAAATTGTTGAGTCCCAGGTAGAGATCTGTGACATACACATGGGGTCCTGCTACTCAGGGATAAGGGCATAGCACCACACAAATACCAGTTTTTCTCACACTCTCTCTGTCCTTCTCTGTCTCTCTGTTCCTCTGTCTCTGTCTCTCTGTGTCTCTATCTCACACTGCTCCCTATAATATGCCCCTTTAACAATGAATGAAGAAACGGTTGTGCAGTCAATGACGTGCTGCAGTGACAATAGAGAGAATGAGACTGAAGTCTATGATATTGTGGAGGTCAGTGGTTCTGTTATAAGGTATCAAAAGCTAAAAACTTAACATTTTAGGAAGCTTAAAGAACACTTTATTAATTTGAGCTAGGCATACAGAAAGATTTTGTAAATGTGGTTTTTATGCTTTTGTGATTAGCATAAAACCAGGATGGCCGATGGCATTATATTATAAATGTAGAGGGAAAGGAGATTTGGATTCACTGACCCTCCCCCCCCTCACACACACACACTCACACCTATATGGAGGCTTGTGAATAGCTGGCCACATGAAGGAAGAGAAAGATTAAAATAAACTTTTTCTTATATTGATGGGCCATTTACAGGCATTTGCCCATGGAAACTACCCCTCCCCTTCTGAAAGCTGTAGTTAATGTATATATCTCAAAAGAAAGGAATAGTAAATGAACACTAGAAAATATAGGAATGTCTTTTGATATGTAAAGTGACATTTTTACTATTGTTTTACCTTGTAAGTTTTAATGTGTAGAAACGTCTTTTTATGAATCCTATAGACAAATGTTATAAACTTGTTAATGAATTCTGTCCCATCCCCCCTTCAGCCTTTTCCCAAACCTGTATAGGTAAAAACAAAGGGTATAAGTTTATGCCATGACATCTGGCTTTTCCCCCACTCATGTATAATTAAGGGTATATAACTAGCCCCTTGAACAGGAGTTGGGAACCTATGGCTCATGAGCCAGATGTGGCTCTTTTGATGGCTGCATCTGGCTTGCAGACAGATTTTTAATAAAAAAATAATAACGTTAAAAATATAAAACATTCTCATCTATTACAATCCATTCATTTTCTACTGCTCACGTTCATGGTTGCGGGTGGCTGAAGCCAATCACAGCTGTCCTCCAGGACAACACCAAATTTTTATTGGATAATGCGTAATGTACACGGGTCATTGTGAGGTCAGGAAGTAAACTTCCCTCCTCTTATCAAGTAGTCAGCTAACTACTTGCAGAAGCCCTTTTGATGAAGAAGGTGGCTAAAAGAAAAAAGATGAGGAGTATTGTACTTTTCAGCAGGAATGGACAGAGGAATTCGCTTTTGTGGAGAGAGCAGGTTCTGCAGTGTGTCTAATATGCAATGATAAAATTGCATCAATGAAATGGTCAAATATAAAGCGGCACTTTGACACACGCCATACTACATTTGCATCAAAATATCCAGCGGGGGACAGCAGGAGGAAAGCAGGTCAAGAGCTATTGTGCAGAGTGCAAGCTAGTCAGCAGCAACTCCATGTTTGGACTTGACAAGGTGACTGGAATTCAGCTAGCTTTGCTGATGCTTTAGCAATTGTGAGAAATGAAAAGCCATTCACAGATGGGAAGTATGCCAAAACATTCATGCTTGATGTTGCCAATGAACTTTTTGACGACTTTTTGGATAAAGACAAGATAATCAAATGAATAAAAGACATGCCTTTGTTGGCAAGAACTGTTCACGATCGTACCATCATGATGGCAAATCAAATTGAGGCAACACAAGTGAAAGACATAAATGTAGCACCATTCTTTTCTCTTGCTTTGGATGAGTCAACAGACGTAAGCCATTTATCCTAGTTCAGCGTGATTGCAAGGTATGCTGTCAGTGACATACTATGTAATGAAAGTCTTGCTGTTTTTTCTATGAAAGAGACAACAAGAGGGGAGAATTTATTCAAGTCTTTCACTGAGTTCACTAAAGAAAAAAATCTACCAATGGATAAACTTATTTCGGTGTGTACTGATGGTGCTCCGTGTATGGCGGGGGAAAAACAGAGAATTAGTAGCGTTTCTTCGTGAACATGAAAAGAGACCCATCCTAAGTTTTCACTGCATCCTACATCAGGAGGCGCTTTGTGCTCAGATGTGTGGCACGCAGCTTGGTGAGGTGATGTTGCTGGTCATTCGGGTGGTCAAATTTCTTGTTGCCCGAGCTTTAAATGATCGCCAGTTTAAAACACTGCTGGATGAAGTTGGGAATAATTATCCTAGTCTGCTTCTGCACAGCAATGTGTGTTGGTTTTCAAGAGGGAAGGTGCTCAGCCATTTTGCAGCTTGTCTGAGTGAAATTCAGACTTTTCTTGAAATGAAAAACGTCGAGCATCCTGAGTTAGCTAACACTCAGTGGCTCCTGAAGTTCTACTATCTCGTGGACATGACTTAACATCTGAACCAGTTCAATGTGAAAATGCAAGGCATTGGAAATACAGTCTTATCCCTTCAACAAGCAGTGTTTGCATTTGAAAACAAGCTGAAACTTTTCATCATTAACATTGACACAGGTCATTTACTACACTTTGAAAAACTGGGAGAGTTTAGAGATGCATGCACAGCAAGTGACCCTGCTTAAAATCTAGATCTCCAGCAGCTAGCAGGCTTCACATCTAATCTCCTGCAGTCATTCAAAGCGTGCTTTAAAGAATTTCCTGAGCGCACTCGCCTTTTTAAGTTCGTCACCCATCCACGCGAGTGTGCAGTGGACAGCACCAACCTGAATTATATCCCTGGTGTCTCTGTCAGAGATTTTGAGCTACAAGCTGCTGACCTGAAGGCCTCAGACATGTTGGTGAATAAGTTCAAGTCACTGAATGAAGATTTGGAAAGACTTGCACGATGGCAAGCAGAGTTGGGGAGCAAACACAAGTGGGGAGAAATGGAAAAACTTCAACCCTCAGACCATCTGATTGTCAAAACTTAGAATGAGCTTCCGTCACATACCACACACTGCAGCATGTGAGTATTGCTGTACTGACAATGTTTGGCTCTACGTATGCATGTGAGCAGTCTTTCTCACATCTAAAGAATGTTAAGGGGGAGTGACGTCAGAGAAATGGTGCTGTGAGGAGTGCTCCCGATACCTCTCCCCAAAATTTCAACAAGATATACAACCAGAAACAGAAAAATCTATCCCTGGAGCATCTGGAAGTCCCACACACTGAACAAGAAGTTATGATTGTGTGAAAAGTTGGCTAAATATATAATCAACCCTGAAGAAAATAAGACAAAGAACGGAACACTCCTCCTTCCTTACTATCCTGAGCAAGGGATGCTTTCACTTGGAACTGAGAGAGAGTGGGGGCTGATGGTGTGGAGGGAACTGGGCTGGAGCACAGATGTTCAATCCAAGAAAAGAGTGTGCCCACAAGGATTCAGCCCACATGAGCTGACACCGGCTCCAGACCCCAGCAAAGGTGGGCGAGCAGCGGCTGCCATTACCCCCAATATCCTGGTAGGTGAGCATGGACAGTGTGTGAGAGGTTCCTCCTAGCACCCCAGGCATGGGCACCCGTGTCCCTGGATGGAGCGGCAGGGTCAGAGACTTCTGTGTGGGCTGTGACCAGAGTCTCTGTCTAATCCCTGCTCCCCGAACAGCAGTGTGGGGAGTGTGCAAAAGCGAAATTCCCTATGCCTCGACTTATCTGGGCCAGTGGGGCACCTCACCCAGACATCCAGGCTAACATCCTGGGGAAGAAAAAATACAGAAGTGCTAGGGGAAGGGGCATGCAAGCAGCTTGCAAACTGTCTCTGGAGCAGATCTGCAGATCCAATCACTGAAATTAGCTTAACCCACAGACTGCTCAATGCCCAACTGGCTTACACGGTTCTAGTTGACAAGGTCTCTCTCAGATCAGCGATCTAAGATAAGAGACATGATATTTTTTAGTGCCTCTTGCTATGCACGTAGGGGCGGGGGCAACTTTCTGTCAGCCAATACAGGGTGAAAAACACATTCCCACAGAACAAATCTCAGAGAACACTGCAGAAGCTAGACAGGCTAGGCTGTAGGCTTTTTTTTAACAAGGAAGAAGACTGCAGAAAACAATCCCATGGAATGCTAAGGCTAATTTAACTAGATGTACCTGGGGAACTGAACAGAAGTCAACATGCCCCCCTACCAGCTTAAGTTGGTGGCTCTGGTTGGCAGAGCTTTTATACTCAGGGCTGTGCACTAAAATGAGGGACTTGGCAGCTTTTAAGACCTCCTGTTCTGCAGGCAGTGACTAGGGCATCTTCTTCCCAGCCAATACAGGATACAAAGTGCAAAAAACCTGGGGAAAGTGGTCCCACAGAGTGCTGAGGCATACAGGACATCCCTAGAGGCTCATAGAAAGGTACCTTGAGAGCAATTGGCTCTCAGCCCAGCCTGATTATGCTGGTGGCTCTGACTGACAGAGCCTTACTCAGAACCCTGCACTGAATGGGGATAGAGTGGGGATTTGCCAGCTCTTTGAGCCTTTTAATCTCCAGGCAGTGGCAGGAGCAATCTCATAGCTTGATTATCAGGCTGCTAATTCAGGAAGGAGAGACTTGGCTCCAGAAAAATGGACTCTCCCATTGTTGGAGCTTGCAAATGCTAACAAGCCCTGACTACCAACGAGACTGAGGCCTAATATATGACATCACCATAGAGACACATCAACTGCAAATCTCTACCTAAGCATGCCACAGTGGCAGAGCCTGGGGTACAGAGGCACTGACCAGGAAGAGGGAGAGGAAAGAAAAAGGAAGAAGAGAACCTCTCAAAATCAAGGAAAATCCACAGTCTTTATAACTTTTTCCACTTTATTTTTATTTCTTTCATCTTCTTAACTTTATTTTTTTTCTTCTTCTACCTTGGCCCTTTTATTCTCTGCTTGTCTTATTCTTTTCTCTTCATCTTGAACTACATTACCCATAAGTGTTACATTTCCCATTTTTTTTCTTTCCTTTTTTCTTTCTCTCTATGAGGATTACACTCCAAAACCCTTAACTCTCTCCTTTTTTTTCTTTTTCTTATTTCCCTTTTTCTTTTTTCTCCCTGTTTCTTAGTTTCTTCTTTTTTTCTTTACTTTTCCTCTCATTCAATCCTCACTCACAAACAAATTATTTTGTTTTGGATTTAAATTTTTTCTTTGTGGCATTTTGTGTGCTTTTTACTTCTCTTTTTAACTCATTATATTCTCCCCAACCCCAGCTCTCCATTTTATCTAGTTTTAATTCCACTTAATACAGTAATACTTTTTCTTTTTCTTGTTTTTCTCTTATCCCTTTCACTATATTTCTTAGTCAACCATCATTTACAAACAAATTATTTTATTCTTGATCCAAATTTTTTCCTTTTTTGCATTTTGTGGGTCCCTACCTCCTTTTTGCCCCTTTATCACTTCTCCCCAACTCAGGCCCTTTGTTATAGGTAGTTTTTGTTCCATTTAGCATAATATAATTATCAGTTTTTCACAGTATTTTTTCAGAGAGGGAAAGAAAAAAGAAAAAAGAAAATATTTAATTATTTTTTATTGTTGTCTTTTTTTAAACTTTTTTAAATCTTACTTTTATTAATTTTAATGCAGTGACATTGATTAATCAGGGTACATATGTTCCGAGAAAACATCTCCAGATTATTTTGACCTTTGATTATGCTGCATACCCCTCACTCAAAGTCAAATCGTCCTCCGTCACCTTCTATCTGGTTTTCTTTGTGCCCCTACCCTCCCCCACCCCTCCATCTCCTTCCTTGCCCCCTCCCCACCCCTCCACCCCACTCTCTGTTACCATCACATTCTTGTCATGTCTCTGAGTCTCATTTTTATGTCCCATCTATGCATGGGTTCATATAGTTCTTAGTTTTTCTGATTTACTTATTTCACCCGTATAATGTTATCAAGGTCCATCCATGTTATTGTAAATGATCCGATGTCATCATTTCTTATGACTGAGTAGTATTTCATAGTATATATGTACCAAAGCTTTTTAATCCACTCATCCTCTGAGGGACACTTGGGCTGTTTCCAGATCTTCGCTATTGTGAACAATGCTGCTATAAACATGGGGGTGCATTTCTCCTTCTGGAACCATTCTATGGTGTCCTTGGGGTATATCCTAAAAGTGGGATGGCTGGGTCAAAAGGCAGTTCGATTTTCAATTTTTTGAGGAATCTCCATATTGTTTTCCCCAGAGGCTGCACCAGTCTGCATTCCCACCAGCAGTGCAGGAGGGTTCCCTTTTCTCCACATCCTCACCAGCACTTATTCTGTGTTGTTTTGTTGATGAGCACCATTCTGACCGGAAGAGGCCTCACACTGAGGAATCTGCTGTGCGGATTCTGCAGTGTAAAAGATCTACCTCCTATAGAAGTCTATTGGGGGTGGCGGATTCCACCTTTGGAATTTTTCTGCTCTAGGAAAAGTTCTAGTGTGCAAAACATTAAGCAACATGCTGTATATTTGAGAGGAATCTGCTGCAGTCTCCCATTGACTTGAATAGGAGAGGAAAAAATGTGTCGGAAACTGTCATTTCTCCGCCTCTTATTGAAATCAAAAGGAGGCTACCGCGGATTGTGTGGTAACCCGAGATTCTTGGGAGCTCTCTTCCACAAAATCCGCTGCATTCCCAATGAAATCAATAGGAGGCGGATTCAAAGCCAGAAACTGCTGATTTAAGTAGTTTCCTCATTCAGAATATGGGAAAATAGTGGGAGAGATGGGAGATAATTATACATTGGGGAATAGTGTGAACTACATCTTATAGTGGTCTCTTATAGTATAAGACCTATGTAGTTCACACTGTGTAAATGTATGGTGTTTTGTGTAAGTGTAAGCTGATTTGTGTACTGTGTAATGATTACACACAAAGCACCCTACACTTACACAGTATTGTGTGTATGGTGTGTGTACTGTTTTTACATTATTAACCTTTTTTACACCAGCAGGCTGTCTTGCAGGCTCTCTTGGCTCTCCGCTTCTTGCCTCTCCGCCTCCTAGGCTTCTGTCCTCTGGCGCTTGCTGCACCTGCCCACTGATGACGTCAGCAAGCGCCGGACACACATAATGCGCTGCTATGGACGAGCAGCCATGCTACTATGGACTGTGGAGCGTTTCCCCAGCTTTCCCCGCTCCTTAGGCCCCGGACGGATGATGCAATCACGTCTGCGCATGACCGCAGGCATTCAGTTTGGAACGCACGTCCATAACGGCGGGCGTTCAAGCTGAATAGCGCTGCTGCAGACAGTAGCGTGGCTTTTCAGTGGCTAAAGCCATCAGAAATATGTATTTTCCGATGGCTTTAGGCGACCCCTGTGTTTTGGTCGTTCTACCCCCGCCAGGGTCACAACCCACAGGTTGAGGACCTCTGTGTCCTTTAATCTGCTGTTTCTTTGTTAATTTTTTTTCTTAAGGATCTATCTAGTGATGTTAGTGGGGTATTAAAATCCCCTACTATTATAGTGTTGTTGATCTTGCTCTTTATATCCATCAAAGTCTGCTTTATATATTTAGGTGCTTCTATATTAGGTGCGTAGATATTTATAATAGTTATATCTTCCTGTTGGATTGCTCCCTTTATCATTATGTAGTGGCCTTCTTTATCTCTTACTATATTCTTTGTTTTAAAGTCCACTCTGTCTGATATAAGTATTGCTACTCCAGCTCTTTTTTCATTTCCATTTGCATGAAATGTTTTTTTTTCCATCCTTTTACCTTCAACCTATGTGCATCTTTTGTTTTAAGGTGTGTCTCTTGTAGACAGCATATGTATAGCTAGGAATATGATAGCTAGGAATTTTTAAAATTTCTTCTTTGATCTAATTCTTAATCCATTCATTACTTAACAACCTGCTATTTAGTTTCCACGTGTTTGAGAATTTTTGAGCTTTTCTGTTGTGGTTCATTTCTAGTTTCATGCCATTGTGATCAGAGAAAGTGCTTGATATGATTTCAATCTTCTTAAATTTGTTGAGATCACTTTTGTGCCCTAATGTGGTCTATCCTAGAGAATGTACCATGAGCACTTGAAAAGAATGTATATTCTGCTGCTTTAGGGTGAAAGGTTCTTAGGATATCTATTAAATCGAGTTGATTCATGTGTTCTTTAAGTCTGCTGTTTCTTTGTGAATTTTCTTTCTTGAGAATCTATCTAGTTATGATAATGGGGTATTGAAATCCCCTACTATTATAGTATTGCTGTTGATCTTGCCCTTTAAATCCATCAAAGTCTGCTTTATATATTTAGGTGCTCCTATATTAGGTGCATAGATATTTATAATAGTTATATCTTCCTTTTGGATTACTCCCTTTATTATTAGTTAGTGGCCTTCTTTATCTCTTACTATATCCTTTGTTTTAAAGTCCATTTTGTCTGATATAAGTATTGCTACCCCAGCTTTTTCTTCATTTCCATTTGCATGAAATGTTTTTTTTTCCATTCTTTTACCTTCAATCTATGTGCATCTTTTGTTTTAAGGTGTGTCTCTTGTAGACAGCATATGTACGGGTTTTGTTTTCTTATCCATGCAGCTACCCTATGTCTTTTGATTGGATCATTTAATCCATTTACATTTAAAGTTATTATTGATATGTAGTTGTTTATTGCCATTTTATTCTTTAAAGCTGTATTCCTCTTTCGCTATATTCTTTTCCCACTTTGATCTGTTTACACCATGCCCCTTAACATTTCCTGCAGCATTGGTTTGGTTGTAATGAATTCCTTGAGTTTTTTTTTTGTCTGGGAAACTTTTTATTTCTCCTTCAATTTTAAATGATAGGCTTGCTGGATAAAGTAGTCTTGGTTGTAGGTTCTTGTTCTGCATTACTTTAAATATTTCTTGCCATTCCCATCTGGCTTCAAGTGTTTCTGTTGAGAAGTCTGATGTCATCCTTATGGGGGCTCCTTTGTAGGTGATAGCCTTTTTTTCTCTAGCAGCTTTTAATATTTTCTCTTTATCACTTAGCTTTGGTATTTTAATTATGATGTGTCTTGGTGTAGGTTTCTTTGGGTTTCTTTTTAGTGGAGTTCTCTGTGCTTCTTGAATTTATGAGAGTTTCTCCTGCATTAATTTAGGGAGGTTTTCAGCTATGATATTATTGAACAAAGCCTCTATCCCTTGTTCTTTCTCTTCTTCTTCAGGAACCCCCATGATGCGGATGTTATTTCTCTTTATGTTGTCGCAGAGCTCTCTAAGAGTTTCCTCAGACTTTTTGAGTCTCTTTTCTTTTTTCTTCTCTGCTTTCATGCTTTCATTCCAGTTGTCCTTCAACTCACTGATTCGATCCTCAGCTCTATCCATCCTGTTTTTAATTCCTTCCATTGTGGTCTTCATTTCTGATATTGTATTTGTCATCTCCAACTGATTCTTTTTAAATATTTCAATATCCTTTTTAATACTTGCTATTTCTTTATTTAGGTGTTCGTGATGACCATCCATTGTTGTTCTATTATCCCTATGCATCTGTACAATCATTATTTTAAACTCCACGTTCGGAAGTTTATTTCCATATCACTCAGTTCATCTCCTGAAGGTTTCTCCTGGGGTTTCATTTGGATTGCACTTCTTTGTCTTCTCATTGTGCCTGGGTGTTTGGGTGTTTTATTTGTAGAGCTGGTTGAGTCTAAGCTTGGTGTTGTCTGCCTCTAGTTTTTACTTGGGTTGTTTCTAGGTCTTCTTGGGTTGGCATCAGCTATTATTTGTAATCCACTTTAGGATTTGGGCAGCTTTGAAGTCTTGATTTGTTTGTTTTCTTAACAAGTGATTGTCTTGTTTGCTGTTTTCAGAAGGGGGCTTATTTGAAACTGTATCCAGGAATGTGGTAGGTGTGACCTGAGGCTCTGAAGTGCTCTTCTGCCAGTTAATCTCTCTGGGGGTGGGTCGCTTTCTCAGCTTCAGTAGGGGGAGGTGTATCTCAGATCTCCATGGAGACCTGAGTTACTGCCCCTCCTCCCCACTTCTTGTTTTCAGCTGTGTCTTGTTGCGCTGATTGGAGCTGGAGAGATGTCTGTATCTCTGTGACCTGGAAGTACTTTTGTATTTTGCTTTGTGGAAGGATCAGCCCCTCCGCCAGTTATGGCCGGCTCCATCACTGAATGAGTCAGCTTTTCATGTCATAACCTATATTCCTCTCCCCCTCACCATCCATCTCTCTCTTTCTCCTTTCTTTTTGGAAGACAAGTGGGCCCTTTCAACGCACCTCATTCCCTGGTTGCCAGGCATGTGGCTGTGAGCAGTATTTACTGCTCTTTTCCTTGGAGTGAGAGCCCAGCCTCACCCCCCCTTCTCTGTTCCTGTAAGCAGGGGAGATTCAGGCGCTCCCTACCAGGTTTGTTGTGGCTTCTTCTTTGCTTCTTGGTTTTTCAAAGCTGTTCTTGTAGTCCAGATTTGGTTTTTTATGCTGATTGTTTATAATCCAGTTCGGTGGTGTGAGCTGGGAGTCTGTGTGTCAGCCTACTCCACTGCCATCTTCCCCTACCAGTCTTTATGTGGCTTTTTTTGGTGACTATTTGATTACAGACTGCTCTTCATTTAGTTCTAAGTTGAATTTCCAGGATCTCTGTTCTTAAATTTAGTTATAATCCCTGTTTGGTCCTGGAACATGGCAATTGGAACATTTGCCTACTTTGTCATCATCTTGGAATCTTGAAACCTAAGTCATTTTTTTTTAGATTAGAATAATTTTGATGCCCCGACTTTACCAAAACAGCACATTAAAATTTCTATAAGCCAATCTGGATTGTAAGCAGAAATGAGAACTCTGAGCCTTTTTTTTTTACTTTTTATTCTTTATTAATTCTCATTAGTGGTATCAACAAAATCACCTTCAGATGCCATTAAAGAAAATGAAATTGAATATTATGGATACAAAAGACAGAGATGTAACACAGATAGATGAGAAAAAATCTATAGAAAAAATTTTAATATATTGGAAATCCTAGAGTTAAATGACAGAGAATTTAAAATAGAAATCCTAAAAATACTCAGAGATATACAAGAAAACACAGAAAGACAATTTAGGGAGCTCAAAAAACAATTCAACAAACACAAAGAATATATTACCAAGGAAATTGAAACTATAAAAACAAATCAAACTGAGATGAAAAACTGAATTCATGAACTGAAAAATGAAGTAACAAGCTTAGATAATAGAACAGGCCAAATAGAAGAGAGGATTAGTGACATAGAAGAACGGCAACTTGGGGCACAACAGAGAGAAGAAGAGAGAGACTGAAGAATTAAAATAATGAGAAAGCCCTACAGGAACTATCTGACTCCATCAAAAAGAGTAATATAAAAATAACAGGTATATCAGAAGGAGAAAGAGAGAAAATGGAATAGAGAACATATTCAAACAAATAAGAGACGAGAACTTCCCAAGCCTGTGGAAAGAACTAAAGCCTCAAATTCAAGAAGCAAACAGAACACCGATGTATCTTAACCCCAAAAAACCTACTCCAAGGCACATTATAATGAAATTGACACAAACCAACAACAAAGAAAAAATTCTCAAGGCAGCCAGGGAAAGAAGAATACAACATATAAAGGAAGGCCTATTAGATTATCATCGGATTTCTCAATAGAAACTCTACAAGCTAGAAGAGAGTGGACCCCAATATTTAAAGTTCTGAAAGAGAGGAACTTCCAGCCAAGAACACTATAACCATCAAAGCTATCCTTCAAATATGAAGGAGAAATAAAAACATTCACAGATACAGAAAAGATGAGGGAATTTATCATCAGAAAACCCCCACTTCAGGAAACACTAAAGGGGGTTTTCCACCCAGATACAAAGAACGAAACAAAAGAAAACCACAAGTAAAAGCTCTACCAAGAACACAATAAAACCAAGTTTAAACTGTGACAACAAAAACAAAATAGGGGAGAGGATGAAGATTAACAGTAGCAAAGAATGATGGTGTACAAAAGCACTCATAAGATAGTGTACTACAATAAACATGGTAGGTACCATTTTCATTACTTAATGTTAACCACCCCTGAAAATACCACCAAAGATGCACATGTCTTGAAAACAGAAGTAACAGAAAAAAGAAGTATGGATTACAACCAAACAAAAACAAAAGAAAAAAATCAAACAAGGTATAAAACTAACAGAAAGCAATATATAAAATGGCAATAGGAAACCCCCAAGTGTCAATAATTACACTAAATGTAAATGTATTAAACTCACCAATAAAGAGACACAGAGTAGCAGAATGCATTAAAAAAGAAAATCCAACTGTATGCTCCCTACAAGAAACACATCAAAGCAACAAGGATAAAAACAAATTCAAAGTGAAAGGCTGAAAAACAATACTCCAAGCAAATAACATCCAAAAAAAAAGCAGGTGTAGCAATACTCATATCTAACAATGCTGACTATAAGACAGCAAAAGTAATCAGAGACAAAAATGGTCATTTTGTAATGATTAAGGAGACACTGAATCAAGAAGACATAATACTTCTTAATATATATGCACCAAACCAAGGAGCACCAAAATATATAAGACAGCTACTTACTGACCTAAAAACAAAAATTGACAAAAATACAGTCATACTTGGAGACCTCAACATGCCGCTGACAGCTCTAGATCGTTCATCCAAACAGAAAATCAATAAAGAAATATTGGCCTTAAACAAAACACTAGAGCAATTGGATATGATAGACATCTACAGGACATTTTATCCTGAAGTGACAGAGTACACATTTTTCTCTAGTGTACATGGAACATTCTCAAGAATTGACCATATGTTGGACCATAAAAATAACATCAGCAAATTCAGAAAAATTGAAATTGTACCAAGCACATTTTCTGATCATAAAGCCTTAAAACTAGAATTCAACTACAAAAAAGAGGTAAAAAACCCCCACAAAAATGTGGAAATTAAACAACATACTTTTAAAAAATGAGTGGGTCAAAGAAGAAACAAGCACAGAGATCAAAAGATATATACAGACAAATGAGAATGACAATACAACATATCAGAATCTCTGGGATTCAGCAAAAGCAGTAATAAGAGGGAAGTTCATATCACTTCAGGCCTATATGAACAAACAAGAGAGAGCCCAAGTAAAACACTTAACTTCACACCTTAAGGTACTAGAAAAAGAAGAACAAAGACAACCCATAACCAGCCGAAGAAAGGAAATAATAAAAATCAGAGCAGAAATAAATGAAATAGAGAACAGAAAAACTATAGAAAAAATTAATAAAACAAGGAGCTGGTTCTTTGAAAAGATCAGCAAAATTGACAAACCCTTGGCAAGACTCATCAAGGAAAAAAGAGAAAGGACTCATATAAACAAAATCCAAAATGAAAGAGGAGAAGTCACCACAGATATCAAAGATATACAAAGAATTATTGTAGAATACTATGAAAAACTATATGCTACCAAATTCAACAGTCTAAAAGATATGGATAAATTCCTAGAACAATACAACTTCCTAGACTGAGTTGTGAAGAAGCAGAAAGCCTAAGCAGACCAATAAGCAGGGAGGAAATAGAAAAAACTATTAAAAACCTCCCCAAAAATAAAAGTCCAGGTTCAGATGGCTATACTAGTGAATTCTATCAAAGATTCAAAAAAGACTTGGTTCCTATTCTACTCAAAGTCTTCCAAAAAATTGAAGAAGAAGCAATACTTCCAAACGCATTTTATGAGGCCAACATAACCCTCATACCAAAACCAGACAAGGATGGCACAAAAAAAGAAAACTACAGACCAATATCTCTAATGAATACAGATGCTAAAATACTAAACAAAATACTAGCAAATCGAATACAACAACATATTAAAAAAATAATACATCATTGCTGTGGACCATAAATGGCAGAAAGCCATTATAGATTTGAGGCTTAGCAAAAGGCTAAGATTTTCCCCCTCCATCTCCATATTTGGCTATTATGCTGAGTATTTGCACCCATTTCACTTGCTTCCTTGGGTTTCTGGGAGCAATTTACATGCCCTTCCTCTGACTCTTTGTTTTCAGATGTTGGTAGCTTTCACTAATGCATCTTGTTTTTGCCTTGGGAGAGTTTCTGCTTTAGCCTCAGATGTGTAACTTTGTAACAAGGACTTCCTTGATTTGCATATGGCTATATAATAAAGCAAACTGGGGCTATGGGGCACTTGGATATTGCCATCAGTATTTGAAGAGTCCTCCGGGTCTCATTTTTTCTTGATGAGTAAGTTTCCTTAATTCTGCACCATTACTAGGAGCTGCACTGGTCTGCAGCAAGTGGCACCTGAGCAGGGACTTGAATATGAGTACAAGGAAACAAAGTGTCAGAGGAAGGGCATGTAAATTGTTCCCAGCAACCCAAGGAAGCAAGTGAAGTGGGTGCAAATACTCAGCATAATAGCCAAATATGGAGATGGAGGGGAAGAACTTAGCCTTTTGCTAAGCCTCGAAACTGCAATGGCTTTCTGCCATTTATGGTCCACAACACATCATGATCAAGTGGGATTCATTCCAGAATCTCAAGGATGGTTCAACATATGTAAATCGGTAATGTAATACACCATATCAACAAAACAAAGAACAAAAACCACATCATCCTATCAATAGATGCAGAAAAGGCATTTGATAAAATACAACACAATTTTATGTTTAAAACACTCAACAAAATGGGTATAGAAGGAAAATATCTCAACATGATAAAGGCCATATATGATAAACCATCAGCCAACATCATATTAAATGGCATAAAACTGAGGACTTTCCCCCTTAAATCAGGAACAAGACAAGGTTGTCCATTCTCTCCACTCTTATTTAACGTGGTGCTAGAAGTTCTAGCCCAAGCAATCAGACAAGATAAAGAAATAAAAATCATCCATATCAGTAAAGAAGAAGTAAAGGTTTCACTTTTTGCAAATGATATGATCCTATACATCAAAAACCCCAAAGACTCCACAAAAAGATTACTAGAAACAATAAACCAATACAGTAAGGTGGCAGGATACAAAATTAATATACAAAAATCAATAGTCTTTCTATATGCCAACAACAAAAGATTAGAAAACAAACTCAAAAAATAATCCCCTTCACGATTGCAACAAAAAATATAAAATACCTAGGAATAAACATAACAAAGGTTGCAAGGGACCTATATAATGAAAACTGCAAAGCACTGTTAAGGGAAATCGAAAAAGATACAATGAAATGAAAAAATAATCCTTGTTCTTGGATAGAAAGAATAAATATAATCAAAATGACCATATTACCCAAAGCAATGTACAAATTTAATGCAATTCCCATCCAAATTTCAATGACATTTTTACTATTGTGTTACCTTGTAAGTTTTAATGTGTAGAAATGTCTTTTTATGAATCCTATAGACAAATGTTATAAACATGCTAATGAATTGTGCCCCATCCCCCCTTCAGCCTTTTCCCAAACCTGTATAGGTGAAAACAAAGGTTATAAGCTTATGCTGTGATGTCAGGCTTATTCCTCGCCTATGTATAAATAAGGGTATAAAACTAGCCCCTAGAATATTAATCAGACACACAATTTGGGACTGCTGCTCTGTGTAAACTATATGCGGCTGGCATATTTAATAAATTTTCTCCTTTAATAAAACTTTTCAAATTATTATCTGGATTTGTTGTCTACAAAAACACGCGGATTTGAGGATTGGGTATTTTACAACAGTTCCACTCCATTTTCGATAACACATTTTACATGTGTTAACATGTGTGAACTAAGTGGAGATCGACTTCATAGGCTAATCTCACAGCACTGCTCACAATTCATGTCTTACCCTCCAGCGTGCCCATGGGGTTTGTCAGTATCCACAAGCCAGACTTAAGGGTGATTATTAGACAGAACCTGTACAAAAAGGGCTCCAGTGCAGTAAATGTTGGGCTTCCATGAATTAATATAATCCTCATAACAAATAGGGGAGAAAGACAATGTGTAGAATGGATTGATAATTTGCCATAGCACTTGCTGTGAGATTTTGGAGAAGATCAGAATCCCTCTGTCCCTATCTTATCTACAAATGGCAATGAGATGTTCTCCTCAGAGTTTGTGGCGACAAAAGTCTTCAAAACGGCTGGCACTAATTTATCTTCACCCTCTTCAGTTCACCTGCATCCTTCCCATGACCTGAAGACAAGATCAGGTGTTTGTTGTCTTATAACCCATCTCCTAAGTGTGTTCTCTTCCCATAATTTATTCCCTGAGAGTCCACTTCAATAGAGAATCTTCTACGCTCTGCTCCTCCCTCCCTGGCGTCCACCACTGACCACTGCAGTCAGTTATTCAGCAAAATTATTCCATGTGGTTGTCATCAACCACACCTGACCAGTTCCTCCTTGGAGCTCCTCCCCCTGAATATTGAGTCACCATGATCAATAGGGTCTCCTGCTATGGGGCAGCTTCCACTGTGTCTCCTTCTTCAGAGCTTCTGTCCCTTGTGTTACACTTAGATGTGGTTGGTAGGCAAGTTTCAGAACTGTGAACATTCTCTAGGTGAAATGTGAGATCACCCAGGCAGAGGGCTGGACTGGGAGCAGACACGGGAGGTATGGAGGTAGGGACTTCCAGCAGGTGAGACAAAGGGCAGCAGGAAGGACCCATGTCCTTCCCTGGTGAAGGCAGTTCTGCAATGAGAGATTAAACAGCATCACCGACACCCAGGGACTTATTGAAAATGCAGGTTCTAAATTTCTATTCAAGGAACCTGATTCAGAAGACTGGGAGTGAGGTCAGGGTTCTGAGTTCCACAAAGATCTCAGGTAATTTGGATGCAGGAAGTCCTGGGCCACCCAGAGAGAAGCTGCCACTCCTGGCCTGGAAGTACAGGTCCTAGTGTCTGCAGGTGAGACTTCAGCAGGGGTGACCCGGGCTCTGCTGACCTGGCTTCTTCTTTCTTTCCTTCAGAGAATTCTGGCAGTTTTCAGAAGAAGAAGGAATCCTTAAAGGAAGGTGAGTTGGGCAGGTTGTCTGCTTAAACCTCAAGCCCTGCTGAGCCTCTGATCCCCCACTGACACACATTAAACACCTGCTGGGAGATCCTGCAGTGGTAAACCTTCCCCAGCCAGGGTCCTGCTGCTAGTGACTCTCATTTCCGCTGCTGTGACCTAGACAAAGGACCCTGGCACAGGGAAAGCTACCCATCTCCTTTGAGTCCAGGGGTAGGAGATGGAGTGTGTGTGTGTGCGTGTGTGCGTGTGTGTGTGTGTGTGCGTGTGTGCGTGTGTGTGTGTGCGTGTGTGCGTGTGTGTGTGTGTGTGCGTGTGTGCGTGTGTGTGTGTGTGTGTTGGTGTTTGGAGTGGAGACTGAACCCTTGTGAATGGTCACTTCTCGTTTTCTTTTCAGAGGAATGTGTACAGAATGAACTCTCATTTATGAAAGAGAAGACTCCCGGTGAGGAAAGTGTGATGGGATCCACCGCAAGGTTCTGTTTTGCACAGCTGAAATCCCAGGATTGCCTTTGCCATCCTTTGCTGTCCTTGTGCACTGGGCTCTGGTCTACAGGGCTGAGGGTGGTGGGGGAGGGGAACGTGGGGCTCAGGGAGCAGGAGCAGAGTGGAGAGAATCCCTGTCTTCAGAGACTTACTTTTGGTTGGGAAATTTCATTTCTCTTCTAGACCAAAAAGGACTGTCCATCCACTAAGTCTTGTGTGTTTTCTATTGTTGGGGAGGGGTTCTAATTTTAATGATTTGGGGAACAGGGCTGAATGTCCCTGCAACCAAGTTCTCAGTTTCTGGCCACAGCTCCTGAGGGACGGGAAGAGTCAGGAAGGCAGAGGGAGGGACCATATGGAGCAGAAAGGGGTTAAGCAGGAGGGAGGAGGCCGAGAAGGGCAAATACTCTGGAAGGTCTGTAAAGGAAATCTGGGGCTGATGAAAGGAGATGCCAGCTTGCCTTTCTCTTTCCAGTGAGAACAGAGGAAGTCTTTTGGGAAGGTGAGTGTTTCCTGAGAGGGACCCTGGGCTGCTGGGTGGGAAACGGCAAAGCTCAGACCCCAGATGGGAGGTTTCCCAGCATCTCAGAACACTGAGCTTTCCTTCTGCTGTTACACTTTGCTCAGCTCTATTTTTCATACATTCATGTATTCATTCATTCATTTGTTCGTTAGTCCATCCATTTGTTTGTTCATTTATTCATTTGTTTGGTCATTTAATCATTCATAGAGTCTTGGAACAAATATTTATTGAGGACTCATTCGGTATTTGGCCTGATTCTGAGAACTTGGGATAGAACATTGAGGAGGTTAGTGATTCATTATGGTGTGTGCATTTGGTCTCACAGCAGTGTGCAGGAGGTGGGAGTCTGGTTTGCAGGCAGGCATCCCTGGAATGCCCTTCTCTCACTGGTACAAGTCCATCTAGCATCCTTGACATTTGGAATAGCTGGGGTCTGTCACCTCTGGGAGCCATCTGTGCCTCTGTGAACTTCTGCAAGAGAATTCCGTGAATTTCTTTAGGCAACAAAGTAAAGATTAGGATTAGTGAACTAAGCCTCTAGTTACAAATGGTAATTTAACCCCCATAAGAAATTCTGTGATTTAGCCCGTAAAGAAAATTCTTATAAATTAACCCCTTACAGCAGGGGTCTCAAACTCAACTCAGCATGTGGGCTGCAGAGCAAGATCACAGCCGTTCAGCGGGCTGCACTAGGTCTACAAAAGGCAACTGTTACGCAACACTTTTCTCACTGCAGTTGAAAACAAAAAAAAAATCAGTACAACAAGCACAATCGTACATGCAATTTACTCAGTGTCACAAAACGACCAGAAACTGTAGTTCGCATCACAACTGCTGTTAACTAAGCTAATATCTAGCTAGGATGCTAGAGAAATGAAAAATACAAGTAGGCCCCTAGGCTTACTTAATTTTATCCAAAATATTTTGAACTTTGTGGATTAGTCTGCGGGCCGCACAAAATTGTTCGGTGGGCCGCGAGTTTGAGACCCCTTCCTTACAGGATTACATCTTTGTGGTTCATCTATTGAATGGGTGTGGTATTTTCTCATGGTTTTATCAGTTTATGCCAGGAGGTGGCAGCACTGTCACAACAGAAAGCTTGGTGGTGAAAGGCAGTCTCCTCTTGCCTGTCTCTGCTCTCCTGCCTCCTCTCCCCCACCCTACATTCCTCTCCCTTTGACTTCCTCCGGCTGCTTTAACTTGGAGTAGGCTCGAGAAATGGGCCCATGGGCAGAGGGGGTCGACATTGGGTTTTTTTTTATATTCTCTAGAATCCTTTTAAACACGGCATTGATTGTATTAAATGACTCCCTTAAAGAGCTTTGGAAGGGAAGACCTGAACCCTGGGAGAACGCAGAGCGATTTCCAGGGTTTCAGAAAAGCTCTCACTGGTAAAACGCCCACCGCTTCTGCCCGGCATTACCAGATCTGTGATGAGTCGGATTGCCCTGTGCTGACAGAGGCACAGGACGACGAAGAGATCTGAATGTCTGTGCATGAGCAGGGGGATATTGTTTCTACATTAATTCAGCCAAGCAACGGACTGAACTGGTTCAAAACATTGGAACCTTGGTCAACACATAGGACAGTGAGCCTGGTGAACCTGTTGAGTTTCTCTGTTTTGGCCAACAATGAAGCTCATCTTCCAGAAGACTGTAGTGAGCTGCTCAGCACGGGGTTTGAACCTGACAGATGCCTGGCTGTGTGACCTCTGGTGCAGAATGCCATCTCTGAGCTTCCTTTTCTCATTTCATTGGATTGTTATTGGATCAAATTAAATGCCGTCTCTAAAGAACCTACCCCAGTGCCTAACACATACCTGATACTCAGTAAGCTGCTCCTGCACGAACTGAACTAAGGACACGGGGACAGGAAGCTTTAGGACCCTGTGCTGTGCCCGCTGCCGTGCCCACGGGAAGCCTCACAGGCAGGGGTGAGGAGACTGGGTCTCTGGTCTGGGACGTTGATCACTATGTTCATGTTCAGTGACTTTTTGGCAATGGAGCGTATTTCAAACGACCCGTCCCTCTGGTCACTGGGGCTCTGAGGCTGGGTGCTGCTGTCCTGGCCGATGGCACAGCCTGTGGCAGAGCACACACTCCTGGGTGTGTTTTGAGAAGAGCCAGCATGAGCGGGTCTTTGCGTTTGAAGACAGTAAGCCCTCAGGTGTCTGAGACTGGCTTCTAATCTGTCTGGCCCTGGTTGTCACAGAGGGAACAAGACAGTGATTTGCTGCCATTACTAACCTTCTCTTGTTTCTAAGGAGGTGGGGAGGGCAGAGAGGGGGTTCCCACCTGCCCCAGGTGAGCTGGGGACAGAGCAGAAGGAGGTGCCATCCTGGTAGCTGGGTCAGAACCAGACCAAAGGGTTACCATGTCCAGCTGGCCTTTGTCCGCATGGATCCCTCTGACGACTTTGCTTCAGGAGGACATCAGGAGTCCCCAAGTGGGGTCGAGTCCTCAGCCCCCCTGTGCTGGGCCTTCTCAGGCTGTCCCTCTGTCCATTGTCCTCACCCTGGGGACACCAAGGCCTTGTGTTCCTTCTAGAGGTGCCTCCCCCTTCAGTATGAGAAACCAGTTAATGCTAATTCTAGCAGCACTTTTTTGATAGTTCATAGTGGTTTTTATTTTTAATTTTTTTAATTTTTATTTTAAATGTATTGTGTTGACATAGTTTCAAGTGTCCTGCTCAATATATTACCTCTCCCCCCAGCATCCTGCCCCCATGCCCTATGCAAGGTCTCTGTCCCCCCAGCATCGTGCCCCCCATGCCCTATGCAAGGTCTCTGTCCCCCCAGCATCATGCCCCCCATGCCCTATGCAAGGTCTCTGTCCATTCCCATTGCTCCCCTTTGCACCCCCTCCCCTTCCTCCATCTCCCTTTTCCCTCTGGGAATGGCTACCCTGTTCTTTGTGTTCCGCATATATAATTTCGATTAATCCTTCACCTCCTTTTATCTCTTCTCTTCTTCCCCCTTTCCTCTCATAGCTGTTAATCTGTTCCCTGTGACCCCACCTCTGTTTCTTTTTTTCTCAGTTTATAGTATTGTTAAATTTCACATATAAGTGAGATCATGTGTTATTTGTCTTTCTTCACCTGCCTCATTTCACTTAGCATAATAATCACCAGGTCCATTCATGCCATGGCAAAAGGTAAGATTTCCTTCTTTCCACAGCTGCGTAGTATTCCATGGTGTAATGTACCACAGCTTTTTAGTCACTGTCCACTGGCAGACACTTGGTCTGTTTCCAGTTCTTGGCTATTGTAAATGATGCTGCAATAAACTTGGGGGTGCACATCTTATTTTCAATTAGTGTTTTAGGATTCCTAGGATATATTCCTAGAAGTGAGATAGATGGTTAATAAGTGCACCGTTCCAGTTTTAATTACTTGAGGAACCTCCATACTGTTTTCCACAGTGGCTGCACCAGTCTGCATTCCCACCAGCAGTGCGGGAGGTTCCCCTTTTCTGCACACCCTGGCCAGCACTTTTTGTTGTTGATTTGAAAATGAAAGCTATTGTGACAGGTTGTGGTGGTATCTCATTGGGGATTTAGTTTGAGTCTCTCTGATGATTAGTGACATTGAGCATTGTTTCATAGGCCTTATTGGCCATCTGTGTGTTCTCTTTGGAGAAGTGTGTATTTAGACCCTTTGCTCATTTTTTAATTGGCTTGTTTATCTTCATGCTGTTGAGTTTTAGAATTTCTTTATAAGTTCCATGTTTCCACACCCCCTACCCCCAGCCAATCCCCATGGGCTGTGAACTCACAAGAGACTCTCAGTATTCTCTTCCCCCTCTTATGTGTGGACGTGAGAGGGAGTGAGGGCTAGAAATGTCCCTGTCCTGTGTGGAAGGCTAACACAGGCTGGAGTTGCTTACCTCCCTTGCATGTATTGCTTCGGCTCTTATAATGTGTAGGGTATAACAAAACTCTCATTATATAAAGAAAATGTGGCTTTATACTTGACTCTACAACAATCATATCATTTCAGTATCAACCTGAAATTGAGGGACATGAAGGTAAATATGGGATGAAACAGGGAAAAGACCAGGAACTAGCAATCTGGAGTTGAGAGGGTGAGCACAGGGGCAGCTGATTCCTACTCTCACTGATCTCTTTTCCGTTAGATTGTCACTGCCAGGCAGTGACATAGTGAATAGAGCATCAGCCTCGGGTTTGAAACCTTGAGGTCACGGCTTGAGCGCAGGCTCATCCAGCTTGAGAGCAGGGTTGCGGGCTTGAGCGTGTGATCATAATCATGACTCCATTGTGACTGGCTTGAGCCCCAAGGTCGCTGGCTTGAGCAAGGGGTCACGGGCTTGGCTGGAGCCCTCTGGTCAAGGCACATATGAGAAAGCAATCAATGAACAACTAAGGCGCCACAATGAGGAATTAATGGTTCTCATCTCTTTCCCTTCCTGTCTGTCCCAGTCTCTCTCTCATTAAAAAAAGGATAACATTCACCACTACAATAGACTTCTGGTGTGATTAAAATTATACATTTTTTTGGTCAGATAGGCATAAAATGTGTATGTTTATGAGCTGAAGAATTTAGTAAATACAGTAGTTTGTGTGCCATGAGATGAAAAAGGTTGAAAATCGCTGCTATATCAGCAAAATCACGAACCAAAGTGGACACAGTGCATCCCAGTATGATGCAGAATTGTGTTTACATCTCTCTTTCCCTCACTGCCCTGATACACTGCCACCCCCTCACCCCCCCACCCCTGCCCACACACTTAGGGTTCTGGTTCCATGTGGGAGCAGCATTTGCATTAAACCAGGGGAACAGTGGGTGCTGAGACCTCTTTCCCCCTACTGTCCCCTCACAGCCAACTGCCCTATGGAATCTTCTACACTCTGCTCTCCCCTCCCTGGAGTCTACACCTGACCCACTGCAGTCCATCCTCCAGCGAATTGCCTCCACGTGGTCATCATCAAGCACACCTGACCACGCCCTCCTTGGAGCTCCTCCCCCTGGACACTGTTGCACAGTGATGGATGGGTCTCCTTCTATGGGGCTGCTTCTACTCTGTCTCCTTCCTTCATGGCTCCTGTACTACCACATACTTAAGGCTGATGGTCAGGCAAGTTTTAGAACTGAACATTTCTGTGTGTGAGATGTAGAACTGTGGGGAAAGGAGAAGTGGACATGGGGGCGGGGCCTCGGGTCAGAGGCGGGGCCGCAGGAGGGACCAGCTCCTTCCCTGGTGAGGGCAGCTCTGCACTGTTCTATGTGATGACCACCCCAGGGGCCTGCGTGCAGGTCTCGTCCCCTTTTTCACAGCAGGGATGGGCTCAGGGCGTTATGCTGAGTGAAGCTAGTCAGAGACACGAATACCGTGTGACCTCACTTATATGTGGAAGATAAAAGAGCCAAACCCATAGAAAGAGAGCAGAATGGTCACTGCCAGGAGCTGGGAGTGGGCAGGGGGGATGTGTTGGTCAGAGGGTCCACACTTCTACTTGTGAAACCTGGGAGTCTAATGTCATCCAGGCGACTATAATTAACAGTACTGTATTGTATACCTAAAGTTGTTATGAATGTAGATCTTAATTAAATGCTCTCACCGCAGAATAACTGGTAACTATGGGAGTAGATGGAGGTATTAACTAACCTTATTGTGGTCATCATTTTATAACGTGTACGTGTATCAGATCATTACACTGTGTGCTTATATTTACATGTTATATGTGAATATCTCAATAAAGCTAGGTAAATTAATAAAATACTAAAATACTGCTGCCAGGCTCCCGTTCAGAGAGTCTGAGTGAGAAGACACAGGCTGAGGTCAGAGACCCCGAGTTGCCACAAGCCCCCCAGGAGATTCTGATGCGAGGGGCCCGCGGCCTCCCCGAGAGAAGCTGCCGCACATGTCCTTGAGAGAGAGGTCTGGGGGCTGCACGTGCGGAGTGTGGAGACTCAGCTGGGAGAACTCAGCGCTGTGACCAGGGTTTCCCATGTCCCCTGCCTGGCAGGTGGTGAGGAGGAGAGAGTCTCTCAGAGGGGAGCTCCAGAGCTGGGCCGGGTCTCTGCCAGGTTTATGCCCTGCTGAGCCCTGTGCCCCACTAGGGGCCTAGATGGGAGCCCTGTGTCTGAGCCCTGTTCCCCACTAGGGGACTAGATGGAGCCCTGTGTCTGAGCCCTGTGCCCCACTTGGGGACTAGATGGGAGCCCTGTGTCTGAGCCCTGTGCCCCACTAGGGGACTAGATGGGAGCCCTGTGTCTGAGCCCTGTGCCCCACTAGAGGACTAGATGGGAGCCCTGTGTCTGAGCCCTGTGCCCCACTAGGGGACTAGATGGAGCCCTGTGTCTGAGCCCTGTGCCCCACTAGGGGACTAGATGGGAGCCCTGTGTCTGAGCCCTGTGCCCCACTAGGGGACTAGATGGGAGCCCTGTGTCTGAGCCCTGTGCCCCACTAGGGGCCTAGATGGGAGCCCTGTGTCTGAGCCCTGTTCCCCACTAGGGGACTAGATGGAGCCCTGTGTCTGAGCCCTGTGCCCCACTAGGGGACTAGATGGGAGCCCTGTGTCTGAGCCCTGTGCCCCACTAGGGGACTAGATGGGATCCCTGTGTCTGAGGCCTGTGCCCCACTTGGGGCCTAGATGGGAGCCCTGTGTCTGAGCCCTGTGCCCCACTAGGGGACTAGATGGAAGCCCTGTGTCTGAGCCCTGTGCCCCACTAGGGGACTAGATGGGAGCCCTGTGTCTGAGCCCTGTTCCCCACTAGGGGACTAGATGGGAGCCCTGTGTCTGAGCCCTGTGCCCCACTTGGGGACTAGATGGGAGCCCTGTGTCACCACAGGAAGGCCTCACTGCTCTCATCAATGGGAAGGCAGAGCAAGGTGAGGGATATGTTACCTATTCACGGGTGGTGGTGGTGTCTGCATTTTGACAACAAAAGCCTCACTGAGAAGTGACTTTTGAACTGAGACTTAAACTGAAATGAAGGGGAGTGAACTGTGCTGCTGTGTTGGGAGGAAAGTGTCCCTGTCCTGGTGAGTTAGTTCTGGCACAGGGACAGGTGGCCTGAGTGACAGCTTCATTGGAAAGTGGTGGCAAGCATGTACCGGCCATTGCTGATCACGGCCATGACTTTGTTTTTACCAGAAGTGGGAGGGGCAGCTATGGGAGAGGTCCCAGATCACCTGTGACATATCTGACACAGCTTTTGAAAAGATGCTTGTGTTTGCCATGTGGACAATAGACACAGTAATGCTTGACCTGTGGTGGTGCAGTGGATAAAGAATTGACCTGGAACACTGAGGTCCCCACTTGAAAATCCTGGGTTTGCCGGTTGGCCACTTGGTCTGAGATCTCAGTGAACTTGTAAGGACAAGCTTACTTTTCATTTTTTTCTTTACTTTTCTATTTTTAAAATCTGTATATCACTGTGCCCACACTATAGCTGATAGGGGAGTCCTAAAGTTAGAAATTTGGCTTTGGAAATAGTAGCTCATTAGTTGTAATGAATAGGAGATATGTAACGGTTAGGAGATAGTTAATCTGCTTGCTATTCTCTCTTAATGGTTCCCTGGCCTCTACTTTGAAATACAGGCAATACTTTACCTTTGTAGAAATGTGGCGGCTAGTGGGAGGGGGGAGAGAAAAAGCTTTTTTATTGGGGAGGGACCTGACAATTGGGGAAGTTTAAATCAGGACAGTTGTTTGTAAAAGCCTAGACACAGGATTTACTGTGGAAAGTTAAGATATATTAATTAATTAGAAACTCAGTTCACCAACCTTAAATCTTTACTTTGTATCCTTAGAAAACAGGGAGTCTTTTCATAAACAGTTCCTGGAGGCAGATTTCCCAGAAGTGTCAGGTCCTGGCTATTCCTGGGAGACACCTGACCCTGACTGTCTTGAAGATTTATGAAGGACACCAGATAGGGCCATGCTGATTGGGCCCGTGTTACATCAGAAAACCCCCCAGAGGAGACGTTCCTGCACCTGAACCCACCTCCTGTGCATTGTTACATGACCAGCAGCAGAGACTCTTTTTTTGCCCCTTACACCGTTACTAACAGCCCCTGAGCCCTATAAAAACTGGCTGCACCAGGAGAGGGGTAAGGCAGTTTTTCTGGACAGGATTCTCCTGCCTTCTCAAAATGCTGCAATTTGAAGTAAAGACACTGTGATACCTACTCAGTTGCTGTCACTTGTGAAATTGGCAAAAATGGGTGACAGACAACACAAATCCTGGCGTGGTGCAATAACATTTGCTGGGGACTGTGGTGGGACAAACTGTGGGACTTCTGGTGAGTTTCTGGAGGAGGTCCCATAAATTGCCTGGATGGGCGGTCCTCGGCCACTAGACTTGGAAACTCCCTAGCAGCTGCCGAGTATTTTTACTCAGGGAGGCAGCCAACTCTGCCCCTCTGTGTCCCCATCAGCACTGCCTGCAGACTGAGTCAGGAGGGCGTCTTTCTGGTCTGTTTGCTTGCTTCTTTCCCGGTTGCCATCGTTAGCCTAACAGAAGACTCAGAGGTACCTCTCTGGTTCTTCAGTTTCTGGCTGGTTTTCTGGTTTCTGGTTAAGGGGATGCATCTGGTCTGATAGAGTGGATAGATAGCTGTGCCCCCATTCCTTTCGGGGGTGAATTCCTTCTGACTGGTTGACATATGCTTATAAATCTATGGAATGATATCAACTTAGAAGAGCCAAAATGTGGTTCTTTTAAGGTGAAATTAATTTCTTGCATGCAAAATTAAAAAATGCTGACTCTAATATTGAAGTAAACGAATAGTCTCCTTCCTGTATTTAAATGCTCTTGGCATTGTTGCTTTAAAATTGGAATATGTAAGAAGTGCTCTTTTAAACTTAAATAGAATGGATTTTGGATCCTAAACTTCGCTCTTGGTTTTGTACTGTGCAAGCTCTCGGCAGGGTAGTTGCTGTGCTCTGTGTTTGTTCTCTCCTGTGTCAGCTTTACTGGGGTTTATTTATGTGTCGTGCTCACGTCCTTGTCCTGTGATTGTCTTGTTTGGATGGAAGATTGCTCTCAGGTCTGTGAAACAGGAGGAGTCAATGTCAGTTAGAGAGCTCTCCTCTGTCTCGTCTGTCTGTCTGTCTGTCTCTCTGTCTGACGTTCTTACATCCTGTGTGCACTGGGAGTCCTCTGTCTCTGTCATTGGGGCTCTGTCCCTTCTGGGTCTTGTAAAGGCCATTTGCAGTACTGGTTAATGTGCACCAGGTGTCAAGACTAGAGTCTCAGCCCCTCCTTCTGGAGTGTTTGGTTTCTAAGTGCTTTCTGTGTGAACTTTGTCTTTACTTTAGATTTTGTTTATTATGTTAGGCACCACCTTTCATGTAGTTCTTATTGAAGATTCTGCTAAAAAGATTAATAACTCAAACTAGGAAAGTGATCTTACTTCCTTTTCAAGACAGTAAAACTCAGCAAAATAAAAAAGTCATTAAAATATCTTAAAGCCTCCTCCTGGAGGTCGTGGGAGCTGAAGTAATTCTGAGAAGAACAGGAGAATTAACACCTCTCTGGACTTAGGTGGGCTGTACAAATAGGAGGGGTAATGCCAAGATCTCAATATAAAGAAAAAAAAAAAGACGTCTAACCAGACGGTGGAGCAGCAGATAGAGCATCAGACTGGGACTCGGAGGACCCATGTAACTCTCATGCTCTCAGCAATCCCTGTGCCGGAACCCAGGGCAAATGGTTGTGAAGAAGATGTTCTGCGTTGGCCCTTTAAGAGGGTGCCTGTGCCACTGAGATCTCCTGTCTTTCTTTGCGGATGGAAACCTTCCTCTTTTCCCCGCCACATGCTGTGTGGTCACCTCTTCCAGGCTCTGGGGCTCTAGGCTGGGGCGCCTGGCCAGGGCATTAGGACCCTCCCGTCTCAGGGCTGACATGTCCCTGTAGACCGTCAGCTGCCTCTTGATCCTGGGAGGGGGCAGCCTTTTCGATTCCCTGCCTTTCCTACGAGTCTCAAGGTGGCTGCATCTGTGATCCTTGGTTATGGATTCCTCTTCTTTTAGTCCTGAGGTGGTTTTTCAAGATGATTCTTCTTAAATTTAGTTATAATTCCCGTTGGTCATGGGAGGAGGGAGTGGAACAGCCATCTGCCTACTCCATTGCCATCATGGGTCTGAGTTTTCTGGGGCATTTATAACATCTTGCACCCATCATTATGAGGGCGACACTCTGGTTCTGTTTTAGTCACAAAATACTGTATAAAATCATAAAGAAACAGGAGCTTTGTAACACTGAACATAGGTAATTCACACACTTGTACAACCTTTTTACACTTAGGGACTGGGAGAATAGGAGAATTATAGCAGGGAATGCTGGGGCAGAAATCCCCCTGAGCATTAGTGAGTTTGACAAGATCATTGGGTCTATAATGATACAACATCAGGATGGTTAATTCTATTGAGGAGCGGCACACAATTTCTGGAGGACCAGTCTGTGGACCAACAATTGAAAATCATTGCTTTAGAGGGTGATCGATAATCATACCATTTAGCCAGCTTGACGTTAACTAAAGTGGCATAAGAAGGTTTCAATGTTTCATTTTTGGAAGGCCATTTTACATCTTCTTTGTCACTTCCAACCAGTTAAGCAAGTGCTCACGGGTCCTCTGACCTGACAGGGACTCCCAGTCTAGGTATCTCATCTCTGCTCACTGAAGACACCCTGCTAGATAGTTATCTAAGGAAGACATAGGGCCGTCCCAGCTGACGTAGGGACCATTTGCACACACATGCTCTTTCCCTGTGGAGACAGGACAAAGGCCTATGTAATATCGAGTCAATGTCAGTTGTTTCTCAATGACTAATGAATGCTCATTTACTCTCATCTGTAAGACCACCCTGGACTTTGTACTTCTCTCCTCTCTGCTCCTAGCATTATGTCCTCCATGTTTGAGAGAGCTACCCGGGGTCTGGTCAAGGAGATTGGAGACAAAGAACTGAAGCCTGTCAGAAGTTTGCTGAGTGCCACCAAAATACGTCAGTATTCTCTAGTGCAGAAGAAGACGTCTCTCTCACTGTTTTGGGAACTACCTGACATTCCACTTGACGTCTCCCTCTTGCACATCCTCGAACCAAGTTCTCCGGTCCCAGGTATTGTCAGCCAGGGGTGTGGAAGGCCAGGTCTGCAAAGAAGGGTCAGAGGGAAGGGTGCAACATGCGAGACATTCTGAGACCCCCACACAGGGGGACCTCAGAATCTCCTCGCCTACAGACAAGGGGCAAGGAACTAAGAGTATCTGAGAAGTTACTAATCATGACCCCAGGTTCATTTAATACTGACAGCAGCATCTTGGGCAAAGAATATGATCCCCATTTTACATAATAATAAGTAAAAGCTTATACAATGATTTGTTCCCACGTAGATACCTGGGAACTGGGAGGAGTTGGATCAAACCCAAGCCTGTCTGCCTTCAAGTCCCAAACATGTTCTGCATTGTGAGCCCCTGCTGGGGCTGACACTGTGCCTGGAGAGATGATGTTGTGGGTCTCCTGGATCCAGGTGTAAGTGACAACATCATTTCTCAGGTGTAGGACATTATCTCTGTCATCCAGCCCCTGGGTGGACACAAACACTGTCCTCAGTAGTAATGTACACTCACAGGATGAATTGATGAGTTAGCTTTCTGGCTGAGAGACTCAGTTGAGTAGGAGGGTGGGGCAATGAGGGCTCAGTGTTTCCGTCTCCATCCATCTCCCAGCTGGTCCTGAGGGAATTCTGGGCTAACACTCAGCCCACCTTGTCTGGTTCCAGATGCTGCTGTGAAAGCTGCTGTCCTCTTCAGTGACACTGTGGTCAACAAGCAGCAGGCTGGTGGCAGTGTGAATGCTGTGGCAGATGTGAGCTTCGCGGGGGAGGCAACTCAGTGCCACAGGTCCTCCTTTGAGTGTCAGATTGTCACTACCCCATTTGAAACGTGGACAGAACTTCAGAAGAGGTAAGGACACAGTAGGGGAAGGAGCTAGTCTATAGCCCCCAAGCGGTGCTGTCGTTGTGGGCAAGGGGGTATCTGATAGACTTTGTCCTGATGCTCAGAATAAAGAGAATGGCATGTTTGATCATATTGTTCTTCTGGGTATTCATTCATTCATTCATTCATTCAATTAGTCACTTATTATTATTAGTTATGTAATTTTTTATTTTATTTTTTTTTTTACAGAGACAGAGAGAGTCAGAGAGAGGGATAGACAGGGACAGACAGACAGGAACAGAAAGAGATGAGAAGCATATCATCAGTTTTTCATTGTGATACCTTAGTTGTTAATTGATTGCTTTCTCATATGTGCCTTGACTGTGGGCCTTCAGCAGACCGAGTAACCCCTAGCTCAAGCCAGTGATTTTGGGTCCAAGCTGGTGAGCTTTTGCTCAAACCAGATGAGCCCACGCTCAAGCTGGTGACCTCGGGGTTTTGATCCTGGGTCTTCCGCAGGTCAGTCCAATGCTCTATCTACTACACTCTATCTACTGTGCCACCGCTTGTCAGGCTGTAATAAAATTCAATAAAGTTGTAATTGTTCATTCCTCTGCTTTCTTGAGGTAAGAACAGACTAATTACAAAACAGATAAAAATCCCTGACCTTAAACACCTTTAGATGGGCAGAGGATATGCAGTGAGTGCAAAAATAAGCAGTAAAGAAGAAGTTAACAAAGTAATAGTTTAAGGGAGACAGTGGCTCTGAAACTTTGATTAAATAAAGTTTGCCCAGTGTTTTAGGATTTAATTGAACTCTGTGCTTTTGGCAAATGACAGACCTTCAATAAGCCTCTGAAGATTTGTAAGAACTTACTTCTTTATGCCTTTTAGAAACAGAGGTTTCAATTTAAAGAGTGTTTCTATCAATGCTGAATCACGCAAGTAAGCAATGAGTTAGAATCTCAGGCTATTTAGAGATTAAAAGTTTAGTGGGACAAGGCCCAATTTCTGTATTTCTGATTTCTTGCAAGACTCTTATTAGAAGTAACTTTTGCAAGGATTGTTTATTGCGTAAAAGAGTATGTGGGTTTCTTTAGTTACAGGTAAAGATAATAATATTTGTTCTAGAAATGTCTTTCAGTTGTTAAAGTGACTACAGTTTTAGGGATACATTTTATTAGGTAGCACTACCAAAAAATATATAAGCCTGAGTCAAAAATTGAAATATGAAAAGAAAGGCAATTGGATAATTTTAACAAATGCATGTGGAGCAGGGCATGCATTTCCCCTGAAGGTAGTTACAGGTCGTGAGGAAGCTCTGAGGGTAGTTTCTGGTTTGAGAAGGAGGGCTGGATGGAGGAGACTCTGTTTGGGTCTCTGTGGAGCTGAACACTGAATTCTGACCTGAAGAATAAAAGACTCAAAGAGCAGGAGCAAGGTGGCCAGGTGAGGTTTTAAGCCCTGGGACAGGGCGGAGCTTGGCATTTTCAGGAGCAGCAGGAATCAGGGAGGTGGAGCTTAGCTAGCCAGGATGAAGGGGACAGAGCTTAGGTTTGGAGGTGAGTAAATGTCAGATGACATCACATCTTAGAGATCCAGAAAGAGGCTTGACTTCCCCCCAAATGTAATGGGGAAAACCCACAGTGGAGGCTCAGTAACCTCCTCCATTGAAAAACCTGTTCAGGGTCTCAGCACGTGGCTCTTACCCAGGGCGCCAACCCCAGGGGGGCCTTAAGTGGAATCAGAGTTGAGTCTCAAAACAGAAATGGAGTTGTGGACCCTGGACCGGGGGCTGTAGGATAGAGTGTTGGCCTGGTATATGGGCATCTTGGGTTCGATCCTGGTCAGGGCACACAGGAGAAGTGACCATTTGTTTCTCCGCCCTCCCTCTCCCCTTCTTTTTTAAAAAATTTTAAATTATTATTAATTTTAATGGGGTGACATTGATAAATCGAGGTACATATGTTCAGAGAAAACATCTCTAGGTTGTTTTGACACTTGATTATGCTGCATTCCCATCCCCCGAAGTCCAATTGTCTTCTGTCACCTTCTAACTGGTTTTCTTTGTGCACCTCCCCTCTCCCAACCCCCCCCCATAACCACCGCACTCTTGTCCATGTCTCTGAGTCTCATTTTTATGTCCCACCTATGTATGGAATCATATAGTTCTTAGTTTTTTCTGATTTACTTATTTCGCTCAGTATAATGTTATCAAGGTCCATCCATGTTGTTGTAAATGATCCAATGTCATCATTTCTTAAAGCTGAGTAGTATTCCATAGTATATATGTACCAAAGCTTTTTAATCCACTCGTCCACTGATGGACACTTGGGCTGTTTCCAGATCTTCGCTATTGTGAACAATGCTGCCATAAACATGGGGGTGCATTTCTCCTTTTGAAACTGTGCTATGGTGTTCTTGGGGTATATTCCTAAAAGTGGGATAGCTGGGTCAAAAGGCAGTTCAATCTTTAATTTTTTGAGGAATCTCCATACTGTTTTCCACAGTGGCTGCACCAGTCTGCATTCCCACCAGCAGTGCAGGAGGGTTCCCTTTTCTCCACATCCTGTCAGCACTTATTCTGTGTTGTTTTGTTGATGAGCGCCATTCTGACTGGTGTGAGGTGATATCTCATTGTGGTTTTAATTTGCATTTCTCTAATGATTAGTGTTGTTCAGCATTTTTTCATATGCCTATTGGCCATCTGTATGTCCTCTTTGGAGAAGTGTCTATTTATTTCTTTCGCCCATTTTTTGATTGGATTGTTTGTCTTCCTAGTGTTGAGTTTTACATGTTCTTTATAAATTTTGGTTATTAACCCCTTATCAGATGTATTGTCAAATATGTTCTCCCATTGTATAGTTTGTCTTTTTATTTTGTTCTTATTGTCTTTAACTGCACAAAAGCTTTTTAGTTTGATATAGTCCCATTTGTTTATCCTGTCTTTTATTTCACTTGCCCGAGGAGATAAATTGGCAAATATGATATATTGCTGTGAGAGATATCAGGGAGCTTACTGCCTATGTTTTCTTCTAAGATGCTTATGGTTTTATGGCTTACATTTAAGTCTTTATCCATTTTGAGTTTATTTTTGTGAATGGTGTAAGTTGGTGGTCTAGTTTCATTTTTTTGCAGGTAACTGTCCAATTTTCCCAACATCATTTGTTGAAAAGGCTATCTTTACTCTATTGTATGCTCTTACCTCCTTTGTCAAATATCAGTTGTCCATAAAGGTGTGAGTTTATTTCTGGATTCTCTGTTCTGTTCCATTGATCTGTATGCCTGTTCTTATGCCAGTACCAGGTTGTTTTGAGTACAATGGCCTTGTAGTGTAACTTGATATCAGAAAGTGTGATACCTCCCACTTTATTCTTCCTTTTCAAGATTGCTGAGGCTATTCTCTTTTGGTTCCATAAAAATTATTGAAATATGTGTTCTATATCTTTGAAGTATGTCATTGGTATTTTAGTCGGCATTGCACTGAATTTATAAATTGCTTTGGGTAATCTAGACATTTTAATAATATTTATTCTTCCTAACCATAAGCATGGTATATGCTTCCATTTTTTTGTATCTTCCCTGATTTCTTTTATCAATGTTTTATAATTTTTCATTTACAAGTCTTTTTTTTTTTTTTTTTTTTTTTTAATTTTCCAAAGCTGGAAACGGGGAGGCAGTCAGACAGACTCCCGCATGCGCCCAACCAGGATCCACCTGGCACACCCACCAGGGGGCGATGCTCTGCGCATTCGGGGCATCGCTCTGTCATGACCAGAGCCACTCTAATGCCTGGGGCAGAGGCCAAGGAGCCATCCCCTGCGCTCGGGCCATCTTTTTGCTCCAATGGAGCCTCGGCTGCGGGAGGGGAAGAGAGATACAGAGAGGAAGTAGAGGGTGAGGGGTGGAGAAGCAGATGGGCGCTTCTCCTGTGTGCCCTGGCCGGGAATCCAACCCAGGACTTCTGCACACCAGGCCGTCGATCTACCACTGAGCCAACCGGCCAGGGCCTCCATGCACAAGTCTTTAATCTTTCTTGTTAAATTTATTCCTAGGTACTTTATTTTTTTTGGTTGCAATAGTGAAGTGGATTGCTTCCTTAATTTCTCTTTCTGACAGTTCATTGTTAGTGTATAAAAATGCCTCTAATTTCTGAGTATTAATTTTATATCCTGCCACCTTGCTGAATTCATTTATCAGGTCCAGTAATTTTTTGACTGAGACTTTAGGGTTTTCTGTATACAATATCATATTGTCTGCAAATAATGATAGTTTTACTTCTTCTTTTCCAATTTAGATGCCTTTTATTTCTTTTTCTTGTCTGATTGCTGTGACTAGGACTTCCAGAACAGTGTTGAATAACAGTGGTGAAAGGGGGCACCCCTGCCTTGTTCCTGATCTTAAAGGGATTGCTTTTAATTTTTGCCCGTTGAATATGATGTTGGCTGTGGGTTTTTCATAGATGGCCTTTATCATGTTGAGGTATGTTCCCTGTATTCCCACTTTGCTGAGAGTTTTGACCATGAATGGGTGCTGGATTTTATCAAATGCTTTTTCTGCATCATTGAAATTATCGTGTGGTTTTTCTCCTTCCTTTTGTTTATGTGATGAATAACATTGATTGATTTTTGAATATTGTACCAGTGTTGCCTCCCAAGAATAAATCCTACTTGATTATGGTGTATGACTTTTTCCATATATTGCTGGATCTGGTTTGCTAATATTTTGTTGAGGATTTTAGCATCTAAATTCATCAGGGATATTGGTCTATAATTTTTTTTCTTTGTGTTGTTTTTGCCTCATTTTGGAATCATAATTATGCTCGCCTCATAAAAGGAGCTTGGAAATCTTTCTTCCTCTTGAATTTTTTGAAATAGCTTGAGAAAAAGAGGAGTTAGTTCTTTGAATATTTGTTAAAATTCACTTGTGAAGCCATCAGGCCCAGGACTTTACTTTTTTGGTAGTTTTTTGATAACTGTTTTGATCTCATTTGTTGTAATCGGTCAGTTTAGGTTTTCTGATTCTTCCAGATTAATTTTTGGAAGATTATATGTTTCAAGGAATTTGTCCATTTCATCTAGATTGTCTAGTTTTTTGGCATATAGTTCTTCATAGTATTTTCTTACAATATTTTGTATTTCTGTTGTGTCAGTTGTTATTTCTCCACTCTCATTTCTAGTTTTATTTATTTGAGTCCTCTTTTTTTTTTTCTTGGTGAATCTGGTTAAAGGTTCATCAATCTTGTTTACTTTTTCAAAGCACCAGCTTCTGGTTTCATTGATCCTCTGTATTGTTTCTTTAACCTCTATGTTATTTATTTCTGCTCTTATCTTTATTATTTCCTTCCTTGTACTACCTCTGGGCTTTACTTGTTGTTCTTTTTCTAGTTCTTTTAGATGCAGGGTCAAGTTGTTTATTTAAACTTTTTCTAGCTTCTTAAGTTATGCTTGTAATGCTATGAACTTCCCTCTCAGGACTGCTTTTGCTGTGTCCCATAAATTTTGAGTTGATGTGTGCTCATTATCGTTCATTTCTAGGAATTATTAAATTTCTTTTTTGATCTCATTGTTAATGCATTCATTATTAATAACATGCTATTTAGTTTCCAAGTGTCTGAGTATTTTTCAGTTTTTTTGTTGTGGTTGATTTCTAGTTTCATGCCATTGTGATCAGTGAAAGTACTCGATATGATTTCAATCTTCTTAAATTTGTTGAGACCACTTTTGTACCCTAACATGTGGTCTATCCTAGAGAATGTACCATGAGCACTTGAAAAGAATGTATATTTTGCTGCTTTGGGGTGAATTGTTCTGGAGATATCTATTAAATCGAGTTGATCTAGTGTGTCCTTTAAGTCTGCTGTTTCTTTGTTAATTTTTTTTCTTGAGGATCTATCTAGTGTGTTAGTGGGGTATTTAAATCCCCTACTATTGCTGTTGATCTTGCCCTTTAAATCCATCAGAGTTTGTTTTATATATTTAGCTGCTGCTATATTAGGTGCATAGATATTTATAACGGTTATATCTTCCTGTTGGATTGCTCCCTTTATCATTATGTAATGACCTTCTTTATCTCTTACTATAGCCTTTGTTTTAAAGTCCATTTTGTCTGATATAAGTATTGCTACCCCAGCTTTTTTTTTCATTTCCATTTGCGTGAAATATTTTTTCCATCCTATTATCTTCAGTCTATGTGCATCTTTTGTTTTAAGGTGTGTCTCTTGTAGACAGCATATGTATGGGTCCTGTTTTCTTATCCACGTAGCTACATTATGTCTTTAGATCAGCTCATTTAATCCATTTACATTTAAAGTTATTATTGATATGTAGTTGTTTATTGCCATTTTACTCTTTAAAACTGTATTCCTCCTCTTTTGCTGTATTCTTTTTCCCCTTTGATCTGTTTACAACAGGCCCCTTAGCATTTCTTGCAGCATTGGTTTGGTTGTAGTGAATTCCTTGAGGTTTTTTTTTTTTTGTCTGGAAAACTTTTTATTTCTCCTTCAATTTTAAATGATAGCCTTGCTGGATAAAGTAGTCTTGGTTGTAGGCTCTTGTTCTGCATTACTTTTAATATTTCTTGCCATTTCCTTCTGGCCTTAAGTGTTTCTGTTGAGAAGTCAAAAGTCATCCTTATGGGGTTTTTTTTGTAGGTGATTGCCTTTTATTCTCTAGCAGCTTTTAATATTTTCTCTTTATCCCTTAGCTTTGGTGTTTTAATTATGATGTGTCTTGGTGTAGATTTCCTTGGGTTTCTCTTTAGTGGAGTTCTCTGTGGTTCTTGAACTTGTGAGACATTTTCCTGCCTTAATATTGGGAAGTTTTCAGCAATGATATGTTTGAACAAAGTCTCTATCCGTTGTTCCTTCTCTTCTTCTTCAGGAACCCCTATGATGTGGATGTTATTTCTCTTCATGTTTTCATAGAGTTCTCTTAGAGTTTCCTCAGACTTTTTCAGTCTCTTTTCTTTTTTCTGCTCTGCTTCCATGCCTTCATTTATCTTGTCCTCTACCTCGCTGATTCAATTCTCAGATTCATCCATCCTGCCTTTAATTCCTTCCATTGTGTTCTTTATTTCTGATATTGTATTTGTCATTTTTGACATTCTTTTTTATTATTTCAATGTGCTTTTTTATATTTGCTATCTATTTAGGTGTTCATAAGGACCATCTATTGTTGTTCTAAGGGCTTTTGCATTCTAACAATCGTTATTTTAAACTCTGCATCCGGTCATTTGGTTTATTTGACTCATTCAGGGCCTTTTCTGGAGATTTCTCTTTATTCATTTGTGTTGCATTTCTCTACCTTTCTATTTTGTCTGTGTAAAAGAAGGTTTTGGCCACTGGAGTCCACCGGGTGTGGCCTCTGTGTTCCCTAGGTGTGGTCTGTCTGCAGACCCATCACCCCCTCTGCTGCTGCTGCTTAGGGCGTTCAGGTATGGGGCTTGCCAATGCCAGTGCACTGGGTCTGTTGCTGTGCTTTCTGCCTCTGGTTCACGGGAGGGGCTGTGATCATGTGCTCAGGTGTACAAGCCTCAGTGGCTTTGGCTTTTGCCCCACCCCCGCGGGTGGCATTATGCTCAGCCCTGAGGGCAGGGGTGAGCACCTTTGCTCAGCTGCTGTTCTCTGCCTGATTCTGGGCTATCTCCCCACCTCTGTGTGAGGAGCCCGCTCACAGGAGGGCTGCAAGCCTTGGCTCCATGGGCTGGGCAGGGTTGTGTGCCCTTGCTCAGTCACGTGACTCATCCTGTTCTGGGCTTTTGCTCCATCCCCGCGAGAGGAGCCAGCTCATGTTTCAGGCTGCAAGCCTCGGTTCCCGCTGGCCGGGGGAGGCTGCATGCCCTTGCTCAATGGCAGGTCTCCACCCCTTCAGGGGCGTCCGCCCTTTTCCCCTACAGGCTGGATTGCAGGCGCCCGCAGCTGGGTTTGACCACTTTTGCGTGTCCTCTAATCCCCAGCTGGGCAAGGCTGAGCTCACACCTGTGCCTCAGTGGTGGCCAGCTGGCTTCCGCCCTTGCTGACAAAACTGTGCTTCCACGCCTCACTGCCACCTGCCCTCTGGCAAGCCCTCAGCTTTGTGGTTGAGGGCGCTGCATGCAGCTCAGACTCTAAGACTCACAACTGTAGTCCTGAAAGCTCCCTCCTTCTAAGCGACTCTGCTCTAAGTACCTCGGGAGAGCTTGTTTGGCCGGTGTCTTGCTTCCCTTTACTGGTATTGCTGTTTCCAGGGGAAACATTCACTTCAGATTTGGGGAGTAACTCGTCCCAGGGGTTAGGGTGGCTGTCTCTCAAAATGTTTCTCTCTGTGACTCCTAGATTACACTCTCTTTCTGCTGCTCCAATCCTCTCTTCTCTCCCTGTACCCCTGAAACCTGGGTGAGTGTCTTTGAGAGAAGTTTTCTGTACGGTCCCTTTAAGAAGAATCCTGGGTCTGAGAAATCAGTCTCTTTCTCACAAACAGTATCCTGACTTGTTTTCAGCTAAATACTGTTCATATGCCTCTTCTAGGCTCTGGGACTGCAGGCTGGGGCTTTGTTCCTGGGGCTCAGGACCCTTCCCTCTCTGCTAAACTCACTTCCCACCACGTGAGTCTCTCCGGGCTGCCCTTCCAGGGATCTGGGCAGCCCTCTCCACGTTTCCACTTTTGCTACCAGTCTCAGTGTGGCTTTTTCCATGTTTCTTGGTTGAAGAGTCCTCTTAGTTTAGTCCAAAGTTGGTTTTTCCAGATGATGGTTCTTAAAATTAAGTTATAATCCACTTTGGTTCTGGGAGGTGGAAGTTGGTAAGTCAGCCTACTCCATCGCCATCTTGTCCTCTCCCCTCTCCCCCTTCTTAACCTGTTCCTCTCCTGCAGCCAGTGGCTCCATTGGTTCAAGTGTGGCCCTGGGCACTAATGATAGCTTGGTTGGTCCCAGCACATCAACCTCAATGCTAAAAGTATCTCGTTATTGGAGTATAGGTCTCAGATACAATTTCTGGGTGGATCCTGGTTGGGGCGCATGCTAGGGAGTCTATCTCAATATCCACCCTCCTGTCACTTAAGAAAATAAAAATAAGAAAGAATAAATTATAAGGAAATGGGGATAAAATCTGTCCTCAGTACTTCAAACCTCTCCCAGCCCCTTCCAGACCTGAATCTTCAGTCAGTTCTGCAGCCAACTACCAACAGATCATCTATAAACATCACTATGTACGTGTCATGAAAAACCATTCAGAATTTTCCCTCCCCGTTGTATTTATCCGTATACTCCCCACCCCACCCTGACTGAGCCCCTGGACAATGTGGATGTGGGATTCCCCAGCTTTGACAGCAGGGCTTCCTGAGGACTCTGGTCATTGAGAACCTGTCTCCTTCCAGCCTCTTCACACGAGAGGCCCTCGCATGGACATCTGACCACCCTATCCCAACAGGACCAGTATAATTTTGGAAAATGCAGATACCGTTCATCAAGGGCACACACTGTTTCCATTCCACACCTCAATCGGAAATGGGTCCCCCCACCCCACATAGCAAAGAGGTTTTCTTTCCTTGTTACTTAACTACATGCCAATACTGTTGTAACTACAGAGGGAACTCCTGTCAAAGTCCAAAGTCTCTGCATCCTTCCTGGCCTGAGGAGGAGGGTACCCCAGGGTGACCTGAGAGGATTCCTCTTCCCACTCTGACCCTCCTCTCTTTCTAGGAAACTGAGGGACCCAGAGCCATCATTTCTGGTGGAGATCCGAAATGCACTCATGAAACTGTATGTGGTGACTGAGACCGTGGAACTGCTCAACAGTCCTGAGCTGCATGATCTCAGTAGTCAGAGTATCTTGGGGAAATTCTGCATTGCTCTGAAGATTTTTGGCAAGGTATGAGAAGGGGACATGTGTTGATACACCTAGATTGAATTATGTGGTATGACATCTGCTTTGGGTGCGTGATGCACTCTGGCAAATCTGAAGGGGTGGCTGCCACATGGTGTCCATGCTCAGTTTACGCGGGAGGAGATGAGGGACCCCTCACAGCATCTTCAGCGGTGACAGACCCTGAATGCCTTGACGTCCTGGGCAGAGTGATAGAAGGGGTGAGATAGAAATACCGTCATGCTCATGGATTTATATAACTCACTCACTCACAATAACCTGCTAATATACTTTTTACATAAGCAGATTCATTTATCTATTAGTTTGTGTTATAATGTGTATAAGCTTTTATACATTATATACTTTATTTGTAGTTTATGCTCATTTGGATGATTTAGAAGCTCAACGAAAATATCTCAATTGTGAACTCATTTCCCCAAGTTTATTGATTTCATTTTAGAGGATGAAAGTTTGAACCAAGTAAAACACTGTCCTGTTTAGAGGACATTCGACTCTCAGCTTTGGGTTCCCATCTGCTCGTCTTGGTGACCTGGGTGTCTGAGAGTCCGTGCCCTCTTATCCGGGGCTTCTGCTCAGCTGTGTCCTGGTCCTCTGTCACAGTGTTCACAGCCAGCATGGTGCTAAATGGTGGCCGTGGGCTGTGAGGCCATTAGAGTTGATATGTTCCCACTTCTTCATGGTGCATAGTTTTGTTTTGGTACATCAGACAAAAGGTCCATAAGGAAACGGAGGACAACAGCACCATACAGACTCTGGAACTCTGGTTCAAAACAGACATCACAGAACATGCTGCAGAGATCATACACCTTCTACCCCACACACAGCACGTTCTCCAGGATAGCTCACCTGAGGCCCCCTAGTCAGTCTTTCCAAATTTACTGACTGAAGATCCACCAGGTGTGTTTTCTGGCCACAGGGGAATGAAACTAGAGATCAAGAACAGGGGGAAAACTATCAAATTCACAAATACATGAACATTAAAATATACACTGTTGACCCTCCAGTGGGTCAAAAGGATAGCACAAAGGAGGTCAGAAAATCTCTCAATATAAACAAAAGTGAAAACACAATAATGTCTTGTAGTGTACACTTAAAAATGGATAAGATAGCACATTTTATTACCACAATAGAAATTAAAAATAAGAGCTACATAATAATAAAGATGTTTTAACTTTAAATATTTATTGATTTTTGAGAGAGAGGACAGGGGAGAGAGAAGCAGACAGACAGACAGATGGAAAGACAGAAACAGAGATCTGTTTTTGTACGTGCCTTGACTGGGGATCAAACTGCCAACTTTTGTGCATCAGGATGACACTTTAGCCAATTAAGCTATCCAGCTAGGACCATGAAGTTTATAAAATTCAAATAAGCTTATACTTGTTTATTGTGAAACTTAAATCCATTTTGTTTTATAGCAAGATAGATACAAATTCCTAAAGCAAAAAAAAGGAATAAAAGTAGCAGAAACAACAGCAGACAAGAAATACCTGACTTCTTTCAATATCCTCAGACTTGTAACACATTTTATTTTTTCTTTTTTTTTTTGGACTACATAAAAACTTAAAGTCATTTTATTAAAAATATATCAAAAAAGTTGAAAAACAAATGACACACTGGTATGATTATTTCTGACACATATGGGGACAAGCATGTATTTTTTAAATTGTGCAGAGAACTCTCACAAAACAATAGCAAAAAGAGGTCAGAAAACTACCAAACAAAACATAGTCAGAAAGTAGGAAGATATTTACAAAGGAAATATCAATGCTCTATAAACACATCAAATGATGATTTTACTAATAATGAAGCAGTGAAATCCAATTAAAACAGAGATATTGCCTTGGCAGGGTTACTCACTGGGTTAGAGCATTGTCAGGATAAGCCAAGGTTGTGGGTTCAATTCCTGGTCAGGACATGTACAGGAATCAACCAGTGAATGTATAAATATGTGGCACAACAAACTGATGTTTCTCTTTCTCTCTCTCTTCTCTAAATCAATCAATAAAATAGTTAAATAAAAACCAGATATAACTGTTGTTTTTTTATTGCTTTACATTTTTATTTTTGTAACTTTTACTTTTTACTTATTGTGTTGACATGGTTTCAAGTGTCCCACTCAATATAACACTCACAACTCCCCACATTGTGGCCCCTGTGTCCCATGCTGAGTCTCTTTCCATTCCCATTTCAAATATGTTTTTTTTTCTCCTTCTTTTTTTAACTTCGGTGAGGGGAGGGAAGGGAAGAGGAGGCAGAGACAGACTACTGCATGTGACTAGGATTCACCCAGCAAGCCCACTAGGGGGTGGTGCTTTGCTCATCTGGGTTGTTGTTCCATTGCTCAGCACACAAACTTTTTTTAGCACCTGAGGTAGAGGCCATGGATCCATCCTCAGTGCCCAGGGTCAACTCGCTCAAATCCAGCTATGGCTGCAGATGGGGGATAGAGAGAGAGGGAGAGAGGGAGAGAAAACAGTGAGAGGGACAAGGGTGGAGAAGCTGATGGGCACGTCTCCTGTATGCCCTTACTTGGAATCAAACCCGAGACATCCACATGCTTTGCTGATGCTCTATCACTGGGCCAACTAGACAGGATCCCTAAATGTTTTCTTTATCTGCAGTTTGAATTAATAAGTCTAAGACTTTTTAATTAATTAATTAATTAATTTTTTTGGGTATTTTTCTGAAGTTGGAAACGGGGAGGCAGTCAGACAGACTCCCGCATGCGCCCGACTGGGATCCACCTGGCATGCCCACCAGGGGAAGATGCTCCGCCCATCTGGGGTGTCACTCTGCTGCAACCAGAGCCATTCTAGCACTTGAGGCAGAGGGCATAGAGCCATCCTCAGCGCTCTGGCCAACCTTGCTCCAATGGAGCCTTGGCTGCGGGAGGGAAAGAGAGAGACAGAGAGGAAGGAGAGGGGGAGGGGTGGAGAAGCAGATGGTTGCTTCTCCTGTGTTCCCTGGCCGAGAATCGAACCTGGGACTCCTGCACGCCAGGCAGACGCTCTACCACTGAACCAACCGGCCAGGGCCTTTAATTTATTTTTATTTTTATTCTTTTTTATTTTTTTATTTTTCTGAAGCTGGAAACGGGGAGAGACAGTCAGACAGACTCCCGCATGCGCCCCACCGGGATCCACCCGGCACGCCCACCGGGGGCGACGCTCTGCCCACCAGGGGGCGATGCTCTGCCCCTCCGGGTCGTCACTCTGTCGCGACCAGAGCCACTCTAGCACCTGGGGCAGAGGCCAAGGAGCCATCCCCAGTGCCCGGGCCATCTTTGCTCCAATGGAGCCTCACTGTGGGAGGGGAAGAGAGAGACAGAGAGGAAGGAGAGGGGGAGGGGTGGAGAAGCAGATGGGCGCTTCTCCTGTGTGCCCTGGCCGGGAATCGAACCCGGGACTTCTGCTCGCCAGGTCGACGCTCTACCACTGAGCCAACCGGCCAGGGCCTTTATTTTTATTCTTATTGCTTGTAGTTCTTTGACCTTCTTGGATCTATGGTCTGATGTCTGACATTAAAATGGGGGAAATCCTCAGTTATTATTGCTTGAAATATTTATCTCTACTCTTTCTCTCTTTTCCTTTTATTCTCATTACATGTATGTTACTACTGCCTTAGATGTCTCAAAGTTCTTGGATATTATGTTTCATTTTTAAAGGAATTTTTTCTGTTTACTTTTCAGTTTAGAGATTTCTAATGAGATACTTCAAGTGCAGTGGTGTTTATTACACTGGTGTCCAGTTTGCTAATGAGCCAATCAAAGGCATTCTTTATTTCTGTTGTAGTACTTTTAATCTGTCTAGCATTTTTTTTTTACTTTTTCCATAGAATTTCCATATTTTTGCTTACATTTCTGATCTGTTCTTGCATTTTTATAAATGTTTTCCATTAGCTCTCATAGTGCACTAATCACAGTGGTTTAAAATTTTCTGTCTAATAATTCCAACATCTCTGTGTTAGGGTTAAACTACCCCTGTAAAACTCAATTCCCCTCACCCAACTTCTTCCCCAGGCTCAAACCAGAACATCTCCATCCCCCACTGTAAGATTGTAGTTAATTTGCCTGCTATTCTCTCACTGAATGGCTTCCTGGCCTTCACTTTGAAATATAACGAAAAGTTTACCTTCACAAAAATGTCTGGGAAAGCTTGCATTGGGGAGGAATCTGACCATTAGGGGTGTTTAAATCAGAACAGTTGTTTGTAAAAGCCAAGTCACAGACTCAGGTTTCAGCTGTTCCTAGGAGGTTCCTGACCTCTTGGTTGTATTCAGAATTTACCAAGGACACCAAAGCTGTTCTACATCAAAGAACGTATGTTTCTGCAGCGGAATTTCCCTCCTCCTACTCCTCATTATGTTAGTGACCAAGGCCACAAACCTCAATATGCTAACCTAAGCTTACCCAGGTACAAGGACCCCATGCAGGCAAATGCTTACAACAACCCCTATATCTAATGCTCACTCTGGCAGCTCGGGGCTGACACCTGTTTGTTGGCCTCAGCCGCTTGCATGCTCCCATCCAGGTGCTTTTAAAATAAACTTTCCCTTTGGAACACACCAGACTCGTGTTTTTGGTTCATCCTGCGGTTTCTGCCTTTCACTATGTTCCATGTGAGTCTGATTCTCAGCTGGCTCTGTCTCTTCAAACAGTTGTTTGTGGTTTTTGAATATGCCTTGTAATGTCTTTTGTTGAAAACTGAACACAATATACGTGATAAAAGGAACTCTGGTAAAGCAGCCTTCGGTGACTGGGTGGTACAATGCATGAGGAGAGAAGTATTCTGTAGTCTCTTGAATGGGTCCCAGTTTTTATTGTTGTTGTGGAAGTAGATTTATTTATTTATTTATTTATTCATTTATTTATTTATTATTGTGAGCCAGTGCCTCTGGGCTGTGAACTCATCAGAGCCTCTCAGTATCTCTCCCACCTTGGATAGGACAGGACGGTGAGAGGAACAAGGGCTGGATGTGTCCCTGGTCCTGCATGAGGGTAGAACAGGCTGGAGTGGGCGTTTCCCTTTTATCTATTGCCTCTGCTCTTATAATGTGTAGGAAAGTGGAACCCACATCATCAAAAAGGAAAATGGATATAGATATACTTGAGTCTACTAAAATCAAATGATTGCAATATCAACATGAAATTGAGGAACATGAAGGTAAATACTGGATGAAACAAGGGAAAAGCACAAGAATAAGAAATCAGGACCCGGTGGGGGGGGGGTGAGGAAAGGGGCTGCTGACTCTTTTTCTCATGACTTTCCTGGTGTGTTTAATTTCTGAAACCACATGCATGTATGACGGTGTTACCTGGTTTCTGTCCCCAGGGTGAAGGACAGGGCAGTGGTCGCCAAGTGAGAGAGAAGAAGCTGACGGTGCCACAAGGCTCGGTGGTGGCTTACAAGAGGAAGCGGCTGATGTTCAAGGGGAAAGGCTGGAGTGCGTAGAGCCTGGAACACGCAGGTGGGGGCTGGGTCTGCTTCCCCTGAGGGGGAAAGGAGAAGGAAGGACCATCATCGGGCAACCTGGGTTCTCCACCTGCTCAGAGAGAGAAGCAGCATTTCTCAGCTGTCCAGGGCACACATATCCCACCACCACTGCCACCTCCAAGGAGGATCCCACTGAAATATTGTCTGGGGAGCTAAAGAGATGGTGTCCTCCATGGAGTGGGAGAAAAGGGGTACCTAACGCAGGGGTGTCCACAGCACTCGGGAAAGTGTGATCATAATCCCAGTTATGTCTATTTAAGGTTCCAGCCATGTCTATTTAAGGTCCCAGCCATGTCTATTTAAGGTCCCACCACTGTCAGCAGCTCACCTGGGACAGCCAGAGAGCCCTCCCTGATTACCCATAATCCCCTGGTAAAGCCCATGAAATATCAGCACAACCATGAACAAAACCATGGATGCTCTAACCATGTACAACAGAACTGTATGTCATTTCCCTATTTCATTAGCCTCAAAATGCACAGTTCCCCAAACACACACACACTTTTGGGGTATAACTCCACAAGGGGGAATCAGTAGCATCAAATAGCAACTTCACACCGGCTGAAGAGTGGGTGCTGCGAACACAATCAGCTCAGGGTCCCCCCGCAGAATTGTTGAGACACACACACACACACACACACACACACACACACACACTAACATCCTCTCTAGAGAATCCTCAATGCAACATCTGGTCCATGGAGGGTCTTTTTGTCAATGACTTTCTGCCAGTGACAGTAGATAGAATGTGGCTGAACTGTCCAATCAGGTGGCTCAACTCAGTCTTCAAGTATGTTTTATACATGTTGACAGGTGATAACAAAATGGAATTAGACCATTCAGCAGTGCCTACAAGTCATGCTCTGACCACTAGGGGGCGCGTGGGCTTGTCTGTTTCCACAATTCAGACCTAAGGGGGACTGGAAGGAACCTTACAAAGAGGGGTCCAGTGCAGTAAACGGTTGTCAGGCAAAGTGGCTGAGCCACATCCACCTTCACCCTGTCTTGGGTCCTTCCCATGACCTGACCACAGTGTCAGGTCTCTGCCATCTCATCACCCCTCACCCAAGTGTCCTCTTCCCACAGTCTGTCCCCTGACAGCCCACTTCCATAGAGAATCTTCTACACCCTGCTCACTTCCTTGTAGCATCCACACCTGACCCACTGCAGGCCGTCCTCCAGGGAATTTCCTCCACGTGGTCATCATCAAGCACACCTGACCACGCCCTCCTTGGAGCTCCTCCCCCTGGACACTGCAGCACCGTGATGGATGGGGTCTCCTTCTATGGGGCTGCTTCCACTCTGTCTCCTTCCTTCATGGCTCCTGTCCCGTCACACACTTAGATCTGATATTAGCCAAGTTTCAGAACCCTGAACTTTCTCTACGTGAAATGTGAGATCGCCCAGGGAGAGGGCAGGACTGGGAGCAGACACGGGAGGGCGGGGCCTCCAGCAGGTGAGACAAAGGGCAGCAGGAAGGACCCATGTCCTTCCCTGGTGAGGGCAGCTCTGCAGTGAGGGATTAGAGAGCATCACTGTCACCCCAGGGGCTTATTTAAAACGCAGGTTCTAGCTTCCTATTCAGGAGCCCGATTCAGAAGTCATGGAGCGAGGTCAGGGGTTCTGGGTTCCACAAACATCCCATTTAATTCTAATTCAAGGGGTCCCCAGGACACCCGGAGAGAAGCTGCCACACCTGGCCTGAGGTAGAAAGTCTAAATGCTGTAGGTGGGACCTGCAGGGATAGTGGTTTCTGCTGACCTGGCATTTTCCAACCCAGGAATTCTTCACTTCGCAAAGGATGATGGGAGGAAAACCTTTCCCGGAGGTGAGCTGTGCAGGGTCTCTGCTTAGACCTCACGCCCCGTGATCCCCTGACCCCCTCGCACACCCATGAACACGGTGCTGGGGCCTCAGCCCAGGTAAACCTTCCCCAGCCGGGCTCCTCCAGCCTGTCCTCCTCTCCCCTGCTGTGACCAGACAGGGGCCCTGGGCACAGGGAAAGCCACAGTCTGTCTGAGTCCTGGGGTAGGAGTGTGTGTGTGTGTGTGTGTGTGTGTGTGTGTGTGTGTGTGTTGGGGGTCGGGAGAATGAACCGTTTGAAGAATCTTTTCTGTTTCTCTTTGCAGAGATACTAGAACTTGGACTCGTGTGTATGACAGAGGACATTTCAGGTCAGGAAAGTGGGATGTAATCCCCACATGGTCCCATTATGCACACTGAACCCGTGATTGCCTTTGCTGTCCTCACTTGAGCCCCTGGGCTCCGACCCCATGGGCAAAGGGTGGTGATGGATGGAGACGTGGAGGTTGGAGTGTAGGAGCAGAACGTAGAGAAACGGATCCTTACAGACTCCCTCTGGGTGGGGAATTTCATTTCTCTCCTCGGCCACAAAGGACTGTCCACCCACCAAGACCTGTGTTTGCTGGGATTGGGGGCTCCTAACTGTACTTATCAGGGGAGCAGGGCAGAGTGCCCCTGCCTTTCCCACCAGCCCCAGGTCCTGGCCACAGCTCCTGAGGGACGGGAAGGTCAGGAAGGGTCAGGAAGGCGGAGGGAGGGACCAGACGGAGCAGAAGAGGTTAAGCAGGAGGGAGGAGGCCAAGGAGGGCGAACACCCGGAAAGGTCAGTAAGGGAAATGTGGGGCTGACGAAGGGAGATGCCAGCTTGCCTTTCTCTTTCCAGAGGAAACAGAGGAAGTCTTTTGTGTTCCAAAAGGTGAATGTTTCCTGACAGGGACCCTGGGCTGCTGGGGCGTTGCGGGGGAGGGCGTGGGCAAACAGCAAAGCTCAGAACCCAGATGGGAGGTTTCGAAGCTTCTCAGAACACTGAACTTTCCTTCCGCTGTTACACTTTGCTCAGTCCCATGTTTCATTCATTCATTCATTCATTTTTAGGGTCTTAGAAAAAATCTTTATTGAGGACTCATTGGGCATCAGACCTTATTCTGAGAACTGGGGTTAGGATAGTGACCAAGCTGAAAGGCCTGTCCAACTGGGCTCCCCTTCTAATGACTTCAGACTGTCAAAATATCACCTTGAGGCCACTTCCAGTGTCCTAGCAGAACCAGAGAGCTCTCAACATCGAATGTTTTAGTTACTTCTTAATAGACACTGAAGATATAGGCACCATTGCATGTCCTATCAAGCTTTTTATATTCTTAAATTTATATAACTGTTTTCATAGCCTCATGTTCTAGTCCAGGGGTCCCCAAACTTTTTACACAGGGGGCCAGTTGGAGGGGGCCTCAGACCATTGGAGGGCCAGACTATAAAAAAAACTATGAACAAATCCCTATGCACACTGCACATATCTTATTTTAAAGTAAAAAAACAAAACGAGAACAAATACAATATTTAAAATAAAGAACAAGTAAATTTAAATCAACAAACTGACCAGTATTTCAATGGGAACTATGCTCCTCTCACTGACCACCAATGAAAGAGGTGCCTCTTCTGGAAGAGCGGTGGGGACCGGATAAATGGCCTTAGGGGGCCGCATGCGGCCCACGGGCCGTAGTTTGGGGACCCCTGCTCTAGTCTATGCTGCACTCCCCAGCATTCTCACCTCTGCCGTCCCATAGAGTCCGTAGTGTCTCAGACGTGTCTCAGAAATGAGCACCTGCTCGGTTTCTCCCTCTTCCTGTGAGCCCTTCCCAGAGCCCCCTCTCTCCTCCTGCACCCCCCTCCACTCACTCAGCTGAGATGTTCCATCTCTCCAGCCAATCATGACAGCTCCACCCCAGAGCTGCAACGTGACTTCCGCAGAGATGCTTTGGTCAGCGGCTTAAAGAGAACAGGTATTTTGCTCTTTTTGGGAAAGAAATGTTCTAATCCAAAGTTTTCTCTACTTTCTGGTTGGCATTGATGCCCGAGGGCAGAGTTCAAGGACCTACAGGAGGATGTTTTAATGAGAATAAGAGAGGCACAGCTCTCAAAGAATACTCAGGACATTGTGTTCGCCAATATCCGGGCCATGCTTGGGAACCGGGAGGCTCTTCAGGACCTTATGGACATGGTGAGGGGTCCCACTGCCACCTGAGGCTGATCAAAGTTGTAAATGGGGGGTGTTATGGAGATCTGGCTGCCAGGATGTATGGGGAAGAGAAGATGGAGTCACCTTAAGGGGGTGACAGATGTCTGAGATCAAAGACTACGTCCCTATGTCCTATGACCAAGGTGGAGAGTGGCCCCTACAGACTGAGGGTGTTCTGTATCCCCTGTGCAGAGAGCCATAGTCCCCCCACTCCTTTGTTAATGACTTACAGACACAGAATTACAAGATGTTATTATTATCATTATTAATAACACCCATGTCCCTTAGCTTGAAGAGGACTCCTTGGGTGATTTGAGTGGCCCTGGTGGCACCATCCTAAATGAACTGCAAAATGACTCAAAATGTCATTATATTTTCTCCGAGGACCTCATCCTTTACCTGCTTGAAGCCATAATGGGTGAGTATGATCTGGAGGAAGAATGGGGGAGTCATATGCTTTGTCCCCCAGAGCCCCAGAAAGGGTGGCATTAGATGCCACCTACGTAAACCCTTCAAACACTGTGACCTTTCACTCTCACAGCACACTCCTGTCCCAGGTCAGGAGGGCTCAGGGGACAAACTTGCCATGTGACCCAGACCTAAGACCTGAGGAGACTGTCCCAGCTCCCAGCAGCGTACCACTGGGGTGATGCACCCAGGCTGCGGCCCAGGACCCACCCTCTGCCCGTGCTCTGTGGCGTCCTGGGCACCATCCCAGGAGCAGGAGGACTTCCAGGGCAGGAACTGGGCCTTCAAGTCTCTCGCATTGTATTCCTGTGCCTTGGAGTTTGCCTCTTAAGGGTCTCTCAGTTCGTGTAGGGAGAGGATATCTGAGTCTTTTCCCAAATGTCCCCCTGTCCCCAGTGCTGAGTGACATCCAACATGGTCTGCTGGCCTATTCCATGGAGAAGGAGATCCTCTCCCAGCAGCGGGACCTGGTGAGATTCCCCAGGGCAGCGTCCCAGGAAGACGGGGAGGGAACCAGAGGGAAGAGTGATTCTGAGAGAAGCGGGAGGACTGAGGTGTCTGCTGGGAGGGAGCCGAGACCCCCGTGGCCCCGGGAAATCGGGGCTGCGTCTCCCTCTAGAGCCGGCCAGTGCGCATGCGTCTACCTTGGGAAGGTCTGAGTTTTCATGGTGACCCCTGCAGACGACGCTACGTTCAGGCCTAAAATAGCTGTGTGAGAATACAGGTTTGGGGACTCATGGAATATGAGTTGTAGTCCTGTTCTATTCACATGGTTACCATGTGCAAATTACATGTACTCGCTCTCCAGGCATGAATATCTAAGTACACGTGTACGTATAGACATATGTGTATACATGAGAGTACACGTATACAACTTCAAACAAAGGTAAATGTTCGTGTCACTATCTAGTGGCTGAGGGAACAGTGCTCAAGGGTTTCCAGTAACGTGTTCGTGTCACACTGATCCCAAGGCAGGACCAGGACGTGACTCCAAAGCTCCTGCCCCTGTAGTGTCCCTGCATGACCCCTGGCTCTTGGGACCGAAGGTTCTCTCTTCCTGACCTCAGAGACTGACCTGTCACATGTGTCACTGTTTCTTCAAGGTGCGGAGCATCCTGGAGCCCAACTTCCTATGCTCTGGGAGCGTCCCCTTCACCCTCAACCCCGAGCTCCTGGCCCCGCTCCAGGGGGAGAGTTTGTCCATCACCTATGGCCTGCTGGCCGAGTTTGGCCTGAAGATGGAGCTGAACAGCCCCATGTCAGCCTGGGAGCCGGAAGCCAAGGAGCCCCTGTGCGCCCTGTATGGGGCCCTCTGCATTCTGCAGCATCTGGCTGAGGCCTCAGCGCCCCCGAAGCTGGAAACGGGGAGGCAGTCAAACAGACTCCTGCATGTGCCCGACCAGGATCCACCTGGCATGCCCACCAGGGGGCGATGCTCTGCCCCTCTGGGGCGTCGCTCTGTTGCATCCAGAGCCAGTCCAGCGCCTGAGACAGAGGCCACAGAGCCATCCCCAGCGCCCAGGCCATCTTTGCTCCAATGGAGCCTCGCTGCGGGAGGGGAAGAGAGAGACAGAGAGGAAGGAGAGGGGGAGGGGTGGAGAAGCAAATGGGCACCTCTCCTGTGTGCCCTGGCCTGGAATCAAACCTGGGACTTCTGCATGCCAGGCCGACGCTCTACCGTCGAGCCTACCAGCCAGGGTGTATTTCATCTCTTGAATGAAGGAAAACATACAGATTTATTTTAAAACCACTGCATAGATGTCTGTCTTTGTTTTATCCATCATGAATCCCTCAGGTTGCAAAAGCAGGTCTTTGTGCGCACATATTCCCTTACTCATTTGTGCAGTATCTGTCCTTTCGTTCATTCATTCATTTACTCATTCATACAACAAATACTTTCCAAGCACCCACTACTTGCCCAGAATCCCAGCACTGAAACACCCCTCTCTGTTTCTTCACTGGGACTCTGGAAAGAGTGAAAGATCCTTACAGCTTCCTTGAGACTTTGTACGGCTTTGTCCCAGAGTAACAAGGAGATCACCTCTAAGGTGTGTAAGGCTGCACTGCACCCAGTCACACAGTGAGGGAGCAAGTGTACTTGATTCAAGTGCATGTAAGTCCCCTTTTATTTTGGAAATTCCTTTGCTTTTATAATGGTTGCCTAGCAACCAGAGTTTTGCTCAGTTCACACCAGGAGTGTTGGAGCAGAATTGCTGAAAAACATTAAAATCCACTGGTTTTCCCAAGCAGCAGAGAAACAGCTGGAAGTTGAGCCTTGATGGCCACCGGTGTTGGGGGGCGGTATCCAGGTGGGAAGACCCCGGGGGAGCCGTGTTAGCCTGGGGTGGGGGAGGGATGAGCACACATGGCCCCCATTTCTCCTTGTAGACAGGAGAGTGACAGGGTTCACACCTAAGTAAGGATAACGTTTGTTTCCACAGTGTCCTTGCCACGTGCTCCAGCAGCACGCAGTTGGGACGAAGTGACGTAGGGAGTGGAACGCAGCTTGTTTTCTGGTGATTCCCTCACACATGTGAGCAGTCCAGTGTCATGATTAGAAACTGTACTTTCTGGTGGTGTTGGTACATAGATAATTCAAATCCAGCTGCTACCCCAAGTGTGCCCAAGCCCAAAACAATAGAATCTGATTAGAAGAACCTTTTTAATATGTTCTGAAATAATAAATTAAATCTAGGAAAACCTTCCTGAGCACATGCTCTGTGAAAGGTCCTGGATTAAGTGCTACTGACGTGCAAGAAACAATGAGTTTACCCTGTCCCTCTTCACTCAATCAATAAATATTTATAAAGGGTGCAGTTTGCCGGGTACTCAGCTAGACACTGCGGAGTAAACATACTGTAAATAAAACTGATACATCCCAGTTCTCATAGCATCCCCTTCTTTGGGGCTCATGAGAACAAGGAAGAGAGAAATCTCACACAGTCTCCCAGGGACGGGGAAGGGAGACGGCACCCTGATAGGTGGGTGAGGATTTGGACAGCCAGGCAGGACCCCCAGAGCCTCCGGAACCCTCATTTATGGGAGCTTCCTGTTGTGCGATCTGCGATGTGTGGATTCTTACGTAAGGGACTGGTCAAGTGGCCTTAGCAGCTCAAGGAGTGCCACTGGGCCACAGGAGCTGAAACAAGAGCAAAAGTCTCCCCACTGCTGGCTGTGATTGTGTCATGAAAACTTCACCAGTTTCCAAGTCCCTCCCTCTCAGTCAGGGAGGGCCGTGCAATTTCTCACTGTGCTTCCAAACTGCCATTTCCTAACAGGGCAGGGCCCCAGGGGGGAGTCACTGAAGGCTTGTGACACGGGGGTGGGGAGAAGACATGACCAGAGGGGTCTCTAACATAAATTTACCGGCAGGAAATAAATAGAGTTCACTGCAGCAGGAAAGAACTCTATTCCATTGCAAAGGAATAGAATTAAAAGACTTGCTCAACAGATGTGTTACATACACTACCATCTATTATCTATCTATCTATCTATCTATCTATCTATCTATCTATCTATCTATCTATCTACCTATCTACCTATCCCCATAGTACTGTCCCCATCGAGAGCTAAGTCTGTGGACTCAGGGCTCTGTCTTACTAACCTCCATATCCCCAGCCCTAGAATGGAGATATTGTGTAGAAAATGTGGATGAAACCCAGAGACTGTAGCCGGCTGACTGGCTGGCTCAGGGAGGGGAAGGCTCAGAGAAGAGAGACTTATTCTGTAAAAGAAAAAGGGGAAGGAATGTGGGAGAGAGCAGAAATCGAAAGCAACAGGCAGAAATTTATAAGAACTTGGAGGGAAGGGGGAAGGGAGACAGAGAAGCAGAAGTGAGTCAGGGAGGGTCAAGGAGGGTTCAGAGAAGAGGTCTCCATGGAAACCAGTGAACAAGGCTAACCTGAATGGAAAACTAGTAGAGAATATTCAAGAAAATAACATGTGCTGGGCAGTGGCCATTGTGAGGTTCAGGTCCAGGGCCCTTAAGCAAAACCCCTCAACTAGCCAGGTTCAACTTGAAGTGACCTGCTGCCGGGGCAGTCCCTGTAAGTGTCCACCTGAGCCAACCTGACTGATATGCCGCCTGCCGCAGCCAGCCTCCTGCTAGTGCAGATCCTCTCAGCCCCGTAATTCCTCACCAGCACTGACCTCTAGCCAGACTGTTCACTGACCCTGTAAATGCTTAACTCCTCAGCTTTCACTCGGGGCCGACACCATTCTGGACTCAGCCCATGTGTTCGCAGACACATAAACAAAGTTCTTATTAAACTCATCAGGTCTTCTACATCCCTCCTTTGGCGACCTAATGGCCATCGCCATCTCAGTCTCCACTGAAATCCTAAGTACAGTGACGTCGCTGACTCTGGGCCACCACGCCAGGCATGGAGAGCTCCCCGTGACGTCGCAGCCACAGGAGACTGCTGTGTGAGGTGTGTCAGGGGGAGGCCGTGGGTGCTGTCTACCCGCTTCAGGAGGGAGATGGAGTGTGTTCTCAGGGTCCCCACATTGCTGCTTCCCCAACAAGAGGCTGTTCTCGGTGTAGGAGGACCAGGGTGCTTCTCTGCTGCTGCACGTTTGCTGCTCCGGACTGTCCCGTTTACATCCCTCAGGGAGGATGTCGGGGCTCCAGGAGGGAGAGCCAGGGAATGGGACAGGGAAGCTGCAGGCTGTTCATGATCATCTTGGTTCTAAGCTAAGATGAACCCAAACCCCTCAGGCTTCCCTGGACTCACATAACTCATCCGAAACAGCTCAGATGAGTTCTCTTAGGCTTCTAGAATGTCCAGGAGTCAGGGCAGGGCCCTCAGAATGCTGGCGTGTTGCACAGTGCTATTTGTGAAAACAGTGTTGTGTGCTGAGCCTTTAAGAGGGTGCCTGATTCTGGAGTCCTCTCCCAGAATCCCCTCCTTTTCCGCCTAGATGTGATTTGGGCACCACTTCCTGGCTCTGGGGCTCTGGGCTGGGACGTTGGTTTGTGGTTTAGTCCCCGCCCTTCTCCGGCATATACGGACCCCCATTCCAGCAGCTGAGACGGATCTCAGCCACCAGCTCCAGGAGCAGGGACAGCTGTTTCAAGGTTCCGCTCTTCCAGCCAGTCTAGACTTGAAGTTGTTTCTTTTCGAGTCCCTGGTGTCCAGACATCTCTTCAGCCAGCCTGCAGCTGCTTGTTCAGGTCGATTTCTCCCTAGTTTACCTGTCACCCCAGCGTGGTCCCGGGAGGAGGTGAGTGTAGCCCCCTATCTCCGTCACCCTGCATCTGACCTGGGAGCTGAGATTGCCAGACCCAGACCTCAGCCCAGACCTGGTCCTCTGGGGGAGACCGGGCCTCCTGTCGTATTTCCCAGGACATTGCTCTGCAAAGCGGGTCAGGGACCTGCTGCCGGAAAGAAACCCCGACGGGCAGAGCACAGCTCTCTGATCTCTGGAGCGAGTCTGACCTGCGGCGTCTGGAGGCTGGACGAGCCCGCTCATCGGGACCTTTCCCTGTGAGACACACACATACAGCCTGGTGAGTTCTACCCGGGACCAGGGGTGAACAAGAAGAGAGGGCGCTGTGGTCAGAGACAGCGATGTTCAGAGTAGGGTTGTGAGACGAGCAGAGGGGTTTCTGGTTTGTTCTAGCTTGACACCCACCCCCAAAGTTAGCACTTCTCCCCGAGTCCTCCCTGCTAAGGATGAGTTCTGGTAGCAACGTGCCTCCCTGGAAGGCTAAGGGGTGTGTCTGTGATACAGTTTTCTTCCACCCATTTTAACCCTTTTCCTTTTGGCAACCGTAATCCTATTCTCTGTGTCTATGGTTTGTTTCTGCTTTGTTTTTAGCCATTTGATTCCCCCCCCCCCCCAGATTCCACATATAAATGTAATCATATGGCACTTGTCTTTCTCAGCCTGACTTATGTCACACAACATCATCTATCCAGGTCCCTCCATGCTGTCGTGCGTGTCAAGAGTTCCTTCTTTTTATGGCGGAGCAATGCTGCACACTCACCTGTCCATTACAAACACCTGTCCTCAGAGTCTTCGGCCCTGCCGATCCACCTCGGGGTTCTGGGTGGGGTCAGAGGCGGATTTAATGGAGGGCGCACTGGGCACGTGCCCTGGGTCGCGACTTCTGAAGGGCCCTGCAAAATCGCAACATGACATTTTTTTCTATTGGAAGGGGCCCTATATTTCTTCAGCGCCCAGAGCCTCAAACGACCTTACTCTGCCTCTGGGTGGGCTGGCAAAGAAGCAGGGCTCTTAGGAGCATCCTGCGCGGCTGGGGAGCCGGTGCTCACTTCCCCGTGGGAGAAACCCTGGGTCGAGGGGTTTGTGTCGCCTGCACTGTGCTGCCTTGGGAGGAAGGGGTGTGGGGTGACTGTGCACGGCCTCACCCCTCAGTGCCCCCATTCCTGGGTGTTGACTCACACGGAGTGCTGGGACCTCTGCCAGGCTCTGGCCCCCACAGCGGTGCACTTGTCCACGGTGGTCGTCAACACCGGTGCCTCTGTGGGCGGATGAGGGCTGAAGAGGCCTGTCTGCCATCTTGCTGACGTCATTCTTTGAAATTGAAAGCATTTCAAAGCTGAGTGAGTGTCACACTCTTCCCACTCAGGGGAAATGAGGCACTTGATAGTTTTCTGGTGAAGGATGGTCCACTCAGCACAACAATGCAGGCTTCTGGGGTGTTATCTCACCATCTCCGCCCATACTGGGGGGCTGCCCTCCTGTTTCATTTCAGCTACAGCAAGACTGTACAAAATCTTCGACAGCACGGGCTTTGCCACCTTGAACACAGGTGACCCACACACATAAAATGCCGTTCCCTTGTTGGGGTGGTGATTAAGTTGTATGTTTGGTCAGCTGTAACTTAAGTGGCATAAGAAAGTGTGTAATTTTAATTTATGGGACAGCACTGACCTCCTCAATGTCACTTCCAACCAATTAAACAAGGGCTTACAGATCCCCTGACCTGGCAGGGATTCCCAGACTAGGGCTTCCCAGCTGACATGGGGACCGTTTGCACACGCATGCTCCTCCTGTGTAGAGAGGACAAAACCTATGAAATATTCAAGTCACTGTCAGCTCTTTCTGCATGGCACATGAAAACTCATTGAATCTCATCTGTAAGACCCACCTGGTCTTAGTACTTCTCTTCTCTCTGCTGCTAGCAACATGCCTTCCATGTTTGAGAGAGCTACCAAGGAGTTGGTCAAAGAGATTGGAGACGAAGAACTCAGGCCTGTCAAATGCTTGCTGAGTGCCACCAAAATACGTCGCTTTACTCTAGTACAGAGGAAGAAGTCTCGCTCACTGTTCTGGGAACTTCCTGACATTCCACTTGACATCTCCCTCTTGCACATCCTCGAACCAAGTTCTCCGGTCCCAGGTATTGTCAGCCAGGGGCGTAGGAGGCCCGGGCTGCAAACAGGGGTCAGAGAGCAGGGGTACAGAATGCAAGACATTCTGAGACCCCCACACAGGGGGCCCTCAGGATTTACCTCGTCTATGGACAATGGGCAAGGAACTAAGAGTATCTCAGACGTTACTAATTATGATCCCAGGTTCATTTAATACTGACAGCAGCCTCGTAGGCAAAAAATATGATCCCCATTTTACATAAGAGTAAAAGCTTATAAAAGAATTTGTTCGTAGTTACATACCTGGGAACTGGGAGGAGTTGGATCAAACCCAAGTCAGTCTGGCTCCAAGTCCCAAACATTTACTGCTTGTGAGCCCCTCTCCTGGGGCTGACCCTGTGCCTGGAGAGATGATGATGTGGGTCTCCTGGACACAGGTGCAAGTGACACCATCATTTCTCAGGTGTAGGACATTATCTCTGTCATCCAGCCCCTGGGTGGACACAAACACTGTCCTCAGTGGTAATGTACACTCACAGGATGAATTGATGAGTCAGCTTTCTGGCTGAGAGACTCAGTTGAGTAGGAGGGTGGGGCAATGAGGGCTCAATCTTTCCGTCTCCATCCATCTCCCAGCTGGTCCTGAGGGAATTCCAGGCTAACGTTCAGCCCACCTTGTCTGGTTCCAGATGCTGCTGTGAAAGCTCCCGTCCTCTTCAGTGACACTGTGGTCAAGAAGCAGCAGGCGGGTGGCAGTGTGAATGCTGGGGCAGATGTGAGCTTCTCGGGGGAGGCCACTCAGTGCCAAGGGTCCTCCTTTGAGTATCAGATTGTCAGCACCCCATATGAAACGTGGACAGAACTTCAGAAGAGGTGAGGACACAGGAGGGGAAGGAGCTGGTCAACAGCCCCCAAGCGGTGCTGTCCCTGTGGGCAAGGGGGTGTCTGATAGACTTTGTTCCTGAGGCTCAGAATGAAGAGAATGGCATGTTTGATCGTACTGCTCTTCTGGGCATTCATTCATTCACTAATGGTTATTAGTGATCTAATACATATTTATTAAAGCTGCAATTCTCCATTACTATGCTATTTTGAGGTGAGAATAGAGTAATGCTAAGACAGATAAAAATTCCTGTCCTAAAACATACATAGTGTGGCAGGAGACATGCAGCGAGTGTGAAAAGTATGAATTTAAGTGAGACAAAGGCTCTGAAATCTTTGATTAATAAAGTTTACCCATTGTCCTAGGATTTAGTTGAACTCAGTGCTTGTGGGAAATGACAGATCTTCAAATATCCTGTAAGGACTCAATAAAGAACTGATGTCCTTACACCCTTTAGAAACAGAAATTTCAATTTAAATACTATTTCTGTCAATGCGGAATTGCTAAAGTAAACAACCAGTCAGAATCACAGGCTAATTAGAGGATGAAAAGTAATTAAGAGGACAAGGCACATTTTCGGTATTTCTGATGTCCTGTAAGTCTCCTACTGGAACTAATATTAACAAAGACTGTTTATACTATAAAGCATATGTGGATTCTTTTAGGTGTAGGAAAATAATATTTTTCCTGGAAATTCCTTCAGCAGTTGAAGAGCCTCCAATTTCATCAATTCATTTTATTATCTAGAAATAGATAATTTAATTTCTAACAATATTTAATATGTAGCATTTAATATCTAGCAATAGTTTTAGAAAAAGAAATAAGAAGGCAAGTAGATACTTTTAACAAATGGATTTGGGCAGGGCATGTGTTTCCCCTGAAGGTAGTTACAGGTCCTGATGGGAGCTCTGAGGGTAGTTACTGGTTTGAGAAGGAGGGCTGGATGGAGGGCACTCTGTTTGGGTCTCTGTGGAGCTGAGGGCTGAACTCTGTCCTGAGAATAAAAGACTCAAAGAGCAGGAGGAAGGAGTCCAGGTGACGGTTTCAGCCCGGGGGGATGGGGCGGAGCTTGGCATTTTCAGGAGCAGCAGGAATCAGGGAGGTGGAGCTTAGTGAGCCAGGATGAAGGGGACAGAGGTGAGTTTGGAGGTGAGTAAATGTCAGATGACATCACATCTTAGAGACACAGAAAGAGGCTTCACTTCCCCCCAAAGATAACGGGGAAACCCACACTGGAGGCCCAGTGTCCTTCGTCATTGGAAAGCAACTTAGGGGTCTCAGAATCCCACGAGGTTGTTACCCAGGGTGCCACCCCAGGGGGGCTGTCAGTGGAACCAGAGTTGAGTCTCAGGACAGAAATGGAGATGAAATCTGCCCTCAGTGCTTCAAACCCCTCCCTGCCCCTCCCAGACCTGTATCTTCAGTCAGCCCTGCAGCCACCTACCAACAGCTCATCTATAAACTCCCCATGTGCCTGTCATGAAAAACCACCCAGAATCTTCCTGCTCCACCGTACTGATCCACGTGCTCCCCCCACCCTGACTGAGCCCCTGGACCGTGTGGATGAGGGATTCCCCAGCTCTGACAGCAGGGCTTCCTGAGGACTCTGGTCACTGAGGACCCGTCTCCTTCCTGCCTCTTCACGTGAGAGGCCCTCGCATGGACATCTGACCTCCCTCCCAACAGGACCAGTATAATTTTGGAAAATGCAGACACCATTCACCAATGGCATGCACTGTCTCCTTCCCACATCCCATCAGAAATGGGGCCCCTCTACCCCACTTAGCAAAGAGGTTTTTCTTTCCATGTAACTTAACCACATGCCAATATTATTCTACCCATAGAGGGAACTCCTGTCAAAGTCCAAAGTCTCTGTACCCTTCCTGGTCCTGAGGGGGAGGGTACCCCAGGGTGACCTGAGAGGACGCCTCTTCCCACTCTGACCCTCCCCTCTCCCCAGGAAACTGAGGGACCCAGAGCCATCATTTCTGGGGCAGTGCCGAAGAGTAGAGATGAACCTGTATGTGGTGACGGAGACCGTGGAACTGCTCAACAGTCCTGAGCTGAAGGATCTCAGCAGTGGGAGTATCCTGGGGAGATTCTGCATTCCCCTGAATGTTTTTTTCAAGGTATGAGACGGGGACACCTATCGATATAATAGGAACTAGATTGAATTATGTGGTATGACACCTGCTTTAGGTGAGTGATGGACTCTGGCAAATCTGAAGGGGTGGCTGCCGCACTGTGTCCATGTTTAGTTTACATGGGAGGAGATGAGGGACCACTCACAGCATCCTCAGCGGTGATGGACCCTGCATGCTGTGACGTCCTGGGCAGAGTGATAGAAGGGGTGAGATGTAAATAACCTCATGCTCATGGATTTATATAACTCACTCACTCACTCACTCACTCACTCACTCACTCACAATAACAAGCTAATTTACTTCTTTTTATGTAAGCAAATTAATTTATCATATAGTTTGTGTTATAATATACTTTTATAAAATATAGTTTATGTGTCATTTGTCCTCACTTGGATAATTTCTAAATCTCAAGGAACAAAAGTGAATTGTGTACTAATTTCCCCAAGTTCATTGATTTCACCTGAAGGATGAAAGTTTGAACCACGTAATACACTGTTCTGTCAAAAGGACATACCGACTTCAGCGTTGTGTTCCCATCTGCTGGGGTTGGTGACCCGGACTTCCTGAGAGTTCGTGTCCTCTCACCCGGGGCTACTGCTCAGCTGTGTCCAGGTCCTCTGTCAGTGTTCACAGCCAGCACAGTGCTAAACGGTGGCCGTGGGCTCTGGTGTCATTAGAGTTGACATGTCCCCCTTGCTTCATGGTGCATAGTTTTGTTTCAGTCCATCAGACAAAAGGTCTGTAAGGAAACGGAGGATGACAGCACCATACAGACTAGGAACTCTGGTCCATAACAGACATCACAGAACATGCTGCAGAGATCATACACCTTCTACCCCACACACAGCACGTTCTCCAGGACAGCTCACCTGAGGCCCCCTGGTCAGTCTTTCCAAATTTACTGACTGAAAGTCCACCAGGTGTGTTTTCTGGCCACAGGGGAATGAAACTAGAGATCAAGAACAAGGGGAAAACTATCTAATTCACAAATACATGGACACTAAAAAATACACTGTTGACCCTCCAGTGGGTCAAAGAGGATACTTCAAGGGATGTCAGAATATATCTCAAGACAAATGAAAATGAAAACACAATACAATTCAGTACAATTAAAAATGGGCAAGACAGCACATTTTTTGTCGTGCTTTTTTATTTTATTATCCACAATAGAAATGAAATGGAAGAATTACTTAATAATAAACATAAAATTCAAATACCTTATCGATTAGAAGAATTTTTTTCAATTTATTTATTTTAGCAAGAGAGAGAGAGAGAGAGAGAGAGAGAGAGAGAAACGGGAACATTGAGCTCTTCCTGTATGTGTCCTGTCTGGGGATCGAACTGGCGACCTCTGAACTTCGTGATGACGCTCTAACCTACTGAGCTGTCCTGCCTGAGTACTTATCCTTTTTTTGCAGAAATAAAATCCGTCTTGCATTTCTAGTAAGATGTGGAGTCGTACTTGTATTCTCAAATACCTTATTGTCATGTTTCTGTTGAACAAGGTACAAATTCATACAGTAAAAAAGAAAATTGTAGAAACAGTAGCAAATAAGAAATGCTTGACTTTTTTCAGTATTTCCAGACTTTTCATATGTTTTCTTTATCTGCAGTTAGAATACATAGGTTTGAGATTTTAAATTTATTTTTATTCACCTTACTTGGCGTTCTCTGAGCTTCCTGAATCTATGGTTGGTGTCTGACATCATTGGAAGGAAATACTCAGTTATTATTGCTTGACATAGTTTTTCTGTTCCTTTCTCTCCTCTCCAGTTGTTGTTCCATGTGTATTACCACGTTTGTAGTTGTCCCACAGTTCTTGTATATTAAGTTTTATTTTTAAGTAAGTTTTTTCTCTTTGCTTTTGAGTACAGAGATTTCTACTGAGAGATCTTCCAGTGCAGAGGTGTTTATTACACTTGTGTCCAGTCTACTAATGAGCTGATCAAGGCATTCTTTATTTCTGTTGTAGTATTTTGAATCTCTCTAGCATTTATTTTTAATTTCTTCTTAGAACTTCCATGTTTTTGCTTACATTTCTGATCTGCTCTTGTATTTTGTCTATGTTTTCCATCAGATCTCTTAGGATATTAGTCACAGTGGTTTAATATTCCCTGTCTAACAATTCCAGCGTCTATGTTATATCTGAGTCTGACTCTCAGTTTGTTGTGTCTCTTTAACCTGTTGTTTGTTGCCTTTGAATATGCCTTGTAATTAGTTGTTGTTGAAAAGCTGTATGTGTTATATATGGTAGAAGGTACTCCAGTAGATCAGCCTCTAGTGATATGGTGGTATGATGTATGAGGAGGAAAGTATTCTGTCGTCCTTCCATAGATCCCAGTTTTTGTTTCAGTGAGCCAGTGCCCCTGGGCTGTGAACTCACCAGAGCCTCTCAGTATCTCTCCCGCCTTGGATAGGACAGGACAGTTAGAGGGACACGGGTTGGATATGTCCCTGGCCCTGCATGGAGGGTAGAACAGGCTGGAGTGGGGCGTTTCCCTTTTATCTATTGCTTCAGCTCTTATAATGTGTAGGAAAATGGAACCCCCATCATCAAAAAGAGAAAGGGACTAGATATACTTGAATCTGAAAAAACTCAAATGATTGCAATATCAACCTGAGACTGAGGGATGTGAAGGTAAATATGGGGAAACAGGGAAAGAGCAGGAACTAGAGATCAGGAGCCGGGTGGGTGAGGGAGGGGCTGCTGACTCCTTTTCTCATGAATTTCCAGGGTGTTTGACATTTAAAACCACACGCATGTATGACAGTGTTACCTGGTTTCTGTCCCCAGGGTGAAGGACAGGGAGAGGGTCGCAAAGTGAGAGAGAAGAAGCTGACGGTGCCGCAGGGCTCGGTGGTGGCCTACAAGAGGAAGCAGCTGCTGCTGCAGGGGAAGCGCTGGGGTAAGCGGAAGGTCAGGAGGCAGTTGGGGACTGGGGTCCACTTCTTGGGGAAGAGACGTGGTAAGGGAAAGGGCATCATCGGGCAACCTGGCTTCTCCACCAGCTCAGAGAGAGGAGCAGCATTTCTCAGCTGTCCAGGACACACACACCCCACCACCACTGCCACTTCCAAGGAGGACCCCACTGAAATGTTGTCCTGGGGGGTAAAGAGACGGTGTCCTACATGGAGAGGGAGAAGAGGGGTGCCTATCGCAGGGGTGTCCTTAGCACTGGGAGAAGTATGATATAATCCCAACAACATCTGATCAAGGTCCCACCACTGTCAGCAGCTCACCTGGGACAGCCAGAGAGCCCTCCCTGGTTGCCCATAATCCCCTAATAAAGACCATGAAATATCAGCACATTCGGCAACAATAGGATGGACACAGTTTTTTAACCATGGGATGCAGAATTGTATCTACATCTATCTTTCCCTCACTAACATCAAAATACACTGTTCCCTCAACACACTCATGTGCGCGCGCGCGCCCGCGCACACACAGACACACACACACACACACACACACACACACACACACACACACACACACACACACACACACACTGTTCCCTATAGCATCCTTGCTGTAACATCTGGTCAAAGAAGTATCCTGGCATCAATAACTTCCTGCCAGTGACAATAGACGGAGTGGGGTTGAACTGTCCAATCTGGTGAGGTCACTGGCTGGACTAATCTTCAGAAATTTGTTTTATAAGCGTTGACAAGTGAGAACTAAATGGAGTTGGATTGGAAAAGCTCATCTCTCAGCAGTGACTGCACGTCATGTTCGGTCCACTAGGGGGCGCATGGGTCTTGTTCCCTTGTCTGCTTCCACAATTAGAACCAAAGTGTGACTGGAAGAAATGTTTACAAAGAGGGGCCCACTGCAATAAACGTTTCATTTTCATGAACTAATTTCACCCTCAATATAAAATCAGAGAATAAAATAATGTGAAGAACAGTTCAGTAATTTGACATAGCACTTGCTGTGTGACTATGGAGAAGATCAGAATCCCTCTGTCCCCATCTGATCTATGAATGGAAACGAGCCCTCTCCCCAGAGCTGAAGGACATAAATGTCAGGCAAAGTGGCTGAGCCACATCCACCTTCACTCTCTCCAGTTCTCCTGGGTCCTTCCCATGACCTGACCACAGAGTCAGGTCTCTGCCGTCTCATAACCCCTCACCTGAGTGTCCTCTTCCCACAGTCTGTCCCCTGACAGCCCACTTCCATAGAGAATCATCCACACTCTACTCCCCCCTCCCTGGCGTCGACCCCTGACCCACTGCAGTTCGTCCTCCAGGGAATTTCCTCCCCGTGGTCATCATCAAGCACACCTGACCACGCCCTCCTTGGAGCTCCTCCCCCTGGACACTGCAGCACCGTGATGGATGGGGTCTCCTTCTATGGGGCTGCTTCCACTCTGTCTCCTTCCTTCATGGCTCCTGTCCTCTGTCACACACTTAGATCTGATATTAGCCAAGTTTCAGAACCCTGAACTTTCTCTACATGAAATGTGAGATCGCCCAGGGAGAGGGCAGGACTGGGAGCAGACATGGGAGGGCGGGGCCACCAGCAGGTGAGACAAAGGGCAGCAGGAAGGACCCATGTCCTTCCCTGGTGAGGGCAGCTCAGCAGTGAGGGATTAGAGAGCATCGCCGTGACCCTATGGCCTTATTGAAAACGCAGCTTCTAGCTTCCTGTTCAGGTAGCCCGATTCAGAAGTGAGTGAGGTCAGGGATCCTGGGTTGCACAAGCATCCCCGGTGACTCTGATGCAAGGTGTCCCTGGGCCACCCAGAGAGAAGCTGGGACACCTGGCCTGGAGGAGGAAGTGTGAGGGGCACAGGTGCGGGGATTTGAGAGACTCCTGCAGGGATAAACTGGGCTCTGCTGACCGGGCTTCTTCCCACCCAGGCCTTGATCACATTGCAGAGGATGAAAAGCAGACAACCTTTTCAGATGGTGAGTTTGGCAGGTTCTCTGCCCCTGGTGAGCTTTGGCCCCCTTGGACACCCATTAAAAGCCTGCTGGGGGCTCTGCTCCATAATACCTAATGTAAAACTTCCCCAGCTGGGCTTCTGGCCACAGGAAGAGCACCTGTCTCCTCTGAGTACTGGGATAGGAGTGTGTGTGTGTGCGTGTGTGTGTGTGTGTGTGTGTGTGTGTTTGCAGAATACAAGCGGAGCCTTTGTGAATGATCACTTCTGTTTCTCTTTCTAGACAATGATCCAATACTCCTCCAAAGTGAGTGGATAACTAAAGAGCCAGGAATGTGGGATGTGATCCCTCCACGAGGCCTCATGTAGCACCACGGACACCCACATGTTTGCCTCTTGCCTTTAGTGGAGCCACTGGGCTCTGGTCCCACAGGCAAAGGCCATGGTGGATGAAAAGGAGGGTTGGGGAGTTGGGAGATGGTGGAGAAACCTAAAGTCTTCAGGGAGTAACCCTAGGGTGGGGAATTTCATTTCTCTTCTAGGCTGTCCCAGTAGGGCGCCAAGGCACTCAGCAGGTGAGTGTGCGTTCACTGGGGTGGGGGATGGATCCTAAGTGTTCTCATCTGGAGAGCGGGGCAGAGTTTTCAAGGAGCATCTGGAAGGGTCAGGAATGTTTGGAGAGGTGGAGGGAGGGACTAGGATGGAGAAGGAAGAAGGTACCTTATTTCCCCATGTATAAGATGCACCGTTTTTGGAAAAATTGAGGGTCTCAAAACTGGGTGCATCTTATACAGTGGTTTTAGATTTTTTTACTTGCATTTTCCACTTTTTGCACTTGTTTTTGCGCTCGTGGTTGAAGGCAGTGATTTGTAATCAGACACAGGTGAGGACAAGCTCATGGATGGGAGTTTTGACAAAGATGATGAGTTGTATGAATTTTATGATGAATAAAACATGAGTTCAATAACTTTATGTAATACATTTTTTTCAAAGTTTGGGCCCCCAAATCAAGACGCATCATATACATGAGAGTGTCTTATAGATGGGGAAGCATGGTAGGAATAGGGACGAGGTAGTAGAGGGCAGAGTCCTCAGACGTGTCTGTAAAGCAAATCCGGGGGACGAGGAAAGAAAGTGACCACTTGTCTTTCTGTTTCTAGAAAAAGCGTGGGACCACAGTTTGTTAGGTAAGTTTTTACTAAGAGGCACCGAGCATGATGGGTAGGAAACGGCAAAGCTCAGAACGCAAATTGAAGGTGTCCAAGCATCTCAGAAAACTGAGCTTTACTTTCAGATATACACTTCGGTTCCTCCCCATTTTTCATTCATTCATTCATTCATTCATTCATTCATTCATGCATGCATGCATGCAACAAGCAGCTCAGGGTCACTGGTACTCCCAAGCCAAAAGTTGAGTCCCAGGTGAGGTCAGATTGAAACAACTGGGGTTCACCTCTTCAGAGATCAAAAGATGTTCTCACCAGATATGACAACTCTTTTCCATCTCTTTCTCTCTTTCTTTCTCTCTCTGTCACATAAACACACACACAGCTCCCAATAAAATCCTCTCTGAAACCTCTTGTTAGTGACAGTGGATAGAATGAGGCTTAACTCTTCAATATTGTGGGGTCAGTGGTTACACTCCATCTTCAAATATATGTTTTATACATGTTGACAAGTGAGAACTAAATGGAGTTAGACTCAAAAGGCTCACCTCTCAGCAGTGTCTGCAGGTCATGTCCTGTCCACTAGGGGGCGTGTGGAACTGTCTGTTTCCATAATTCGGACCTAAGGGTGACTGGAAGGAACCTTACAAAGAGGGCCGGGTGCAGTAAACCTCACACTTCCGTGAACTAATTTCATTCTCATAAGAAATTGGAGAAAAAATAATGTGAAGAACAGATCAATAATTTGACGTAGCCTTGCTGTGTGACTATGGAGATCAGAATTCCTCTGTCCCCATCTGATCTATGAATGGAAACGAGCCCTTCTCCCCAGAGCTGAGGGACATAAATGTCAGGCAAAGTGGCTGAGCCACGTCCACCTTCACTCTCTCCAGTTCTCCTGGGTCCTTCCCATGACCTGACCACAGGGTCAGGACTCTGCTGTCTCATAACCCCTCACCCGAGTGTCCTCTTCCCACAGTCTGTCCCCTGACAGCCCACTTCCATAGAGAATAGTTCACACTCTGCTCACTCCCTCGTGACATCCACCCCTGACCCACTGCAGTCCATCCTCCAGGGAATTTCCTCCACGTGATCATCATCAAGCACACCTGACCACGCCCTCTTTGGAGCTCCTCCCCCTGGACACTGTGGCACCGTGATGGATGGGTCTTCTTCTATGGGGCTGCTTCCACTCTGTCTCCTTCCCTTATGGCTCCTGTCCTGTCACACACTTAGATCTGATATTAGCCAAGTTTCAGAACCCTGAACTTTCTCTACAGGAAATGTGAGATCGCCCAGGGAGAGGGCAGGACTGGGAGCAGACACGGGAGGGCGGGGCCTCCAGCAGGTGAGACAAAGGGCAGCAGGAAGGACCCATGTCCTTCCCTGGTGAGGGCAGCTCTGCAGTGAGGGATTAGAGAGCATCACCGTCACCCCAGGGGCTTATTGAAAATGTAGGTTCTAGCTTCCTATTCAGGGAGCCCTATTCAGAAGACAGGGAGTGAGTTTAAGGTTCTGATGCGAGGGGTCCCCAGGCCATCTGGAGAGGAGCTGGGACATCTGTCCTGGAGGAGGTCTTAGAGGCTGGAGAGGGACCAGCAGGAATAAACTGGGCTCTGCTGACCTGGACTTTTTTCCACCCAGGCATTCTTCGCATTCCTGGAAGAGATATAATGAAAATGTCTTTACCAGGTGAGTTGAACAGGTTCTCTGCTTAAACCTCAGGCCCCACTCAACTCTGACCCCCTGAAGACCCTCATCAGCACCCTGCTGGGGGCTCAGCCAAAACAAGCCCAGAGATAAACTTTCTCCAGCCAGGGGCCTCCAGCAAGTCCTTGTTTCCCCTGATGTGACACAGACACAGGCATCTGGTCACAGGGAAAGCACTTACCTCTTTTGAGTCCTGGGTCAGAAGTGTGTGTGTGTGTGTGTGTGTGTGTGTGAGTGTGAGTGTAGTGGTGACTGAACCATTGTGAATGGTCAGTTTGGTTTCTCTTTCCAGGGTACAGGCCCAAACCACTGAAGAAGATATTTTCCTTTGGAGGTAAAATATATACGTCCAAAATCATTTGTTTGATAGTTAGAAAGTATAGAGCTGCACTCTTGTCTAAGGAGGCAGGCGTGCCCTGAGGCCAGCGTGGGCTCCATTGTGCTTCCCAAGTGAGCGGGTGACTTTAGAACCAGGACATTGGGATGTAGTCACAACTGAAACCCCACATGGTTGCCTTGGTGTCCTCACCCTAGCCGATGGTCTCTGGTCCCCTTTGCCAAGGGAAGGGGTGGATGGAGAAGAGGAGCAGAGAATAGGGTCAGAATGTAGAGAAACCAAGTGTTCAGAGACTCACTCTTTGTGGAGAATTTCATTTCTCTTCCAGACAGCACAAGACTTTCAATCGACCCAAGGCTTGTGTGTGTGTGCTGGGGTTGGGGCGGGCTCCTGATTGTCCTCATCCGGTGAGCAGGGCACCTTTGCCACCATGGCCCCGGTCAGGCCATAGTTTCTGTGAGTTAGGAAAATTTAGGGAGGGTCAGAAAGGGTCAGAAAAAGTCAGGGAGGGTTGCGAGGTGACAGTATGGATCACGAAGGGTGAGAAGGGAGGGAAGGAAAAGACCATAATGGAGCAGGAAGAGGTTTAGTAAGTGGTGTACCCAACCCTCGGAAGTATTTCTAAAGCAAAATTAGAGGATGAGGAAACGAGTCTTTCTCCATCAGAATTAATGAATGGACTCCTTTCTCAAGGTAAGTGTTTACTGAGAGGGACCGTGAGGGCTGCTGGGTAGGAAAGGGCAAAGCTCAAAACCCAAATTGGAGGTTTCTGAGCACCTCAGAACCCTGAGCTTTACTTCCAGATTCTCACTTTGGTCAGCCCCACTATTCATTCATTCATTCATTCATTCATTCATTCATTCTCTCAATGATTTCTTCATTTGTGGGTGCATGCAACAACCAGCTCAAGGTCCTTGGCCCCATTCTGCCCAAATGTTGAGTCCCAGGTAGAGGTCAGCCTGATATACCAGGGGTCCAGGTCCTCAGAGATCAAAAGGTTCCCTCACCAGACATAACAAACCTTTTCCTTCTCTCTCTCTCTCTTACTCTCTCCCTCTCTCTTCCTCTCCCCCTCTTTCTCTCTCTTTCACACTCACACAGCTTCTTATGAAATCCTCAATGCAACATCTGGTCCTGGGAGGGTCCTGCTGACAATGACCTTCTGCCAGTGACAGTAGGTAGAATGAGGCTGAACTCTCCAATCTGGTGAGCTCAACTCAATCTTCAAGTATATATTTTGTATGTGTTGACAAGGGTGAACTAAATGGAATTAGACTCTAAAGGCTAACCTCTCAGCAGTGCCTGCACGCTATGCCCTGAGCATTAGGGGGCGCGTGGGGCTTGTCTGTTTCTATAATTGAGGCCTACGGGTCACTGGAAGGAGTCTTACAAAGATGGACCCGGTGCAGTAAACATCACACTTCCATAAACACACCCTGCATAACAAATTGGAAAGAAAAATAATGTGAAGACCAGTTTAATAATTTGACATAGCACTTGCTGTGTGACTATGGAGAAGATCAGAATCCCTCTGTCCCCATCTGATCTATGAATGGAAACGAGCCCTTCTCCCCCCAGAACTGAGGGACATAAATGTCAGGCAAAGTGGCTGAGCCACGTCCACCTTCACTCTCTCCAGTTCTCCTGGGTCCTTCCCATGACCTGACCACAGGGTCTGGTCTCTGCCGTCTCATAACCCCTCACCCGAGTGTCCTCTGCCACAGTCTGCCCCTGACAGCTCACTTCCACAGAGAGTCGTCCACACTCTGCTTCCCCCTCCCTGGCGTCTGCACCTGACCCACTGCGGTCCATCCTCCAGGGAATTTCCTCCACGTGGTCATCATCAAGCAACCTGACCACGCCCTCCTTGGAGCTCCTCCCCCTGGATACTGCAGCATCGTGATGGATGGGTCTCCTTCTATGGGGCTGCTTCCTCTCTGTCTCCTTCCTTCATGGGCTCCTGTCCCTTGTCAAAGACTGAAATCTGATATTAGCCAGGTTTCAGAATCCTGAACTTTCTCTACGTGAAATGTGAGATCGCCCAGGGAGAGGGCAGGACTGGGAGCAGACACGGGAGGGCGGGGCCTCCAGCAGGTGAGACAAAGGGCAGCAGGAAGGATCCATGTCCTTCCCTGGTGAGGGCAGCTCTGCAGTGAGGGATTAGAGAGCATACCCGTCACCCCAGGGGCTTATTGAAAACTCAGGTTCTAGCTTCCTATTCAGGAGCCCGATTCAGAAGTTATGGAGTGAGTTCAGGGGTTCTGGGTTCCACAAGCATCCCCGGTGACTCTGATGCAGGGGACCCTGGGCCACAGAGAGAGAAGCTGTCACCTCTGACCTGGAGGAGGAGGTCACAGAGGCTGCAGGTGGGACTCCAGCAGGAATATTCTGGGTTGTATTGACCTGATGACGTTTTTCCACCCAGACTATCTACATGAGAGAAATAGATAAGCAAAAAGACTTTCCCGAATTGAACGGGTTCTCTGCTTAGACCTCAGGCCCGCTGAGCCCTTAACCCCCATTAGACACTCATTAAAATTGCATCAGGGGCTCAGTTCAGACAGACCCGCAGATAAAGCTTACCCAGCCTGGCTGCCCCAGCACAACCTCCTCTCCCCTGTAGTGACTCTGACACAAGCCCCTGGACAAGGGAAAGCCACTGTGTCCTTCGAGTACTGGGATAGAAATGTCTGTGTGTGCGAGCGCGCATGCGCGTGTGTCGTGGGAGCAGTGATTGACAGTTGTAATCGATATTCTTTTTCTCTTTCCAGAGGATTTTGGGAAGTTCTTGAGCACACCATCTCCCTGTACAGGTAAATATAGACATGTCCAAAATCATTTGTTTGATGGTTAGAAAGTTTATTGATGAAATTGTTATGAACAGCACAGAAACATCTACCTCAGGGAGCTGCACTCTTGTCTAAGGAGGCAGGCGTGCCCTGCGGCGCTGAGGCCAGCACGGGCTCCACTGTGCTCCCCGAGTGAGCGGGTGACTTTAGAACCAGGAACTTGGGAGGTAGTCCCTTCACTTTGCACAGTTGAAACCCCACATGCTTGCCTTGGTGTCCTCACCTGAGCCCCTGGGCTCTGGTCCAGCGGACCAAGGACAGGGGAGGTGGAGTAGAGGGGCTGGGCGTGGCGGGGCAGAATGTATAGAAGCCGAGTCTTCAGAGACCCACTCTTTGTGAAGAATTTCATTTACCTTCAAGGCAGCACAAGACTTTCAATCGACCCAAGGCTTGTGTGTGTGTGCTGGGGTTTGGGCGGGCTCCTGATTGTCCTCATCTGGTGAGCAGAGCCCCTTTGCCACCATGGCCCCGGGTCAGGCCATAGTTTCTGTGAGATAGGAAACTTTAGCGAGGGTCAGAAAGGGTCAGAAAAGGTCAGGGAGGGTTGTGAGGTGACAGTATGAATCATGAAGTGTGAGAAGGGAGGGAAGGACCAGGATGGAGCAGGAAGAGGTTTAGAAAAAGGTGGACACAACCCTCAGAAGTATCTCTAAAGCAAAGATAGGAGATGAGATAGTGAGTCTTTCTCCATTTAGAATTAATGAATGGACTCCTTTTGCAAGGTAAGTATTTCCTGAGAGGGACCGTGAGGCCTGCTGGGTAGGAAACGGCAAAGCTCAGAACCCAAATTGGAGATTTCCAAGCACCTCAGAAAACTGAGCTTTACTTCCAGATTCACACTTTGATCAGCTTCACTTTTCATTCGTTCATTTGTTCGTTCATTCATTCATTCATTCATTCATTCATTCATGGATACATGCAACAACCAGCTCAAGGTCCTTGGCCCCTCCCTGCCCAAATGCTGAGTCCCAGGTGAGGTCAGCCTGCAAAATCTATTCAGGTGGGGGAGGGGTCCTGCTGCCAATAACCTTCTGCCAGTGACAGTAGATAGAATGGGGCTGAACTCTCAGTCTGGCGGGGTCAGTGGCTCCTCTCAATGTTCCAAAATATGTTTATGTGTTGACAAGAGTGAACTAAACGGAGTTAAGACTTGAAAAGCTAACCTCTCAGCAGTGTCTGCACATCATGTCCTGACCACTAGGGGGCGCATGGGACTTGTCTGTTTCCACAATTCGCTCCTAAGGGTGACTGGAAGGAACCTTTAGAAAGAGGAACCCAGAGCACAGGTATATGTTCTCTATCTGGGATCCTCCAGCCAGTTCTCGTCTCCCTTGCTGTGACTGAGACACAGGCCCCTGGTCGGAGGGAAAGCGACTATCTACTTTGAGTACTGCGATAGAAGTGTGTGTGCGTGTGCGCACATGGCAGGTGGGGGGTGGGGTGGAAACTAAGCCATTGTGAGTGAGCACTTCTGTTTCTCTCTCCAGGGCAACAGTCAGAGGAATGTCTCTCTCCAAGTGAGTGGGTGACTTTAGAGCCAGGAACTTGGGACGTGTTCCCTCCATGAAGCCCCAGTTGGCGCAACTGAAATGTCACGTGACTACCTTCACCATCCTCAGCCGAGCACTGGGCTCTGGCAGCCCAGGCAGAGGGTCAGGGTGGATGGCGGAGACCGGGTCGGGAGTAGGACTGACTGCAGGGAAATGGAAAGTCTTCAGAGACTCACTCTCAGGTAGGGAATTCCACTTCTCTTCTAGGTTTCCAAAATCTCTCCTTCCACCCAAGAGGTGAGTGTGTTTGCTGGGGTTGGGGGTGGTGCTAACTGCCCTCATCTGGGCAGCAGCGCAGAGTGCCCCTGCCTGTGCCACTGTGGCACCTGAGCCTGCATAGTTCCTGCGGGATGGGAAGGGTCAGAAGGGTGGAATGGGTCGGCATGTGTTGGGAAGAGACAGGAAAGTCCGGAAGGGTTGAGAAGAGACAAGAATGGTCTAGAAGGGACAGGAGGGATGAAGGATGGTCTGGGATGGAGCAGGAAGAGGTTAATCAAGGGAGAAGGCTGTATGGGCAGAAACCTCAGAAGTGCTTCTGAAGCAAATTTGGGAATCAGCAAGGGACCTGCCCACTTGCCTTTCTCTTTCTAGAGAGAACACCGGAGCCTGTCTGTCTAGGTGAGTGTTTACTAAGGGGACCTGAGGGCTGCTGGGTAGGACACAGCACAGCTCAGACCCAGATGGGAGATGTTGAAGCATCTCAGAACACTGAGCTTCACTCCCAAATCACACCTTAGTCAGCCCACTTTTCCTTCATTCATTCAGTCATACATTTGTTTGTTCATTTAATCATTTCATTTGTTCACTTGTTTATTAGTAGTCTTATAACTAATGTCATTGAAGAGCCAATGGGCTACCAGTCCTATGCTGGGCACTGGCGAAAGGGCCGTGATGAACTGAAATGCCTTCTGCCTGGTGCTTCCCTTAGGGACTTCTCACTCTCAGAATATCACCTTGTGGTCACCTCTGGTGTCCTAGCAGAAGCAGAGAGCCCTCAACATTTACTCCTTGTTTAATTTTTTATAGACTCTGAAGATACAGTCACAACTGCATGTAGTAACAGCACTTTATGTCTGTAAATTTATATAAATGTCGTGACACCCTCATTTTCTAGTCCCATGCTGCACTCCCCAGCATTCTCACCTCTGCTGTCCCATAGAGTCCATAGTGTCTCAGACGTGTCCCAGAAATGAGCACCTGGTCTGTTTCTCCCTCTTCCTGTGAGCCCTTCCCAAAGCCCCCTCTCTCCTCCTGCACCCCCTCCCCCCACTCACTCAGCTGAGATGTTCCGTGTCTCCAGCCAATCACGATAGCACGACAGCTCCACCCCAGAGCTCCAATGTGCCATCTACAGAGATGCTTTGGGTCAGAGGCTTAAAGGGAAGGGGCATTTTGCTCGTGTTGTTGGGAAAGGAGTGTTCTAATCTGAGGATTGTCTCTGCTTTCTGTTGGCATTACTGTCCGAGGGCAGACTTCCAGCACCTACAAGAGGAGATTTTCAAGACAATGGAAGGGGCTCAGCTCTCAAAGAACGCTCAAGACACTGTGTTCTCCAACATTCGGGCCATGCTTGGGGACCGAGAGGCTCTTCAGGGCCTCATGGACATGGTGAGGGTCCCACTGCCACCCGAGGCTGATCAAAGTTGTAAACGGGGGGTGTTGTGGAGATCTGGCTGCCAGGATGTATGGGGAAGAGAGGATGGGGGTAATCTTAGGGGGGTGACAGATGTCTGAGATTTTGGACTATGTCCCTATGTCCCATGATCAGGGCGGGTAGTGCCACCCTACAGACTGAGTGTGTTCTGTATCCCCTGGGCGTGCATAGAGCCATTGCCCCTTACTCCTTGGTTAATGACTTTTACACACAGAATTACAATATGTTATATTGTCATTATTAATAATACCTGTCTCCCACAGCTTGAACAGGAACCTTTGGGTCATTTGAGTGGCCCTGGTGGCACCATCCTAAATGAACTGCGAAAGGACTCAAGATATCACTGTGTTTCCTCAAAGGAACTCATTCTTTACCTGCTTGAAGCCATAATGGGTAAGTATCACCTGGAGGAAGAATGTGGGAGTCACATGGTTGGTCCCCCAGAGCCCCCAAAAAGGCGGCATTAGATGCCACCTCATGTAAACCCTTCAAACGTTGTGACCTTTCACCCTCACAGCACACTCCTGTCCCAGGTCAGGAGGGCTCAGGGGACAAACTTGCCCTGTGACACAGGCCTGAGGTCTGGGGAGACTGTCCTCGCTGCCCCTATCATACTATTGGGGTGATGCACCCAGGCTGCGGCCCAGGACCCACCCTCTGCCCGTGCTCTGTGGCGTCCTGGGCACCATCCCAGGAGCAGGAGGATTTCCAGGGCAGGAACTGGGCCTTCAAGTCTAGCGCGTTTTATTCCTCTGCCTTGGAGTTTGCCTCTTAAGGGTCTCTCAGTTCATGTAGAGAGGGTCATCTGACTCTTTCTCCAAATGTCCCCCTGTCCCCAGTGCTGAGTGACATCCAACATGGTCTGCTGGCCTATTCCGTGGAGAAGGAGATCCTCTCCCAGCAGCGGGACCTGGTGAGATTCCCCAGGGCAGCAGCCCGGGAAGCGGGGAGGGAACCAGAGGGAAGAGTGATTCTGAGAGAAGGGGGAGGACTGAGGTGTCTGCTGGGAGGGAGCCGAGACCCCGTGTCGCTCCCGGGAAATCGGGGCTGCGTCTCCCTCTAGAGCCGGCCAGTGCGCATGCGTCTACTTTGAGATGGTCTCAGTTTCCATGGTGACCCCTACAGAGTCCCCTGCCCTAGTTCTGAAACAGCTCTATAGGAATACTGGTTTGGGAGCTCAGGAGATGTGAGCTATACCCTTGCTCTACTCACATGGTTACCGTGTGCAAACTGTATGTGTGCTCTGTCTTCTGGTATGAATATCTAAGTACACGTGTATGTATAGACATATGTGTATACATGTGCATGTTGCACACACGAGAGCACACATGTACAATTCCAAGCACACTGTGTTCTGCAGGGTAAATGTTAGTGTCACTATCAAGTGCTGAGCGACCAGTGCTCAAGCATTTCCCATACGTGTCCATGTCTGTGGTCACACTGATCACAAGGCAGGACCAGGACGTAACTCTAAAGCTCCTGTCCCTGTAGTGTCCCTGCATGACCCCTGGCTTTTGGGACTGAAGGTTCTCTCTTCCTGACCTCAGAGACTGACCTGTCACATGTGTCACTGTTTCTTCAAGGTGCGGAGCATCCTGGAGCCCAACTTCCTTTGCTCTGGGAGCGTCCCCTTCACCCTCAACCCCGAGCTCCTGGCCCCGCTCCAGGAGGATAGTTTGTCCATAACCTATGGCCTGCTGGCCGAGTGTGGCCTGAAGATGGAGCTGAACAGCCCCATGTCAGCCTGGGAGCTGGAAGCCAAGGAGCCCCTGTGCGCCCTGTATGGGGCCCTCTGCATTCTGCAGCATCTGGCTGAGGCCTCAGCGCCCCCTGGTGGGCAGGACTGGGAGTTTGTCCTGTGAGGTCGGAGTCAGTCCTGATCCTGTCTTTTGTTAACAACTCCAAGCTGTTCTCTATATCTGCATGAGTTTGTGTGTGTGTGTGTGTGTTTTAAGAATTCACATGTAAGTAATCCATGGACTTTGTCTTTTTTTGACTTATTTCTCTTAGCATAAGGCCTTCAAAGTTTTTCCAGATGTTCCCAGACTGCCTGCTGGGTGGGGGGAGAATTGGAGGGGGGAACACATGGATGTAGAGAGAACACTGAAGGAGTTTCTCTCATTATCCAGGCCCTCCATTTTATGTTTTAAAAGGTAGGAGCTTGATAATGTGGGTGTTAAGCCCAATCCGGAGGGACCTGGAACATTGAAGACACGAACAAGGTCCGTCGATTACACACCAAAGCTTTATTGTCTACCTTGGCCAAGCGGCAGCAACTCCGACAGAAATCTGAGGGAGAGCGCGCTGGCTCTTAGTTTTACCTAGTTTTTATAGTTTTGTAAGTGGGAAGTACAGAAGCAAAAATTGTAATTAGGAGCCCTTTACCACTATTGGTTATAGTCATATGTCCTTTAACATGATAGGACCATGTTCAATTTGCAAGCCATACATCTTTTTGTATGGAGAAAACAAAATTTACAAATCAACACAATGGTAGAAAGATATCTCTTTACATATTAAAAGGCATTCCTATATTTTCTAGTGTTCATCCGCCATCTCTCTGTCCAGTGTCACACGTATTAACTACATGCATTTATATAGGAGAGGTAGTTTCTGTGGGGACAAATGCCCGCAAATGGCTTATAGTTATAAGAAAAGGTTTATTTTGGCTTTTCTCTTCCTGCAACTGGCTAGCCATTCACCGCTTTCCCCACAGGTGTGGTGGAAATCAGGGAATCCATGTTTTCCTCCCCTTTGCATTTACAATACAATGCCAAGGGCCATCCTGGTCATGCCAATCACACAGTACAGAGACTATTCTCACAATTTCTCTGCACGCCTTAACCCAAATTAATAAAATGTTTTCCAAGCCTCTTAAAATATTAATATTAATTCTGTAGTTTTTGGTACCTTACAACACCTGTGGGTGAAGTGGCTCAGTGGCTCCTCAGTGGGTATATTTAATTCTAGTTTAAATAGATCCCAGGAATACCTTGAGGATGGATATATCTATATATCTATATATATCTAGATATATCTATATATATCTAGATATATGCATATATGCATATATCTAGATATAGATATATGCATACACATATATAAACTCTAGTGTTATCTTTGTGGTTCACCCATTGAATGATAATGACGATTGGCTGTATTTTCTTATGAATTTCCAATTTTTGCCAGGAGGTGGCAGCACTGTCACACAGCCTGAAGCTCAGTGGTAAATGTAAGTCTCCTCTTGCCTGTCTCTGCTCTCCTGCCTCCCCTCCCCCATCTCTTCATTCCTCTCCCTTTGACTTCCTCTGGCTACTTTAACTTGGAGTAGGCTGGGAATAATGGGCCCATGGGCAGAGGGGGTCGACACTGGTTTTTTTTTTAAATATCCTCTAGAACAGTGGTCCCCAACCCCCGGGCTGCAGACTGGTACTGGTCTGTGGGCCATTTGGTACCGGTTCGCAGAGAAAAAATAAATAACTTACATTATTTCCATTTTATTTAAATTTAAGTCTGAACGATGTTTTATTTTTAAAAAATGACCAGATTCCCTCTGTTACATCCATTTAAGACTCACTCTTGACTCTTGTCTCTTAAGTTCAACAATTATATTTAAAAATACCACAGTTTTTATGCCGGTTGCATAATTTTATTTTGTGAATTTATCCGTCCCACCCTAAAGGCCGGTTTGTGAAAATATTTTCTGATATTAAACCAGTCCGTGGCCCAACAAAGCTTGGGGACTACTGCTCTAGAACCTTCCTTTTAAACACAGCGTGGATTGCATTAAATGACTCTCTTACAGAGCTCTGGGAGGAAAGGCCTGAATCCTGGGGGAACGTGGAGCTATTTCCAGGGTTTCAGAAAAGCTCTCACTGGTAAAATGCCCACCGCTTCTGCCGGGATCATTACGGGATCTGTGATGAGTCGGATTGCCCTGTGCTGACAGAGGCACAGGACGATGGAGAGTTCTGAATGTCTGTTCCTAAGCAGGGAGGGGGGGATACATGGCTATGTAAATTCAGCCAAGCTGTGATAAGGTGCCAAAGAACTCTAAAACTTAGTATTGGCAATGCCATTTTCAAGAGGAAAAGTCAGGCTTCTTGCTTCCTTTTTGGTCAAATACATTTGTAAATGATATAGATGTTTGCTCACTTATAGTTTACATTGGGTGTGGGGGACAGGCTGTAAGTAGGCAGGGTCATTATAGCCTAAGGCTTAGTTTCAAAACTAAGCTTTTCCCCACACCTTTGACTGTTGCATGATGTGAGGTGGTGCACTCTCATGAGGAATCCCATTATGCCTCAGATAAGTGACTTTTTTAAAAATTTATTTATTTATTTTGTGACAGAGACAGAGAGGAACAGACAGAGTGGAAGGGAGAGAGATGAGACGCATCAATTCTTGAAGCATCAATTCTTTGTTGTGGCTCCTTAGTTTCTCAGTGATTGCTTTCTCATATGTGCCTTGACCAGGGGGCTACAGCAGACTGAGTGACCCCTTGCTCAAGCCAGCAACCTTGGGTTCAAGCTGGTGAGCCTTGCTCAAACCAGATGAGCCCTCACTCAAAACTGGTGACATTGGGGTCTTGAACTTGGGTCCTCTGTGTCCCAGTCCAACGCTCTATCCACTGCTCCACCTCCTGGTCAGGCGGATTAAAGGTTTTGATTTCTACACTATAAAATGGGGTAGAGGAGCCCATGCTGGGGGAAGGCAGAGAAAGACCACGTGGAGGAGAGGAGAGGCAGCCAAGATGGCGGAGTGCTAAAGGAGAAGCCAGTTTGTGCAGAGTTTATGCAGAGAGAAGGAGATGGGGAACAGAGGTGAATAAGGCTGGTGAGGTACAAACCTTTGATTCTAGGAAACTCGGATAAGTCAGTGGCTTTGAGAGCCCTGAATGAAAAGGGAAGTGTTTTCCCACTGTGTGTATTCCTTGCCTGCTGGGTACTAGCTAGGATTAAAGCTAATGGCCCACCAGTTGTGGATGAAGACTGTAAGGCCTGTAGCCATGGCCAACATCACAGCCGCCTGGCCATGCAGGTTCGCATTTGATTTGGACAGACAGTAATGAGACAATGGAGCCAAGAACTGGGGGCCATTATTTTTAATCCTAGCTTGCACTCAGTGGGAGAGAAATACACACAGTGGGAAAACACTTCCCTTTCCATTCAGGGCTCCCAAAGCCACTGACTTATCCGAGTTTCCTAGAATCAAAGGTTTCTAGCTCACCAGACTTATTCACCTCTGTTCCCCATCTCCTTCTCTCTGCACAAACTCTGCACAAAATGACTTCTCTCCTCCATGTAGCCTTTCTCTGCTCTCCTCCAGCATGGGTTCCTCTGCTCATTCTATCATATAGAAATCAAATCCTTTAATCCAATATACAATCAAGGAAGTCTCTGATACAAAGTCACTTATCTGAGGCATAATGGGATTCCTCATGACAGTGCACCACCCAGATCATACAACAGTCAAGGGTGTGGGGAGAAATTTAGAGTTGAGAAGATCTTAGTATTAAAAGGGTGGGAAAGGCTTAGTCTTAAAACTAAGCGTTAGGCTATAACGACCCTGCCTACGTACAGCCTGTCCCCCACACCCAATGCAAATTATAAGCGAGCAAACCTATATATATTTACAAACTTATTTGACCCACACCCCTGTCCTTTCTGTGGAAATGGAGAGAGAAGACTTCAGGAGCTTCCTGGTTTACAAGGACACATGGGTCATCTAGTCATAATTTAACTATAGTTCTCTGGAAGGACTGAGGCCACTTGCTAGACAACAGAGAAAATAAATGTTATCTGAAAACTTCCTCTTCCCCTTCAATAAGATCCTTTAGGAAACAATGTTTACACATCCTACACTGATTCTAACTCTTCCGCCCCTCCTGGAGTCTGAGAGTGAGGTATACCTCTAGACAAAGGGATCACAAGGCCACTCCCCTTGCCTGAAAAACCTACATATGCTTTCTAATAATCTTCCCTTTTGAACCCCTTTATATGTATAAACCTTGTAAACTAAAGCTAGCCTCATTACTTTTAGCAAAGGTGATTTCCTATTTCCTTATCCTAAGCTAAAACTTTTCACTGTTGTGGCAAGGACCCTAGAAAATTTGGGAATGTCTTTAATATGTAAAACGACATTTATTGCTACTGTGTTGTAAAGCCAGCAGGCAGGCCCAGGGCCACCATTAGAGCTGCCTGGCCCATGCAGGTTCGCATTGGATTTGGACAGTCGGTAAAGAAACAGCGGAGCCAAAAACTGATGGGCCATAGTCTTTAATTCTAGCTTGCATCCGGCGGGCAAGTAAAAATACACACTGGGCTCCAAAACCCAGTCATATTCAATGCTCACAAAGCCACTGACTTATCCGAGTTTCCTAGAATCAAAGGTCTCTAGCTCACCAGACTTATTCACCTCTGTTCCCCATCTCCTTCCTTCTCCAGCGTCAAACTGCACAAACTGGCATCTCACTCAGCACTCCACCAACTTGGCTGCTTCTCCTGGCCTCCTCCACGTGGCCTTTCTCTGCTCTTCTCTGCTCTCTCTTCTAATGATAATCTCAGGAACCAAGAGCACAAACTCTCGTTCCGCCCCCATTTTATATTGTAGCTTCACAACCTCTAATCCAATATACAAAATAGGGAAGTCTCCAATACAAAGTCACTTTTCTGAGGCATGATTGGATTGTACCACCTCACACCAAAAAGGGTGGGACAGGCTTAATCCCAAAACCAAGCCTCAGGCTACAACAATTCTCAACACACATTAATATCACCTGGGCAACGGCCTCTTTAACAAAGTGAGCATAATACATTTTATCTGCCCAACGTGTTAATATGCAAAATGACATTTATCACTATTTTTACCTCGTAAGTTTTAATGTGTAGGAATGTTTTTTCCTTTTAATAGATCCTATAACGTTGGGCAGATAAAATATATTACGCTCACTTTGTTAAAGATGGTGCTGCCCATGTGGAAGCCTGTTGCCCCGGTGATATTAGTTGCCCTTCTTGCTTGGGATGGACGTGATTATATTAATGTGTGTTGGGGATGGGCTGTAAGCAGGCAGGATCCTTATAGCTTAAGGCTTAGTTTTAAGACTAAGCCTTCCCCACCCTTTTTGATGTGGGGTGGTGCACTCTCATGAGGAATGCCATTATGCCTCAGATAAGTGACTTTGTATCAGAGACTTCCTTGTTTGTATATTGGATTAAAGGTTTTGATTTCTATACTATAAATGGGGTAGACTTGGAGTTTGCTTGCTCTGGGTTCCTGAGATTAGCATTAGAGTAGAGAGCAGAGAAAGGCCATGTGGAGGAGGCCTGAGAAGCAGCCAAGATGGTGGAGTGCTGAATGAGAAGCCAGTTTGTGCAGAGTTTATGCAGAGAGAAGGAGATGGGGAACAGAGGTGAATAAGGCTGGTGAGGTAGAAACCTTTGATTCTAGGAAACTCGGATAAGTCAGTGGCTTTGGGAGCCCTGAATGGAAAGGGAAATGTTTTCCCACTGTGTGTATTTCTTACCCGCCGGGTACAAGCTAGGATAAAAGCTAATGGCTCACCAGTTCTTGGCTCCATTGTTTCATTACCATCTGTCCTAATTAAATGCGAACCTACATGGGCCAGGCAGCTGTGATGGTGACCCTGGCTACTGGCTTTACATATAGATAAATGTTGTAAGCTTGTTAATGATTGACTACTGTGTCCTGCTCGCCCTCCTTTTCCCCCAACCTGTATGTGATCAAGTCTATATAACTAGCCTCAGAGCTATATTCGAGGTGGCACGATTTGGGTTAACTATACCCCGTGTAAGTCATATGTAGCCAGCTTATTAATAAAACTTCCCCTAAAATTTCTTCTGTATCCTGCCTTGGTGTTTCTACATAACCCGCAGAATTAAGGTAATATATTTTACAACAAAGCAACTAACTAAACTGTTTCAAAACATCATAACCTTGGTCAACTAGTTACAGGGCGAGTGATGAGAACTCGGTTCTGGTTTTGTTTGAAAGAAAGAATTCAATTAAGGGACAAAGTGCAGTAAGTAAAGGAAGAATTTACTGGCTGTGCAGGAAGAAAGTTAGACAAAAGGGGGACCTTGGAGTCAGGTTCAGGGGTCCCAGAGACGAGCTGCTGCCAACTGGTTCCCTGGCTGCAAGTGTCTGCGGGGCCCTTTAGAGCTGCGGAGGGAGGGAGTGGCAGGGAGGGTGTGCCTAAGGGGAGGGCTCAGGGTACGCACAGAGGGAGGCTGCCTGGGAATTCTGTCCCGGGGTTTCAGGGGTGGGCATTTCCAAGGAGGCCCCAGGGGAGGCTCTCAGTAGACTACTCATCAGCTCTCCAGGTGGGTTCTTTTAGGGTAGTCTTCTCTACTGAGCAGTTGGCGCCCAGGCAGGGGGTCATTAGTCAATGCAGCTGGTCCCAGGTCTGCTGAGATTTCCATTGTCTGGTTTTGCTGCTTTTCTGGACCTGGAGCGGAAACCCAGCTGAGGCCTGGATATTATCTCTAGGGATTAAGGCTTAAGTGCTGTTCTCCAGCTTTCTTGTCCGTTCCTCCTCTGAGGGGGTGGGGTGTGTGCCCGCTCCCGCATCTGAAATCACGTGACTAGTGATATGCCAGAGGAGGAGAGGTTAGGGGAGGGTCCGGCTGACATGACCAGTGATGTGAAGCCCGGGGGTCTAAACTGCATGACCAGCTAACCGCGGAAAGGTCATCGTGTGGGGGGAGTGCTTGTTTTCCCTGCTTTGCCTGTTGCTAGGCACCTGGGGCTTTCTGCCCCGGTGGCCTTCTGTGCCTGGCTCATTGTCCTTGCTCTGTTCAGGTCTAACTGCCTGCCACATTCCCCGTCAAGCATCTTGGCCCTGAATCCTTTCAGGGAAAAGGGGTGCAGGGACTCTTCTATAACTGCTTCCTGAGGAAGAGGGGTACCATGTTCCTTCAGAACCAAGAGATCCTTGCTCTCTGTCGGAGGGGCGCAGAGGCCTGGGCATGGAAGGCGGTGGTGGTGCTGTCTAGAGGTGACGGTCCCTGAGTATAAGTAGGGTTTGTAACCTTGTGGTGACAAATTGTGTTCCCAAATTCAGTATTATTGCACCAAAGCTAGAATGACAATGTGAAGCCAGTAGCCATGGCCACCATCAGAGCCGCCTGGCCCATGTAGGTTTGCATTAGATTCGGACAGATGGTAATGAAACAATGGAGCCAAGAACTGGTGGGACATTACCTTTAATCCTAGCTTGCACCCAACGGGCAAGTAAAACACACACACTGGGCTCCAAAACCCACTCATTCAGTGCTCACAAAGGTACTGACTAATCTGAGTTTCCTAGAATCAAAGGTTTCTAGCTTACCAGTTTTATTCACATTCTGCCATCTTGGCTGCTTCTCCTGGCCTCCTCCATGTGGCCTTTTCTCTGCTCTCCTCTCTAATACTAATCTCAGGAACCAAGAGAGAGCAAGCTCCCGGTCTGCCCCACTTTATAGTATAGAAATCAAAACCTTAATCCAATATACAAACAAGGAAGTCTCTGATACAAAGTCACTTATCTGAGGCATAATGGGATTCCTCAGGAGAGTGCACCACCCCACATCAAAAAGAGTGGAAAAGGCTCAGTCTTAAAACTAAGCCTTAGGCTACAAGAATCCTGCCTGCTTACAGCCTGTCCCCCCACACCCAATGCAAACTATAAGCGAGCAAACACATACATCACATTTGCAAACTTATTTGACCAACATTCCACCCCTTTTGCTCTCTTACAATCTAAAGCACAGGTGTTCCTGTACAAGGAAATTAAGCACATTACACAAATTACAACAATAGCACAAATCATACAGTTTCAACAATAACAAAGATATATTTCACCAGTCTCTGAGCATTTTGCCAAAAGTGCAAAATGACCTCGGCCTTCTTTCTAGCCATTTGAAAGGCTTCCCGGGGCAGGGTGAGGGCCTCCTCCAGCAAAACCGCCCCCCACCCCCATCAGTGTATTTCACATTGTCCAAAATCCATAAGTCCATCCAACAAAGGAGCCAGTACTCACTCCGGTCATAGTCCAGGAACCAGTCCACGTACATGGGGCGTCAGCCACCCCCCTCATTCCTGCCGTCCTGGCAGGTCTTACACTGTCCCAAAGAGGAGCATGTGGCAATGGCAGTCAGCATTTCCATCTCTGCTCCAGAGAGCTTGATGGCGTCCAGCCCTATGTCCCAAAATCGCAGACCTACCAGGGTCATAGTAAGAACTCCCTGCTGCTGGACTTTCACCTTCTGGAGACTGCAAATCTCAACTCCAGCCCAATTCTCCTCATCCTCCAAAGAGGAACTAAAAATATTAGCTTGCGCTGCCGGGCTTGAGCTCTGGGCTGCTGCCGCCTTCTGCTCTGCAGGCCTTGCAGCCCCAGCTCCGGCCTCAGCCCCAGCCTCCTGCCACTGCTGGCTCTCCACAACATCCCGGGCAATCTGCAACTCACAAACCTGTGATTCCTCCTCCAGCTGCTGCTGTATTTTCAAGTGAATCTCAAGAACCAGGTTGGCCTCCTTCTCCAGTGCTTGCTCCAGCTCCAGGGCCGGCATCTCTTTCTCTGTTTGCTCCAGCTCCTTCCACTGCTCGGTATGCAGGTTCCGGGCAGCTTCTTCCACAGAGCTCTCAGTTTCCTCATGCACGGCTGTAAAGGTCAGCCAGGCTATGGTCCCCAAAAGGACAGCCATGGGGAACCATAACAGCAGCCAGTCCTCTAGTCCACCACTCAAAGGTGGCTCCTTACTCATCTGTATCGAATCCTGCTACAGACTACACCAAATGTAAAGCCAGTAGCCACGGCCACCATCAGAGCTGCCTGGCCCATGCAAATTTGCATTAGATTTGGACAGATGGTAACGAAACAATGGATCCAAGAACTGGTGGGCCATCATCGTTAGTCCTAGCTCGCACCCGGCAGGCAAGTAAAAACACACACTGGGCTCCAAAACCCACTCATTCAGTGCTCACAAAGCTACTGACTTATCCGAGTTTCCTAGAATCAAAGGTTTCTAGCTCACTAGCCTTATTCACCTTTAGCATTCTGCCATCTTGGCTGCTTCTCCTGGCCTCCTCCACAAGGCCTTTTCTCTGCTCTCCTCTCTAATGCTAATCTCAGGAACTGAGAGCAAGCTCCCAGTCTGCCCCATTTTATAGTGTAGAAATCAAAACCTTGAATCCAATATACAAACAAGGAAGTCTCTAATACAAAGTCACTTATTTGAGGCATAATGGGATTCCTCATGAGAGTGCACCGCCCCACATCAAAAAGGGTGGGAAAGGCTTAGTCTTAAAACTAAGCCTTAGGCTACAAGAATCCTGCCTGCTTACAGCCTGTCCCCCCACATCCAATGCAAACTATAAGCGAGCAAACATATACATCATATTTGCAAACTTATTTGACCAACAGACAAGGATTAAGATGAGTGGTCGTCTAATGAAAGGATGAATTTTAGTTCTCAATAATTCCAAATCAAAGAATAGAAAGACAGTTACTGGAACTAGAGTTTACTATTACAGTTGTGTATTACGGAGTCTGCTGACACACAATTTCCCCTAAAATAGCCCTCATTTTTATTAAAGAGCCGCATGAACACCAACACATTTATTTCATTAAGTCCAGTTTTAATTTGGCCCAATTATTTGCATAAATACAACAAGAAGTATAATAGCTCATATAGGCTTTCTTAAATATGCTTTGCTGAAATTTCATAAAAAATATTAAGACTAAGTGTTTTTTTTTGTATATATATATATATATATTTTTTTTTTTTAGCGAGCAAGAGAGACACAGAGAGAGAGAGACAAACAGGACTAGAGAGAGATGAGAACCATCAACTCATAGCTGAGGCACCTTAGTTGTTCATTGGTTGCTTTCTCATGTATGCCTTGCGGGGGGGCTCCAGCTGAGCCAGTGACCTTGGGCTCAAACCAGAGACCTTGGGCTTCAAGGCAGTGACCTTTGAGCTCAAAGCAGTCATCACAGGGTCATGCCTAAAATCCCACACTCAAGTTTTCAACCCCGTGCTCAAGCTGGTGAGCCCACGCTCAAGCCAGCAACCTTGGGGTTTCGAAGCTGGGCCCTCAGTGTCCCAGGCTGAAGCTTTATCCACTGTGCCACCGCTTGCCTGATCAGGCTAAGATTGAGATTTAATCAGCCCTGCAGGGCAAATAAAAGCGAAGTCATGTAGTTGCCATTAAGCTTTCCGGCAATAACCTGTAGATCTGGGTGAATTCCTCAAGCTCTTGAGGCTTCCCAAAATGTTTTGAGGTTCTTTTATTTCCATCTCGCAGGAAAGCGAATTAGTCCCTTCGCTAGACAGACTTGCCACGAACCACATGAGCAAGGAACATTCCACGCTGTTTCTCCAAGGGCCTTTAGTGGCTCTCAAAGTCCATTTTAATTCCTTACACCTTTCTGGTGACATCCAGAGTCCAGGCGTGTCCTTTGTGGACATACATCCCAGTCAGAGCCTTGGTTAGTAAAACCACAACTGAAAATTGATTTTATGTCTTATTCTAAAGAAATTAGATTCTTATTGGATTTATGCAGACAAATATATATATTGCCATGATAATACTAATGCTAATACATTAGGAGTTGCCAGGTTTTAGAAGGATTAAATAGGGAGAAAAATATAAATATCCCAATAATGTTTATAAAGATATGCTTTACTAAATTGTTCTAAGAAAAGAAAGTATGTTTTCTTATATTTAGGAAGCAAAAAAATTCATTATGTTTTGAACAAAAAACATAAAAAAATAATAATTATTTGAACAAGGTCATAAGAATAACAATTATCCTTATTTTATTTTATTTAAAGATATAGTTTATTGAGAATCTGTGAGAGTAGGTCAGAGTCTTTTTTTATGGGTCTCTTTCTAAAGATGTGACATATTTATAAAGGCATCAGAGTAAAACAATGACAAAACTTAAAATGACATGGTTACAGGCCTGATAACAATGTGGTTATAAAAAAGAACTTTGCTTTTTTGTAAGATATCACATTCCAAGATAACAATTTCCTGGTCAGTAATGATTATTATAAAATGACATCAAAGGACAGTACAACACTTATTTTTAGATTGAAGCTATAATTTCAGTATATAAATAATAAATAATAGGCAAGACTTTAAAATGCTGTATGTGGCTTACTGGAATTATGCTTTGGAACCAACTTCTAAATACCCCACAATGTGCACCACAAACACCCCGAGGGCCACTGCCTGACTCTCCCGTAGGAAACCATTCTCCCTGGCTTGCCTGGTTTCTTAACGCAGGTGACCAGTAGCCAGGTTTGAATAGAGAGGTCATTGAAAGTAGGGACATTTTTGAGTGTGGTAGAGAAAAGAGGGAGAAGGTAGAAGTGATCGGATTCAGCAACCTGAGCCCGATATTCAGGAGGATGGCGGCGTCTTCGTCTGGAGTGAGCAGAGGTGTGGGCCCACTGTCGGTGTGCTGAGTTGGCCGTGCTGGGTGGGGGGGCGTCCCAGCTGGAAATTTGGAACTGAAGGAAAGGAGAGAGTGGGTTTCTGTCATGGGAGGGGTCATTAAAAGCCAAGTGGAAGGAGCAGAACCATCCTGGGGGAGTGTGTGGTGGGGGTCTCAGTCAGCCGGGGCTGCCGTGTGAAACACCACAGACCGAGAGGCTTCCCCGGAATCTTATTTTCTCCCTGTTCTGAAGGCTGGAGGTCCAAGGTCAGGGTGGCGGCATGGTGAGGGTCATGTTGGCAGGCAGCCGCCATCTTGCTTTTCTGAGGTGCTTGTGCCGGAGAGAGACAGAGACAGGGAGATAGGATGAGAGAATATCTTCTTTTCCTTAAAAGGGCACCAGTCTGTTGGAGCTAGGGCCCACCCTAATAGACTCAGTTAAATTCCTTTTAACTTCTTTAAAGGCCCTTTGTTCAAATGAATTATATTCTGAGGTATTAGCGGTTAAGGCTGCAGCACATGAATATTGGTGGAGATGAGGCTAACACAACCCATTCCCAAGAGTGACCCACTTCAAAAACAACAACAACAAATAACAGAATTATACCAACAACAAACAACATGAGTGGGGGAAAAGGGATGGAAAATTGCAATAGGCATGCAAAGGGAGATTTTGGAAAAATGTAATTTACCTAAGGAATGCCCTTTGCCTTGGACCACGCTGTCTCTAGCACTGCCTCTAATCAACACGTGTTTGCTGAGTGTGGTGCGTCCCCAGGTTTAGGCATTCCCAAACCACCTTGAAGATTTATGCTGTATTCTCACAAAACCTGTGCTATTATTCAACCACAAGTGGAATGGATCACTTACCACATATAGTTGACAACAATTTTATATATTATACATACACATTATTGAATTCTCTCTTGCTGGACAGGCACTGGGCATGAACTATGTTGTGTTTTCGTAACAAATCATGCGCAATGAAAAATGCTGATCGGCTGAATGGATGGATGAAAGGAAGGATGGGTGGAAGAAAGGGTGGATAGATGGGTGACTACAAACAGACTGTTTCAGGCTCTTTATTCATTGAACAAAGACCTATGAGTGTCTATTCTGTGATGGGCACTGAACTGTCTCTGTGTTGCTGCGATCATAGGACAGATGAGGTCTAGGAGCTCATGCCACTCTCCTCTAAGAGCTCGGGTGAAGGACTGAAACCAATCTGTACCTGAGAACAGGTACTGATGGGGCAAAATCGGGGGTAAGAGGATGCCCTGAAAGGACAGGCGTGCAGCAGGAAGGCCAGTGGAGATCAGAGTCAGTTGCCAGCTGTCACAGGCCGTCTCCCCAAGGGGTAGCATCCCCGGGTTCCCAACCCCTCGGCTGGACCTCAGCTTGACGGGGAGTGTGAGCTGCCTCCTCTGATGTGTTTCCTCTGTTGTGTTTGGAACCATCTCTTAGGAACAGAACTGTCTGTTCCAAACATCACTCCTTAGCATTTAGTGAGAGCCCAACCTTTTCCTACCCATGGCCATTACTGTTCTCAGTGGCCTCTGTGTGTGCTCTTAGCCAGAATAACCCCCCTCCCCCAGGCAGGGCCAATAGATCATGGGCGCCATCATTTATGGCCTATAAATTAAAGGGTGGCTGGCAGGTCTGGCTTCTGTGTCTGGCTGCTTGCTTCTTAGGTCCACAGTGTCACCCTTTTATCGGGGGTGGTGGGGGCGGCTGTTTGGTCTCCTTTGGAACCCCCTGAAAGACGGTATTTATTGGCAATGGAAATAATTCACCACATGTTTATTTGTGTGAGACACTCTGCCCAAGCTCATTAGCTCCTTGTTCTCGTCTCTGTCCCGAGCTGTCTGGGTATTTAATGGCTTGGATGGTATGCTCTCCACATTTCCAAAGCTCGGTGGTAGCAGAAGATGCTTTAAAAAAACAACAACAACACACAACCCACCACACCCAGAGCATTTGGGGTTTCCTCACGGCAAAGAGTGGCTGTCTTCCATGCTCTGGAGGCCGCATTCCCGAGACAGGGCGTTCCTCTCTTTCCTTGGAGGCCACAGAGCTCTATTGATGGCGGGGGATGTCCCATCCCTGCTCCTCAAGAGACTTGGTGCCACTCCCCACAGCCGTCACATGGCCTCCCAGAACAGATGGGTGCGTGTGGGGTGGTAGACCTCAGGATGGGTGTTGACGTTACAGGGAGGTTGCTCCCGGAGACGTCGCTGCCCGGTTCAGACTTTGGAGCGTGGTGCTTGTTTCTGTCTTGAGCTATGTGTTGTCATGTAGGCAGTACTCGCATGCCTCATGGTGACCCAGGAGTGGGGGAGGGGGGCGTGAGGAAGAAGGCCTGTTGCAACATGGACTTGCAGAGCGGGAAGTATGGTCAAGGTCATCTAGTCCAATGCTTTACCAAATGGAAGAATCCCGTCTGACATTCCTGACAGGTGCACATCCAGGTGAATTTTTGATAAGCACCTTAAGGCTTCATCTATATCTCACCCCCCATCCCAAGCTCTTAGGACCCCTGCTGTTCTAACACAGGAGAGTTTTAAGAAATTCTAGATGAGTTGAATGAAACTAAGCGTTAGGTCCCACTTGGGTTATTTCTCTCATCTCCATTGTTTGCTCCGTTATCTGGTAGCTAGAGTGAGACTATCCTGGCACCTGCCACCCCTCCCTTCCTTCTTCTTTGTGCCCAAGTCCTTGTTCTTATAATGTAGATACATCCTAGCTCTGCCTTGTCCTAGTAAGGTCTCCCCAGGGATTGCAGCCTTGTCCCTGAGTCCCAGCCCAGTGAGTCGGTTCATCCTGGCCTGAAGCCAGACCTCCCAAGTGGACTTGTGCATTAGGGGATACCTAGCCCCTGACTGCTCGTTACCATGTTCTGTCTCCCAAGGCCGACGGGAACCCTGAGCTGCACCCAGGTTAGGGAGTCCACTCTGCACCAGGGTCAGTCTGCTGGGCTAACTGCTTCCCTAGGACATGTAGCTCAATCCATGCACAAAACGCTGACTTTCAAATCCTGGGCTGTCCTGGACCATCTGTCTGCATCATCTGGCTATAACTACTCAGGAGACTCCTGAGTACCCACTGAAAACTGAGAATGGACCTCCTGGGGTGGGACATGGGGTTAATGATAAAATGTGCCATGTGTTAAATACGTACAATGCTCCGGACACTTTGCTGTGCACTTAACATGCATCAGACCCCCCAAAGCCTAAGGATGATGATGATGGTGATGATGGTGATAGGGATGATGATGGTGATGGTGATAGTGATGATGATGGTGATGATAGTGATGATGGTGAGGATGGTGATGATGGTGATGATGATGGTGATGATGGTGATGGTGATGATGATGGTGATAATGGTGATGATGGTGATGATAGTGATGATGATGGTGATGATGATAGTGATGATGGTGATGATGGTGATGATGATGGTGATGATGATAGTGATGACGGTGATGATAGTGATGATGATGGTAATGATGATAGTGATGATGGTGATGATGATGGTGATGATGATGGTGATGATGATGGTGATGCTGCTGATGGTGATGATGATGCTGATAATGGTGATGATTATGGTGATGATGATGGTGGGTGGTGATGATGGTGATGATGATGGTAGGTGGTGATGATGGTGATGATTATGGTGATGATGGTGATGATGGTGATGGTGATGATGATGATGATAATGGTGATGATGGTGATGATAGTGATGATGATGGTAATGATGATAGTGATGATGGTGATGATGGTGATGATGGTGATGATGATGATGATGGCGATAATAGTGATGATGATGGTGATGATGGTGATAATGATGGTGAAGATGATAGTGATGACGGTGATGATAGTGATGATGATGGTGATGATGATGGTGATGATGATATTGATGATGATGGTGATGATGATAGTGATGATGGTGATGATGATGGTGATGCTGCTGATGGTGATGATGATGCTGATAATGGTGATGATTATGGTGATGATGATGGTGGGTGGTGATGGTGATGATGATGGTAGGTGGTGATGATGGTGATGATTATGGTGATGATGGTGATGATGGTGATGATGATAGTAGTGATAATGGTGATGATGATGGTGATAATGGTGATGATTATGGTGATGATGGTGATGATGGTGATGATGATGGTAATGATGATAGTGACGATGGTGATGGTAGTGATGATGGTTCTTGTATTCAGAGCACAGGCACTATCACCAGAGTCCCCGGATTAAAGTCCCTACTCTGCCACTTTCTCATTGGGTATCTTGGATGAACTTCTGCTCCTCTTTGTGACTCAATTTTCTCATTAATGAAACAGGACCCCTGCTGCCCACTTTAAAGGTTGTTATGCACGTAAAGCACCTAGAACAGCACCTAACTAGGCCTAGGGAGGTTGAGCCACCTACCGAGCAATACATAATAAATGATAAAGCTGAGATTCACAAAAAGCCTTTCTTCCTCTCACCCCCGCACCCCGGTTCCAAGACCCTCTCTTCCTGTGCATGCCGCTGTCCCCTTGCTCAGCCTTGACACCAGGAGATTAGTCTGGGTGATGCCTTGGGTGGCAGTTCTTTGATCCTTTACAACCGTCCGGAGCCTTGCTTTCCTTGATTTTGAACTCGGCATCTTTCACCTGGAAAGGCCATCTTAACATCCACTTGTCAAGAGAAGCGCAGTGTCTCTGATACCTGGGTTAAGAGAATGGAATGGGCGTCAGGAACACTTTGTATCTGGGACAGGGCGCTGCTCTTTCTCAGCTGGTGACTGTGGGCCAGTCAGCATGTCTCTTCCTCTGTCTGTGTAAGAAATAAGGTGACATTGACCTCACCGGGCTGCATCGGAGTCCCTGCGACCACAGGGATAGAGTGGGTGTGGAGGCATCTCGATAACCTCTCTCTGAGCTCCGGCTTTCTGAGGCGGAAAGAAGGATGGTCACAGCTGCCTGGAGGAGTGAGTGAGAACATCTGGAAAGGAGCTCAACCCCGTGCCTGGCATGTAGCAACCACTCATCGTCACTGTGCTTAAGATGTCCTGCGCACACGGACACAATAATCAGTCGCCTTCTTCTGATAAAGCGTTTCAGCTAAGGCATCCGTACGATGGCCGCCCCTCCTGGACAAATGAATTGAATTTGCAAGATGGTCGCCCAGCGTCCATGCACAGACAGTGGCTGGGAGGCAAATTTTCCCTTGGCCTGCAGATAACTAGCCTCCAGAGGGCCTCAAACCTGTGACCCTGTCTTCATTAGCCATGTGAACTGGCTGGCCCACGCTGCCCTTGGTAATAATTCCTGCCAGGTCACAAGAAACATCTTACGCCGTGAGCCTTGGGTTAATACCAACCTTTGACCCTCTTCACTGAAAAGGTAATAAGCAGCAGAAGCATTCATTCATTTATTCAGCAATCATTTATCAAGGGACATTCTTGGGTTTCTGAGTTCATCATGACTCAGTGTGCCGGCCACTGGCTCTCTCTGAGTCCCCGAGATAAGAACAAAGTCAGGTATCCGCGGTCCCTGGTATTGGGGCCATTCATCACCTTTTCTCTTCTCTCCACACCCTATTGAGTCGGGAGCTCACATGAAAAGGGCTTTGAGCTGATGACTCTGAGAAAGCCCAGGACCCCGATCCCTTTCCTTTATTATCCCATTAGCAGGCTGATGGGTGATGGCCACGGGGAGGGGCCGAGCACAAGAAAGCCCCACTGACAAATGCAGACCACATGTTTGCTGTCACCAGGATGTGGTACTTTCTTTACACAGGCAGGGCTGCTTAATTCAGTGCAGTCCAGCAAGTTTTGGGTGAGTGCCCAATTGCTCATTCATTTAATGATTCATTCATTCACCCATCAACCATTTTTTTTGAGTGTTGTATACAAATGCTGTACTGTACTGCACCCTGGGCTGAGAACAAAAAAAATCTATAATGCTGACCCTCTCTGCATTCTAATGGGAGGTGCCATTTGCATTTGCAAAACACCCAGAAAAGAATTACAGGCAGAGCGGAGAAGGGGAAAAAATATTTACTGCATTGATCATTTACTCATGCATTCATTCAACAAAATACTTATTAATTACCAGCTGCGGGTCGTGCACTGTGCCAGATGCTGCTACCCAGAGATGCGCAACAAAACATAGTCGCCCCCCCCCCCCGAGACCTGGGGACCTTTTCAGACTAGGTGACCCAGAAACGCCACAGCAGGCTGAGCTCTCAGCTGTGAGGCAGGGCTGGTCATGCCGTAAGTGGAGGAAGGACATTCCTAGCAGAGAGAACAGTGTCCGCAAAGCCTTGCTGGGGAAAAGGGAGGAGCTTTTAGAAAACAGGCGGGTGGGATTGGAGGGTATCGATGGAGGAGGAGAATGACCAGACGGAAGAATGGGGAATCTGGAGGGACCCAGAGAGCGCAGAGCTCAGCAGGCCAGGACAGGAGTTTGGAATTATTATTATTATTATTATTATTATATTTATTGAGGACAAAAGGAGACTGTTGAAGAGTTGGGAGCTTGGCACTGTCATAATTCAGCCTACTGTGCGCCTCTGGTGTGGCAGTTGTTGTGCTGAGGGCTCTCATATCGCAACAAGTGCTCAGTACGGTGAATGCCGGTGCTCTTCTGGTGCTATTTATCCCCTTTCACAGCAGCACCCAGCAAGCGGAGGGCAAGCCCTCGCTCCAGGGAGTGACGCAGAGGAGCGTTTTGCTGGCATGTTAGGGGGCAGAGCCCAGGGAGAGCTGGAGCTAGAAGCCTGGCGGGTGGTGTGAGCCTTGTGTGAGGTCTTCCTGGACTCGGGGGATGGTGGAGGCGGCCCAGTGGTGTGTGTGTGCGTGTGTGTGTGTGTGTGTGTGTGTGTGTGAGAGAGAGAGAGAGAGAGAGAGAGAGAGAATGCACGATGCGGGCAGGGGCAAGGAGAACAGGGACTCCTTCCTCCCCACACCTCGCTTTCTTCTCTCTTTTCCTCTGTCGCCTCATTTAGCCACCAGAACATCTTGCAGAGCAGGTGCCATCCACCCCCATGTTCAGATGAAGAGTGGAGGCCCATGAAGCCAAGGACATCCGGGCTGTTGGTGGAGGGACAGACCCCTAAGCTGGAGTGGAAAGGGTTTACTGATCCAGGTGGTGAAGAGAGCAAGCCCTTTATCTGACCGCTGAAGAGGAATTTCAGGCATTTTGTCTGCCGTGGGTGGGGGCTGGTATTCCGAATTTCCACCTGGCAATGCTTGGACAGGGGTCAGGAGTGGGCCATGTCCTAAGGGGAAACCCACCAGCGCTGGCTGGCCAGTTCCATCAAACACCAGCGTTCCCCCCCGCCCCCCATTTCCGGTCCTAGGCATCTCTCCTGGATGCATGTGTGAGACACCTTTCTACGGCCAGGACTGGAATTTCCTGGGGCTCGGACTCCTGGCGAGCCTGGGGATGTGGTCTTGGCCATGTTTCCCTTCCTGGGACAGAGGTTAGCTCATTAACCCCGACCCACGTTTTCTGGCTGCAGAGCCCAGCCCTGTGGAGAGCTGATTGTATGGGATGTGACAAATAATTTAACCTCTTCTGCTTTAACTCTCCCGTCTAAGTAATGGGGACAACTGAGTGCAGGTATTTTTATAATGGCTGGGACGTTTGATGAGGTCACGCCTGGGAAGTGTGAGTCCTAGAACTCAGCACGTGTGCCTCGGTGCTGGCCGTCCCCACGGCGGGTGCTTCGTCCGGCCCTAAGAACACGTGCCCCCGAGGGAGGAGGCGGTGGCCTGTGGGGCTCTAGTTCCCTGAGCGTCCTCAGCCTCAGCTTGTCCCCTGGTGGGAGGAGGTCAGACCTCTGGGAGTGTGACCCTGGGGCCCGGCCACCCAGCACGCCCTTCACTGCAGCCTCGGGGATACGGGTCTTTCTGAGGACACGGGATTTCCCCAAGACTTCTCACTTTAGAACCTACAGTCGTGCGCTGTGCCTCCAGTGTCTGAGGAACAGTGTGATGACCCGGCAGGGCCCTGGGCCGTGACTCAGATTTCTGTTCTTGTTCCAGCTATGCCATGGCCACCTTTTGGATGCGAGACACGTCCCTCACCTCAGTGTCTCCGCTTCTGCTCCTGTAAAAGGAGCATCATGTCAACCATGATGCCTCTCTGCCAGCGCTGCTGCCAGGATTAAATCAGAGTGAATGTGCTCTGAAAACAACAGGTGGAAATGCGGGAGGAAGGAAGGAAGGAAGGCAGGAAGGCAGGAAGGCAGGAAGGCAGGAAGGAAGGAAGGAAGGAAGGGAAGCGGGGGCGGAGGGAGGAATAAAGGAGGACAGGAAAGCAAGGAAGAGGGGAAGGAAGACACCCTGCTTCCCCTCGGCTGCCCTTTCTCCCAGTGCTCAGGCTTCCATCAAGGCAGGAGTGGCCCCAGCGCCTTGACTGCGTGACTGAGTGAGAACAGGGCTGTCTGCAGTTGGTCACGGGCGGTAAGACCACAAACAGCAGTGATTTATTGCAGGTCAAAGTGCTGCACTTTTGTGCCGATCACAGAAGCCCTTGCAGCCTTGTGATGAATTAGCAACAAGGTACCATAAGGGGAGACCCTTGGGGCTGGGGGCCGCGTGGCTCAGTGGACACTGCACAGGCCTGGGCACAAGACGAGGTTGGGTTTATCCGGGCTCTGGGCTAATGGCCACCATCTTTGGGCAGGTCTTTTCTCTCTGGACCTCGGCTTCCTGGCCGAGCAAGATGATTTTCTTCATGTGGAGGGTGACCAGTAATCTCATTGCACTCCTAATTCTGGGCTCATCACAAGTGACTAACCCCAGCGCACTCACAGTCTACTCGCAGGGGTCTCAAACTCGCGGCCCACTGGCTGCATGCGGCCCGCCGAACAATTTTGTGCGGCCCGTAGACTAATCCACGAACTACAGTTTCTGGTCGTTTTGTGACACTGAAAAGTGTTGCGTAACAGTTGCCTTTTGTAGACCTAGTGCGGCCCGCCTAACGGCTGTGATCTTGCTCTGCGGCCCACATGCTGAGTTGAGTTTGAGACCCCTGGCTACTGCATCTGTGCTTCTGAGAGGGGCCAACAGTATTGTGACACCACCTGCTTTGCTTCCTTGAACTCTTTTTTCTTGAGACCCTGAGTCTGTCGTGGGGCTGCTGACACACTTACATGTCTGAGTCCTGGCCCCTCTCACCCCTCCCTACAGCCAGACTCATCTCCCCTCCCTGTTCCTGAGTGTCTCTGAGACATGCGTGTCAGACTGGATCACCTGCGAGTCTTAGAACCCAACTTCTTTTGATTCACTAATTCTTTTTAAAAATTTTAAAATGATTTTATTTATTGATTTGAGAAAGCAGAGAGGGGGGGGAGAGAGAGAGAGAGAGAAAGGGAGGGGAGGAGCAACTCATAGTACTTGGTGCTCATATGTGCCTTGACCAGGCAAGTTCAGGGTTTTGAACCGGTGACCTCAGTATTCCCGGTGGACGCTTGATCCACTGCGCTAGCACAAGTCAGAACTAAGCCTCTAAAATTGAGTTCTTCGGTAGCAGATTAATAAGAGGATTTCTTCATTTCCCACCTTGATCATAACGAATTGAAACGTTAATTATATGTTCAAACCAACAGGGCTGTATGGTGGAGTTGAATGCATAGTTTTGTACAATTTAAGACCAGAGACGTCAAGCAAACGTCCTCCTTCCGGGGGGAAGGGGCCGATGGGCCCACGTCACACTGCCACACTCACCTGTTCCTTTTCTCCTGCCGTGTGGTCTGCTTCCTCCGGGAAGTGTTTACTTGCTGTTTGCCCCTCCTGCCCGGCCACGCAGTTTCAGGACACCCGTGAACTCCTGGGGGTCTCTGGGGCCACCCTGCTGTGACCCCTGGGTGGGCTAGCAGTGAGCTCAGAGGGGGAAGCTCACTGGGGTCAAGGCTGGACCAGCCTCCAGGGGAAAGACTTGAGTCAGGTGAGGAGGAAAAAGACAACGGAGTCCAGAAAGCCAAGAAGAAGAACCCGCCAGGCAAGACAGACACATTTAAGGGAAGGGTCTTCCTCCAGGCAGCAGAACCTGTGTGCACAGCTGGGCTAGCAGAACGTGGCACGTTCTCAGTCAGGTGCCTCCTGAGGTCACAGCCGGAACCAGTTACGTGCTGGCCAGGGCGGTGGGCTGTTCACAGGAAGAGGCTATAAGCTGGTTGGGATGTCCGGGAAGAAGCCAGGTGTTCTGAGAGTAGGGGTCTGAGCAGCCCATGCTGGCGTAGGTCTGGGAGCGGAAGGCGGAGGCAGTGGCCTGCAGCAGGAGCGGTGCCTTCGAAGGGTGGTCTGGCCACGACCCACCTAGAGTTACTTGGGGATGCTCGTTAAACGTGCCTTGTAACTGACCTAGGATGTCAACGCCTCCTGTGTCCGCAGGAGACGTAGAACCAGGTGTGAGCCTGGGAGGAGCTGCTCACAACGGCCCTTTTCTTGGCCATGGGGTCCGGCCCAAAGAAAAAGGCCCAGGAAAGGGTTGAACTTGAACTCCAAGCAGAACCCTATATGGAGGAGGTTTCAGGCTGGGAACGGAGGGGCTTTGGACCCTGAAGAGCTCTCTGACTGTCTCAGCACCCCCGAAAGCCCCCCCGCCCCACCCGGCGCTGCCTGCCACCTGCAGCAGTGCTCTGGGGGGTGTGCTCCTCCACGTATGACAGGAGGGGGCGGGCTCCTTGCGCATTGGTCTGCAGCGCGGGGGCATTTCGTAGGACGCCCCCTGCCCACCAGCTCAGGGCCACCTCCCTTTAGCAGCTGTCCGGTGTCCTTGGCCACCCTCCCCACACTTGTGCTGACCGAAAGGCTGTTCTCTGAAAGTCGCTGGCCGCCGCCCAAGACCCCACGGCAGATCAGCCGCTCCCGGAGGACGGAGGACGGCGCTGCGGGGAGAGGCGAAGTCCTCCGCGCCTCAGCTGGGCCCAGCTGCTCCCGCCTGGGAACGACCCTTCCCTTCCCTTCCCGTTCTTCATTTGTTCTGGATTAAAACTCCATTCTCGCTTCAAGGTTTCTAGCCCACCCAGGACGCCGAACCTTGTTGGAAGAGGCCCTGGAAATGTTCTCGGCTCTGGAAGCAAGGGCCAGACTCTGGGCCTTGGGTGCCAGTGGCTTGGCTGCTGGCTCTGACTAGCGGCTACCTGGATGCGTCTGTCCTTGGGCATCAACCTCTCGCCTACACCTTGAGGACGACATAACCATCTCAGTCGGCTCTTGTGAGGGTTAAATGAAATGAAGCGTATACCCACAGTGTCTCAGCTCTGTCTGTGACCTTGGCAAGGGGAAGACGCGGATCATTACCAGCATACCCCATAGAGACCGGGGGTCTGGTTCCAGACCACTACAATAGAGTATCATAATAAAGTGGGTCACCTAAATTTTTGGTTGCCCAGCACACACAAAACTTATGCTGACCCTTTATTGTAGTCCATTAAATGTATAATAGCATTATGTCTTTCTTTTTGGTGAGAGGAGGGGAGATAGTGAGACAAACTCCTGCATGCACTTTGACCAGAATTTACCTGGCAACCCTACCTAGTGCCGATGTTCAAGTACCCAGCTATTTTTAGTGCCCGAGGCTGATACACTCCAAGGATGCCATCCTCAGCACCTGGGGCCATGCTTGAACCAAATGAGCCACTGGCTACGGGAGGGGAAGGTGGAGAGGGAGTGAGGAGAAGCAGATGGTTTCTTTTCCTGAGTGTCCTGACCGGAAATTGAACCCAGGATGTCCATACACCTGGCCAATGCTCTGTCCACTGAGCTACCGGCCAAGGCCACATTAAGTCTTAAAAAAAATTGTGCATGCCTTAATTTAAAAATACTTTATTTCAAAAAGAAAAAAAACGCTCACCATCACCTGAGCCTTCAGAGAGGTGTAATCTTTTTTGTTGGTGGGGGGTCCGGCCTGCGTGTTGGTGGCTACTGATGGACCAGGTGGCAGCAGCCAAAAGGTTGGGGTGGCCGTGACAATTTCTTAACATAAGATGACGGTGAAGTTGGTCGCATTGATTGGTTCCTCCTTCCACGAACAGTTGCTCTGCAGCACGCGATGCTGTTGGACGGCATCTTACCCACAGAACCTCTTCCAAAATTGGAGTCCATCCTCTCCAAGGCAGCCGCTGCTTTGTCAATGAAGTGCAGGTGGTCACCTCAACTCTTGGTGGTCACTTCCACAGTCTTCACAACATCTTCCCTGGGAGAAAGGGAGTTGACAAGGCTCTCTCACTGCTGAGTTGCTGCAAAGTTTCCATGTGTAAAAATAAATAAATAAATTTAAAAAGCTGTATCCGTGAAGCACAACAAAGTGACTGCCTACCACGGGGTTGACCAGCAGCAGGATGGACGCCATGCTGTCAGAGGACTGTGTGTGGACAGACGGAGTCCGGACGAGGGGCTTGAGGGGATTTTCCTTCTCAGTCTGGAGGCAGCCCCCCGTGACCCCTCCTTCCTCCTTTACTCCAGCACCCCCTCCACGGCGCCTGTCTCTCCCCACCAAGAGCTCCTGCTCTGGCCCCCAGGTTCCATCTGCTTATTCACTGACAGAGGTTTGGGCGAATGACACCTGAGCTCAGGTAAGTCCCTTGTGTAGCTGGAGGTGGGACAGAGATGGGGTGTGTGTGTGTGTGTGTGTGTGTGTGTGTGTGGTGGGGACTGTGGAGAGACACGATCTAGTCGGCCAGTGGAACATCCGTAAGACAAACTAGTTGGCTAGTATTGACCACCTCTGCTGCACAATGGCCACTATGTTATTACTATCTTCACAGAGGCTGCATTTTTCTTCTTGCCAAAATGCCCTCCCAGGAAAAGATTGGGAAGGATGGAGACCCGTTGCATCTTATACAAAGTCTCTAAGGGCAGGGCCCTGCAGTCAACACATGTAGCCATTGTTGTTGGTAGCAATAATAGTAACAGTGGCATTTCTAATGGGCACGTAAAGATTCTGCCCTTATGTCTCCAGCATTCCAAGATGGGGGGAGGTGATAGTGAATTGGTGTGCTGATGACAGGTGGCCCAGAGCCGGGGACCGATTCTTAGCTGGGGGTCTCCGACTATCACAGAGAGGGGTGGGGAGCATAGCTGGGTGGGGCCCAGGTTATCAGCGGGTCATGGTACCAGAAACCAATGTATTATCTCTGGCTAACATGTGGTATCTAGGTTGTCAGTCCCAACCTCGGACAGCAAGGAGAAGTCAAGTACATAGAAATGGACAGTGGCCTGTGTACAAGTGAATACCTTTAATCAAAGTACAGAAAAGCTGCCGCCTAAATTAAATAACCAGCTCTTGGGGGAGGGGGCACTGCGTTTTTAATGGAAGAGTGATACAACTGTTGAGTGTCTGCTTTGTGCCATTTCTTTTTATAAGAGAGTGAGACAGACAGACAGGAAGGGAGAGAGATGAGAAGCAACAACTTAGTTGCAGCACTTTAATTGTTCATTGATTGCTTTCTCATATGTGCCTTGACTGGGAGGAGGGATCCAGCAGAGCCAGTGACCCCTTGCTCAAGCCAGCAACCTTGGGCTCATGCCAGCGACCTTGGGGTCACATCTATGATCCCACACTCAAGCTGGCGACCCCTCACTCAAGACAGATGAGTCCATACTCAAGACCTCGGGGTTTCAAACCTGAGTCCTCAGCATCCCAGGCCGATGCTCTATCTGCTGCACCACCACCTGGTCAGACTGCTTTGCACTTTTGTAGCCAACCCTTGAAATAACAATGTTGATCTTTCTTTTGGAGATGGAAGAATGAGGCTCAGAGAGACTAAATAACGTATCCAAAGACACACAGTAATATATATATGCAGGATTCTAATCCCAGGCCAGTGGTCTTTCTTTTTTCAAAAGGGTCACAAGGTAAGGAAATCAGTTTATCTTCTTATCCAAATCTGTATTAGTTTTCTATTGTTGCTGTGAAAGTATTGCCAAAGATTTAGTGGCTAATAATAGTGCAAATTTATCCTTTTGTAGTCCAGAGGCTGTAAGTCTGAAATGAGTTGTAAGTGGCTAAAATAGGACTTCCCTTCCTTCGAGAGGCCTTTCCTTGTATTTTCTAGCCTTTAGAGATGGCCCACATTCCTTGAGTCATGGCTAAAGAATCCCATCTCCTTTTCTCCCTGTTTCCATTATCACCTTCCCTTCTTCTCTCTCGGGCTCTTACCTTCCTGACTCCCTTTTATAAGGACACTTGTGATTACCCTGGGCCCATCTGGATAACCGAGGACAATCTCCCCATCTCCAGATCCTTATCTAAGCCATATCTTCAAAGCCTCCTTTGCCATAAAAGGTCCTAGGTCCCAGGGTGGAGGACGTGGACATCTTTGGGACCATCATTCTGCCCACCACACTAGGCAAGAAACGTTTGAAGTCATGGCACTCTTGGGGTAATCGCCTTCCCTTTAAAAACCTGTCATCTGCTCTGTTCAGCCCAGTTAGTACGTTAAAACGAAGACCCTAAGACCGGCTGCGTGATAACAATTGCTAACATTAAGTGCTTACCCCATATGTGGCACAGCTGTAAGCTGTCTGCTACAACTTCACTTAATACTCAGCAGCGGCGGGAGGTCAGTATGATTATTAGCTGCGTTTCCCAGGTGAGGGTAATAACGGCACAGAGCGGTTGAGCAGCCTGCCTCTCACTGCTCAGGGAGGAAGCGGGGGACAGGCACCCGGCTGTGTCGTCCCAGAGCCAGCGCCCCTCACCGTGGAGCTGCCTCCGTGGCTATGAGCTACAACAGGACAGAGCCCGAGCCTGTTACTTACTGCCTGCTGTAGCCCCTGCGTGTCCAGGCCGTGTCTGACCCCAGCAGGCACTAAATAGACGTGCTGTGTTAACGAAAGCACGAAACACCAGAAACCGAGCACTTGCTAGTTTCTCTGAGTTGGCGCCATTAAGCAGAAGAAGAATTCAGTGTGGGGCAGAGATTATCAATCTGGGAATGAAACGAGGTGGCCTTTCTGCTTGCCTCCCAAGTAAGCAAGGTTTTAAACCTTTTCTCTTGTACCCAGATTTTCTACTGCTTGAGCGTTGTGGCTAACGGAGTATCTACAATAGTAGGAAGCTCCCGTACAGATGAGGCCCCGGTCATGACTCATGGATGTGCGTTCTAGTCTTGCGGCCTGGCCCTTTAAATTGGTGGGTAGCGAGGGTCCCCCAGAGCTCCCATCTATTTACTTGGCTGCAGTCTGGGCCCAGGACTCATATTAGTTTCAGTGCCTGTCTGAAACCAGCCCCAGGACATTGGGGCTCGAAGCTCATTCTCCATTTGCGAATCTTCCGGCTTCATGCACCGATCTGCGGGAGGAGAGAGGATAAAACACGTCTGCCTGGAGCTGCAGTCACAGGCTCAGACGTGGCATCGCTCCAGGGCTCGGTCTTGCTCGTAAGCAGACCCATGGCCTCCTGTGGGGACTGGAGAAGGGGTAAGGAGAGCGCTCTCACTCCACGTCGCCTCTCCCGGGGGTCCGAGGGGGGCCCTGTCTTCCGCCTTCCGCGGAGCTAGGCTTTGCCTGCGCCTCCTCATTCTACAGGTTCTCTCTGGAGAGATAACAAAGTTTCAAGACGCTAATTAATCACTTTGATTACACTAAGTCTAGAATTTGAGAAATTAAAAGAAGTTGCAGTTAGAGGCAAAACAATCAACCTAATTACTATGAAGAACACTGCTGTGATGTGAACGCCAAATGCTCATCTGCTTGCTGGCAAAACCTGGGATGTTGTTTGCTGGGTCCGGTCTCAGGGCACCAGCGCGGGGGCGGGGCTTCGGCCTCGGCCTTGGGGTCCTTATTCCCAAACCAGTGCCCTTCACACACCAACATGTTGGGGTTTTTTGTTTTTTTTGTTGGTTTTTTTTTTTGCCACAAAAAGGCTTAACTCACATCTATTTCCCCTTGCATTCAGTGGGGAAGGGGTTCAGACCCCTACAGTCCCTGGTAATATGTTTGATGCTTAATTCTTTGTGGCGTTGGGGGCAGTAGTGTCTTTAACGCGGGAGCCTGCCAGGTGAAGGCAATCCTGGGTTAGGCGGTCAGTCGGGGCTCCTGTTCATTGCTTGTGCTCTAGGGTGATATCACCCATGACCAGCAGATGGCGCTAGCACCCCATGGAAGAGGACCTCTGGAGGGCGCGTGGACTGGCAACCGCCTCCCTTTCCAGAAAAAAAAAAAAGAAAAAAAAAAGCAAGCTCTGTGTTTTCCTTCTTTGAAAAAACAAAAACGGGGACAGAGCTTTCTAAAAGGATGTATACGTCTGAGCTTTAGCTAGGATGTAAAATGAATTTGAATGCAACCGTCTCCTCTTCTCAGGCTTGGACTATCTTTTCCTTCTGTTGAATTCAACGGCACCTGTGGTCCCTGCCCCCCCCCCTCCCGCCCCCCAGCCTGCACCATTTTATCTGACACACGGAATTCCGAAACCGGGTAGCGTCAGTGAGGAACCGTCGCACTGATACTTGTTAACTGCACATATAGAGGGGACCACAGGGTGGGGCAAAGCCGGTTTGCAGTTGTATGAGAACACAGAATTTATTCTAGTCTAATTATTGATTAATTATTAGGAACACTGTAAAGCTACTTTTACCCAGAATGTTACTAAGGGTTGGGTTCTAAGTGATGTTTTTCTTTTTGAATTTTATGGATTTTATTTTTTAAGGTGTCACATAGCGAAACTGGCATGTTTGGGCGCACAGTTCTCTGCAGTCTCGCTGGTGTGTGAGTCTGTGTAACCGCCATCTGGCCCTTCTTCCTCTCGCGGGCCCTCTCAGCCTTTTCCTAGTTCCTCCGCTTTCCTGCCCGTTCCTGCCTGCTCTCCTTGTCTGGCCTCCCCTTTCCTGAGTACCTTTGACATGTCAGTGTGTTCATTGTTCATTATTTTATTTTACTTTTTTTAAAAATTGATTTTATAGAGAGGAGAGAGAAAGGCGGGGGAGGGGAGCAGGAAGCATCAACTCCTAATTGTTTCACGTGTGTGCCTTGACCAGTCTAGCCCGGAGTTTCGAACCGGCTACCTCAGCGTTCCAGGTCGATGCTTTAGTCACTGCGCCACCACAGGGCAGGCTATTTTACTTGTTTTTAAAAATAGAAAGTCTATCCTGCTGGTGGTGATCTTATCCACTCTCACAGATTCTGTTAAGCCCCTTCCTACCACACGGGCCCCGAACTGCTTCTCCACTGCAGACATCGTGGGTCCACCCCGGGTTCATTTGTTCTCGTGCTTTTTGGACATCACCAGGGTGTCCCCCGGGTAACCCTGACAGTGCATGCCACAGACTAAGCTCCTTTTTTCTTCCTGGGTGTGCTGCTCTTGCATCCCTAAAACTCTGCTAATGGTGACACTGGAAGCCTGGCCTCCCAAGCTAGAAACCTCAGAGGCATTCATATATATATACATATTTTTTTTTCCCCTTCCCTGTTGCCTCCCTCACAAATCAACGGGCCAATCCCCCTGGGTTGTGTTTTAGGCGTGTCCCCGATCGATTCCCTTATCTGGACTATCTTTTGCCTTGATCCGGGCCCTGTCCTATCTTGACTGCATCCACCTCGAACACCTAAGTAGTCTCTCTCCGGTTCCTCCTCCTCTCCTGTCTGTCCCTCCAGTGGCCAGCACGGGCTGCAAGGAGGCACAGAGGTCATCATCTCACCCCCATGTTTAGAAACCTCCCAGAGCCACGGGACGGCACCAAAGGCTTCCGGGTGCCCTCAGAGCTTTCCCAGCAGCCCCATGGAGCTTCGTCAGCCTCACCTCCTCTCCGGCCCCGCTCGGCTCTGAACAGCCGCCCCCTTACACTGATTGGGGTGCCCATGCTCCCCATGCTGGGTCCCCGCTCTCCATCGTCACTAGTTCAGAATTAGCTCCCCTGTACCCTGTTCCTGACTTCCTCGGGGAAACTGGCTTGCTCTTTTCTTTGGGGTGTTTTGCCTGCTGACCTCTGGGAGGTGGGGGTATTCCCTCCCAGAAGAGATGATCAGAATCGAAAGGACCTCGATGGTGTGAGGAATAGTCAGACCAACAGCAGAATGAGACACAGACCAAATGAGGCTTGGATCAGGAAAAGGGGGAGGTAAGCAAAGGTTTAAAATGGGGGGGGGGTAGAGGGGGGTGGCGAGAGCTATCACAGAACGAACACTTCTTCGGTGCCAAAGGTGTTGCATGATTTATCTTGTTTGGTTTTTGCAATAATCATGAGAACGTCCTTTTCAGAAAGGAAGATGAAGTTCAAAGACTTTGAGTAACTCACCCAAAATAAGGCAGTTGGTGTCAGAACCAGCTTTGTGTGGGTCCAAACCTTGTGCTTTCCACGTAGTGACTTTGCTCGCTGGCGCTCACTGACCCGTCTTGGGAGGGAGCAGCTTCTAAGTCAGAACGTTTCCTGGTCCGCAAGACCAAGCGATTGGACAGAGCTGTCATTCGCTGACCTTGTACATCTTCCATGGTTGCTGGCATTCCGAGGAAGCCTTGGTAGCACAAACCGTCCGCAATTCCTTGAGCCGGGAAAGACATGGAAGCTAGCACAGTGGGGGAGAATGTGGTCGCTGGCACCAGGGGCCCGAATTCCTTCCGTCTCAGACTGGTCCAGTAGCCAGCTCGGGACAGAGGGCAGGGTGACAGGGTCCGGAAGCAAGACCACCTCCAGGTCCCACCAGTCACTCCTGGAGAATGGTGTGGGTCACCAGGACATTGGGCCCATCTGCTTTCAAAGAGAAGAATGAAAAAACCAGTCCAAGTCAAGAAGGGCAGGACAGGAGGCAGGACCATCTCTTTGTGAGGATTCAGAAGTCCTGGGTTCCGGCTCCGACACTCACTAGCTCTGTGGTTTGAGCCAGGAACCTAAAGTCTCCGGGCCCTAGAGCCCCTCTCGGTCAAACATGGGTCGTGACACTTCCCCCCACTTAAGGATTGAATGAGAATGCAGTATATTCACACTCTGCATATTTCAGGCCTGGTTCCCCAGTAGCCTGCGAACTCCCTGAGGGAAAAGCACCATCTATGTGGCCGTATGTTTGTTCAAAAGAAACAGTTAAGATTCCATGTATGAAGGGCTTCACAACCCTTAACAAGTCTAAAGGTTTTCTCTTTAGGATTCTGAAGATAATAGTCTTCTGTATTAAGTAATCCATTCATTCTTGAAGCTACTTCTTTTTTTTTTCAACAACTCCGCAGTGATCACATACGGTGCACAGGCATGGTGTGGGCTCTTGGTAGATGGTAATGAAAAGAACCAAGCCACCCTCTGCCACCGTGAGGGGGCAGTCGTGGTGAGGGACACAGTCATTCCACAGACGCACAATGCACCAGCACGCGCTGCGCCCCGAGAGGAAGCCAACCAGGGATGAGCGTGTCGGGAGGAGGCGCACGTGCTGGCAGGCGGGGGGCGGGGAAGGGGGCAGCTTGGGGAAGACACAGATGAGAACTGGAGGGTGAGTCGGAGCTGGCCGGACAAAGAGTGGGGATGGAGGGGACATTCCAAGCAAAATTCTAAGCGGGGTGTTGCTTTGATTCTGCTTGAGGGAGGTCATTCCTGAAACTACCTTTTAAATAAGAGAGTCTCACAGCACGTGCTCAGAAAGGAACGGTAGGGAAGGCCCCTGGCCCTAGGCAAGCTGGAAGCAGAGGTCTGCAAGTCCTTACACAGGACAGAGCATCCAGACATCTGATGTTGGGATCCCCGGGGGTCCAGGGAGAGGGAGGTCTCTGCCAGGGGTCTCGGGCCATGTGTGGGAGCTGCCAGCAACAAAGAGACGTCTGTTCCCACTGGCCTCTTCTCCACCCTGGCCCAGAGGCGCGGCCGTTCCCTTGACCCCTCCTTCTGCTGCGTCTGTGTGAAGACCCCCACCCCAGACTACTTCAATGGCAGGAGGCAGCTGGGAACAGCTGGGAACTGTTGTTAGCTTCTGGCAACGTCCCAGAATTTCTTCCTTGTGGATCCTCTGCCCCGGAGCTGCTAGGGGCCCCTGACTGACTTGACCCGAAGTTGAACTTTGCTGAAGGGTCCCCGGCTAGGAGTCACCTCCATGTCAGCCCTGATAGCAGCACGAAATTGCACAACCTTTCTAAGAAAGACAAGCTGCCTCTCTAGCCATCCCTAGGGTGGGACGACTATCAGAGACCGCTGTCTTCTGCAAACCCATTCATGTTTTCCAAGGGCAGGACGGTGCTCCACAGGGGAACCAGATAAGATACTTGCTTTTGTTCACAAACAGCCCGAAGAGGTCCTGCAGGAGATAGCAGTGCCCCTGGTGGGGATGAGGCAGAAGGGTGGCTTCGGATAAGACGCTGATTAAGGAGAATCCCCGTTTTCAAGGGTGGAGGCGCAAAACATCCGTTACCGAGTTTGTCGGGGGTGGGGGGGGGCTTTTCATTCACAGAATTGGAGAAAAGGAAGCTGCAGCGATTCTAGTGCTTTTAAATTTTTATTTTTAAACACAAGTAAAAAGAGCCCAAAAGAGAGGAGGCATTTTTTTCTAGATCACACAGCAAATCAGAGGTCAAGTTCGATATAGAATGTGGAGCCTCTGCAATAAGTCCACTGAGTTTTCCACTGTACAACTGCTTGATTTCTCTGTCCCAATACTTCCTCTTTCATCCCTCTTATCACTTTATTTATTGACCCAACCATCCAACAGACAAGCCAACCATCCATCCATCCATTCCTTTCGGTGTTCACTCATCAACATTTTTAAAGAATACCAAGACGGCCAGGACGGCCCCTCAAGGGATGTACTATGCAGTTGGGTAGACACATGGGTACAGAGCACAGGTACCAGCCACGTGGCCTAGAAGAGGCCATGCTCAGGAAGGTTACCATGTTGAGAATACAGAAGGCTCCAATGTGAAGATGGTTTCTGGGCTGAGCCTTGAAAGAGAAAAGGGGAATTACATTTGTTAGAGAAGAAAACCAATGCTTTAGCAGTCTACCTCTCGGGGCAGAGTGAAGAATTGATTGAAGAAGTGAAATGTCGGCACCAAAGAGATGAATTATGACAGTCAATTCATCCAACAAGCCAGGGATAAACACTTCATGTCTTCAGGGCATCCTTGGTGCTGGGCATGTGGGGGTGTCCAGATGGAAAGGTCTACCCTTTTATTTTAATTTAGAAGTTAAATTTAGTGGGGTGACATTGATCAATAAGAGTACACAGGCCCTGGCTAGTTGGCTCAGTGGTAGAGCGTCAGCCTGGCGTGCGGGGGACCCGGGTTTGATTCCCGGCCAGGGCACATAGGAGAAGCGCCCATTTGCTTCTCCACTCCCCCCCTCCTTCCTCTCGGTCTCTCTCTTCCCCTCCCGCAGCCAAAGCTCCATTGGAGCAAAGATGGCCCAGGTGCTGGGGATGGCTCCTTGGCCTCTGCCCCAGGTGCTAGAGTGGCTCTGGTTGTGGCAGAGCGACGCCCCAGAGGGGCAGAGCATCGCCCCCTGGTGGGCAGAGCGTCGCCCCTGGTGGGCGTGCCAGGTGGATCCCGGTCGGGCGCATGCAGGAGTCTGTCTGACTGTCTCTCCCCGTTTCCAGCTTCAGAAAAATACAAAAAAAAAAAAAAAAAAAAAAAAAAAAAAAGAGTACATAGGCTTCAGGTAAACATTTCTATGGCATTTGGACCGTTGATTGTGTTGTGTGCCCATCAGCCAAAGTCCAATCAGTTTCCGTCTACCTTCTTTTTCCTTGAGGAACTTGAAGGGCGCACCCCAAGCTTACACAAATAAAACAGTGAAAGGCAACACTAGCCCTGAGCCCGAGCTGTGAGTCTGGGGTTTTAGCCTAGCTCCACCATTAACCTGCATGGTGTTTCCGGGTCCGGATGTCCACCCCCGTGAAATGCGGAGACCAGACCTGCCCTCCTGTCCTAGTGAAAAGGAGAGGGCAGTGACCAGTGTGTGCCTGCTCCTGATTAGTTGTGTGACCATCAGGAAGTATTTAATTACACTGGAGCTCAGTTCTTCGTTTGTGATGCTGAGGGAGTCAACACAATGTCTCGGGAGAGTGAGGACTTTCTGAGACGGCTCTGGGGGAGCTTCCAGACCACCACCTGGCAAACGCTCCACCCTAAACAATTGCTTATTCTTGGCCCTGCACTTCCGTAATTCCCAAAGCTCTGTTGTCTTTTTTGGGGGGTGGGGCGGGCAGAATCAGTACTACCCTTATAGGAGGTAATGTCCTCCCTAATGCCAGGGGAGGCTGGGGTCTCTAGCGGCGGGCCTGGGGGTCTCTCCTCGTGTCCTATCTTTTTCTCTGTAGTAAGTCATTGGACAGCCCTGCCCCCGGACTCATGTCCTTTCATAGAGGTGTGGGAGACAGGCATAAACACGGCCACAGACTGTCCTTGCCTTTCTGGGGAAGAGACAGTTCAGTCGTTTGGCCTCATCCCCTGTAGGAGGACCTCTGAGCCTGTTTCATGGGTCAGAGGATGGGTCCCTGGAGGTTAATCTCAGCCACGACCAGTCACAACCCCTTTTCTCAAATCACCCGTCAAGTCCGTTCTGTTCTTCTCCAGTGCCTCACGTCCGCGTCTGCGTCCGCCACCTCCCAGCAGCCTCACCTCAGGTCTTTGCCTCGTGCTTGGCTTCTGCTCGAGCAGGTGGCTGATTCTCCTTTCTTCCTTCCGGTCGTTCTTCCCCACCATGGCCGAAAGAGCGTTCTGCTCTGATCACGTGATCGCAGCGGAAGCGAAAGTGGCAGAGGACTGGAAGGGGGGAAGGGTGGCTGCCCTTTCCTGTTCAGACTTTGTTCTTGTTGAGAGCATCTCTGCTCTCCCTGTGGTTTGTTTTTGTAAGGACACTCATTTCATTATAACTTCATTTTCGTTTTTTATAAAAGGATCAAATTCGAACACCTGCCACACTGAATTCAGCCAGCCTTTACAGCTTGACTCTTTCAAATGTGACATGGTGATATAGAGCAAGGACTTCTACGCCGAACTGTGTTCAAATCGTACCTCTGTTACTTACCAGCTGTGTGATCTTGGGCAAGTTACTTAACTTCTCTGTGCCGCTGTCATCTCATTTATACACTGGGAATGATTCTACTCTGCACCTTTCAGGGTTATTATGAGGGTTAAATGGAATGACACATGTAAAGTTTTCAGCATAGTGAGTACTCAGTCAGTATCGACCATTCCAGAAACTTCCATCCTAACTGAACCCATCTCTGTTAATGGCTTTGAGGGTGTTTTTGACTTTCCTGCCTCTGATTTCAGATGCGTTTTCCACCTGCCTGGAATGACTTATCCTCTCTTTGGCCTGTGTCCGGGTTCTCATCATCCGTAGCGAGGATACCGGGACGTGGCCCAGCTCAGACAGACCCTCAGTCCTGCTCTGACTCCACCGCTGAGGGACTGTGGGAGACCCCTTGGCCCCTCTGGGTTCAGCTGCCTCCTCTGTGAAGTAGAGACATTTTCCAGACCCCGTGGAGTTGCTGGAAATGACATGCCGCAACCCTGGCAGGTGGTAGGTGCTTAATGAATGATGCATGTTATTAACCCAAGTCTCACCAGTCTTTCCTGCCTGAATGCCCCTCTGAACTCTCCCAGTAATTATTGTTATTATTTATAAAGATTTTACAGGGTTGGGGGCGGGGGGAGTGAGAAGTATCAACTTAACAATTGCTTCATTTTAGTTGTTCATTGGTTACTTGTCATATATGCTTTGACCAGGCAAGCCCAGGGTTTCGAACCGGTGACTTCAGCGTTCTGGGTTGACAGTCTATCCGCTGTGCCACCACAGGTCAGGCTCTTCTAGTAATGATTGATGCTACGGCCTATCTGGTTATTCATTGAGCAGGTGGTGCTTTGTGTCACCTCTTAGACTACTGTTGGAATCGCACTGGCCCTTAGCTTTTACTCGGCATGCCCCTCTCTGCAGTGGGGGTTCCTGCACAAGCTCCTCTAACTTGATGACCGTGTATTGACCCCCCCATGTCGGGAGCCTTGTGTGGGCTCACATTCTCTCTGGGGTACACTGGCCAGGTGCGGCCCCAGGTTTCGAGGCCCCACTCTCTCGGGAGTGTTTATTTTGCTGCATCTTGACCTCTGCATGGCGGACTCTCGCTCCCCGGCGTTGGTGACCAGTGGTGTGAGGCTGATGCCGGTCCCTGGGTCCAGAGCTGGGTCAGAGCAGATAAGGGCTCCTTCTCACAGCAGCTGGGTGATCGTTGGCTGCCGACTCCTCCTCATTCTCTTCTCTGAAAACATGGGCCTGGCCATTGTGTTCCAGGAAAGATTTCAACCGTCCCGTGCCCTGGACGCCCCGTCACCTGAGATAAGGCCAGTGTGTGGGCTGCAAGGAGGGGAAAAGATTTCCCCGGGCAACGATACTGCCTCTGGTGCTGGCCTGGAGCCCAGGCTGCCTGGGGGCAGGGGGCGGCCCAGCCCACCGCCAGGGAAGGGGCAGCTGGCACTGCTCGGGCAACCTCGCCCCACCCAGGAACTCCTTCCTAAGAGGTGCAGGGCCCACTGCTTATGGGAGGAAGTGCCGGGGCCAAGGACGAAGGCGCCCCAAGACCGCGGCACGGGGGCTGGGCGGCTCCTGGAGCAGACGGGCCCTGGGCCAAGTCCAGAGTCCAAGGGTCTGGGCTCGGCTGTCAGCCCCTCTCTGAGTGACCCCGGCCACGGCACTCAAGCTCTTTGGACCTCAGTTTTCGGTCTAGAAAATAAGTGTGTCATCTCAGTGGTTTAAACATTTATTAAAAATCAGAATGCTTTACATTTTTTCCAAAAAAAGAATCGTATGTTCCAGCATGGTAAAACGGATGAGGGAGCAGCTCTCTGTGGTGAGGCTGCACTGCCAGGGGCCTGGGCACGAGCTCTTCCCTGTCATTCTCTGCCACCGTGGGCATTCCCTGGGGCACGGCCCACACACCCAGCTCCCCAAACACCATGTGAGCCCTTGGACCAGTTCCTCTCCGTGGCTGTTCTAGGTCCACCAGGCAGCGACGGGGACTTGCCCCTGTCATTAGAGATGGAAACAGGGCTACGTTCAGGGGCGAGGGGCCAGACTGCACCCACCATGACCCGATCACAAGCGGAATCAGAAAGAACGCTAATCGGTGTCCTGGTTGAATGTCACATCACATGCTTGTATCAGAATCCTATGTGACACATTTTTGAAATAGGTTTTTGGGGTCCTATTCAGATTCATTTGGCTATAAATCAGGGGTTGTTATTTTGAACCATGTCCACAGGCAATAATCAGGGCACACCTTCAATATGGAACCCTAAATCAAAACACTAAAACCTTTAGCCTAGGTTTTTGGCCAGGCGGGCGCTCTCTGGAGAGGACCTTCAGAAGGAGGAGAGACCTGAGTCGACCCAGAGTGTGGTCAGGGCAAGAATAACGCCCACCGAACTATGAAGCGCTCGCTCTAGCCTAGGTCCCGTGCTCTGCAGACCAGGAGACGGGACGTGGAACTAGGTCTGCTTTGACCAATTACCACTCATTTGGTGGCTTGGAATCCCCCCGCCCCGAAATTTATTGTCTCCCAGTTCTGGAGGCCAGATCTGAACTCGAGGTGTCAGCAGGGCCACACTCTCTTTGAAGGTTCTGGGGGAGAGTCCTTACTTGCCTCTTGCGTCTCCCAGTGTTCCCTGGCTCGTGGCTGCGTCAGCCCGATCTCTGCCTCTGGCTTCCTGCCGACTTCTCCTCTTATAGAGAGACGCTTGTCACGGGATTGAGGGTCCCCCTGGACAACCCAGGGTGACCTCAAGATCCTCAACTTAATTACATTGATAGGTCCTATTAATTACATTGATAGGTCCTGAAGTGTAGGATGTGGACATGCCTTGATTTTTTTTTTTTTTTTTTGTGGGCGGGATACCTTTCAACACACTGCACAATATTATTGACCCTGTTGTAGAGACGGGGAAACTGGAGTTCAACCATGGAGGTAATTTGCCCACAGCCACCCAGCTGGTGGGTGGCGAGTTGAGTTGGGAGTCGCCTTTATGCTCCATGCACTTAAAGGTGGGTGCAAGGTGGGAGAAGAGGGGAGAAGGGGGGTACATGGTGATGGAGGGAGACTTGACTTGGGGTGGTGAACACGCACTACAATATACAGATAATATAGAATTGTGCACCTAGAACCTATAAAATTTTATTCATTAATGTCACCCAAATAAATAAATAAATAAATAAATAAATAAATAAATAAATAAATAAATAAATAAAAAGTGTTGTGGATCTTGATTGAGCCCATGGACCAGATGTAGGACAGCCCTCAGCGGTCCAGCTTGCAAAACTCAGTTCTGCCCACAGAGGGCGCTCAAGGTCAGTCTGTCACCTAGGTGGTTCTTGATTCTGAGCCTTCTGCAGGTGGGTGAACTGCTCTGTTGGCTTCCGTATCCTTAGCGCAGTGCAGAAAATGTTAAGCAAATAAGATCAAATGCCTACAAGAGGACACTGTGCTTGTATGCCCATGGACCTTTATAATAGTTGTAAGGCAGTTAGTACTAGTGCACAATGACATGGGAAAGGGCTGTGTGGAAGGCGGAGCTCTCTCTGGGAGACCCAGTTCTTGCTTGACTTGCAGGCTACTGGGGGGACTTGGAGCAGCTGCTCGGCCTTGGTTTTAATAATGTTCTTCCTACAGGTCTCATAGGCTGTTTCTATGTTTTGTTGATTTGGGGAGGGGGGTGTCCCCGTCTGAAGGCAGGAGGAAGTAAAAGATAAAATTTCCCAGCCCCTTCCAACCCTAGGGTTTTAGGAAAAAATGTAATCACGTTTTATATTTTATACCACCAGATGTAAGCACATATTGTAACTGAGGGCACCATGAGACAGAGGACAATCACGCTCTTTTACTTCAATTAGAGCAAGAAACACTGCTTCAACTTTGATTAGAAGGGTGGAAGTTAGACAAGAATCCCTTTGTGACGTCAGGGGACCTATTTCATGGGAATGGGGCCCGAGACCAGCTTCCCAGAGAGATGTGTGGGAGCCAGGAGGATTGTGGGGTGCGGAGGGCAGGAGCTGAGGGTAAGGAAACACTCTGACATGAGGGGAACTTTCCGAAAGTTATGCCGGTAAAAGTTCATTTGAGAATGTGAGATGGCCTCAGAAACAACAAAACAGATCAGGTCCTTAACGCGCATCTGGTGGCTGAGGTCTCTCTGTCTGGCTGAGGGATGAGAGCCCCCCCTCCCCCCCATATCTACCCAGGGCTTTGGAGTCAGACAGGTCCAGGTCAAAGTTCCTCCCGGTCATTTTCCAATGTTGACCTTGTGCAAGTTACTTCAGGATCTGAGGCCCAGGTCCCATGGCTGTTGCAGTGTTAGAGGTCCCTCTCTCCTGAGGCTGAGTGAATAGATGAGTCAAGCACATGCCCCACGCTTAGCACAGTGCTGGGCGCACAGGGCGTACTCCACATTTCTGATTATACATATATGTGAAATCCTAATATTCCTGTTTACACTCCGTGGACGGTTCTGGAAAACCTCCAGGGGAGTCCCTGTGCTATTAAATGACAAATGCTTTCGGTATTTCAGAAGGAAGGCAGACTGAGCCTTGATTTTTTTTTTTTTTTTTTTAATCACAAACCTTACATTAAGGCGAGGCGTGGTGGAGCACCTGGAAGTCCTCGTTTTCTGCGACAGTGGGTCTCGCTCTGGCCCGGTGTTGGAATGCCCGGTCGCCCCTCCCCCCGCCTTCCTCCTGCTGTGCTGGTGGCTGCCCGCAGACGGCCAGCTCCCGGTCATCTGAAACACCACTCAGAAGGCAGGAATTTGCAGTCCCTTCCAAGTGGGAAGTGACTTTCATGTGATGGGGCCACACCGCTCTGTGGACTCTGTAACTAATCCCCCCCCCCCCCCCCCCCCCGCCCTGGCGGCTCTCCAAATTCCCGGGATGTGATCAATGGACCAAACGACTTCAGGTCGGAGTCAGGAGGGCGCTGTGTCTGGGAGGGGCTGAGAGAGCTCCCAGCATGGGAAACACTCGAACCCCAAGTTATTCATGCTTTTCCCTGCTCTTTTTCAGGCAGCTGTTGTTAAGGAAGGAATAGACAATCCTTGAAAGCATTCAGTGTAGGTTAAAAAAAAAACAGAGTCGGAACTGGATGACTGGAGAGATCACTTTAAACGGCAAGTGTTTATTTCCGTTGAAGCCACATAAATGGGAATAAACGGCACAGCCTTCAACCCATTTTTGTGAGCATGCCTGGAACATTCCTGACTCGAAAGGTGGCCTTGTAAAAGGAATATTGCCCCGTGGATCCCAAGGCCGGCTTCCAGCACTCGCTGGGTCCCTAACTCACAGTGAGACTGAGCAAACTTCTCACTTCTCAGAAAGTCAGTTTCCTAACATCTAAAGTTGGTTGGCTTCCGAATTCCTTCCCTCCTTAAACATTTCTGATGTGTTTTCAAGCGTCAGATAAAGTCACCTTCGACAGAGCCATAAAAGAATTCATAAGGGTGTCTTCCCGTGTGCACCCTGCTTCAGGGTTCGATCGGTTGTTCAAGAACCTGCCGAGTGCGGCAGGCTGTGTTACCGCAGTATGGCGGTGGGGAGACGGAGGCTCAGATAAACTGGCCATAAAATGGCCATGGATTTTGGCTGGTGAATGGAGGAGGTGAGAATAAAACCCAGATCTCGGCCCTGGCCGGTTGGCTCAGCGGTAGAGCGTCGGCCTAGCATGCGGACGACCCGGGTTCGATTCCCGGCCAGGGCACACAGGAGAAGCGCCCATTTGCTTCTCCACCCCTCCGCCACGCTTTCCTCTCTGTCTCTCTCTTCCCCTCCCGCAGCCAAGGCTCCATTGGAGCAAAGATGGCCCGGGCGCTGGGGATGGCTCTGTGGCCTCTGCCTCAGGCGCTAGAGTGGCTCTGGTCGCCAACATGGCGACGCCCCGGAGGGGCAGAGCATCGCCCCCTGGTGGGCAGAGTGTTGCCCCTGGTGGGCAGAGCATCGCCCCCTGGTGGGCAGAGCGTCGCCCCTGGTGGGTGTGCCGGGTGGATCCCGGTCGGGCGCATGCGGGAGTCTGTCTGACTGTCTCTCCCTGTTTCCAGCTTCAGAAAAATGAAAAAAAACAAACAAACCCAGATCTCTAGATATTTTCTCCAGAGTTCTTCTCCATCTTGACCCGTAAGGTTGAGGTTGGAGCAAGAAAACATATCCAACCACGTGGCCGGTCACCCACGGAGGCAAAATCCCGCTCAGCTCGTCCTTCTGAAGGAGGTTCGCCAGCCACCTCAGGCGGCGCTTTGTAGGTGCTCACGTGGAGTTCCATTTGTAGTAAAATGGGCAACAAGTTAAAAAATGCAGATTTGCAAGGCGACGCTTGAGACCTGGCCTGTGAGGGCAACGTGGGGATGGTGGACGAAGTCCAGGCGGGTGGGCAGCTCGGCTCCACTGTTAACCGGCCGCTCACTCCGCCTCATTTTTACCTCTTGAGAATGGGTGGGGTGAGCTCTGTCTGATGTTTAGGACACTGGACTCATTAGTTCCCTCACTCTCTTCATCTTAATCAGTTGTAAACGGGGTCGTCGGCGTTCATTACAAGTGATGTTATCTAGGGACACTGAATGCTGGAGAGATGGTGCTATTATATTGCTATGGGAAACAAATCATACAAAGTCATGTGTTTTGCATGAGCTCATTTTTATGTAAAAATACAAAAAGGGTAAACAATGATAAGAGGAGGGTTATCACACGTGGGGTAACAGAGTCTAGACGTGTGTGTGTGTGTGTGTGTGTGTGTGTGTGGAAGGGATGGACCACACATGCTTTTCTGCTTCTTTCCTTGCCTTTTTTCTACTTTTCCTTAAATCTATAAATCCACCATAGGTGAATGCGATAATTAGTTTTTTACAAGTCTCTTCTTTTAAGGTGTAGAGGTGATGATTCTATTTGATTGGGGGAAAATGGGACCACCCATGTATTTCCCGGTGGTTGTTGAATAAGACCGATCCCCCAAACAGTTTCAAGACAGACACACGTTGTGTCATCCCCGGTCATTGCTGATTAACCCTCCTTTCGTTCATGGGAGACAGCCGCTGTCCGCTGCCCGTGGGTCAGCAGGACAGAGGACGTTTCTGCCAGGTGTGGTTAGGGGCTCGGGGGCCACATCTGTCACTTGTCTCTGCCAAACAGCTGTGTTGGGAGCCAGCAGCACTGTGACAGTCCCCTGGGGGAAATGTGGGTCGTGGAGCTGGTCAGCAGGCTGGGGGGCCGAGAGCTGCCGCTCCCACTCCAGCAGGTGGGCCCGCCCGTGGGGAAGGCGCCGATGTGCAGAGAATGTCTGTTGCTCTTCGTCATGAGCGAGGGTGCCCAGCTGTTGGATAAGATGCCGGCAGGATGCTGTTGCAAGTGTGGTCAGGAACCCACAGTCCCTGGGCTCAGGGCTTACACCACCGGGGACCCTCGTGGGACTCCCCCCACCCCCTGAGCTCTGTTGTGAGGCTGGAGAAAGAACAACATTGAGAAAGGGTGCACGTGCCCATGGCGGCGCTGATGGGACACCCTTAACCCCCACTCAAAGGGACGCTTTCTCCCAATTTCCTCTGCCTCGTCAGGAGCAGAGAGGGGGCCCTTTCTTCCCGCTCAGTAAGCAGCGGCTCCCCCAAGTTAGAAGGAGGAGATAACGTGATTTCGTTACACGAACGTCCGTTTTTATTTTAATGTTTTGTGTTTAAGTGTGCTCCATTATACGCTTGGGTTTTGTTTTGTGGCGAGTGACTTTGACTTTTCTGTTTGGGAAGGTAACAGTGTCCCTTTTCAAAGTGCATGGCTTGAAGCAGAAGACAGGTCACTTATGGTGTTGTTAATAATAGAGGTAGGATGTGGAGCTGGCAAGAATCTTCAGGGTGTGACGCAGACACTGACACGTGGGCAGCGAGCTGGGAGACCGGGGCTCTGTGTTCCGACTGGGTGAACGGGAGACGACAGCTCCCAAACCTATCTGTGCATTGGAGTCACCTGAGCGTGGAGGGAAGACCCCAGCGATTCTGGGGTGTGTGTATGTGTGTGTGTGTGTGTGTGTGTGTGTGGCCTGGGCTTCGGGGTGTGTGCAGCCCCTCAGGTGACCCTAATGGCAGGTATGTGGGGAACCCCTGCCTCCAGCCAGTTCTTTGGGGTCCCTCACCTTCGTTTCCTTACCTGTATATGCGGTGTGGGGTGTCTACCAAACAGCGTCTTTCCTGTTTCCTGTCCTCCACGTTCATGAAACAATAAGCAAATACCTTCAGAGGAATGGGTCAACGTTTTCCCCCTGAAAAGGATTGTGGGCAGTACAAGGCAGTTGGGTTCTAGGAGGACAAGAAAATGATCAATGCGGGTCTAGTCTGGGGCTGTTGGGGCAAAAGGCAACCAGTGGGACAGGGAGTGCAGAGGACAAGGCGCCTGGCAGGAACTCTCCCCTCTGGGTCAGCTTCCCTGACATGTCACATCTTTTTTAGGTAGAAACAGCCCAGGGTGGGTCAGAGCTAAGATCTGGGAGATGTGGGTTGCCATGGGCTAGAGGTGTGACTGCAGGCAAGCCCCCCTTCACCTCTTTGGGCCTCAGTTTCCCCATTGGGAAGATGTAGGCATGCACTAATGGGTCTGTGAGATCCTTTCCCTTGTGTCTGGGAAGATCTGCTTAGATACCCTACCCCTAAATTCTTTCTTGGCTTTTTTTTTTTTTTTTTGCCACTGGAACTCCCCCAGATGGCCAGTAGATGGCAGTAGAGGCTTTCGGATTGTGATCTGAAGGTCACGGCCCACCTGATTTCAACCTCCCACTCTGGCTAAGCTGGGAACGCTGCCCTGGGTATGTTTGCTGCTGAGGGCAACAGCTGCTGTCTGAATGCACTCATCTGTGAGGCACAGAGGGGCACTGCTTAAAGGAGCAGCGACCCTCTGGCGTTCCGAGCCCACCAGGGCACAGCCCAGCAGGACCACGCTGGGCACCCAGCTCCATTCTTCCTCTCGCCTGGGTGAGACCTCACCTTGTGTCCCTGCGCTGATGAATCAGCAAGGGGCCCGGGAGTGTATAATGGGACTATTGGCATAGGAGAGAACCCCGGCCATTTTCAGGCAAACCCAGTTGCTGCGTGGGACTTAGATTTGCACATTCCTCTGTAGTTTTAAAGGGTGTTTATATACATGGGCTCAAAAAACAACCCTTTATTGAGAAAGAAAACAAACAGCCCAACCCTTTGAGGTTGGTGGATACAAAATTTTCAGCTGCCACCATCGGATGAGGGAGCACTGAATCTCAGGGTGAATGGGAAAGGGATACGTTCAATGTCATCCTGCTCTGGGGGGGGGGTCAGAACTCGAACTCAGGTCACCTTGAGACCTGAGTCTCAAGGTGGGACCCCTTAGTGCTGTCCTCTCTCTATGGAGAACGCGCTGTGGGCTCACACACCCCTTTGGAGTCCTGCAGGTGCTCGTGTGTCCTAGATCTGTTGTGTTGTCATCCTCCATTTGATCAGCCCTCTGCTCACTCGCTGCGGCGGGCACTGACCGTGTCTTGGAAAACGCAGGTGAGAAATAAAGAACACCCGGCACATTGCTTTACAAGCTCCAGGAACTGTTCTGACTACTGTAAAAGCTAGCGCTAATTTAATTCCGCACCACCCTTTGAGGGAGGTGTGGTCTGAACCCGATTTAGGGCTGAGGAAACTGAGGCCGGGAGAACTGGGGTGACGCTCTCCAGATCCCGCAGGCAGTCGTGGTCGGGAGCTTCGTTTTCTTTTTCTTCAAAAACTGACCCAATTCGCCTACTCTACATCCGCCCATTTAAAGTATAAGATCTGGTGTTGTTTAGTGTATGTGACAGGGACATGCAAACGTCCCCACAGTCGATTGTAGAACGTTTTTCATCACCCACTAGCAGCGGGGCGTGGGGTTCCTGATTGCTGTGCTCGGTTCCCTCTCATCCGTGGGTGGAGCATGGAGCGGTCTCCTGCCTCCCGAGAGTTCCGTGGGCAGGTAGATAAATGACTGTGTTACAACGCAGTGAACACTGTGCTAGTCGAGGCCCAAAGGACCAGTGGCCTGCAGCAGAATGCAGAGCTCCAGGCCAGGGCTTGCACCTGGAGAGGGAGACAGGCTGCTCTTCCATGCGGGGCCCCGGCTCTCCGTTCACCACGGAGCTGTGGGTGAACGCTTGGGGTACTGACGGGTGGAACTGGAAAGCTGTTCCCAGGGCGGGTGCTTAGAGAGAACTGTGTGCCAGGATCCAGCTACTGCGATGCTGTCAGATTAGCTGAAGACCCCTTGCAGTCTTTGTGGGAGTGCCCTGGGATGGGGCACTGTGTGGGGGACGCCGGGTCAGGCTCAGGGCCCTGGGTGCCTGGTATTCGGGCCGTGGCGAGGAGCCTTTGGTCGGCCTCCCTGGCGTTCCCCGGGGTCAGTCTGGCACGACCAGCGTGTCCAGTGGCAGAGTCTAGGCCGGCTGTGCTTGGTCCTGGACGTCCCAGGAACTGGAAGCGGCAGCCAGGGGACGGAGGAGGAGGCCACAGCTGGGGTTTCGCCTGCTCCTTGATCCTGCTGCCTCAGCCTCCGGAGAGCGTGGTGTTTATGAAGACCAGTAACAGCTGGCCGCTGGCCCCGCTCCCCGGAGGGTCGTTCCTGGAGGACGCTGAGAGCGCGCTTGGGCCTCAGGAATGGCGAGGGAAAGAAGTACAGTTGGAAATCCGTCTCAGCACAGCCCAGTCCTAATACTGGCTGCTATTAATCAAATGCCTTCCAAGTGCCAGGTGGTATGTTACGGATTTTTCACGTTTTTTCTTGTTTGTTTGTTTTTTGTTGGGTTTTTTTTTTTTTTTCACTTAAATCTCACGGCAAACCTACCGGACTCCCACTGTTACATCCACTTGGGTGGAGAGGAGGATGGGAAGAGGGGAAGTAGTTTGCCCGAGGGTCACATGGAAGGAAGCCACCAGCGGGTGGGAACTCTAACCAGGGTGCCCAACTCAACCCGGCTGGCCCCGGGTTTTCTGGTTTAAAACTGAAGCCTGAAGGGGTACAAAGAAAACTAGATAGAAGGTGACGGAGGACAATCTCTCTTTGGGTGATGGGTATGCAACAGAATTGAATGACAAGATAACCTGGACATGTTTTCTTTGAATATATGTACCCTGATTTATTGATGTCACCACATTAAAATAAAAATTTATTTATAAAAAAAAAAAGATCAGATATTCAGGGCCTAATCAGGCGGTGGCACAGTGGATAGAGCGTCGGACTGAGATGCGGAGGACCCAGGTTCGAGACCCTGAGGTCGCCAGCTTGAGCACGGGCTCATCTGGTTTGAGCAAAGCTCACCAGCTTGGACCCAAGGTTGCTGGCTCGAGCAAGGGGTTACTCAGTCTGCTGTAGGTCCCCGATCAAGGCACATATGAGAAAGCAATCAATGAACAATTAAGGTGTTGCAACGAAAAACTAATGATTGATGCTTCTCATTTCTCTCCTTTCCTGTCTGTCCCTGTCTATCCCTCTCTCTGATTCTCTCTGTCTCTCTAAAAAAAAAAAAAAAAAAAAAGATCAGATATTCAATTATGCACAAGACAATGGCACCTGATCAGATATTCAATAAAGATCACTTATTCAATTTAAAAAAAAAAAAGCAACTGAAGCCTGAAACGTGCCCTGGGAAGCAGCCCAGCCCCGGGCAGCCGGGCGGTGGCACAGCCTCACACCCAGGTCTGTTGGGCTCTCTCTGCCGTGCCCACCCTGGAGGTGTTGAGAAGTTTCTTTAGCTCTTCTCTTGCCAGCAGCCCGTGGTCTGTCCCCCTTTGGGACATGCCTGCTGCCTCCAGATCTGTCCCCGAGTGCCTGCCCCCTCGCTGTGCAGAGCCTTGCCTCCCCCCAGCTGTTTCCTGGCCCCGCCATTGTCTACTTGCTCTTGTTTTGAGTCAGGCCTTTTACTGTTTATCTGTCGGGAGCTTCCTCCAAGCACCCAGCCCGCTGCTTGCTCCCAACCTTCTGCAGACCTGGCCTTGAGTTCCAGCCGAGCCCCCTCCTGGCTGTGCCCGGGGGAAGCCACCTCCCCTCCCTTGAGCCTTTGCTTTCTCACCCAAGAGCCGGATGGCAACTGTACTGGCCTCCCTACACCACCGTTAATGCGTGGTGTGAAAATCAATCTTAAACCTGAGAGGCGCTGCACAGGTGGGCCCTCGTTGCCGTCATGGGGGTGGGGGGAGCGGGGGACTCCACTTCCCCTGCCTAACTCGGGAAGGATTAGTGAGTTCTGTGGCAGCGTGGACCCTGACATAGCATGGGAGGTTTGGCACCCGCGGGCTGGGCTGCCCGTGGCTGGTGTGTTCAGGGTTTGCTCTCTGCGTTTTGTGGATTTAAAGACAGGGTCCCAGAGGGGTTGATTTGTGGGATGTTGAGTCTTGTGTCTAGACTGGCTTCAAGCTGGAAAAGAGGGTTGAAACCCAGTGTGTCCCAGTCAGCTATCTAGACCTGGTGCTTGGAATACTGACACATGAATCAGTATGTGGGTGCAACACAGTCTTCGCCCAACAAGTGATGGGAAGGACATTAGGCTGGGAGGTAACGTTGCTTTGCGGGGTCAGAAATAGTCAATACAAACAAGCTGATTTTTCACAAATCACCTTAAATGGTTCCTACCAGAAGGTGGCTTGTGAAGAAATGCATTAATAAAAGTAGTGTGGTGATGTTCGTGGTTCCCTTATCTTTTCTCCTCCGATCTCTTTCCCCGCTTCACCATGTTTTTTCGAGGGGCATTTCCACTATAACCCCATTTTAGCTGTTCACCTCCTATCAACCGAGCCCATAGACGAGCCATTTTTGTTGTATCTATTTTAGAAGTATTTTAATCAAGTTACTTTTCTCCTCTCCAGAACTCGTGTTCATTTTCAATGGTTTCCTCTTATCTCACTGGTTACTTCTTCCCAGTCTCCGCTGCTGGTTTTGTTTTTCTGCCAGACCTCTTAATCAGAAAGCCTGGGCCTCTGTCCTTGGCACCTATCTGGGTGCCATCCCCGGCTGACCTCATTCAGTCTTTCAGCTTCAATTATTGTTTTTATCCTCAGACTCTCAAATTTGTATCTCTAGTCTAAACCTTTTCCCTGAACTTGTATATTCAACTGTTAACAGGGCATGCTCACTTGTGTTTTTAATAGACTTCTCACTTAACATATCCCCAACTGTACTCCTGGTCTGCACCTTCCTCACCTGACTCCTCATCTCAGCTAGCACGGCGCCATTTCTTCCTGTTGTTCAGGACACAGACCTTGGAGACATCCTTAGCCCCACTTGACTCTTATCCCTACTTCAAATCTGCCAGGACCCCTTTATTCATCTCAAGAATCCCTTATTTCCTGGATAGTAGGATAAAGATTATGCCACTATGTAATATCTTCAGATTAGGAATGTTTCCCACCCACTGGCATCTTGAATTCGATGAGGTCTGGTATATCAAGGATATGTCCATTTCTCAGCCCCCTGCTGATCTATCTTTGGGTCAAAGAAAGTCCCTATCATTTCTCATCTCAATGACTGTCATAGCTTCTGGGGTGGTCTCCCTGTCTCTCCCTTGACTATTCATTGTCTACTCTCAAATGATGGCTGGGGTGGCTCTTTTAAAGCATAAATTAGACCCAAACCTTCCAACGACTTCCCATCTCATACAGAGAAAGAGCTGGTGTCCCTATCATGTCCTACAAGGCTCCATGCGACCCTGCCCCTCTTTTCTCTCTGACCTCATTGCTATGGTACCTACCCCGAAGGTATGCTTCCTCCACCTCACGAGCCTCATTGTTGTTCTTCAAGAAATTCAGACATGCTCCCGTGCCTGGACTTTTACAGCGGCCGCTCCTGGTCCTTAGAGCACTCTTCCCTGACACACCTACTTGGTTAACCCTCCTTATCTCTTTCAAGTTTTGCTCAAACATCACACTATCAACTAGGCTTACTTTGACTCATGTTAAAATTATAGCTGAACCCCTGACCCCTGTACTTAACTCCCATTCTCTTCCCTCCTTCCCCGCCACAGAGCACCCTCTTCCATTACAAGAATGTAAACTTCACCGGGGCGAGAATGACTTTGTTAGTGTTAGTGCTGCTTACCGATGTGTCCCAGGCGCCTAGAGGAGGTCTCTATACATGTGTGTTGAGTGAGTGAATGAATTTCAAGTTCAACAAAAGCAGCAGTAATCAGAAAATCAAAAGTTGAGCCTGTAGCCTCGTTCGAGATGCCAATGTGTTTTCCCTTTCAAAACGAGACTCCCAAAGCTGAAGCTGTTATTACAAGCAGCAATGGGAAGGATGGCTCAGGAAAAATAGCGAGTCAGCGTCTTTGTGAGCTTAGGTAAGTCAGAAGTGGGGCGGCCACGTGTGACTTTCATTAATCATCCTCTTGACACCACATCAACACAGTGACCACTTTGTCTGCACCCCCTGCCTCCAGGGCCGTGATGTATGGTCTGAGAAGAATCCTGAGCACTAATAGTTGAAGAACCCTAAAAGATGAATGCTCACGTCCTGGCCCGTGAAGGAAGAGTTAATCATGGTGAAGGGTGGGTGGGCTGTGCACACCTGTGCTGACTCTGGCCTCCCAGGCCTGGACGGGTTCTTCTCCCCATACAGGGGTCCGGTGCCTGCTATCCTGGAAGAAGCAATGGCATTTCTATGCATAGTTTTATGGTCACTGGGTTGCAGGGCTCTTTGAGGAGTCTACTGGAGAGAAGGGCAGATGAGATCTGGCAGAACAGAGAGGTTCAGAACCCCTCCTCTCTGCAGGATCTTCCCCCTGCCTCCAACCTTTCCGCCCGAGCCAAGGGCTCCAAGGGACAGTCTGTTGTTATGGACAGAGATGAGGACTTGAATCATGGTCTCATTTTGCTATTTCCTGTACCTTTGGGCAAATTATTGATTCTTTTTCATTTTACCTGTGATTTCTAAAGTGATATTCACTTGTATCTGTATAGAATTTTAGATATCACAAGTGGCTTTAACAATTATTAGCTTATATGAGCCTCTCAATTTTGTAAGGTCAGGGAAGATATAATTATCTCTATTTTACAGATGAAACCCTCCCCCATACCCTCCCAAGATTCCAAGAATTCAAACCATTTGTCTGAGGTCACAAGACTAGTCAACAGCAGAGATGAAACAAAAATTCAGTTGTTTCCTAGCTCTCTAAAATTTTAGGTCTCCTGGGCATTCACATCTAACTCTTTGACAATGAAGTAGAGTAAATAATGACAACCAACAGGGAAAGATTTTCTTAAAAACAGAAGATAGAGGGAAGGCATAAAGACAACAGTAGATTAGGAGAGCTAAATCCTGAGTTTAATGTCTTCATTTTTACTATTATTGTTATTTCTTGAGCACCTCCTTTGTGCTGTGAACTGTTCTAGTTATTTGAATTTTAGGTTTCATGTCATCTAAGTCTTGAAATATCTTTGTGTGGTGGGGAAGAAGATCTTTCAAGTCCTTTCCAATTTAACCACCCCACATGGGTATTCGTGTGGTCAGTGAACAACCCTTGACATGTTTGTGATTCCCAGAAAAATCCATGTCTTTGCTCATGCTGTTCTCTCCATGGGCAATGCCCTTCCCTCAACTGGCTCCCCATCTGTTTCTGCTTCTCTTTGAAGATTCACTTCAAACATCACTCCTGGATAAAACTTCCTTCGCTACCTCATTGTTTCCCATAGCATTGACTACTGTTAACTATTTGAACTCTGCAGACAGTCACATACTTCCAATTCTTCCTGACATGGGTGTATGTCTCTGGCTCCCTGTACCAGGCTCTGAGCATCTGGAAGAAAGAGTTTCCATTCAGAAAATTTTGTAGCCTGTCAAAACATAGAAACAACCAGAGACAACCATCTTTAACATGTTCAAGTATTTTGTTGAATTATCGATTAACATTTACTTAACTGGATTATTTTCTAAATCTGAAATCATGTAGCTTTATTTCCTCTCTTCTAACAAAGTTAGGTTTTCCCCTACATTTTAATTCTCCTGAATTGGATACATTTTACAACAAATATTATATTACAATTAATATTATAGTGTTTATCAGCACCCAAATTTGATATTAAATGGATAGTGAGCCTTAAATTGCTACCTTCTAGAATTGAGGGTATAGTTTTTTTTGTTTTTGTTTTTTTTTTTTTCTGAAGCTGGAAATGGGGAGAGACAGTCAGACAGACTCCCGCATGCGCCCGACCGGGATCCACCTGGCACGCCCACCATGGGGCGACGCTCTGCCCACCAGGGGGCGATGCTCTGCCCACCCTGGGCGTCGCCATGTTGCGACCAGAGCCACTCTAGCGCCTGAGGCAGAGGCCACAGAGCCATCCCCAGCGCCCGGACCATCTTTGCTCCAATGGAGCCTTGGCTGCGGGAGGGGAAGAGAGAGACAGAGAGGAAAGCGCGGCGGAGGGGTGGAGAAGCAAATGGGCGCTTCTCCTGTGTGCCCTGGCCGGAAATCGAACCCGGGTAGTCCGCACGCTAGGCCGACGCTCTACCGCTGAGCCAACCGGCCAGGGCGAGGGTATAGTTTTAAATGTATGTGCATATACTATCCTTTCCCAAATATATATATATATGTATATATTATATTTTCTCATGTACATATGTATATGTGTGTGTGTGTGTATATATATATATATTTTGTAATTTTTAAATTTTATTTTTAGAGAGGAGAGAGAGAGAGAGAGAGAGAAGGGGGGAGGAGCAGGAAGCATCAACTCCCATATGTGCCTTGACAGGTCAAGCTCAGGGTTTTGAACCAGCGACCTCAGAGTTCCAGGTCAATGCTTTATCCACTGCGCCACCACAGGTCAGGCATATATATATATATATATATATATATATATATATATATATATATCCTTTAATGTGCATTGACCACATTATGTTGTGAACATTTTCTCATGATGCTAAATATTCCTTTAAAATATAAATTTTAATGGGTGCCTAGTAGCCTAGTCTATGGGTGAATCAATCACACATTCTTTGATTATTGTTGATCCTCTGAGCTGTTTCCAGATTTTTGTTAATATATGTTTATAATTTTGTGGTGAACGTCCATGCATGTTTATCTAATTACATCCTTGAGATAAATCCCAGAAATAGCATCACTAGTCCAAAAACGAACATGTTTTTGACTGTCTAGTTCAGGACCAGTCGCGGTCCTCCGTAGAGCCATCTTAAAGGAGCACGTGAAGGGAGAGAGACATTAGCTAGAGGCCCCTGGGTTGTCGCCTGAAAGCATTCAAACCTTCTTTTGCAAAAAAGCATGCCAGCAATTTAAAAAAAACGCATTCAGTCTTTTATAAAAGATTGAAGTAAAACTGCTAGATGGTGACCCTACCTTTGAACCCAAGCTACTTGAATCCTGAAAGCCACAAGTTAAAGCTGTCCACATCTCTGTTGTGAGGCAGGTAGGAGACGGACTCATCCAGACTGACTTGGACCGAGGCACAATAATGAAACAAAGGAGCTGCTGAAGTTTTATAAAAACAAGCTCCACTCCAGCTTCTACACGTTAATCAAGCACCTTCCGCATGCTGCCATTGTGCTGCTTCTGGGAAGGCAACGGTGAAGAAGATCCAATCTTCCCCTGCAGAGGCTCAGCGCCTAGCAGGGCAGTCAGAGTGGTCGGGACGTGAGTTTCATGAAGCATCACTATTATTTCGTGGGGGTTTCCAGGGAACAGCCAGGGCAGTGGGAGGAAACATTTTGTAGATGGGAGAAGAGGTTCAGGAAAGATCCGTGTGGAGCTTGAGCCAGGACTGGGAAGATAAATGAGAATCTAACACACAGTGAATGTTGTAAAATTTGATTTTTCTCGCTCATTTCTTTATTACTGGTCGCAAACCCTCCATTTATAACTTTCACAGAAGGCCTGATTATACTGTCTCCAGGGAGGACACTCTGAAATTCTTCATCACATTAACACCCTGGCCTGAGGGCAGTACCACCAAAGGATGTCTTTTTCTCAGGTTGTTCACTGAGAGAAAACTGGGCAAATCCCAGAGGCCAGATGACACTAATTAAGAGTGGCTGCTTCTTGCAAGATGACAGGACGGCTCTTTTCCCAACATATTTGTGTCCTGCAATAATTCAGCTTGGCTGAGAAGGCAGAGAGGGAGAGGATCACCTTCTGGACAGTGTCCCTGAGGTGTGGGAGCAGATGTGACATTCGTCTGAACGGCTTAATGAGCCTGCACTAGGGGACCTCACCCAGTCATTTACTAGGACGTTGATAAGACCTTCCTCATTCAGAGGTCACTTATCTGGCCATACTGGCTATATGACAAACATCTGAACACCAGGAAATGGGCCAAAAATAAATACCCTCAGAGATGTCAAAGGCAATGTCAAAAAGCCCATGGAGAAAAGCAATGCGCTCTCTGGCTTTGGTGCAGAACTTATATTTTCTTACTTAAGAAACAGTTCTCACTTGATAATCTGGTTTCCTAAGACACAGTAGATTAGATACAGAAAATGAAGAGTCTGAAGAGGAAGGGGGTACAGAGCTCAGCTCAGGCAAGCTGCAGAAAATCCAGAAACCCTGCCAGAGAATGGCCAGTAAGTGGCCACCTTCTGGCATTTCATGCAAGAAGGAGAGGGTGTTAGAGCAGTCACTATTACCCGTGGCTGTCGCAGTGCAATGAATAATGACCCTTACACACGGAACAGGACTCAAAGGATGTTCATTGTCCTCCAACTACAAAGCCAAGAGTGAGGAGACACTTTTTCTTCCAAGATAGCTAAGAAATTTAGCTCATTCTTTAAAAAATATTAATATATATTTAATTTGGAAAATTGACCCATTTGAACTTCTTCCTTTTTTTTTTTTTTAACAATTTTTTTAAAAATTTATTTATTTTTTAATTTATTCATTTTAGAGAGGAGAGGGGGAGAGAGAGAGAGAGAGAGAGAGAGAGAGAGGAGAGACAGAGAGAGAGAAGAGGGGAGGAGCTGGAAGCATCAACTCCCATATGTGCCTTGACCAGGCAAGCCAGAGTTTCAAACTGGCGACCTCAGCATTTCCAGGTCGACGCTTTATCCCACTGCGCCACCACAGGTCAGGCTAACTTCTTTCTTGATAAAACAAGGTTAGTGAAATCCTACTGTCTCAAAAGGCAGGTACTATGAAGAGGCAAAGCAGAAGTCAGGTGTATTTCGTGGGTCTCTGAAACAGTAAAGGCAACAAGGGGGAGAAGGAAGGAAAGAGATGTTAGAGATAAACAACTCTGAGTAGTTGGTGATGGTGGCTTCGTACAGGTTGCCATGGACCACCGGGGAGGGGTGAGTTTGGAGGTGTTAACTGAGGTCAAGACATGGAGGCCCTTATATGGCAAAAAGACACGTTGCAGGGTGTCGGGAAGGGGATCAAGTAGGCAGACACACATTTTATCTTTTTTTTTTTTTGTATTTTTCTGAAGCTGGAAACGGGGATAGATAGTCAGACAGACTCCCGCATGCGCCCGACCGGGATCCACCTGGCACGCCCACCAGGGGCGACGCTCTGCCCACCAGGTGGTGATGCTCTGCCCCTCCGGGCGTTGCTCTGTCACAACCAGAGCCACTCTAGCGCCCGGGGCAGAGGCCAAGGAGCCATCCCCAGTGCCCGGGCCATCTTTGCTCCAATGGAGCCTTGGCTGCGGGAGGGAAAGAGAGAGACAGAGAGGAAGGAGGGGGGGGGGGTGGAGAAGCAGATGGGCGCTTCTCCTGCGTGCCCTGGCCGGGAATCGAACCCGGGGCTTCCGCACGCCAGGCTGACGCTCTACCGCTGAGCCAACCAGCCAGGGCCAGACGCACATTTTAGAACAAGCATTTGACCATCGTGGGGTGGAAGGTGGCATGAGTGTATCAGATGTGTGAGCATTCTCTCCGTGCTGCGGACTGGCTCCTTTATCCGCGCACAGAGTGGCTAGACTCCCACTTCTGCACTGTGGCCTGAGCAGTAAACAGATAAGATTGGATGGCCACGTGGGCATCAGGACATGGAGCTCCATGCACTGCTGATGCCGTTATCTTCGACAAGACTTTTCTCCCCTTGAGCCTTCCTTTTTTAAAAATTTATTTTATTTTTATTTTCTAGATTTTATTTTGTATTGATTACAAGTGTACAATTTAGGGGTTGAGTTATCATATGCTTTACATAGAGTTCCCCTTGATACTTCCAGGACCCTGCCTGGCACCGTAGTTATTGCAGTATTATCGACTACATTGCCTATCTGTACTTAACGTCTCCGTGACTATTCTGTAACTACCAGTTTGTGCGAGACTTCTTTCCTTGACCTGTAACCTGGGGACCATAATCCCTGCCCTCTTTTCTCACGGGGCTTTTGTGAGTATTACATGAACAAGGGATAAAAAAATGTTTCATAAAACAAAACATTCCCCTTTGTTTTCCCCATGAAAAAAGTACCTTCTACAGGGCATAATGAAACAAGGGTGTGATAAATGGGTCAACTCACTGAGTTCTGAAATGCTGCTTGGGTCTCATGTTGGATCGTCCAGGTCCACTTTCTATCCTCCACCTGCTCACATGTTTCTTCTGGGCTCCCTTTCTCTCTAGGGAAAGAGGAATATGGTCTCCAGGCTACAGATCAAGGAAAGAAGGCTCTAGTTTCTGCTTGAGTGTTGCCAAAGGAAGGAGACCAGAGGGCGAGAGAGGCCAGGGTACTTGGCCACGTTTGGCAGAAGCTCTTTTCTATCGCCCGAGTCTGCAGCTGCCATTGGGGGCCCTGTCCCATGCTTTATCTCTTACTACATTTTGGTAACCTGCCCTCTGAGGGTCTCCGTGAGCCAATGGCACCCCGGGGTCCTCCACCACCCTTTTTTGGTCCTCCTAACTCTGCCCCCACCTTTAAAACAGACCCTTCGAGAAACTCTCTTCCATTTCCGTTTCTGAATATGTCATCTGTCTCATAGTTAGGACCTTAGTCTATACTGATTTCCTAGGAATTTGTATAGTAACTTTGTTCACATTTATGGCAACTTCTTGGAAGGCTTCTTTTGTGGTTGAAATTTCAACCAGTTTGGGGCTTCTGTACTAGCCTTTCTTCAATTCTTCCTAAGTCTATTAGATTGAAATTAGTATATCTTGCATTAAATGCCCACCAAACCAAGTTTCCTTCACTTCTTAAAAATTATTCTAGCCTGACCAGGCAGTGGCGCAGTATATAGAGCATCTGACTGGGATACAGAGGACCCAGGTTTGAGACCCTGAGGTCACCAGCTTGAGCGTGGGCTCATCTGGTTTGAGCAAAGCTCACCAACTTGGACCCAAGGTCGCTGGCTCAAGCAAGGGGTTACTCGGTCTGCTGAAGGCCGTGGTCAAGGCATGTATGAGAAAGCAATCAATGAACAACTAAGGTGTCCAAATGAAAAACTGATGATTGATGCTTCTCATCTCTCTCGTTCCTGTCTGCCCCATCTATCCCTCTCGGTGACTCTCTCTCTGTCCCTGTATATATAAAAAAAATATTCTAAAGTAACTTTATTCAGGTATAATGTCCATGCAAGAAAAGTGAATCTATGTTAAATGTACAGTTCAGTGAGTTTTGGAAAATGTATGTGTACATATAGCCTTCATGACAGTCAATGTATAGAACATTCATGACAGTCAATGTATAGAACATTTTCATTACTTCTGCACCTTCTGACTTAATCCTGACCCTAGGCAACCGCTGGTCTACTTTTTATCACTGTAGATTAGCTATTCATATTAATAAAATCTTGTAGTACTTATTTTATGTGTGACTTCTCTTGCTTAGGATAATGTTTTGGAGATAATTCCATTCTGTTGCATATATCAGTGATTCATTCTTTGTTGTTGCTGTGTGTTGATTCATTGATGGACATTCGGGTCCTTTAGTTTTTGTCTCTTGTAAGCAAAGTCGATATGAACATCCATGCACCAGTTTTGGGTGAACATGTTTTCATTTCTCTTGGGTAAATTTCTAAGAATGGAACAGTTGGGCTGTATGGTACATGTATGTTTAACTCTACAGGGAAGTGCCAAATAGTTCTTGCAAAAGATTGTACCATTTTACACTCTCCACAATAATGTGTGAGAATATCAGTTCCTTCCTTGCCAGCACTTAGCATTGTCATTCTCATTAATTTTAGACAGTCTAAAGGACATGTAGTAGTGTCTCATTGTGATCCATGATAACTGATACTTTTGAGCATTATTTCATGTATTTGTTTTCCATCTGTATATATTTTTTTGTGAAGTGTGTCTGTCGAAATGTCTGCCCTTCCTCCCCCAATTTTGCTGTTACTTATTATTGATTACAAAGTTCTTTATATATTTCTGAATACAAATCCATTGTCTGAAATACAGTTGTGAACATTTTTTTCCAGGCTTGCATTTCATTTTTCCAATGGTGTCTTTGAAAACAGAAGTTTTAAATCTTGATGGAGTCTAATTGATCAATTTTCTCTTTATGCTTATTTTTCCCCCCTTAAGAATTTAATGTCTAACCCAATGGTACACAGGTTGCCTCTCATGGTTCTTCTAGAAGTTTTATAATTTTAGCAGTTACACTTAGGCCTATAATCCTTTTCAAATTAATTTTTGTGAATGGTGTATGGTAAATGTTGAGGGTAATTTTTTCCTGTATGAATATAGTGTTGTTGTAGCATCGTTTGTTGAAAAGACTACTGTGCTATTGAACTTCCGTGGCTTCTTGGTCAAACGTGAATTAATCAGTTCAAGGGTCTATTCTTGACTCCCTCTTCTTTTCCTTTGATGTCTATGTCTATCCTTATTCCAGTACCACACTGTCTTGATTATTGTCCTTTATAATAATTCTCAAACTATCCAAATGTGTTCTTTTTAAAATTTCTTTAAAAATTCTAGATGCTCTGAATTTTTACATACATTTTAAAAATCATTTTTTCAAACAAAAAAGCCTGCTAGCATTGTGATCATAATATTGTGAGTCCATTGATAATCTGGGGTAAAGGTCATCATAACAGTACTGAAACTTTCCACCCACAAACATGAACTTCTTTCTCTGGTGGTTCAGTCTTTAAATTATAGTTTTCAGTGTGCAGGTATTGCATATAGTTTAAATTTACCCCTATGATTTTATGTTTATGATACTATTGTAAATGTTATTTTAAAACCTTACCTGCAGTTTGTTGATGATGTATAAAAATACAATTCATTATTTCTCTTTGAATGCTAATCTTTTATTCTATGACCTTTCAAACTCACTTAGGAGTGCCAATAGCTTTTTATTTTTATTTAAGTTTCTTTAAAGTTTTCTTCACAGGTAATTAGATCATCTGCAAATAAAGACAGTTTTACTTTCCCCTTCCTGATACAGTTGCCTTTTGCTCCTTTCCCTTGCTTTGCCACAATGCCTGTGACCTGTAGTAAAGTGCTGATTAACACTGGTGAGAGCAGACATCTTTACCTTGCCCCCGAACGTAGAGGTCTAAGTGTTTCACTATTATGTCTCATGTTAGGGTAGTTTGTTCATAGCTACTCTTTGTCTGCTTGAGGAATTTCCGTTCCTACTTTGTTGAGAGTTTTTATTACAGGAAGGCTTTGACTCTCTGCACCAATTGAGTTGGTCACATGGTCCCCCCCCCTTTATTCTGTTGATATGGTACATTGCATTGGTTAATTTTGAATTTTTGAGGAGATTTGAATTCCTAGGATTGGCAGTTTATACATCCTGTATTAAATTGCTACCACACTGAGGTCCTGACCCCTTTTTAATTCAGATATAAGATTGTTTATTTGGGGGCCCTTCAGTTACACACATGGCATGAAATGACATGCTGCCTCTTGGTACCAAAGAGACAAGCTTGAGTTAGGAGCTCTTCGTCGTCCCCAGCTCCTTACTTTGAGCAATGTACATTTAACATACAAATTGTAATGCTACTTTCCCTTTGCACTGTCATGTCTTTCCCTGCTGCGTTTAAACTTCTAAGAGTGGAGACTTTGTCTCTTCCATTTGGGTAATTCTGGCTCCACATGCATGCTAGTATTAAGAAGAGGAATCACTGTAAAGAGTACTCTGCCTCTGTTATCTCTAGCTCTCTTGAGAACCCCACTAGGTTGGCTGCCATAGCTCATTTTGCAGACATGGCTCAGAGTAGTTTGTCCCAGGTCACCAAGCTGGTAGGTACAAACCAACAACTTGAAGCTTACTTTCTTTCGACCTTGTTGCAGAATCTCTCACATGGTAGGGCTACTAAATAATTATTTATCGATTGATTGGCTGAAGGAGTAAATGAATGAATGAATGGAAGCAACCTTTCCCTCTCTGTTTTTCTTTCATGAATGGAACAGGTCCACCTAATGAGAAAAAAAAACCAATTTGGAGAACTGGTATGCTGGCAGGGAGGGAGGGGCCCGAAGAGGGTAGGGAGTACTTGCTAAAAAAAAGAAAAGGAAGTGTAAACTATAAATTTACTTGACAGGGTTTCATCTCTGCGGCTTAGACGTTGGCCACTTCATCTTGGCATGATTATTATATAACAGGGGGATGGAGAAATGGCCGGAAAGTATTGCTTCCTATTACATAACTCTTACTATGCGCCTGACAGCACTTCTGATAATGGGAGAACAGAAAGTGCGCCTCTCTCCCAGTGAAAGCCTTCGGCTTCTTGCAGTGAATTCAGCCTGGTCTACGGCCGTTTGGAGCGTTAAAGCGGGGACTGATTTCCTCAGCCAGCCCGAGGCTGTCTCCCCGGCCCCACACCGCCCCCAGGAAATACAGTCTTATATTCATATTCCTCACAAATACTTTCAAATGTTCATAAATATGAGGCCCTTGAGAGCCTAGAGGATGAGTTCTGATGGAGACTGTCCTAGACTATTTGAGTTTTTGTCAATAGGTCAAATTGATCCCAGCTGAGCTGGTCATGTATTTTCTTGTTTTTAACTTGATGTCTAACATTTATTAAATATTGAAGATCACAGAAAAGCACAAGAAAGACTGGTGTTATTACACGAGCTTAAATGGATTTACCTTGCACTTGGCCATGGAGTTTTGCTTCTTTGCTCTTTGGTGTTTTGGTGATAAGATGCTGGAATTTGAATAGTTCCTATTCGTCTGGTTTGCATGTTTTGAAACAGTGTAGGATCCAGTAGGCATCACCTGGAGGGTTTGCAGTGACCTCCTGGCAGATTGAGCTCAGTTGAGCCACCTTGCAGGTTGGTTGGGGTCAACTTTCAGAGCATCCAAATCACTAGTGCTTCCTGTCCACACCACTCTCCTGTGTCCTACGTAGATCCTGCTCAACACCAGCAGTGGTTCCGTGCCAACACGTCACACCAAATGAACACGTGCTGGAATCCTGCATGGCTTTACCCACACATGTCAGCCTCCCGAAACACCTGGTAAAGCGTTGTAAGTTAAAACTTGTAAGTTAGGCCCTGGCCAGTTGGCTCAGTGGTAGAGCGTCGGCCTGGCGTGTGGAAGTCCCGGGTTCGATTCCCGGCCAGGGCACACAGGAGAAGCGCCCATCTGCTTCTCCACCCCTCCCCCTCTCCTTCCTCTCTGTCTCTCTCTTCCCCTCCTGCAGCTGAGGCTCCACTGGAGCAAAGATGGCCCGGGCGCTGGGGATGGCTCCTTGGCCTCTGCCCCAGGCGCTAGAGTGGCTCTGGTCACAACAGAGCGACGCCCTGGAGGGGCAGAGCATCGCCCCCTGGTGGGCAGAGTGTTGCCCCCTGGTGAGCGTGCTGGGTGGATCCTGGTCGGGTGCATGCGGGAGTCTGTCTGACTGTCTCTCCCCGTTTCCAGCTTCAGAAAAATACAAAAACAACAACAACAACAAAAAAACGCTTGTAAGTTAAAGCATGCCACAAGGCTGCAGAGAACCCTCCGAACGCTTTCTCTTGCCTGTAGGAGATCACACCTCTTCCCTGTGCCCTTCAGGTCCACACAGTCTGGTCCTGGCCACCCTTTGACTTGACCTCCTACCACTCTTGATCCAGACAAGCTGGCCTGTCTGTTCTCCAAACACACTTTGTTTTTTGACTCTTTCTTCTTGCTCCTGTCTACTACCTGGCAGGCTCTCAGGACGCTGGCATGGCTGGTTCATCAGCATTCTGGTCTCCCCTCAAATGCCATCGCCTCCCTTGCTACCCAGTCTACATTCTCTCTCCATCATATCACACGGCTTTATTTTCTTCATAGAACTGCCCTTTGTTCCTATACTTTTGGTTTATCTCATTTTATTTCCACTTTTATTCTCGATCTCAGAGGTTGGCAAACAACTGTAAGTCAAATCAAGCCTGCCAGTTTTGGTTAAATAAAGTTTTATTGGAACACAGCCATGCCCACCACTTGTTTACATAGTGTCAGTGGCTGTTACGGCTCCACAGGAATGAAGCTGAATAATTGTGTCAGGGACCACCTGGCCTGTGAAGTCTGAAATATTTACTCGTACAAGTGGGTAGATATAAAACAGCCAAGAGGATATAAACTGTGGCATAGGGAATACAGCCAGTAATATTGTAATAACTGTATACGATGCCAGGTGGGTACTACTAGGTTTATCGGGGCGATCACTTCCTAAGTTATATAAACATCTAATCACGGGATTGTACACCTGAAACTAATATAATATTGCATGTCAACTGTAATTTTAAGAAAGGATTATATTTATTGATTTTTAGAGAGAGGCGAGAGAAAAAAAGGGGGGAGAGGAGTAGAAAGCATCAACTCACAGTCGTTGCTTCTTGTGTGTGCCTTGACCGGGCAAGTCCAAAGTTTCGAACTGGTGACTTCAGTGTTCCAGGTTGACGCTTTATCCACTGCACCACCACAGGTCAGGCTATAGTTAAAAAAAAAGAAAAAAAGAAAAAGAATTATTTACACTCTACCCTTCACTGAAAAGGTCTGTGGACCCCTGCTCTCTCTCCCTACCTGCCCTATTCACTGCTAAGTCCCCTGTAGCTCCAGGCACAAGGGGCGTTCCATCAATACTGGTCAAATGAATTAGATGAATGAGGAAACACAGGACATAGTGACGGGCTGTCACTGTAAACGTGTTTGTCTTCTAAGTCCCTATTTCTAGCAGGTAAAAGAGAACTAATAAGGTCCATGTGTGTGTGTATGTGCACACGCGTGTCTGTGTGTCTGGGAATGAGAAGGCAATGAGGCAGAAGGACATTATGTAGGTTTTATGTCCATACAGAGTCATTATCCCAAACCTGGTCCTGTCACTTAGTATCTGTGTGACTTTGGGGAAAAAAGATTCAAACACTTATGCTTCAGTCTCTTCATCATAAAAAAGGAGAAGGTGTTACCTACCTTTCATGGTCCCAGTGAGCATTTTAGAGATCACACCAGTGGTGGGATTCAGCTGGTTTGCACCAGTTCAGCAGAACCAATACCTAATTTTTGTTGAGTTTGATGAACTGGTTGTTAAAATGGCACTTGTGATAAGGGTTCTTTCTAAGGTGGGCGCCTGGGCAGCCGCCCAATGTGGAAATCACAAATTGACATTCCTTACTCTTTTTTAATGTTCATCTGTGCAATAGCATATTCTAAACGCCCATAGTAATGCTTATTCTGTCCACAGGTGAAAAAAATTGCAAGTGAGGATGCCAATCAAGAAACACTATGGAGACCTGTGGTGGCGCAGTGGATAAAGCGTCGACTTGGAAATGCTGAGGTCACCGGTTCGAAACCCTGGGCTTGCCTGGTCAAGGCACATATGGGAGTTGATGCTCCCAGCTCCTCCCCCCTTCTCTCTCTGTCTCTTCTCTCTCTCTCTCTTTGTCTCTCCCTCTCCTCTCTAAAAAAAAAAAAAGAATAAATAAATAAAAATGTCAGTTAAAAAAATAAACATATGGAGATATCTTAAATAATAGTTTTATTGTTTTTTGTCAGGTATTATTTAATATTTTTCACTAATACTTTAAAACTCTTATAATCTAGTTTTGTATCCCTCTCTTATTGTTCTTATTTAAGTATGAAATACATAAAATAATACACTACCTTTCAGTATATATATTTTTTATGCTTAAAACAGTCAGTAGGGCAGAGAACCGGTTGTTAAATTCTTTGAACCCCAGGGCTGGATAACACTGCCTGACATTCGATGCCTCGCCAAGGCTGTGGAGTGCATAGCAGACTGAGCTTAGAGTTCTTGAAGGTGTTTGAAGGAACAGTGGAGGATGGAGTCTGAAGTGTAGACACCAACACTTTGGCAACTTGGTTCAATTCAATCAACTCACTTAACAGGCATTTGGTAAGTGGCTCCTGACTTCTGTATAAACTCCATTGCAGGAATGTAGATACTATTCTACATTCCGAGAAGACCTGGACAGCCCTGCATTCCCGGGGATCTGGTACGTACAAGGCCAGTGCTAGGTGCGGGGGAATGCAGAAGCAAACAAGCCACAGCCCCACCCTGTGGGCCCCTGATCTTGTAGAGGAGGCCAGAGAAGTTCACTGTACACCTTTGCAGGGGAAAGTTGTAAGAACCACAAGAGATGCACAGATGCTGAAGATCTGAAGAAGGGGATATGACCACATTAGGGTTATTTTTAGGTTTGGACACAGAGTCCTACAGTATTGTCACTCTTTTTTTCTTTTTTTCTTTACATAATTTCCAGTCTCCTCTGATTTTATTTTTAAATGGCCTTTATTTATATATCACCAATGGCAACATCTCAAATCTTATGCTGTTTTCTTAAGTAGGTGAGCAATAGTAAATTTAAAAAAGAATAATGCGAAGGTCTAATTTTATTGTCGCTCGAGGGGAGGATAGGCAGACGTGTAATTATTGGCGGCACGGCTGTTGGTTTCTCTGTGTGGAAAGAAACACGACGGATTGGCTTTGGGTGTTACTTCGTTAGTCACACACGGCTCATTAGGCAGGCACATCTCCATCTGCGTCTTTCACTCCGTTTTTCTGGTGTTAACTGAAATACCAGTGTGATCACTGACATGAAGACTCCTGGAAAGATTATTTGGTCTTTTTCTTTTGAGAACATATCAAATAACTTGTAGGTGCCGTGCTTGCTAGGACCTGAAGATGCGAGATGAACAATGACTAGTCTAAAACTCTGAGTTGTGAGCTCATTGAAGGCTGTGTGCATTTCTTATAAATGAAACTATTGAGAAAAAAATACGAAGACCTAGCAGTTCTCATTTCTCAACCGTTCGCTGAGGGCAAACTCGGAATGAGAAATTATGTGTTGGGGAAAAAATGTTGAATGTAATCTCTGCCCTCTTATGGCTTTGTGGTAAAAAGTTAATTGCTGCAGAGATTTTAAAGTTATATTACTGAGAGTATGTTATAGTTCCTGGGTTCAAATCCCGGGTCCTTCTGTGACCATCTGTTTGACTGTAGGCAAATAACTTACCTTTTCACTACCTCAGTTTCTTTATCTGTAACATGGAGACAATAATGTCTAACTCATGGCGTTGTAAGAGAGGTTTGCATGAGAAAACAGTGCTTAGTGCATAGTAGGTGATCAATACGTGTTACTGACAGCGGGAGAAGGAAACCTATGGAGCTAAAGGTATATTATGTGGAAGGTGGGGTATGCAGACACAGGTTCTCCTCTTTTCAGAAAGGATCTTTCCTAAAATTTTCCCTTGAGATTTTAAGACTGAAGTTTCCTCGTCCACATTGGATCCATCCACTGTGACATTTATTCAGCCATTCCCTCCCCCATTTTTCCTTTCTTTTCCTCACTGGATTTATCAATGAGTCCAACATATTTCTGATTTTTTAGTGGGGGACACCCATCACATTGAGATGGTAGCTATTTATAAAGTTGAATAGCTACCGTGTCAGTCAATGTCCACTGACAGACTCATTGAACTCTTCAGTGTCCCCTCAGGTGGGGAGGAGTTGCAGGTAGCATACTACACTCACCTTACATATTCAACTGATTGAGGGCGACAGCAAAGTACCTTAGCTTTAATCATAGTTTATTAAGCCATGGCAAGGCATGATGATGTTTATATACTATGTAATTGGATTCAATATATTTCTAGCAAGCTGTGAATAGAGAAGCAAACCCAGTGACTGGGTTTTCTATATGCCACTGGGTTCGACTACATGCCAAGCCCCATGGAAGCCATCAGTTAACTGAGACACTTTATGTCTGCTGCTCTCATGGTCATACAAAGTCCAGTTCTTATTTCTGTGGGGGAAAAGCCAGACAATATCAATTTAGTATTTCCTGTGTTAAGCTCATATGTAATTTTTCAATTCAATTCAATTCAATTCACTTATTCACTTCAGTTCAACTGAACTCATTATTTATTTTAACTTCGGCAGATCGATTTTGAGAGTGGTCCAGTGAAAGGCCACGCCGTTGAGCCTTTGGGGGTGTCCCAGGGGCTGGAATCAGGTAGGGACGTTTCCCTGCATAAAAGCCAAGGCCAGACTCGTTGGGTTGCAAGAGACAGCGACTGACTCCAACAACCTTAGGCCACTACAGGTCGAAGATTAGAGGGACATCACCAAGATTTGTTCTTCTCATGTATGTCTCCTCTCTGCCCACTGGCCTCATCATCTCCTACTGTAGTTTGGCTCTGCCACCTGGTCAAGGACATAGTACCGGAGTCCCATTTCCATCACTGGAGAGCAACTGATACTTCATTTTATAGGCCTTCATTTGTAAAATACCAGAAAAAGGCTCTGATTGGCTCAGCTTTGGTCGACTTCAGGCTAATTGTCCAATTCATAAAACAACTGACGTGACTTGCTTTTACAACCATCCTACAGACAGACTCCTTCTGGCACTCACATAGCACTTGAAAATGTGAGGGAAAGGGCTTCCCAATTACTTCTGATTATGTAATGAACTGCTCATCCAATTAAAAAAAACAGTGCATATTCACTTCAGAAAACTTAGTGAAAATTTAAAAGTGCAAAGGAGAACTCTGTCTAGAAACAACTTCAAAGGGAGTTTTAAAACCTCTTTTTATTTTGTAATAATTACAGATTTACGGAAAAGTTGCAGAGTTGATACGGAACATTTTTATATCTCCTTCAGCCCGACCTCCTCTAAGGCTCAGCATCTTGCGGAATCACGACACACTTGTCATATTAAGAAATTCAGATGGTACAGTACTAATAACTAACTCAAGACTTTATTGGCATGTCAACAGTTTCTCCACGAATATCCTTTTTCTGTTCCAGGATTGGACCCAGGACACCACATTGCATACGGTCATCATGTCTCCTTACTCCTCTTTGATCTATGATTTCTCAGTCTTTCCTTAGTTTTCACAGGCATGGCAGATTTGAGGAATATGAGTCAGGAATTTTATAGACTGTCCCTCAATTTGAATTTGTCTGACTTTTTCTTATGATTAGAGCTAGGGTTATAGGTTTGGGGAAAGAATATTTCAGAGGGGAAGTGCCCCTCTCATCACATCATTTCAGTGTGTACATACACTCAACATGACTTCTCAAAAGTTTTTCCACCAGACCAGGTAGTGGCACAGTGGATAGAGCATTAGCCTGGGATGCAGAAGACAAAGATTTGAAACCCTGAGGTCACCAGCTTGAGCATGGGCTCATTTGGCTTGAGTGTGGGGTCACAGGCTTGAGCATGAGATCATAGACATGACCCCATGGTTGCTGGCTTGAGCCCAAAGTCACTGGTTTGAGTCCAAGGTCACTGGCTTGAGCAAGGGGTCACTCACTCTGCTGCTCCCCCACATCAAGGCACATATGAGAAAGCAATCAATGAACAACTAAGGTGCCACAATGAAGAACTGATGCTTCTCATCTCTCTCCCTTCCTCCCTCTCTCTCTCTCTCTGTCTCTCTCTCTCTCTCTCCCTCTCTGTCTCTTGCTAAAAATTTTTTTTTCTCCATTGTGAGTGAACTATCTCTTTCTATATTCTATTTTCTGGAAGTGAGCCACTAAACCCAACTCACATCCAAGGACAGGGTAATCAAGCTCCACCTGAACTTAATTAGGGAGTTAGGGAATGACCTGCATAAATTAGCAAAGCTGGTTTTTAATATAAACTTTTCTTAACCAGAAAGGACTCATACTGTACATGCTTTTCTATAATCCACTATTTTCTTCTTGGTAATATAACAGAATGGATTTTCATATCAAATGTTTCTCTATAACATAGCTAATAATAGCTATTAAGTATTGAGGGGTCTGGATCTATCAGAATTTGATTCCTTTGTTAGTTTGGATATTTAAATTATTTCTAATGATTCTTCTTGAATATTATAAAAATCAGTTATTAATATCCTTCTAGCTAAATCTTTGTACAAATATGCTTTTTTTTCTCTTTAAGGTAAAAAATCTAATTACAATAGGTGTATCAAAGCATATGCATGTTTGAAAAGTGGGAGTATATATATACAAGGGCAGGCAAAAGTAGATTAATAATAATAGGAAATAATACAATAATTAATAAATGAATAATGATACAAGAATAAACTCTCTGTTTTGAATACTCATAATGGTAAACCTACCTTTGCCCACCCCCTGTATTGTCAAACTGCCCCTTAGAAAAGTTCTGTCACCATTGCCCGCAACCTTCTACGGGTCGGTCATGAGCATCCTGGTGGGAGGCAGGCAGGGTGGATGTGACAGGCAGACGTGGGCTGGGCTGCCAATATCAAGGGCCGCTTTAGGGAGAGAGGGTGAAGGTGTGGGCTGAGCCGCACTCCTCCTTTACCAAGCCTGAGTTCATCAACCAGTGCGAATGGCAGTGGCTCCTTACTGACAGGGCAGCTCCCTCGCTTACCCGCTTTAGAAAGTCTGCATTAAAATGATGTATTGCCAGATAAAATACATGTATGAAACAAACTTAACTATTATAAATAATTTTAGAGTGAGCATGCATATAACTCTCCCCACACTTACGGTTATGAGGATGGGAAAGTTAATTTCTTCTGTTGAGTGTATGTACCCACACATTGCATTGCCAGTGTCTCAGAACTCCATCCGGAGTCCCTCCCAGATCACCCCCTCCTTCCCCGGAAGTAATTATTATTCTGTCCTTAACAGGAATAACTTCCTTCATACTCTTTATTTTGAAAGTTACAAATAAGGTACCTGCCCATGGCAAAATTAACAAACAATATGAAAGTTTACAAAGTGAGCATTTAAAATGCCTCCCAGCACCTGACCTCTTCCCTGCGGCAGCAGTTATTAAAGTGTGGAATATGTGCTTAGATCAGTGCTCTTCGATAGCATTTTCTGTGATGATGACAGGTTCGTGTTTAATACAGTAGGGACTAGGCACATGTTAGTACTGAGCATGTAAAAGGTGACCAGTGTTAAAAAAGAAAATTTAGCCTGGCCTGTGGTGGCGCAGTAGATAGAGCGCTGACCTGGAACGCTGAGGTCACTGGTTTGAAACCCTGGGCTTGCACGGTCAAGGAACACATGTCAAGCAAGCAATGAGCAACTAAAGTGAAGCAACTATGAGTCAGTACTTCTTGCTCACCCTCTATTTCTATAAAATCAATCAGTAAAATTAAAAAAAAAAAAGAAAATTTAAAAAGAATTCACAGATTTCTCTCTAATAGCAAACTCCACTTTGTTTTTCTAACTCCAGTTGGTGTGTAATCCATTTCTTCCTGTGACAGGCGGTCCCCGGGTTACAGCCGAGATCAGTTCTGTAGGTGTGTTCCTAGGCTGAGTTTGTGTGTAAGTCGGAACAGGTACATTTACCTATTAGATGCAACTTAGACAGATGTTTGTCTTAACCTCGTATTTATTTTTACCGTTCTGTGCATATAAATACTTAAACATCTCCAGACCTACAGAACCTATCGCGTTCGTAACCTGGGAACCACCTGTACGTTCATTATGACTGTTGACAATACTGACTATTGGTTATGTCACGAGGATTTCGCTGCTTCTGTCTTATACAAAGCAAATGCCGAAGTCAATTTCCAGTGTTACATTTCAATTACTGACAAAAAAGGTGGGTAGTATGACTCAAGAACAAAATTCATTTTAAATTTAATTTAATTGTATTTAACTTCCATCTTGGTCGGTGCGTGCGGCTGGTGGCTGCCATATTGGACAGCACGGGTGTCTGTGTTAGAAACTCTGCCTCACCTGCTGGCACCCTGGATGCTCTCTGGACCTGACGTGAGGGAATGTGCATCTCAGTGAGATGAAGGACTGACCCGGGGCTCCTGGCCAGCCATTGCAGGGTCCCTTGCCGATGTCACGCTCAGTGCCTTACCACACTGCCCTTCTAGACACAGTCAACATCCTGCAAAGGTCAGCTGTGCGTGTGACTTCTGTTTTGAAACATCCGCCTCAGCCCACAGTCTCAACTGGAATTTGAGCAGCCCACTTGGGGTCCTGTGTGGTTTAGTTTCAAAAAGGGTCCCTCCCTGTAGTGACCTTTCTTCCCCTCCCCCCTCTGGGTCTACATTTTCACGCAGCTATTTTTAAAAGCTGAATTTTGTGTAGACTTATGTTATCATTGAGAGTGATCTTACTCTTTAAAAGAGCATTATCTCTTTTTCCTTTCAAGACAAAACTCTAAACATACAAACAAACAAAGGACAGTTCATGTGTGAGCATGAGTTAAACAGCATGTTTTGAAAGGCACAGCTCAGGACCTTCTAACTTTCTGTCATCAGGTTCAGGTTGAAAGAACGCGGAGCAAGAGTCACCGGATGTGACTCCTGGTCCCAACTCTGCCTTGGTAGCATGTAGGGGTCATTTCAGTTACCGCTTGGGAAATAATAGACTCAGAGCTGCTTAGGAGAGCCCCAGCACTTAGGGTGACAGCACTTAATATTCATGGAACCCCATCCTCTGCCTAACTTCCATTGCTCTCCTCCTCACTGGACATGAAAGCAGGGTGTCATTCTTGTCACGAAAACCTCAGCTTTTGGCCCAGTCCCTGGCGTCCAGAGTAGGTACTGAAATGTACACGCTATTGCCAGAAAGATGAAAAGGAAGAGAGGAAGGAAAGGAGGAAGAAAGACAGGAAGAAAGAAGAGGGAGGGGAAGAAACAGCTTCCTCGTTACCAGTTACTTACTTTCTAAACGTTATGTCATACTTACTCCAACAAGAGAGAGACTGACGAAAACCCTGAGGCTTGCCAAAGGCCACACAGCCTCTGAGTAGTGGGGTTTCTCTTCTCCTGGCAACTAATAAAGCTATCACCCCTAATCCCAGACTGTTGCTCTCATTCCCAGGGGTGCTAAGAAGCGGGAACTCAGTGTCTTCACTGAGTACCTGTGCTCCAAGGGGAAGCCCCAGGACCCGCTGGAGAAGGACAAAGGTCTCAGATCAGATCAGTTCAATTCGCAACCGTCCCCCCCCCCCAGGTTCCTAGACGGCCATTCTCATGCATATGAATTTGGGGGGGGGCAGCTTTCTCAGCAGGACTAGGCAAGTATATTAATTTCACAGAGGCGCCCTCAGTGACGTGGAGAAGCCTTGTCTGAACTGTTAATCTTGTCTTTTGTCTGAGTTGAGAATGGGCATTCCCCACCCCCTCCCCTTTAAAATATCATCTCTCCCCCCCCACTTTCCCCTCATCCAACTCTTTGTTGTAGATGGTCAGGCCAGGAGGGGAGAGGGCGGGGCCCAGCAAGCCGGGGAAAGGCGGAAAGCAGGGCTCTGCAGGTGGTGACCCAGCCTCAGGGTCCCCTGAACTCTGAGGCCTAATCCCCGGTAATGACCTGAGAGGCTTTGTAGGTGGATGAAAGGAAGCTGGCCTGGGGAGGGGCCTTGCCCTTCTGGCCCACAGTTCTCAGAGGCCTGGGGTTGCTTCCAGTGACTAGCTGGGGAGAGGACGCACTCAGCCTGGGACTGCTGCCTGTCACCGGGAGGGGGCCCAGCGAGGCTGCAGGTTTCCCGAAGCTTCATTCTAAGCACCCACTCCCACCCCTTTGGGACACCCCACTCTTCAATCCTGGTCCCTCTTAAGAGGCTACGGGAACTGACACTTGGTTTATGGTAAAACAGAAATGAGCAGACATTTCAAGATAGTATCGTGCCATATTAAGGGCCACATACTGTCACAGACTGGGGTTTGAACTCTCAGACTTAATCTTGCTGAGATTCAGTTCTTTCTGTTTGTCGTGTGAGAGTTAGAACTAACAATTGTCTGCAAAATGTAGGTTTTTACTAATCAAATAGATCTGAGTAATCTAAAACTAATCTCTCATCTCTTGAAGAAAATGAGGCTCAGAGAGGGAAGGTATCTCAGTAAAGGTTGCACAGCATGTTAATAGCAGAGCCATGATGAACACACTTCACTCTGGTTACTATGATCCGACTGCCATCAGAGGAGATCTGTGATCAAAGTCCATCTTTATTTGAAAAGCTGAATTTGGCGGGTATGCAAATTGAGAGGCGGTATCATGCGCATCCCAGAGCTGTGAAAAACGACCACATGTCCGCTTTGGAATATTGTGCTCATATTCCTGGATGGTGTTTTCTTTGGAGCAGAAATGAAAAACCGTAATTTTAAACCCAAGAGCTGACATGCTGGGTAGTTATTACTGCTTGAGCGTGGAGTGGTGTAGAAACGAATTCTGCTTCTGGAAAAGAATAATAATAACAGGATTGGGAAGAACCCTTGTATGATGGCTGGGAAGGAGCTGTCTGTGTCTGAAGCCCGAGGTCACCAAAGTCAAGGATCTCCATTTTGATTAGAAATGAATTCAATATGGTTTCTTTAATTGAATTCATGGCTTGTTTGATTCTGGGGAAGGGGATGACATTTTGTAGGTTGAGTTAGATACTTTGTCTGAGATGGTTAGAGACTTTTCTAGAGTATTAATGACAATTACTATAGCCAGTAATTAATATATGTTAATGCAGTGTATACCCATCAATAAGATTGACAATACCCAGCCCTTGTGTGATCAATCATTCTTGCAAAGCTTTGAAGAGAGACATTTTTATCACCTGTACTTTTCAGATGAAGAGCTCAAGGCTCAGAGGTAATTTACCAAGTATCATTAGCTCAGAAAGTGGCTAGGGTGGACACCAAACGTAAGTCTTCTGACATTGTGTGAAGCATTCTTCCTACTCACCTTGAGAATGCTGAAGAATAGAGTCAATCACCTGGGTGCTTGCTGCTTTGGGAGGTAGGAGTGGAGAGTGGAGTTTATCCTGTGCTTCTAGATAATAAATAACTCAGGTGACTGCTGATGGCTTTTCCTCTCCATGGGACTAACCCAGTGCCCTCCCTGCCACTCCTTTCTCTCGTTCAGGACATGGCAGCTAGGTCTGCACGCTTTCCCTGCAGGGAGTCCTTTTGGCACGGATGTCCATTAATTCAGCCACGATAATGGAGAGTCTTCTTCTTTGCTCCCATTTCCTGGGTCATGGTTCCTGCTCTGTCCCCCTGTTCCTGTCACTGGGCGTTAGCATTCTTTGCTCAGTCCGCAGCAGACACGGTTGGCTGCCATCATCCAGTGGCCATTACCCTCTCTTCCTTGCTAACAGACCTCTGCTTTTGCTCAGGTGTCTACTTCTAGGCAGGCTGGCCCAGGCTCAGGGAGGAGCTCCTCATGAGTGTAAGCCAAGAGTCACGAGGCCAGCCCACTTCACAGTGACAGGTTTGCACACGGGCTTGTAACTCATGGTAGCTAATGAGACACGAGTGGTCCATGGCTCAGGGCCTTGGGAGAGGTTTTTCCTTTTTTCAGAAAAAAAACTTTGGTATTCTGCTGCTACTCCTGGATACTAATGTGCTTATATATAAGGACTAGAACTCTAGCCACCATGTTTGGGACCGTCAAGGGTGTGAGTCTGAGAGAGAACATGCTGACCCTGGCCACATGGAAAGCAGGAGGTCACCTGGGTCCTTGACGAATTTCTGAGCCACTGAATTAACCAACCCTCTTCACACCCTTCCTCCTGACATCCCCTTAGTGTTTGAGCCGCTTGAAATGTGTTTCTCTTAAGCATCGTCACCGATCAAACACATCTCAGTAATCTGTCTACCACCCTAATCTCTTCCTAGAACTTTGCTTTTGACACCTTCAGTGTCTCTGTTTCCTGCGACCCCTCTTCTCAGGGGCACAGCCCCATCTGGTGTCTCAGGAGAGGCCCTGGGAGTCGGGTTGGTGGGGGGGACACTGGGAGGGGAGTGGCCTCCCTGCAGGGAATGTGTGCCGCCCTTCCACCACCTTCTCTGACCCCCATCTGATTCCCCACCCCGCTGGATGTAATGTCTTTGAATTTGAAAAAGGGCCACCTTTGTGGAGAGTGTGCCTAGGGCAGAAAACATCACTGTCCTTGTTACCTCCTGCCTACAGTCCTCCCAAGGAGGCATCTCTCTGAAATCACACAAGTCCTGTTCGAATGCAGCTGTCCCTCCCCCGCGCGCCCTCCCTCCCCCGGGCGCCCCCCACCCTGTGCCCTCCCTCCTCCGTGCACCTCGCCACTCCTTTCTGCCACCACCTGAATCACCCTCTTGGTGCATGTCCCTTCCTGCCCGATGGAGCCTCCGATGCTCCTTCTGCCTGGGGGGCACTCACCGCCCAACCTTCACTTATGGATGCATGCTGGCCATCTCCCTGCTGACCCCATCTGACTTAGAGGTTGGGCTGCTACGGACTGACTTGTGTCCCCTACCCCAAATTCGTAGGTTGAAGCCCTAAACCCCTCTGTGATGGTACTTGGAGATGGGGCTTTGATAGAGGTACTTAGGTTGAACGAGGTCCTAAGGGTAGGGCTCTCCTCATACCACTGATGTCCTTATAAGAAGAGGAGGAGATGCAGGCATGCGCACACAGAGGGAAAAGGCCCTGTGAGGACGCAGCAAGAAGATGGCCGCCTTCAAGCTGAAGAGAGAGGCCTCAGGAGAAACCAACCCCACCTACCCCTTGATTCTGGCTTTTCACCTCCCGAACTGTGAGAAAAATAATTTTCTGTGGTTCAAGCCACCCAGTCTGTGGTATTTTGTTTCGGTGGCCCTAGCAGACTAATCTATAGATCTTGTCTCATATTCCAGATCTGGTGCCTAGAGGATACGGCCAGAGTACCACTGAATTCCTGCCTTCCTCTCTTCACCTGCCCTTCCATTACACTTCTTTATCATTCAGAAAGGTCGTGTAACACAGTATGGAATTTCCCAACATGCGGTCCACTGAGGACTAGTCCTGTGAGGTAGCCTATGAAGAATGCTCTCTGAGGCTGTGGAGAATATGGCATTTCTACTTGCAGATTTATAATGTGCACTTTGATACTAAAGCCTCTGAGAAGTGCTCTAGGAGGGGAGCTTGTCCAATGTTATTTGAGCAGCCATTTACAACATTGGGATCTGACTCTGGAAACTTTTGGGGTCCAATGTCTACTTATGTCCATGCAGCACATGGTGAGAAATGCTGACCTTGTTTTCTAAGCACAGCCTTGAAGGTCAGACCAATTACTCTGAGAAATGAAGTTTTCTCATCTGCAAAGTGAGGCTGGGAGTCACTATCTGGAATATTGTCATGAGAGTCCAATGAGAGAATCTATGTAACTGGGCCAGCACAGCTGTGCTTGGATCTTCAAGAGCTGGAAAAACTCAAACTGCACTTCTTGCAGCTCGCTTCCTCATGCTGGGATTTGGTAGACGATGAGCTGGGGTTCTGGGGCTCCTGTGACTTCAGCTGGCCCCTGGGAAGGCAGGAGAGCCAAACCTTAGGAAGTGTGTGGGTTCTGTGTGGGCCCCGGCTTTGTGGAAACTTGGTTCTGGTGGTGCAGCTGGGACCAAGAGAGCAGGGTGCCAGGTCAACCACAGCCTCATCCGTGGCAATGCCAGGTCTCCTCGGCTGCAGATAGAGGCGTACTGTGGGCAAGCTCTGCTGTGGGTCCCTGAGCTTGGAAGTTCTTAAAAGCTCAAGGCCTTTTGTAGCTCTCCTTTGCCATAATCTGAGTTGACTCTTATGAGTAGATAGCGTTTCAATTAAATCATAACACAGTAAACTCCACCAAGTCAGAAATTACCCAGTCAGTGTTGCCAAGGGCATTCTTTGCGAGGGGCTCTTCGTTAAACCCTTCACTTACATTGCCTCATTGAACCTTCACAAATGATCCCATCATTACCCCCATGGTATAGATGAGGAAACTGAGGCACAGGGAGGTTAGGTTGCACAAATCACACAGCTGGAAAATTCTGGAGCCAGAATTTCAGTATGGGCCATCTGACTCCAGAGCATGGGCTCTTCTTAACAATTATGGTCTTCTCCACTCAACTAATTACTGCCTTGACTTTACAGATGTGGAAACTGAGGCTCAGAAAGATGAAAAAATTTGATCAAGACACACAGCTGTGAATGTTAGAGCCAAGATCCAATGCCAGGTCTCTCTGGCTCCCAGTGTTCATAATTTTTATCGGGCAGCATTTTACTCATGGACACATAGCATTACCTATTTACCATGGAGTGGCTGCTTGCAGCCTTGAAACAGTCCTGTGTAGTATGAGTTTTGCCCCCCCCCTTTTACAGATGAGTTGGACAGAGTTGAAGTAACTTGCCAAGAACACAGCTCTCTGTGTGGGAGCCTGGGTTGCTCCCTTCCCTCCTGTGTTGGCCTCTGGCCGTGCCTCTTTCTTCCTTTCTGAAAAACTCTTTCTTCCTCTCTCCCTGTCCCTAATCCTTCTCATCACTCAGATCTCAGCTCAAGTGCCACTTTTTTCGGGTGGCCTGTCTAGCCCTCCTAACTAGTTCAAACCGCCTTTTGGAGATGTGAGGAGCATCCTTTAATTTTCTTCCTCACTTTTTAATTATTTATCCAGGTAATTATTTTTAGAAATTACTGCCTTCTCTTAGATTATCCAGACCGTGAGAGGCCAGAGCCTGCATCAGTTTTGCTCAGTAGTGCCTCCAGTGTTTGACACAGAGTTTGGCACAGAGCTAAAAATGGTGGCTACTGTTGTATATAATATATATGTCAATGTACATGTTTACGTATAAGTGATAGTGTAACATATATGGCTATCATTTATATATGCATCTACATGTATACATAATAGTCCTTAAGCCCTGGCTGGGTAGCTCAGTTGGTTAGAGTGTTGTCCCAATATGCCAAAGTTGTGGGTTTGATCCTTGATCAGGGCACATACAAGAATCAAACAATGAATGCATAAATAAGTGGAACAATAAATTGGTGTTTCTCTCTCTCCTTTTCTCTCTTCCTCTCTCTCTCTCTCTCTCCCTCTCCTCCTTCCTCTCTTTCCAAAATCAGTCAATAAATAAAATTTTAAAAAATCTTAAATTTTGCATATTAAAAAAATGATAGTCATTAAGTCCATTCAGTCCCTTCTCATTAATACATCAATCACAGACATATCAATTAGCATGACTATTGCAGCTCCCTGATTACTTGCTTTTGGCAGACATTGCCAATCAATCACCATTCTCTCTTGTGCTGAGACCCAAGGGAGCCTGAAAATTCTTTTCAAGGCAATGCTCCTGGCAGCTACTTACTGTCAATTAGTTGGACTTGAACCAACATGTGACACTTGGCCATCCCAGGTAGGAAAACTATTCTCAGATATTACATATATCGTACAACAGTTTCCTACAGTTGAAGTTAACTGGGAGAATTTTAAAAATACCAATGCTTGGGCTTCTTTTTAAGAGATTATGATTAATTTATAATTCTAATGGGCTAAGAAGCACTAGCTAACCGAATGGTGTCCTATATTGGTTGGTTCTTGTCTAGACTTCATTTCCCGCACATTGTGTACGTTCAGGATGTGCAGGTTGCAATAACTCCACGATGGCAGCTTGGGCGTGGAGGGCATGGAAATGACAAAGAGATTGGTCTTGCTTTCCTGGGAGGTCTCACACTAATGAAGGAGAAGGACAGGCGTGAAGAACTCTTAAACAAGGAAGATCGTCACGAGTTAAGCTGTAGGTGCATGAGGGCACGAGGAAGCATGTGGCAGAGGAAGAAGGAAGTCCAGCCTGGGCAGACTGGCGAAGATTTTTTGAAGGAGGTTGAAATTGAACAAATTCTTTAGGAACAGATGAGCTGGAAAACCATGGTGAATCCACATCGTGGGAGACTCTGAATGCCAGACAGAGCCACACAGAGCCAATGCAGTAAGGGAAATGACAGTTTTAAGAGATGATCTTCAGCAAATGAACGTTGGCAGTGAGGTGGGTGATGTGTTGGAGGAGGGTGGTGGAGGACTGGTGCACAGTCTCTAGTCTGATTCATGGCCGTGAGCATGGGGCATAGAGGAAGAAATTGCATAAATGAAACAGAGGTGGAATGGGGTTTTAGCAATATGGGAGAGATATTGAACACTACTCAAGGGAAATCTATGAAAATTAATTGTGTGCTTGCTCTATTATTTTGCATTATGTTGTGAGCTCCTTGGGAAAAGATTAGCATTCCTAACTGGGGTTAGGTACAGTGTCAAATATTTGACGTATATCTTCTCATTAATCCTCATAAGAATTCCACGGAGTTACTTCCATCTTAGGCGTTTCGAACCTGAGTCCTCGGCATCCCAGGCTGATGCTCTATCTACTGCACCACCACCTGGTCTCCATCTTATAGATGAAGACATTCTTGTTATTTCCACTTTGTAGATGAGGATCCTGAAGTTAGAAATATAGTTAATAAGTTTCCCAAGTTTACACAGCCAGTAAGTGGAAGATTCAGGACCCAAACGCAGAAAGTTGAACTCCAGAGCGCATACACTGACCTGGGATGACTCTGCCTCAGTGGCTGCCCTATTTCAGTGGTTCTCAGAGACGGTTTTGTACTCCCCACCCAGGGGAGACACTTAGCCATTTCCGTAGATAGTTTTGTGGTCTCAACTGGAGTGGAAGGGGTGCTACTGGCATTTAATGGGTAGAGGCCAGAGATGCCGCTAAAAATCCTACAGTGCACAGAACAGTCTCTCTTTCCTCCCCCCACCCCAAGAAAGAATTATACAGTCCTGAATGTCAATAGTGCTGAGGTTGAGAAACACTGCTTTATTCCCAGGACCCAACTCAGTGCCTGGCACACTGTAGGCTCATTCTATATGGTTGTTGAATTAAATAGAACCATTCTGAACATGCATTCATATTTATATAAATTTAAATTTATGTGACTACATGTCCTTACACATAGACAATTTTAAACCCTGATGTATTCTCCTGATCACAGAATTTTTATGGTGTGTGTGTGTGTGTGTGTGTGTGTGTGTGTGTATGATCTTTATTTCCTGTCAAATCTGTAACTTTGGGGGCGAGGTTTCAAATTTATCCCATGCCAAGTCTTATCTCTTGTAATTATGCTGTCTCCTGGTTTGGCCATTGTCCCATGGATTGGAATTTCATGTTAAATCCTCCAGTTGCTGCACTGACTTAGAAAAGATTTGGGGGCTTTTGAGTGTTTCTCTTTCTTGCCTCTATCCCATCCTGTTGGAATTTATTGCATCACCCTATACTTCCCTCGCTTGATTACATGATACGGGGGTAGTCGGACTTAGCATCCACTTGGGGGGATGGGCTGCCTGCTCTGGCCCACCAGAGAAATGTCCTGAGTTATACGACCCATGTCGAAGCTCGCTGTATGAAGTGGTTGTGGCTGGAAGCTCCAGTTCCCATCCAGAAGACAATGTACTCCTGAACTCGGGTGATGTGGGCTTAGAAAGTTCGATCCCCTGTTGTATACCAAACGGGCTCTGGAAAGCCACCCTGATCACATCGCCCCGTATCCCGTTTCCGGCAGACAGCTGTTGCTCAGGCTTCTTCCATCCCCAGCCCCCGTTATGCTCTGGGACCTCTTTTTTTAAAACAAAACAAAACAAAACAAAACAAAACAGTGGCCACTTAGAGCTTAGTTCATTTCCCTAATTCTTAAATTTCACATTTTCAGTCTATTTTGTCATAATGGTTTTTGGTGCAGCTGCAGTTAGGAAGAGGGGTCCCCAATCATTTGGCACGTTTTAACAATAGGGTCATTTTTAGGAAAGAACCAAGGAGTAGGGGGGTCCTCTCAATTTGCATATTGATGAGAGGCCAGTTGGTTTCTCCACTGAACCCCAAAGCCTGGTGGTAGGCGGTGGGCTGTGTTCGAGCCAGCCAGAGTCTCCAGAAATACCCAAGAACAATCTAATGAGCACGGAGAGTCATTCTAGATTGCTCATACCGATGTTCCTACTCCCATTGACCTTCAAGGTCCTCTCTGCTGTTGAGCAGTGTAGTACCTGACACGTCTGCTGGCTCCCAAAGGCAAGTGTGACCACCGGCTGAGGTTGATGAAATCCTTCAGAACAACACTCCTGCCTCCTGCTCCAGCTGGGATTTTTGCATAATGAGTGATGGTGGTATCAGTTAGATTGCATTACATTATAAAGAGTAGGAAAACCAACTAACAACTGACTGAAAAGTCTGCAGACAAAGCTTCAGCCCCAGATAACACGATCATCCATCAAAGACTTGTCCCCCCCCCCCATCTTTCTTCCTGGCTTTCACACTAACTCCTCTCCCTTCTTGCTTCCTAAGACGCATCCCCACAGGTCCTGTGGTGATGTGTCTGCTGCTTCATCCAGCAGATGGGAACCTTTTTTGCTTGAGATGCCTCAGTAGAAGTCTTGACATTCATTCTGAATTGGCTAAGGGTACAGAGCTGCCCTGAATCAGTTTTCTGAGCCTAGTTATAAGCTCTTCTCTGAGAACGCAGATGGAAGTCAGACCATTGGGGAAGAGTGGTGGGCGGCCAGGAGATGGCCAACCATGGTCTATTGTGAGATTGCTGCTTGGTCTTCTTGGTATTTGTGTATCTATTAAATAGCAATTAAAAAGCAATCTGTTAGAATAATGATTTGGCCTACTGCCTCTCTTTGTATTTGAGGAGCCCCAGCCACCAAATTCTTTACTTTATGACACCCATTCACTACCACTGTCTGCATAGCTTCTGCCCAAAAATCTAGACCTCATTCTTTTTAACAGGGTACAATGAGTAATAGAATTTTGATAGCTTTCTTAACTTTAAAGCATTTATAATTTAGAGAAATATTATTTATAAAAATGTATCTATAAGTACACTCATTTATATTCATTGATTTATTTATTCTAATACTTTCTTATTCTTCATTTTTTTTATCTATCCATTCATCCTATCAAAAATATATATCGTCCAATATCTGCCATGTGCCAGTCACTGTACAAGGTATGAAGGATACTGGGATAAATAACATATTAGGCTCAAGGCACTCAAAATGAAGAGAAACAAGCACATAAACAATTAACAGTCACAAAGTACTATTTTTTCTCTAAAATGACAAAGAAGTCTTTAAAAACAGGTGGTGGCACAGTGGATAGAGCATTGGACTGGGATGTAGAGGACCCAGGTTCAAAACCCCAAGGTTGCCAGTTTGAGCGCGGGCACCGGCTTAAACCCAAGGTCACTGGCTTGAGTAAGGGGTCACTTGCTCTGCTGTAGCCCCCTCCCGCCCTGTCAAGGCACATATGAAAAAGCAATCCATGAACAACTAAGGTGCTGTAATGAAGAATTGGTGCTTCTCATCTCTCTCCCTTCCTGTCTGTCCCTGTCTTTGACTCTCTCTTTGTCTCTGACAAAAACAAACAAAAACAAAAAACAAAAAAAACCCAGCCACCTCCCTAACCTCTAAATCATTGTTATTTTTTGGTGTGTGTTGCCCGTCAGTTTCTATTTCCTTGTGAATTTCCTCTTCTAAATGTCTTCAACTTGTCACTATTACTCACCCTATTTAAGATCACTATATTTTTCTTACGTATCAAGGTTATCTTGCACTCTACAAAATTTGTGACAAAATCATTTAATTGCATGTGCAGCTGGAATTGCCTTAACAAGCATATTTTCTGATGACCATTGATACTTTCTAAATAATTTCTCAATTTCACTGTGGCAAAGACTTCTCTTTAAAAATTATATTGAAGTTATTGTGGTGACATTGGTTAATAAAATTATATAGGTTTCAGGCGTACAGCGCTACAATACATCATCTGTATACTGTATTGTGTTCTCACCGTGCCAAGTCAAGTTTCCTTCCATCATCATTTATTCCCCCTTCGCCCTCTTCTGCCTCCTCATGTCCCCTTTTCCTCTGGTGATGACAATACTGTTGTCTGTGTCTATGAGTTGTTTTTTCTTTGATTAATCCCACCCCTCCCCCCTGTGTTCTCTATCTATGAGTCTGTTTCCTTTTGCCTGTTAGTTTTGTTCATTAGATTCCACATGTAAGTGAGATCATATGGTACTTTTCTCCCTCTGACTGGCTGATTTCACTCAGCATAATGCTCTCCAGGACCACCATGCTGTTGCAAAAGGTAAGATTTCCTTCTTTTTCATGGCCAAGTAGTATTCCATTGTGTATCACAGGTGGCAAAGACTTCTTAAGCAAGGAGTTTTCGATTCTTACCATGGCTGGGGAAGTGAAACATATATTTTTCCTTAATTGAATATAGATTTGTAAAAGTAAGCTGTTTGCTTCTTTCTCTAAAGGAAGAAATGTTTCCCACATGCCTTAAGGGGCTGAAAAGTCACACAGGAGCACCAGAGCTGTGGAAAAGAGATGTGGAACCTGACAGACCTAAATGTGGACCCCTGATTTGCTATTTCACCTTGACTCCTAATCAAACCCTGTCACCTTGATTCCTCATCTCCTCGAGCCATAGCGTCTTTTTGTGAAATGGGACCACAATTCCTACTGCACAGACGGGGGAGTTTCACTCTGGATATATGTGAGGGCATTTAGCTCACCACTTGGGGTGTATTGTAGCAAGCTTTCTCCTGTCTATAGAAGAATGGATCACGGGGCATGGTTATGGGAAAGGTCTGGGCAGAAACGTTTAGCATGTTTTTAATGCTGCCATTTATCTTCTGGTGTAATGACTATATAGTTTAAAAAAAGGAGTTCGAAATCAAATGTGTAGCTAATGTAATTTTCATCATTAAATAAAAATGTTGCCATAAAAATGAATATAGCAAATAATGAGCTATTATCTTCTTGAGCAAAGTGATATATTTTAAACACTTGTAGCTAATGAAGCTCTCAGCATCCTAATTTGTACCAGAGTGGTTCACAATGTTCATAGACAAACAAAGAAGTACCTATTGTCATCCAGGCTAATGAAAGAAAACAGTATTTACTCAGCAGCCTCTGTGAGCTAGGGACTGTGCCGTGTGCTTTCTGCCTTCACATATATTTTTTAATCCTCCCTAAATAAACATCCCAGATTCTTGGACCTCAATGTCAAGAGCAGAAGGAGATATTGCTGTGGCCCTTTGCAAGCTTTTTCTTTCTTTCTTTTTTTTTTTCTGTTGCATCATGGGCATCTTTAGCGATCGTCATGGGAAATCTCTCCGAAAAGCCAAGCATAACAATTGGTAATGCTTCACACATAATGTGCCTGTTGGCAGAGGGGGTTACAATTTGCTTCTCACACCCATTCTGAGAAACACAAGCCTGAACATTGGTTGTCTATTCATTCAAACTTCTACCTCCACTTTCACGATACAAAATCTGAATTTGTAATCCTTTCTTTAAAAAAACAACTCAGCTCACAAAATGCCATACTTTTTACAAGCTACTCTTTCAACATCATTTTCTACTATTTCCCTGCAAGTGAGACAAATGGCGTGAATTTGGCTGACGTGAGTTCTAGGACTTGCTAACTAAAATAAGTCTCCTGAAAGCACCGATGTCTATTTTCTCGGCCACTGTTGTGATCACTGTCATTTCTCACAGCTCCAACAGTGGGAGATGTTCTGAGTGTTTACGATGCACCACACACTGTTTCCAGGTGCTTTATACATATGATCACATTTAATTCTAATAACATCTTTGGAGGTAGGAAGTATTTACAAACCTATCTTCAGATAGAAAAACCAAGGCACCAAAAAATCAAAAACGTCAGCTCACAGCTTGTAAGTAACAGAACCAGGAAATCAAATCCAGGCCATCTGGCTCTGGAGCCCTTTGCTTGGACCACTGGCCGCTTCCTTTACTCTACCATTTATGCAACAGCTTACTACCCGGTTTCCCTGCGGTCACTCCTGACCTTCTAAGAGCCCTTACCCTGCAGCTTGTTCAAACCTCATTCTGATCATATATATACTGCTCACAAAAATTAGGGCATATTTTATAGCTTTATATTCTTTTTTTGTGTGACAGAGACAGAGTCAGAGAGAGGGACAGACAGACAGGAAGGGAGAGAGATGAGAAGCGAAGCGTCAATTCTTCCTTGTGGTACCTTAGTTGTTCATTGATTGCATTCTCATATGTGCCTTGACCAGGGGGCTCCAGCAGACCAAGTGACCCCTTGCTCGAGCCAGCGACCTTGAGCTCAAGCTGATGAGCCTTGCTCAAATCAGATGAGCCTGCGCTCAAGCTGGCGACCGCGGAGTCTCGAACCTGGGTCCTCCGTGTCCTAGTTTGACGCTCTATCCACTGTGCCACCACCTGGTCAGGCTAGCTTTCTATTCATTTTTGAAATATCCCCTAATTTTTGTGAGCAGTATATTATCCTCTGCCTAAACTCCTAATAGCTCTCTTCTGCCTTCAACATTAAGTCCAGATTCCTTACCATAGCCCATAAGGCTCTGTGTGGTTTGGCTTTATCCACCTTCCAGCCTCATCTTGCTGTGGTCAATGCTTCTCTCTTTAGGTCCATGGCTCTCTGATAATATAGTGACTGGTGGGTGCTCCATTCTCCCACAAGGGCCCTTGCAAAAGCAGGCTTCCACCTGGACTGCTTGAATGTCTCTCCTTGCATTTTTGTATGGAGTTTCATTCTGATCTCCCTGCTAGCAGGCGCTCTCCTTGACTTGGACACCAGTGACTCTTTTTCCACTTATTTTCTTCCTACCTCCCTGATTCTTCCGTTCCACCTCCTTGTGGGCTTCTTTCCATCTTCCCATTGTACATCAGGGATCTACCAGCGTTTCCGACCTCCCGGCCCCCCATTCTCAACTCTTCACTCTTCACTCTTCCTTGGTTATGCAAATCTAACGCTGCTTGCGAGTTATTGCCGAATCTCATTCTCAGGTTTGTGCCGGGCTTCATATTCTTATATTCAGCTGACTTCTAGGTGTCTCTCCTGGAAATGTGCACAAGACTGCCCATTCAACATGTCTGACACTGTGTCCATTTTCTTCTCTTGTAAACTGCCAGCTGCTCTGTCTTTCCACAGTGAATGGTTTGTCCATCCACCTTGTCATCTGGTCCGAAACCTCAATGTCATCCTTACCTTTCCAGTTTGTTTAGCAGGTCTTTGCATCTAGTCATATAATCTTTATTTATTTTATTTTTTTGATTTTGATTTTTATTCATTTTTTTTAAGAGAGGAGAGTGAGAGAGAGAGAGAGGGAGGGAGGGAGAGAGAGAGAGAGAGAGAGAGAGAGAGAGAGAGAGAAAGATGGGAGGATCAGGAAGCATCAACTCCCATATGTGCTTTGACCAGACAAGTGCAGGGTTTTGAACCGGCAACCTCAGCATTCCAGGTCAATGCTTTATCCACTGCGCCACCACAGGTCAGGCCAGTCATATAATCTTTAAATTGTCTATTAAATATATTTTGTCTTCTCCATTCCTATTACCTTTCACTTGGTTTAGACATCTATCGTCTCTCTTCTAAAATCTTGCAAAAATCACCCAAATGACTCACACGCTAGTTCCTTCTCCATACTACTCCTTGCAGGAAGAATAAATCACAGGGCTCAGCTTAGTGGGATCAATATCTCTGAGAGGCAGGAACATCCCCATAAACTAGAAGTGGCACTGAGAGACTGTTAGTGACTTGGTCATATAAATTCCCCCAACCTAGTCCTGGCTACTTTCATAGAACCCTATCATTTCTATGATGAAAATGACAACAATAGGAGTAAAATCAGCAAGGACTATAGCTGTCACCATCACCTTCCGACAACAGCCTCATGGCACTATGACTGTACATCAAACTTTACATACATTTTATTTAGTCTATACATTCATCTGAAAGTGATCTTCCATGTAATAGAGGATTCCCCCCCACCCCCAATCCATACCTCCTTAACAGGACCCAGACCCTCGGGATCGGACACACATTGGGGTGCAGGTTGGATGGGATTGTAAATCTGGTGTCCTGCCCTCCCTGGTTATTTCACTCAAGCAAGGCTAATGAGCTTTCCATGAGGACTTGAACTCTTAAAGAAAGACATAAGGAAGGGACAAAACTTTGGAAGCTCATTCACTTCCTTGGTGGCACCTAAATGAGACAGTCAGCAGTCTTTTCAACCAGACCCTGAATGCCATGCTGATTCCTGTCCTGCGCATGCTCTGTTTCCAAGCTCGCTCTCCAGCCTCGAGTCTTATATTTGTTCTGTGAGCTGCTAAAGAGCTTGCCAATAAATTCTTCCCTATATTTCTTCTTCTCCCTTATTTCTCCTCCCTCTTCTTTTCCTCCTCCTCCTTTGGTTTAAGTGATCTAAAGTGAGTTTCAGTTGTCTTAAATCATAATATCCCAGCTGATGACAAAATCATCTCTTATTAAAACCTTTTGTTTTAGAGATAGGATATTTGAGGTCTATCTGTAATCTGTCTCAGGCCAGACAGGGAGTTAATGGCAGGATGTAGACTCAAAGCATATTTCATAATTCTTAGTCTGGTCTTCTTTGTAGCATCATGGTTCAAGAACAATCCCACGGCTTAGAATTCCTTGGTTGGAATACTTGGTCCCACCACATATTTATCTGTGTAATTTTGAGTCACTTAATTTTTACTGCTTTAGTTTTCTCACTTGTAAAATGAAGGTAATCATGGCATCCACCCTATAGGGTTGTTATATAGGTTATATAGTTTAATGCTGCATATAAAGTATGAATATAGAATACCTGGTTCATAGTATGAGATATGACTGTTAGTAGTTACTCTTGTTACTATTTTTCCTGAACCCACTGGCCACTTAGAAATATTGTTGTTGTTTTACCAACACTGATAAAGAATAATTTAATTGCATTATTCAAGTTTTTCTTAGTTAAGGAAGTTTAATTTGGATATCCAAACTGCCACCTTGGCAGTTCACCAGGAAGGGTGCAAGAATAAATTATCAGCTACCAAGAATAAATCTCTCTCTCTCTCTCTTTTTATTCTTTTTACTTTGAAAAAAAAATATCATTAAAAAGCACTGTTATTTTCTTCTTTTTTTCTTCGTAACCAATGAAGTAGACATCAAAGTACAGAGTGTTTGACAAGAAGACCAGTTGGTTCCATTCAGGGGCACGTTATGAATTGTTCATTTTTGACAGGGGGCACAATTCATTATGTGTTGTTTATGTAGCACCTCTTGAGGGTCCATTTCTAAGTGGTTCACAAAAGGCTTGTTCTCCCTGGAATGTACTTGTCTTTCAGGATTCCCAGAGACAGAGGATTGTGTGTGCAAATAAAATAAACTCACCCTGAAGGCCAGTAATTTAGATTAATAAAGAGCTATGTTTATCCAACTCCATTAACAAAATTCTACATGGCAAGTTGAACCCAAGTTTCTCAGGCCGCACAGCCATTTCTAAACAAGACTTGATGGAGAATGTCAAGTTTGCGGGTATATACAATAAGGAGAAAGCCTTTTCATAGTCCTCAGATCCCCGAGATGAATTCTGGGACCCCCATTTCTCAGAAGACCTCTCGGAAGTTGCAGCAGCTTGAAGTTGGAAGATTCTGTATCTGCGGAAATGAACTCAGACCCCTCTGCCCATTCATTCAGCCTTCCATGATCCATTCATTCGTGCACTTTTGCTTAGACCTAGCTCCTCCCATAGAACCAGCCAGGAAAAAAGTGTTTCGGGGATGAGAGACACCTACAGTAGCTTTTATCTGGATCCTCATTAAAACCATGTGAGACGGTTTAGGGCTTAGTTTAATCCTCTCCATTTTCTAAAAGAATGGAGACCCACAGCAGTTATAAGATTTGCCCAAAGGAAAGGAAGCTCCTGCTTACTGGATATCTTTTAGGTCCCAGACACCATGTGAGGGTTTTTCGTATACACAATTGAATTGCTGTGGAATGTGAGTGCATCCTGTGAGAGATGCAGAAACAACTCCCAGAATGGCTGATGTCAGCAGGAAGGGGGAGGCTGAAAAGTCTCTGGTCTTCCTGTGGCCTCACGCTGCCTCCCTAAGACCAACGAGGGTCAAAGTCCCCAGCCTCTGCCAACCCAGTCCCTCTGCGACGTCCTGGCTGTTTCTTCCCCTTTTCTTCCAAAGTGTCAATAAGAAGGGTCAGAGAGGAAAACCACAACATCAACACAAATAGCTGAGGAAGGGCCAGGGTGGGAGCCGGGTCCATGGCTCTGTGTGGTGGTGTGAAGATAGTGTTTTCCCCCAGGGCTGGGGGACCTCGGGTGCCCGTGCCTCCCCCGGGACTGCTCCCCAGGGCTGGGGGACCTCGAGGGCCCGTGCCTCCCCCCGGACTGCCCCCCAGGGCTGGGGGACCGTGGGGGCACGTGCCTCCCCCGGGACTGCCTTTCCCCCCAGCACTTCCCAACCAGGGGCTGACAGCCCTGCCCTCCTCGTATACACCCCGACTCACCAGTGATGGAGCTTCCTGCTCCCAGAGGTCTTTGCAAACTCCTCCTGGAAATTGTGTTCGCCTTGGCTGCTGTGCTGGCTCTTGGTATTTCCTTTTCTGTCTGGATGCTGGCCCCTCCTGACTTCCGTTCCCGTCTCTATAGAGGTGAGCCCGGATCTGCACCTCCTGCCCAGGCCTTGTCCTGAGCACCACCTCTCCGGTTCCCGAAGGTGCCCGATGACTTTCTGCATCTGGTCTCCCCACCAGAAGACCTCTTGTACCTTCTCTCCCATAATAGCAATATGCTACAGTGTCTTCTGGTCAAAGTAAGTGATTGAGTCACTTAATTCTGTACCCCCCCCTTTTCAGTACAGGGGTCCTTGGATTACAACAGTCTCAACATACAACGTTTCAAGTTTATGACGTTCACCCCCATAAAAACTTTTAAAACCTGAGATGTGTTTTGGCTTATGCCGTTAGCATCACACTTACGGACTGTGTGGGCAAACTGGTTTGGTTGTGTGCAGTGTGCAGTACAGTAGATTTATGTCCTTTTCCTGCTTCTGTGGCTTAGTTGTGTTTTTATGTTCTAGATTATGATTTTACAACTGCATTAGGATAGGTAAGTCACTTAGGCTAGCTAGAGTGTGTTTTGACTTACACCAAAATTCGAGTTATGTCATAGTCGAAGGAACGGAACTGTGTCATAACCCGGGGACCCCCTGAACTTACTTGACTATTAGGCCATGTGCTAAGTGCTAGTGTACAAAACATATAAAACAAACTCCTGATCTTCACGAAGTTTCTAGTCCATGATGGTGGGTGCCTGCAGGTGGAGATCAGTCAGATAGTCTTTGCATAGTGCTTATTCCTCCATTATAACTGCTTTCCTCTGTCTTTTTTATATTTATTTATTTATTTTAGTGAGGGGAGAGAGAGAGAGAGAAGGGGGAGGAGGAGGAAGCATCAACTCCCATATGTTCCTTGACCGGGCAAGCCTGGGGTTTTGAACCGGCGACCTCAGCATTTCCAGATTGACACTTTATCCACTGCGCCACCACCAGTCAGGCTTTCTTCTGTCTGTTGTGTAGTGTCTTCAACATATTTGCCACCTTCTCTTGAGTATGAGCTCCCAGACACTTTCTTATTCATCTCTGCGGCCCTCCCTGCTGCGGGAGGCTGGTGACACACAGAGTGGGTGCTCGATAAATGTTGCTGGAGAGAATGCAGGACATTGGAGGCCATGGTGTAGGTGACAGAACGCTGTCTGTCCCTGCCTGCTAGAGGAGAACAACCTACCCCCTTGCTAACTATCCTGCTGCTGGTGTTGCTTCAACCTCTGGCATATTTCAAACGTGCTGGGAATTTAAAACCAGCTCCTTGGAAGAAAGGAAGAATTGGTAACATATTGTAAGGGGTTTATAGCCTTATGCCAGGCACCGTCTGACCACTCCGTGTAATCTAATTTCATCTTCCCATAGATTCCAGGAGGTGGTATTATTATCCTTCCTTCAGAGATAAAGATGCTGCAGCTTAGAGAGGTGAAGGTACTTCCCAAAGGGCAGGTGGCTGCTGTGTAGTAAACCTGGACTTGGAACTCTGGCCTGTGGTTTTCGCAGCCCATGCTACAATGTTTGCAGTTTATTAAAAGCTAACATATATCCCCAGCTCAGGATTCAATCATCATTTCATTTAATGTCATTCAATTTTATATCATCCCAGGTCCTTCAAAACCCTTGAGTTGTCATGGCGAAGGAAATCTCAAACTTAGGTGTTAGACCTAAGTTTATTATTTCTATATTTTTAAATGTGTGGCAAATGAATTTCCCCCCCAAAATGAGATGAACTTTTCAGCTCTTTCTGGCGGAACTGTGTGCCGGTCAGGCCGGGGCCGATCAGTGAGCATCCGCAGGGTGTCGGTCCTGTCCACAAGCTCCTATCTGTCTGCGGCCACCGTCAATAAAGCCCTTTAAGCAGATCTGTACATTCGGGGGCCGGCTGGCGAGGCACGTGCCATGAAGCACCCCCTCCCCAATAATCAAACTCTTGTCAGCTGCGCTGAATGAGAGTCTTTCTCCCAGGAGAAGTATATGTTTGTTTGTTGGCATGGTCCTAATGACTTAAAGAAAAATGCCGGAAACCGGTATTGCGCTCTTCCCTGAAAGGAACATTGGCCCTTTGTTCCAGAAATGCATTTGCAGAGCGCCTTCTGAGCGAGTCCTTGGAATTCCTCATGGTTTATATGCCTTATGCCTTTGTGAGCTCCTGGCATTGAAGAACCGAGGGTTTTCTTTTGCTTCTTTTTTTTTTTTTTCTTCTCCCTGATGAATCCAACATTGTATTGAACACACTCTCCCTCAATTCGGGTAAAAGCAACAACTCACAAAGCCAACGAGAGTGGAGAGATTAGGGCCAGGAGTGAAATGTGCTGTCGTTGTCGGCTGTTTAGTGTGTAAGGGTGAGAGACGTGGGTATGGGGCCGGAGCTCCAGTACTTTCTTCTGTTCTCCTTGTTCAGGAATAGCATTCACATTTGTTTTACGGACTGCAAGATAAGAAGTGTTTAAAAATACTTTTCCTGATACCTATGCACAGTCTGCCTTTTGACTTTTTTTTTTAACCTTTTTTCTTTTTTAAATATAAGTTTTTATTCTCAATGATTTTTCTTAACAGGCCAGTGGGGCCCACTTGGAGAGAGACAGTGGAGTAGAGGGTCCTCGGGTAAATGGAGGTGCTGAAACCCTGGCTTCCTTGTCATCCCTCTTTGTGATCTAGGGGAGTTCTTCACCTCTCTGAGCCTCATTTGCCTCTATCTGCAAAATGCGAAAGATGTGACTCTGTAGCCTGCCTGGTTAAGAAGACTGAATCAGACAAGGTGACGGCTGCCTTCTCCCTATGTCCGCAGATGGTGTTCCCTCTGTGTGTGTGTCTGTGTCCTAATCCCTTCTTATAAGGACAGTAGTCAGATTAGACTAGAACCTGCTCTAATGACCTCATGTAACTTAATTACTTCTTTAAAGACCCTGCCTCCAAATACAGTTGCATGCTGAGGTTATTGGGGGACAGGACATCAGCATAGGAATTGTGGGGACAGAATTCCAGCAGGAGGCACCCGCCTGGTGGGTTTCCCACACAGCCGATTCCGCATACCACAGGGCAGGCAGTTAAGGTCCCTCCCATTCCCCCTTCTCTCAGTCCTCCGGGTGAGCAGCAGGCACGCTGGCAGCTGACTGTTCTTCCCCTAGTTTGTGTTTATGCTGAGTGCCGTCCTAAGTCTCATTACCCACTCGGGATGGAAAGCCTCTGAGGCCAGAATATTTTTGCCACGTGTGTGGGGCCCTGCTCCCTCTGCACCGTGGTGGGTGCAGGAGAAATACTTAGAGTTTGTTCATTTAGTTCACCATGTACCCTGGAGCGCACGTTGTGCGCCTACCTAGACTATATGTAGCTGTGTTCTCAGTGACTGTTCGAGCATCCGTCCCTTCCGCAAACGTGTATGGAACGTGTATAATACAGTCTCTGTCTGAGTGCAAGTCTACTGGGAAGAGAGACTCATCAACATCACTTCAGATTAATAAACGTGATCCCATTGAAGTGCGTTGGAGGTAGAGAGAGAGTTACAGGACTACAGATAGGAGGGGGCTGGAGTTCGAAAGGGGAGGTCGGGGGTCCAGGAAGGGTAGAAGCCCAGAGTCCTGCCCCTGGAAGCGTGGGCCGCTGGTCAGCACGATGGCATCACCGCGGAAACTGCCACAGGTGCGGCATCTCAGGCTCCTCCTCGGACTCGTGGGCTCAGAGTCCGCTCTGCTCCTGGACTTGCGGTGAGACACCAGAAACAAAAGAGGCCGCACAGGGTGGAGTGTCAGTGAGTACAGTGGGCGAGTGGACTTGCAGTGAGACACCAGAAACAAAAGAGGCCGCACAGGGTGGAGTGTCAGTGAGTACAGTGGGCGAGTGGACTTGCAGTGAGACACCAGAAACAAAAGAGGCCGCACAGGGTGGAGTGTCAGTGAGTACAGCGGGCTAGTGCAGGAAAAGCTGCACAACTCTTAGTCCAGACTGGCTTTTCTGCCCGGGCTGTGGTAAGATCACCCCCAGGATTCAGGCAGCAGCAGAGGCTGCTGGGATGTAACGGGTGTACCTGCTTTGTCTTCCCACCGCCTTCTCCCCTTTCCTTTATTACTTCCAACATCCAGAGAGGGATTATTAGGGCCTCTGTGTTACCAGGGGTAAGAAGCGTGCTGCAGAGAAGCGCCATGTGGCAGAGCGCTCGGCTGACGGTCCCAGACCTCCGTCGCTGCTCTGGGCCTGCTACTGGGGCCTGGGGAATTTCCTGGGTCACTTTACAGTGTCCAGCCCAGGCCAACCTGAATGGATTGGAGGTGCTTAGGTTCAGAATGTTATAGGGACAAGGGCCACCTTGACCTGTGAGCCTGGTGGGTAACAAACTCCATTTTTTATTTGAAGGGAGCTTTTGACGTTGAGTGTGGGAAGGAGGGATGTAGGAGGGGAAGGAAAGGGGAATCGGTTATTCCCTTTCCCTGTACACGTGGGTAGAGGCGCTCAGTACTCAGCATTAGGGGGGCGGGGTTACGCTCCTTCTCTGTGGCTTAGCAGGAAATATGATGGCTTTCAGGGTGCACTGAGCATCCCTGATGAATTGGTGTCTCTGGCCAGAGCTCGGTAACTTTTTAGCCCTGTGGCTGTGTGCAAGTCACCTACCTCTTTGAGACTTAGCTTCTTCAGTTGCAAAATGAAGAGGCTAGAATGACCCCCACTGTGACGCACACCCAGAAGGCTCAGGACTGTACTCGACGGTGCGGGCTGTGCTAGGCGCAGAGTAGGGCCGCCGTGATGGTCCATCAAACAAGCCAGCAGTTCTGAAAGCATCCGTAGATGGACTTGAATGGGCCGCACACACACGAGCAATAGTAATTCTCCTTGGGCTGGGGCGTCCGCCAGTTCGCCATGAATCTGTCTTCGAGCTACCAGGCCTGGACGGTGGGTGCATTTCTGGATGCCAGAGGCCGACTTTGCAAAGAGGAGCAGACAGCACCATCTATTCAGGCCTTGGGGCTCCTGTTGCCAGAGCCCACGAGGGGTTTGGATTCAGAGAGCTATTGAAGGGGAGCCACAAAGACACGTTTTCTCCCCTGCGGCCTGGAGGGGAGACGGAGCGGGCCAGGCACAAGAAGGGGGTTGTTTCACATCAGCCAGCAGCCGGCAAATTCTGTCAAAGCAGCTGAAGGAGAGAAGTCGTCAAAACACCCAGGAACAACAGGAGCTCTGGCGAGAGCAGCAGAGAGAAGACGCGGAGGGTGGAGGCCGTGGCACACAGACCCCTTCATGGGCGCTGGCAGCCACACTCCCGCCATTGTCTGGGCCCACGGGCTGCGATGATGGAGACGTTCTTGTTTCTCTTCTTAGAGAAAGAACTGATGTCAGAGGAAAGCGAGTTTGTGTTGTATGAACAGTGGCTGCCAAAGGAAAGCCTTTGGTTGGCGAAATAGTGAGGCACACATTCAGACTGGCCCTTTGTCCCTGGTGGCGGAGAAGCTGGGCAGGGAGCGGTTCTGTCTCATACAGAGTCCCTCTGGGCCTTGCTGCCACTGTCCTCCTTTAATGGAGGCCAAACTGGACACCAGCGACTGCTGTGGCTGCCCCTGCTCCAACCCAGCCTCTGTTCCCTTCCCCTGAGGCGGTAGCCCCCGTCTTTCCGGGCGCCTGCTCACCCTCCCTGCCTTTGGATCAGAATCGTCCCCTCTGTCTGCTTTGGAAAGGATTGAAAGAGGCAGTCCCTATCAGTAAGGAGAGGGTGGAGGAGTCGGGGTCGGGGGGTTTACCGTCCTTTGATCCAGATGGGTGTGCTATTAGATTTTTCTTAGGTGTCCATCAGAAAGTTTTATGTATATATACACAGGCATTTTTATTTCTTCTTTTTTAAAGCAATCATATTCTAAATATACCTCTGTTTCTTCTGCATCATTTAATAAAGTATCAAAGAGATTTTTATTATTAGCATATAGAAACCTGCCTCATTCTCTGAAGCAGACGCTCAGCTTTCTGTAAGTTAGTCAGTTTAGTATTGTCTCCAGTTGTTTTCAACAAAAGCATTGCATCAATAAATATACATACACTCACATATTTAGATATATATCTTTGAAAATACATCTTCACAGTAAATTTCAAGAAACCTAGAAACTGCTGGGTTAAATAGTATGTGCATTTCTGTAAAGAAAAAAAGGAGGAGAGAGATTGCCGAAGTGTCCGACAAGGAGGGTGCCTTTAATGGCGAATAGCTGTTTTCCCACACATTTGTCAACACTGGGCATTATCCGATTTTAAAAAAAATTGCTGATATGATAAGTGAAACTGGTATCTCATTTTAATATACATCTCTTTGTATGAGTTATGTTGAGTATTGTTTTATGTGTGTTAACCTTTAAATTTATTCTTTTTTAAAGCAGGCTGCTTCTATCTTTGCTACCTTTGTGTTGGATTTTACATCTAGTTTTTATTGATTTTCAATCATACATTGCGCCAGGCATCCTTTAAGACGGTGCCTCACTTCCTGATGTTCATGACCAGTATCATCCCGCCCCCCTGAGTATGGCCTGGACTTACGGACTCCCGCGCAATTCATACCACACAACAGAAGTGATGGGGTCTCACTTCTGAGATGAGGTTATAAAAACACCAAGCCTTCTCTCTTGGGCGCTCTTTCTCATTTCCTGGTGCAGTCTCTGTCTCTTTCTCTATAGAACCCAGATGTAAGCAAGGAAGTCCGAGGTCTCATGAAGAAGAGGTCCTGGGCAGATGGCTCTGGAGGATGAAAGGCAACGTGGGGAAAACTCAGGCAACCTACGTAACAACCAGAACCAACTGCCGGCCCTGTGAGGGCGCCATCTTGGTAGAGGCCCCTGGGCCCCCAGTCGAGCCTTTGGATGACACAGCCCCGGGGGGCAGTTTGACTGCAACCTTACACTGGACCCCGAGCCAGCCAGGCTGTGGTATTTGTTTGGCAGCTCCGGAAAAGGAATACGAGGGCTCACGTTGCTCCATTCTTAGGGTATATTGCCTCTTAGCACCTATATTATTTCAGAAGTTCTTAAAATTCTCTTGGCATCATTCAAAGTTTTTGAAGCGGTTATTGTAATCACTAGATGATATGACTTCAAATGGGTATGCCAGACCCTCTTCCTTTCTGATTGGACATTTGGACGGTTTCCATTGCCTTGAATTTTTAATAACTGTGTAATTGAATGTCTGAGTTATGAGAATCTTCTCATTTCTCTTCAATGTTTCTAGAAGGAGAATTATTTGATCTCGGAGTATAAATAGTTTTAGAACTCCCTAATTTAAATTAAATAAATGCATACAGTAAATTTTCCTAAATAAACAAAATCAAAGAGGCTTTATTCAAATCAAGGTATAGGATAGTCAATGCAAGCTATAAATGTTTACCAGGAAAAAGAAAGATTAGGATATTTGGGGGTCTATATTTGCAATTGCAGTCTCTTTGATACAATGTCGGGGAACCCAGGAGAGTAAGGAGAGTCAGAGGGACAAGTCTGCAGTCAGTTAGTTCCTGGCTCTTCCTCTTACTCACTGAGTGGCCTTGGGCAAGTTCATTAGCCATCCTAGACCTCAGGTGTTTTATGTTGTGATTATGAGAACTAAAGAAGTAAGTGGATGAAAAATGCTTAGCACAATTCATACATACCCATTTTAAAAAAGACAGTAGATTCATCTTGCAGGGTAAAGAGCTACCCGCCTAACGTTACTCATGCTCTCAGGATACAGCAGGTGAGGTTTTAGATACAGACTGAAATAAAACTCTTCCTTGAAATCAACAAACAGGCCCTGTGCTAGATACTTCTATGTTTAATATTTTATATACTCCTCACAACTTTTCCAAATAGGTATGATCTTCATTTAACAAGTATGGAAACTGAGTCTCAAGGGGGCTAGGAGACGTGGCTTAGGGTCACAAGGACACTAACTGGTTTACCCAGGATCTGAACCTGGTTCTACTCAATTCCAAGTCCTGCCTTCTTTCCCCTTTTCTTCATTGCTTCCTCCAATTAAGGCAAAACCCACGAGCGCCACGTCCACCCGATTTGTAAAGCTAGGTACTCAATTTATTATTAATACTTCAGCCTTCTCATTGTTAATTTTGCCCAAGTCTCCCCTTTCACACAGAATCTCTCTTTGTCCATCAGGTTGAGGTCGAGCCAGTCAGGCAGAAGTTAGAATGATTTAACTTTGTGCTTCCTAACGCTGGAGAATAGCTAGTTATAAATTTCTTCCCATCCCTTCCCCCGAGCCTGCTTTGGAAAATGAAAGGGCTGCAACCTGATCCTGCCTCTTGCTCTTTGATGCTCGCTGCATTCTTTTCGGATTAAGGGTGTCCAGTTTCCTCGGGTGGAATGAAATATGGCCATCTAAGTGAGGGGAGGACCAGCCCCTTCAGTAACCTCCTTAATGGGGGGTTTTATGGGATGTATTTTCACCTCATTGAGCTTTTTATTTCACTAAGATTTTTTCATCCACCCAAGTAGGTGAAGAAAATGGGAAAATGATGGAAGAGAGAGAGAGAGAGAGAGAGAGAGAAAAGCTTTAGGAACTTGAAAGAGAGGCCACAAGAAGCTGGCCCATATTTGTTTATGTAGAAGTTCTAACAAGCTATCAGATCAGGACCAAAAGGGTAAAAATTGTTGTTCTTGGTTACTAGTGTGGCTTGTGAGGTAGGTCCTTTATTAAGAGAACTGACTGGTTTATTTAGCTATTCATTTCATCATTTGTTTTGTATCACCATTCATTCTATTCATTCATTCAAAAGTTTGAGTGTCTATGTTACAAGTCCTGTCTTGAATATGAGCAGAACCTGTATTTTGCCAGTTAAGCCAAGAGCTTTTTAAAGAAGAAAATGATTTTTAAAAATACATGTATAGCTGAATTTTTTTTTTTTATTCAAAAGTTATGTCTGTAGATTGAATCACCTGTCTTCTGGAACAAGGTGTTTGTGTATTGGTTTTCCTCTTGCAAAAAAAAAAAAAAAAAAAAAGAAAAGAAAGAAAGGAAAGCCCCACCCATAATCATAATACGTCATCTATAATTTTAGTTCTGATTTCTTTAAAGTGGATCAGGAGCTTAGAGATACTTCTGAAGCGGTTTGATTTTAGAATTCTAGCTTTTTACAATGCTTTTCCTCCAGTATTTGTGGTGGTTTTGTCTGTTATTAATTCAACAAAGAATTCTTAACACCAACTGGCTTTTATTAAAGTTTTCCAAAGTATTCAACTTGGATTTTATGGAAACAATATATATTTTTAATATTCAGATTCCACAGGTTTACAGCTTATGTAATTAAATTACATGCACATAATATTAGCTAACATTGAGGGCTTCTGCTGGGGTAGGTGCTGTGCGTAGTGCTTGATCTGAACTCACGTATTTATCATGACAGCCAGCCTGTAATGCCAGTGATAGGATGGCCATTTCCCAGGGGAGAAAATGACACAAACTGGTTTCAGAAAAACATACTGATGACTCTTGATGAGCCTATAACTTCACAGACGGGTCCAGAAGTGTGTGAGGTAATTGCGTGCCGCCTGCGAGCACCAGTCCTTGTGGGAGGGGACGCCTCCAAGGCATTTTCCACACAGACACCCAATTGCCCCAGCAGCAACTCACCCAGTAACACACCTTTACCAGCTGCATGCCCCCCCCACCCCGACCACCTCCTTACTCTCCTGTTGTTACTTCTCAGACAGGCCCAGCTCCCTAGTTTGCAGGGTCCACTGCAAATTGGAATCGAAGGGCCCCTGATTGAGAAATTATTATTAATTTTACAGTGATAACAGCAGAGCATGAAACCAAGCACAGGACCCTTCTGAGCACAGGCCCCGAGTGGCTGCACAGCTTGCGGGCCTGCAAAGCTGGTCCTGGTGCAGGCGCCCCTTCCCAAAGAAACTACTCGCACTTTCTCTGACTTGGGACTTGCATCCGGCGAAACCCACCCTAAGACACAATGACATTCCACAAATACCTCACAGTGAAGACAGCTGCATTATTGTTAATTAACTGCCTGGGCCAACTCTATAATATTGTTCTTAATTTTTGACTATGTATTCTTTGATTGCTTCTACACGGCAATGGTTTTGTTATACTTTCTATAGGAAGAAAGAAAAAAAATAATTCAGTGTTTCCTCTAACAGGATTACACAGAGTTCTTTTTTTTAATCACTGAGAACTTAGAAAAGTTTCAAACTTAATGATGTCTTCTGAATTTTCAGGATTGGTATCAAGTTTTGGAAAATCCTCATCAAGTTTCCTTTATACACAAGCAATCTGATTTCAGGATATTTCTTGTACATTGGCTACTCTTTGAGACAATTTTTTTTTTTTTTTTAGTTAAGTGAGAGGTAGGGAGGCAGAGAGACAGACTCCCACATGCACCGCAACCAGAATCCACCTGGCAGGCTCCCTTCTGGGTAATGCTCTGCCCATCTGGGGCCACTCCTCTATTGCTTGGCAACCAAGCCATCTCAGCGCCTAAGTGAAGCCATGGAGCCATCCTTGGCACTCGGGACCAACTCCCTTGAACTATTGGAGCCATGGCTATGGGAGAGGAAGGGAGAGAGAGAAAGGGGAGGGATAGAGGAGGGGTGGATAAGCAGATGGGTGCTTCTCCTATGTGCCCTGACTGGGAATCAAACCCGGGACTTCCACATGCTGGGCTGATGCTCTACCATTGAGCCAACCAACCTGGGCCTATAAGCTAATTTTTTGTGTGTGTATTTTTCTGAAGTGAGAAGCAGAGGAGGGGGGGCAACAGACAGACTCCCACATGTGCCCGACCAGGATCCACCCAGCATGCTCACCAGGGGGCGATGCTCTGCCCATTTGGGGCATTGCTTTGCTGCAATTGGAGCCATTCTTACACCTGAGGCAGAGGCCATGGAGCCATCCTCAGCGCCCGGGCCAACTTTGCTCCAGTGGAGCTTTGGCTGCGGGAGGGGAAGAGAGAGATAGAGAGAAAGGAGAGGGGGAAGGGTGGAGAAGCAGATGGGCACTTCTCCTGTGTGCCCTGACTGGGAATTGAACCCGGGACTTCCACACACTGGGCTGATGCTTTACCTATAGGCTAATTTTTAAACTTAATTTTCTAATGCTTTGTAAGAATGATAATAAATTTGTTGACTTACAACCACACAGACTTATTATCTTAACATTCTTTAGGTCAGATGTTCAGTGCAGATGTTACTATAGAAAATCAAGGTATGGCAGGACTGCATTCACTTCAGAAGCTCCAGAGAAGATCCATTTCTTTATCTTTTCCAGATTCTAGAGGCTACTCCCTATCCTTGGATGGCAGCCTCTTCCTCTGTCTATAGGGCCCAAAATGTTCTGTTGTCAGGCTTCCCTCTGACCCATTCTTCTGTCTCCGCCTTCCCTTTTTAAGAACCCTTGTGATTACGTTGGGCCTACCATAAAAATCCAGGATAATCTGCCCATTTTCAGGTCTGTGCTCTCAATCACATCTGCAAAGATTCCCTTGCGATAGCAGGTAACATACTCTCAGGTTCCAGGGCTCAGGAAGTGGGCATCTTTTAGGAGAGGGAGAGCCATTATTCTGCCTACCACACTCTTTCCATTGATGACATTATTAACAGATTTGTCCTCCATGCCTTATTTAATGGAGTATTATGAGTTTTTTTGTTTTCTTTGTCAATGTCAGTATTTTTCAGAGGTGTTTGTAGGATTCACTCCTTTTCATTAATTGGACAATCAAGTTATCTGAGAGTCTATTCATTACTCTATTCAATTTTTTTCTTTCTATTAGTGAATTACTACTTTGCTATGGTCTGTTTTTCCCCCCTGGCAATTTACTTCTTGAGGTCAAAGTAATTTTTTATTGATTTTATCACACTTCTATATTGCTCTTACTTTATATTCAATGTTTTAGTCTAAACTTTTCCTACATTATTTCATAGATAAAAAATGACAAAGAAGTACCTTTAGGTGTATTCATATCAGGAGTTTTTCATTTCTGGCTGATTTCATTGACATAAGATCATTTTTTCTTTTGCAGACAAAGTGACACATTCCCAGCTCACATCCCCTGATTTATTATGCAAATACCAGCCTCTTCAGCAAAGTCATTGTCTGGAAGGAAAGTATAATAGATAATAGGAGGTAAGGCTCTCTTAACTGGTTTCAGTTCAAATATCTTATTTTTGCCATTTTTTCAAAAATGTATGACCATATGAACACGGGCTAGAGCTGCTGCGGGGTCCGGGAAGGGGCCTCCTGCTAACTCCTTGCGCTTACAGTGAGTATGTCCTGGGTGCTGTCTGGCACAGTGGAAGAGAGCCCAACACAGCCAGGAAGTGTCTGAAGGCTTGCGGAGGAGGTCGAAGGGGAAACCAAGTCTTGAAGGACAGTGGAATTTAGCAAGCATAGAAGGAAAAGAAGGGTCTTGTAGACAGGGTCATGACTGGCTTCAGCACAACAGTATGGATGGAGGAGGAGGAAAGGGAGAGCGAGAAGATCTGGCTGATGAGTGAGGTGTGACAATGACCATGGGCTTTATTCCAGGGGCAGGGAAGACCCACTAAAGGGTTGTAAACAGAGGTGACAGAGGATCTGTTTTAGAGTCACTCAGGTCATGCCTTGAAGAGAATGACTGCTATCATCTTTTCCTCCCCAAAGCAAATTCATTGCCACTATCCCTCTAGAGCAGGGCTACCCAACAGAACTTTCTGTGATGATAGCAATGTTTTATATCCGCACTGTCTCATAGGGCAGCACTGGCTACATGTGGCTATTGAGTGACTGAAATGTGACAACTGTGACTGAATTAAAAATTTAATTCTAACTTTAAAAATGTCAACAGTCATGCAGGTGACTGCCACATGCAATGGCACATCTCAAGATCCTCAGAGAAAGCCTGTGGGGTAGACAGACTCAACGGTGTAAGCCTAATGCAAATTTTCAATTTTCAAGGACTCATTCTAGGCATTGAGGAGGAATTTGAGCAGTGCATGATGTGGTTGTACCCCAGTTCAGTGGAACTTGTGATCAGGACAAGGCTTTGTGTTACAAGGGGTGAGTGTGCTGTTGCTCAAATAAGTTTGTAAATATGATGTATATGTTTGCTCACTTATAGTTTGCATTGTGTGTGGGGGACAGGCTGTAAGCAGCAGGGTCATTATAGCCTAAGGCTTAGTTTTAAGACTAAGCTTTTCCCCACATCCTTAACTGTTGCATGATGTGGGGTGGTACACTTTCATGAGGAATCCCATTATGCCTCAGATAAGTGACTTTGTATCAGAGACTTCCTTGTTTGTATATTGGATTAAAGGTTTTGATTTCTACACTATAAAATGGGGCAGAGAAGTCCATGCTGGAGGAGAGCAGAGAAAGGCCATATGATGGAGAGGAGAGGCAGCCAAGATGGCAGAGTGCTGAAGGAGAAGCCAGTTTGTGCAGAGTTTGTGCAGAGAGAAGGAGATGGGGAACAGAGGTAAATAGGGCTGGTGAGGTAGAAACCTTTGATTCTAGGAAACTTGGATAAGTCAGTGGCTTTGGGAGCCCTGAATGGAAAGGGCAGTGTTTCCCACTGTGTGTATTTCTTGCCCGCCAGGTGCAAACTAGGGTTAAAGCTAATGGCCCACTAGTTCTTGGTTCTGTTGTTTCATTACTGTCTGTTCAAATCAAATGCAAACCTGCACAGGCCAGGCAGCTGTGCTGGTGGCCATGGCTACTGGCTTTACATGTGTACTAAGGAAAGAGCCAGGATGTGCAAAAAAATCCCCAAAAATAGTGAGGATGGATAACATGGTTGTAAATAACATATATATGCAACTGTACAAAACTGATTTAAAAAAATGCATCCATGCAATGGTAGAGCCCCCAACTATGCAATAGAATGATTTCAGTAAGGCAGAAGTGAGTTTATTTTAATAGAAAGATGTTTATAATCTAGTGAAAGAGTATAGTATAAAAGGGTTATAAAAATTTTGATGAAAATATACTTAGAGAAAGATCTGTAACAATATGCATAAACTATATCCACTCATAGTGGTTATCTCTGAGTTTAAAGGCTTTATTTTTGCTTTCCTTTCTTTTAACCTTAACAATAGTATCAAATATTTTTCTGCAGTGAGTGTGTATTGCTTTTATAACCATAAAAATAAAAAAAACTTACTTTAAGTTTCTTATAGGCGTGAAGTAGATGGTAAGATCTATTATAGCTCAGAGACAAGGTAGGAAGGGAAACCTTGTCACCAAGATGAGTCTTGACAGGAAAGGCGGGAGGTAATGGCAGAGAGGTATACAAACGTTTCTGGAGGGCTTACTCAGGGCAAGTGTTTTTAGGTGTTCTCTCTTTTAATTCTTACCGCAACCAGAGAAGGAAGCTACCATCACCATCCCATTTTACAGATGAGGAAATTGAGAAACGCTGATAGGTGAACTGACCTTGTAAGTAAAATCAGAAATCTTGAAGCCAGAAACTAAGGATTTGAACCTTGGCTTTCATGCTTATCAGCTGTTACTAGTTTTTGCTACTGGGTAAGTTTCATAAGGTGCTGGCTTCCATTCACATACTGATTTGTATAATGACTGCTTGTGTAATGTCTATGTAGCGGCTAGACTAAGGGCTCTGTGGGACAAGGATTGTATGCATCAGTTCACCAGTATCTACAGCTTTTAACAAAGAACCCAGCTCACAATAGGCTCTGAATTAATGTTATGACCAAATGGAGCTATATCAAGATCATGGATTCCTGTACACTTGACCTCACAGAGAGTCAGGAGAGAGTCACCAGAGAGAACTGGCCTTACAGGGCTTTGTAAACTGCACAATCATGTACTTATGTCAGGGGTTTGAGTATCTACATATTTTCTTTCATTGGCTTTTTTCAAGTCAAATAACGTTTTTGATTTTTTTTGGGGGGGGAACTGCTGTTGATACTCTGGCAAAGGAGATTTAATCTAGAAATTCTTGGAATGTAGCAGAACAATATAAAGCATTTCTTTGTTCTACACTTGGTGCTTGGGAGACTTTTCTTTTGATTCTTAGGGGGATAATCAGAGGTTATTAATGCATATTTTTCAAATTGTTTTTGAATCATCTCTTAATTTAACCAAACTATGAGATGAGCTGAGACATGTGAGGTGAAATCTATGTGGTACTAGTTGCCTAATCACTTATCATCTACCCTGGACACTAATACTAAGAAATGATGATTTTTCTATTTTTGTGGTCAAGCTAAAGTAGACGGACTTTGTTCTTTTCAGAACTGGATAAAGGTGCAAGGACAATTGGCTAAATCCTGGGTTCCCACAGGATGCTGTTTATCAAATCACTAATCACATTCTGACAAACTTTGTTTCTATTTTTCTCTTTAACATAGTGGCAGGCACATCCTCTTTGAGCCAGGTGGAATTGGGATGTTGCCAAATGGTTAGTGACCCCAGCAGCACTATCAAAGCTGTTTCCATGTTTTTTCTTGCAGCAAAGTGGGCAAATTCTGTTAAGCACCAAATAATTGTGAAACCATGCACTGCGTGTCTTACAGATCTTTTGATACTCTTAAATGGGTTCACTTTAGAAAACATAGTTGAAAAGTTTGTTGAGGTTTATTGTAACACAAGATTATATAGCACATAGACCCACAAGCACGGATGAAGGACTTACACCAATGGAATGTTTTGTGATTAAATGCTAACGAGGGACAAAAGACCAGATGCCATGTCAAGCACATGTGCCTCAGTGAACCTCATACAATTTCCTGGCACTTTTGGCTATGGAACACCATTTCTCACATTACTACAGTAGAATAAAAGATGCATGCGATCTTTGTGTATGTGTATTTCCTTTAGTTTTCCAACCTGCTCTCAAGTCTGGTGTGATTTGTGCTTTTATATCTTTATAAGGAAAACCCCTGCTCTTCCTTTCTCTCTCCTTTGTCAGTTGTGAAGTTGTGGTATAATGGATGTGATGGGTGGGGAGAGGAAATGTTGCATCTCCCCAATCCCAAAGGCAAACAGCAGGACTGGGGTTACTAGGTCTACTTGTCAAGAGGCGATGCACAGCAAGGAGGGCGAGGAACTGGGAATACAAGCTTTAGAAGAGGGCATCATGAGATGGAGGCCTGACAAGACGGCAGAGTCCTGTGAAGCGAGTGGTGATATTCCTCTCCCATGATACCCCAAGACCTCAGTGTAGTTCCTGAAATTGGCGAAGAGTGTAACTGATAGGACAGGTGTGAAAGTGGGAAGGGAGGTTGACGGTAGTAAAAAAGAATTGGGGAAACCATAAGGAAGAACTTGGATTCAAATATATTTAATAGTTGAGGGCTGGAGCAGTTGAAGATTTCCTTAAGTCTCAGTGCTCCTAAGGGACATCACAGTTATACTCCTCATAGTACTTTCACTTTATATACTGTGTTCCCTTTCTGCCACAAAAACAAACAAACAGAAGTGTTAGGTTAGGTTTATATGGCAGGGATTTCTTTTTCATAAATAAATAAACTGTAGATTCTTTTTATAAATTAACATGTATATAGCAAGAACTAGAGCAACCACAAAAAACCCTCAAAAATATAGGAAAAATTATTATTATTAAGGAAATGAAAATGCTACATCAGAAAATATTCAGTTAATGAAAACAAAAGCAGTAAAGAAGAAATAGAAAAATAAAAAAGACATGAGATAGGAAATAACATGTCAGATGTAAATCTAACTGTATCAATAATACCATAAATGAGAATAAATTATACAATCCAATCAAAAGGCAGAAATTGTCAGACTGGATAAAAATATCCAACTAATATGCTGTCTACAAGTGACATGCTTTAGATTCAAAGATTTGAATAGATTGAAAATAATAGAATGGGAAAAGATATATCACACACACAGTGACAGCAAAAAAGCATGAGTGTCCATCATAGAGATAGACTTTAAAACAAAAAATGTTACTGAAAATGAAGAGGAATATTTTACAATTATGAAGTGTTGATAGGTGAACTGACAACAATTATAAGCATGTATACATCCAACAAGAATGCATTAAAATATATGAAGCATAAACTGACAGAAATGAAGAAATAAACAGGCCAAAAGTAATAGTTGAAGAATTCAGTATCTCCCTTTATATTATATGGAAAAGTGGGCAGAAGAGCAACAAGGAAATGCAAGAAATGAACAACACTATAAACCAATAGACCTACCAGACATCTGTAGAACACTCCACCCAATATCAGGAAAACATACATTTTTCTCAAGTATAGGATAGACTGTATTCTAGTTCATAAAAACTCCAATACATCCAAAGAGATAGAAATAATATAGAATATGTTCTTTAACTAAAATGAAATAAAATTAGAAATCAATTAAAGAAAGAAATTTGAGATAGTCACAAGGATGTAGAAATTTAAAAAATGACTCCTAAATAACCAAAGGATTAAAGACAAAATCAAAAGGGAAGTTACCAAACATTTTGTGTGAACAAAAACAAAAACAGAACACATCAAATTTATGGGATGCAAATAAAGCAGTGCTTAGAGGGAAATTTATAGCTGTAAATGCCAATATTAAAAAAGAAGAAGGATTTAAAAATCAATAATCTAACCTTTCACATTCAGAGACTCAAAAAAGAAGAACAAACTGAAGTGAAAGCAAGCAGAAGAAAAGACATAAAGATTAGAGTGGAAATTGATTAGAAACTAGACAAACAAATATTAGTGAGACCAAAAGCTAGTTCTTTAAAAACATTAACAAAATTGACAAATCTTTATGTAGATTGAACAAAAAGAGTAAAGGAGGGAATATTATTTCTGACATTACAGAAATAAGAAGTGTTGTATGCCAATAAATTAAACAACTTGTATGAAATAGATAAATTCCTAAAAATCATACCAGTTACCAAAACTGACTCAAGAAGAAATAGACAATCCAAATAGATTAAAAACAAGTAAAGAGATTAAACTGGTGATCAAAAACCTATCCAAAACTCAGAAACCAAGATAAGCAACACCATTAAAAAAATAAAGGACTTGAATAGATACTTCTTCAAAGAAGCTGTACAAATGGCCAATAAGCACATAAAAAATGTTCAACGTCATTAGTCATTAAGGAAATGATAATTAAAATCATGTTGTGGTATCATTTCACACTCACTAGGATGACTACAATAAAAAACAGAAACAAAAAAGGAAAAGAATAAATGGTGGTAGGGATGTGAAGAAAACAGAATCTTTTTTTTTTTTTTTTACAGAGACAGAGAGAGAGTCAGAGAGAGAAACAGATAGGGACAGACAGGCAGGAACAAAGAGAGATGAGAAGCATCAATCATCAGTTTTTGTTGCAACACCTTAGTTGTTCATTGATTGCTTTCTCATATGTGCCTTGACCGTGGTCCTTCAGCAGACCGAGTAACCCCTTGCTCAAGCCAGCAACCTTGGGTCCAAGCTGGTGAGCTTTGCTCAAACCAGATGAGCCCGCACTCAAACTGGTGACCTCTCGGGGTCTCGAACCTGGGTCCTCTGCATCCCAGTTTGATGCTTTATCCACTGCGCCACCGCCTGGTCAGGCAAGAAAACAGAATCTTTACATACTGGGGCTAGGAGTGTAAAATGGTTCAGCCACTGTGGAAACTACAATAGTTTGGTGGTGCCTCAAATAGTTATACATAGAATTACCATATGACCCTGAAATCCCACTCCTAGGTATATATACCACAGAATTAAAAACAGGTACTACAACAAGTTCATGCACACACATGTTTATAGCAGTATTATTTACAATAGGCAAAAGGTGGAAACTGAACTATTTTTCAGCCATGAAAAGAAATGAAGTTCTGATACATACCACACATGGCTGAACCTTCAAAACATTATGCTAGCTAAAAGAAGCTGGATACAAAGTTACACATTATTTAATGTCATTTATATGAAATATCCATAATACATAAATCCACAGAGATAGAATGCAGATTGGCAGTTGTCAAGGGTTAGGGGAAGGAGGAAAGGAGGACCAACTGCTTACTGTAGGGGTCCCCAAACTATGGCCCGCGGGCCGCATGCGGCCCCCTGAGGCCATTTATCTGGCCCCCACTGCACTTCCAGAAGGGGCACCTCTTTCATTGGTGGTCAGTGAGAGGAGCATATTCCCCATTGAAATACTGTTTTTTTTATTTAAATTTACTTGTTCTTTATTTTAAATATTGTATTTGTTCCCGTTTTGTTTTTTTACTTTAAAATAAGATATGTGCAGTGTGCATAGGGATTTGTTCATAGTTTTTTTTATAGTCCGGCCCTCCAATGGTCTGAGTGACAGTGAACTAGCCCCCTGTGTAAAAAGTTTGGGGACCCCTGGCTTACTGGCTATGGGATTCTACATTGTATGGTGGAAATGTTTTGGAATTAAATAGAGGTGGTGGTTGGACAACATTGTGAATGTTCTAAATGTCACTGAGTTGTTCACTTTGTTTTAAATGCTAATATTATGTTATGTGAATTTTACCTTGATAAATTAAAAGATAAAAGCCAAAAAAACAACTCAAGGGAAAGTCCAGGCCACTGGTAAATTCTATCAAACATCTAGAGAAGAATTTTAGTATATGTGCTGCCGAAGTGAGCACACATTTAGAGAAGAATTAATAGCAGTTATTTATAAACCTTACAAAAAATAGAAGAGGAAGAAACATTTCCCCACTGAATTTGTGAGGCAAATTCCAAAACCAGACAAAGATACCACAAGAAAAGTATAGATTGATGTATCTTATGAATATTGCAAAAACAAAAAAACATAAAAACAAAGGCCCTGGCTGGTGGGCTCAGTGGTAGAGCATTGGCTTGGCATGTGAAGGTGCCGGGTTCGATTCCTGGCAAGGGCAGACAGAAGTGCCCATCTGCTTCTCCACCCTTCCCCCTCTCCTTTCTCTCTATTTCTCTCTTTCTCTCTTTCTTCCCTCCCCACAGCCAAGGCTCTATTGGAGCAAAGTTGCCCTGGGCACTGAGGATGGCTCTGTGGCCTACACCTCAGGCCCTAGAATGGCTCTGGTTGCAACGAGCAAAGCCCCAGATGGGCAGAGCATCACTCCCTGGTGGGCATGCTGGGTGGAACCCGGGTGGGCGCATGCGGGAGTCTGTTTTTCTGCTTCCCTGCTTCTTACTTCAGAAAAAAAATCCTCATGAAAGTACTCAAACCAATTCAGAAAACATTTAAAAGAATTGTACACAATGATCAAATGAGATTTATCCCAAGAATTCAAGGTTGGTTTATTATAAAAAAATCAATTACTGTAATATACTATATCAATACAACACAAAACAAAAGCATATGATTGTATTAGTTAGTGGATGCAGAAAAAACATTGGGTGACATTCAACACCCTTTATGATAAAAATACTCAACAAAATAAAAATAGAAGGGAAATCCTTAACCTGATAAAGAACATCTAAGAATAACTCCTATCTAATATATTTAATGGTGGGAGGCTGAAAATTTTCTTCCTAATGTCATGAACAGGAAAATAATATCTGCTTTGCCACTTTTATTCAACATTGTAGTAGAGGTTCTAACCATGGCATCTGGGCAAGAAAAAGGAATAAAAGCCATCTATGTAGATAGGAAAGTGGAATGATGACACAACTTTAGGTATTCACTAAAATACTGTTAGAGCCAATAAGGGAGTAAACAGGGTTGAGGAATATAAGAGTATACGCGAATACATTGTATTTCTTTTTGTTGTTGGTTTAAGATGTTTCTATTGATTTTTGTAGGGGGCAGAGAAAGAAAGAGGGAAAGTGAGAAAGAGGTGGTAGAAGAGGAAAGTATCTACTGGTAGTAGTTGCTTCCTGTCTGTGCTTTGACCAGGCAAGCCCAGGGATTCAAACCTGCAACCTCAGCATTCCAGGTCGATGCCTTATCCACTGTACCACCATAGGTCAGATGCATTTTATTTCTAAACACTTTGCAATAAATAACTAGAAATTAAAGTTAAAAACACAATTCTATTTATAGTAGCATCAAAAATAAAATATTTAGACATAAATGTAATAAAAGATGTATAAAATTTATACTCTGAAAATTACAAAACACCAGGTGCTGAGGATGGCTCTGTGGCCTCTGCCTCAGGCACTAGAGTGGCTCTGGTCGCAACAGAGCGATGCCCTGGATGGGCAGGGCATCGCCCCCTGGTGGGCGTGCCGGGTGGATCCCAGTAGGGCGCATGTGGGAGTCTGACTGCCTCCTCGTTTCTGGCTTTGGAAAAATACAAAAAAAAGAAAAAAAAATCTAAATAAGTGGGAAAATACCTCATGTTTGTAGATTGAACAATTTAGAATTGTTAAGATTGCACTTCCTCCAAATTAATTTAGAGATTTCATACAATCTCTGTCAGGATCCCAGGTGGTTTTTTGGGGGAAATGTACACACTGTTCTAAAAATTTATATGGAATTTCAAGGAATCTTGAATGGCAAAAATAATCTTGAAAAATAAACAAATTTGGAGGACTCACACTTCCTTCTCTCAAAGCGGGCTATAAAGCAACAGTAATGAAGACATATGGGAGTATAGATCCATGGGATAGAATTGAGTGTCCAGAAATAAACCCATATGTCTCTAATCAATTGATTTTCAACAAAGGTGTCCAGATCAAGAAGGAAAAAAATCACCTTTTATAGGGATACCAGGTAGCTACACACAAAAGGATGAAATTTGGACCCTTCTTCATTGCCATATACAAAAATTAGCTCAAAGTATACTAAAGACCTGCTAGTAAGAGCTATAGTTATAAACTCTTAGAAGCAAGTGTAGAGATAAACTTGTATGACCTCTGATTTTGACAATGGTCTCTTACATGTGCCACCAACTGCATAAGAAAAAAAATAGATAAATGAGGATTCATCAAAATTAAAAACTTCTGTGCTTTAAAGGACACTATCAGGAAATCACAAAGACAAGCCAAAGCATGTGGTAAAATGTTTGCACATCACACCTTTGATAAGGAACTTGTATCTATAGTATATCAAGAACTCTTACAACTCAATAATAACAAGAAAAGTAACTCCATTTCTGGCCCCCATTCCCTGAGATCACCTCCACGGACCCCGAGATGTGTGCCAATCAGAAGCCTTCCTCTCAGGCTGAAGCTGCAGGACAAGCAAATGGGCCTCTGTCACAGAGAGACTGGGGGTGTGGTTCTCTGTGCAGTGTCCTGGGGGTGGTAGTCTGCCAAGAACTGCCTCTAGGGTTGTTACAATCTTGTGGAACCCAGGATCGCCAAGGCGTGGCAGATCAGAGACATCTCCTGCGTGGCAGCCGTAAAAAACGGGGCACCAGTGGCGTATACCAGCTCCCCTCCAAGAAGTCCTGGGGCTCTGGAGCATGAGGATGGTGCCCCTGCCAGTGGGTCCCTAGATGTGTGCTAAAGTAGGCGTGTGCCCTCAGGCCACGGCAGTCAGACTGACAAATGAGCCTCACCTACAGAAGACTGGGGAGCTCTGGGTGGACTACCTCCGCCCTGAGCCCTGGGGCAGGTGAGTCCCAGTGCTCAATGGCTCAATGGTTGCGGGCCTTTGAAGAGCTGTTCCTCCCAGAGACCAGAGCCTGTGGGTCTCATGGACCCCAGCCCTGCTGGTTTTTGAAGCTAGAGGATTGTATCTCAGGTGCAAGTCTTAAAAGCTGGGGTGTCCATGTGGGGTTCCAACTCATTGCTCCTCAGGGACAAGCTCTGGGGGTGAGTTCCCCCCTGGTGCGTGTCACCATGCTGAGGATGGGTTTTTTGGTGAGTCTGAGTCCCAGCCTCTCCTACCTGCTTCCCTGCATTCTCTCTCCTTCCCACGGTGGGCAGGGGTGAGCAGGGTGGTGTAAGACCAGCTAAGCGGCTTTTGTGGCATGCCCTGAACTAGGTTACGAGGTCAGCAGATAAAGGAGGAAAAAACCATAAAGAGGAGAAATCATTCCGAGTGGGTGGCTGAGAGAAGGACGGTGATGTCTGGGTAGATGATGATGACTTTGAAGTCAGAAGCGTTGGGTGGACAAGCTGATTGATCCTGAGACCCCCGTGGGATAGCAGGCTGCAGGTGTCAAGTGGACAACTGAGCAGACGACACGGACGAGATGTTGGTGGGAGACATGCAGGCTTGGGAGACATTGGCAGAGAGGTGGCTGTTAAAATGACGAGGTGGATTATACTACCCAAGCTGGGTGCCTATGAAGGATGAAAGTATACCAAGGATCTAATCCCTGTATTCAAAAAGCAGAAAGGGGAGAAGGAGCCCATGAATAATACTAAAAAGGAATGGCTAGCCGGGAAAGGAAGTTTCAAAAATTCCGGTCAGCAGTGAAATGCAGCAAAGTCCAGTTAGAATAGGACCGACAAGTTGTCCTGGCAACGTTGTGGCCACTGGAGACCTTCAGAGGAGCCATTGAGTAATGGGAGGAACAGGAGATTATAGTAGCTTGCCTAGGGAGTGGGGAGGTCAGAAGTAGGGACGGCCATTGGAGAATGCTCTTTCTGGAACTCTCTGGAGAAGCAGAGTGGAACTAGAGAAGCAATTGGAAGGCACATGTTAGATGCAGATGTTTATATTTTAATATAGAATGCACCTGGTTTTCTTTCTAGGCTCACGGGACAGAATAGAAAATGGGAGGCCTAGAGAGCAAGGGTAGAGGCCAGAAACTAGATAAGGAACAGAGACCGCAGGAGTACGGATGGAGGTGTGGCCATGCCAAGGAGGGGTCATACCTCATATTCTATGCTAGGCTGAAAAACGGCCCCGCAAAACACCCAGTTTCAGTCTTTAGAGCCTGTGAATGTTACATTTTAGGCAAAAGGGACTTTGCAGATATGATTAAATTAAGTGAATCGTAAAATTGGGAGATTATCTCTGGATATTCTGGGTGGGCCCTATATGTTGTCATAAGAAAGAAGGAGATTTGACTGTAGAATTCACCTTTCAAAAGCTAGCTTAGCTGCCATCTCCTCCAGGAAGGCTTCCTTGATGTTCTCCACCCCCCAGCTTCCCTGCCCCTCCAGAGAGGGTCTCCCTCCCTCCTCTCGCAGCCCATGCTTCACAGTACTAATCCTATTTCGTGGAACCGAAGGCTCTACTCTTTGCTCATTTTTTTCTTTCGTCCCTCTCTCTCACCAGACCCTAAGTTCATTGTGTCTTGGTTGTCCCTGTGTCCCCAATGCTCAGGAGAGAAGACCCACAAACTGAAGTGACCATGCATGCTTCTGTGAAGTGGTAATTCTGATCAGAGTGGTAATTGGAGATGTGGGTTGATGGCGTGCGTAAGCCCCAACCCTATTTTAATCCTGGGTTGAGTTATGTCCTTTCTACAAAGCCGGTGGCTTAAAAACTTCTTGTCCAAAGTAAAAAGCATGGTGCATGTTGGTTCTGCCGAAGCCAGCCCTGTCTGATCGCCAGCATTAAGTTTCCTGGTCTTTGAGTGGAATCACCTCCATGTCTGCGCTGTCCATCACGGCCCAATAAGCCAATTGCTTATTGACTTATTTACTGGGGGGTCTCCGGTCCTCCCTTCCTTTCATCACTTCCCCCTCCTCGATCCCGCCACCTGCTTCCCTAGGCACGAAAGAGCTGAAGTCTGGAGAGAGGCCTAAACTCTCTGTGAACCTAACGTCAAGTCACACAGTCTCAGAAAACCCAGATACACTTTGAAATTACAGTTAAGAGCCCATGGAAAATAAATGACACGAACAGCTGAACCCCCCCCCATCTCCGACTGCCCCCACCCCACCACCACCCGGTTTTTCCCCCCCTCGTTTCTTTAGCTCTTCAGCACAAAATTTGTTCACTGGGGATACGAAACCCGAGCCTTGCACAAGAGTACACACCACAGAGTGGAGCGTTGATTTGGTCCATCCAGGACCAGCAGCTGCTGGGGGGCGGGGGCGGGCGGAGGTGCTGGGGTGGGAGGCGCTTGAATTGTTCTCTGGAAGTCCTCAGGAGACTTGCTGTTGGAGGGTCCTTGGGGGCTGCCCCTCCCGTTTTGCGCAATCTATCTTTAGAGAATTGCAAGTTCATTTCTCAGAAGGGCCCCTGAGCTGAGATGACTTCTAAACGGACAAACCGCTTCCTGCAATCTTTAACTGAATTGGGGCTGGGGGGTGTGGCCATTGGCAGGGGGGCTCCATTCAGACTTGTCTGCCCTCCTGTCTTTCCACAGCCCACCCCTGGCTTTGGGCCAGGAGAGAGAGGGCACAGAGTGGGCCCTAGGGCACACACATCGGTGGTGGCAGGGCGGGTGGGGGTCGCAGTCAGAAGTGCAGCCTTGCTCAAGGGACTGGTCATTTAAGGATTTTGGAAGAAGGACAGGGGCCTGTTCAGGTTCCCTATGTGAGATTAGATCCTCCTGCACTTAATCCCTGAGAGGCAGCAGGGGACAGTCCCTCCTGTTCGCATGCATTCTCCCTCGGGCAGGGGTCTGGAGGCTGTTTGAGAAAGAAATAACTGGAAGCCACTGAGAAATGTCTTCAAGTCTCCTAGTGGGTATCAGCACTGAGAAGGCTAGCAGAAGGCAAAGAATCCTCCCAAGCAGCCCGGAGCCATGGAGAAAGAGAGACTTTATACATAAGGAGGTCTAGGTTCAAATCTTGCCTCCACCACTTAGTATATGTGTGGCCTTGGTAGGTGTCACCTTTGCTGAACCCTGGGAGGTTGTAATAAATAACAACTCCCCCGGATAAGTGCTATGAGGTTTGCATGTGATAATGTACGTACAGTTCTTCCCTCATTACTGGGCCTATACAACATGTTCAATAAACGCTACTCCTCAGTCCTTCAAAAATAACAATAATAACTAAGCCTACTTTGGGGAGTTCACTGAGTGCTAGGCCTCAGCACAACATACACGATCTCGCTTGATTGTTGTATTTTAATTGCAGCATTTTGGAGTCTCACAGTGGGCGAGGGCAGCGTCTGGATGGGATTCTGGCTCTACCTGCACAGCCCTGTTCTTCTCTGCTGTGTTCCTCATCTCACCTCTCTTCTTCTCCAGCGGCCTGGAGCAACTCTCATTTGGTGTCAGGGACTCTGGAGCCCCCACTGAGTGCCACACTGTCCTTCCTTCCCTGTAACCTCCCTCCTTCATAAAAAGTGTCCCTGGGCCCACATCAGCCAGGTGACTGAGGGCTGGTGAGCTAGGTCCATGTTGATGTTTGAGCACAGGGCTGTCAAGGGAAAATAAAATACAGGCCATCCAGTGAGATTTGAATATAAGATAAGTAATAAATACTTTTAAAAAAGTATATGTGTACTACACATTTATTTGCTGGTTTATTTGAAATTTGCATTTGACGGGCAGCTTGCTCTTGCGGAAGATACTTGGTGGGGGAAGCAGTGCTGGTCTTGAGTCAGAAGGCCCCAGGTCCAGTCTGAGTTCTGTCACCAGCTCTCTGTTCTTAGGAGACTCACCTCTCCTTTCTAAGCCTCAACATCATCTTTATTTATTTATTCTTAAAGCATAAGCATTTCCCTTGTTCTGCAATTGACTGCAATGTTTAGTGAACAACCAGTATTCACATGTCAGTAATTACCATTTCAAGTCAATGTGCATTTTTTACTGAACGATCTGTGCGGAGTGGTGGAGAGAGAAGGATTCAGAAGACATATGGCTGTGACCTTCGGACTAATCACGGTCTCGTTGGGGATTGCAGACAGGTAGACAAATGGCCACCGGGGAGTATGGGGTGTGTGGTAATGGGGTGCTGGCTCCTCCGGGAGGGACCTGGGAAAGCCCCCAAGGACGGGATGATTAAGCTGGTCTTGAACGAGGAATACAATTGCATGACCTCTTGTTTTCTACAAAGCCTGCTCTCTACTTCTGTATAATTAAAAGCTCTACTTTTATGTGTTAACTGTATTCCAGATTAGGGACCCTTTCCAGTTGATGAACATTCTGCGCTTTCCAGTGTGTTACCCATTTATGTTTCTAAGGAGCATAAGCCCCATTTTACAGATGAGAAAGTTGAGGCTCAAGGGGGTCCAAGAAATTGCCTACATCACACAGCTGATCAGGGACGGAGTAAGAAGCAGACCTGTGGCTCCTGATTACCTATGAGTCTGTGAATTCAGTAAATTTCCCAGCACAGTCTGAAATCCATAGCCAAGAGGACAGAGGAGAAGGAAGGTCTAGAAACATAAAACACAGCATGCAAGTGGGAGAGGCAGCTGGGAGTCGTCTTAGAGGCCAGAGTGCCTTGCTGAGCCAGTCTTAGAGGCAGGCGCCGATGGCCTTGATTGTGTAACATAAAGGTTACCTGATCACATTGGGTATCTGGTCACCAAGCCCTCCAATATTTCCCTTTGAGCCAGAACCTTGGAAATGCACTGAATAGATCCAGTTTCAACCCTGACCTTTCCTGAGCACCAAATGCAGACGGAAAAAGCAATTCTCTCTGCCATTCAAAGTAAGGGCTGTAGTGTAATGGTGACCTCTTCCTTCCTTCTTTCCTTCCTTCCTTCTTTCCTTCCTTCTTTCCTTCTTTCCTTCCTTCCTTCCTTCCTTCCTTCCTTCCTTCCTTCCTTCCTTCCTTCCTCCCTTTTTGTCTTAGTGTGATCCTCATGTCATTTCCTCTTTTTTGAGCATACACATACATGTTACAGATGCAAACACACACATTAATATAGGACACATCAGATCAAAGTTGGGCGAAATGTATTTTTGACCTTGTGAACGTGATACAATCATATCCCATGTGTTAGGCATGCAACTGCCTAACAGCATTTGCAAATGAATCAACAATTTATTAGCTCCTTCACTCATTCATTCACGGTTTGGTTTATTTAACAAATATGTGTAATAAGTGCCTATTATGTGATGGGCTTGGTGCTCGGTGCTAGAGGATGGCGCTCCTGATGGGTCAAGCTCAAATAATCTATATTAAATCCCACATAACAGGAGGGACAGGTGGCATGGAAGAAACATGGAAGACATTGCAGTTGTACACACCTGAGTTTGAAACGCATGTTCTTGAGGAGCCCATTGAACCTTCTGCGGCTCAGTGTTCTCATCTGTAAATTGGGGCTAGTGAGAACTATGTTATTAGTTTGTATGACAACCTTATGACAAGTTACATATTAGCATATATTCGTTTTATAGATGACAACTGAGGTTTAGGGCGAATTACTGTGTTGTTCAAGATAACCCAATGAGTGAGTCGTAGAGTTGTGTGTTGAACCTTGGTCTTCAGTCTCTAAGTGTAGTGTATTTTCCCATTTTTTTCTCAACTAATTTTACTTTTAGCCCCAATAATTAATTAATTACTCCCTTTCACCTAGCCAGCAAAATGTTTCTTTATTCTGGTACCATTATCAGCAGTGAACAGGTGTACCTGTTTCCGATTATTTGTTAGAGGATGTGGTGGTGGTTGCCCTTTTGTGCTCTTGAGGTTGTTGGAGGAATAAAATGAAACCCTAAAGGTAAAATCCCATTGTGGATGATAATTGCTGGTGTAAGAAACAGCTGCAGTATAGTGGTGAAAAATGCATGCCCTGGAATCATATTTTCATCCAGAAGGCTTGATTTTAAATTTTCCTGAGGCTGAAATCTGAGAACAAGGAACACATTTTCAACACTGGCCAGCAGGGGGCGCTGTTGCACTTTCTCTAGGTTGTCTTACCCAGGTGGAGGAAGGGGACGAAGTATTTTCTCCATTGTCCTGTTTAATCTTTGAGTCACTTTTGGGGTGGTTCGTTACCTTGTGCCCATTCTCTGGGACTGAACATTTCTTGATACCCCCAAATGCCAAGTGTCCAGGGTCAGGCTGATGTTGCCAGTGCTTTTATAGGACATGTAGGACCTGGCCACGCAGACCAAGTGGCACACGCAGAGTCCAGTACAACAGGCAGGCAGCAGATGAAGCACGTATAGCAGCACCAGGGACCAAATTGCCACCTGATTTCTGTGTGATGTATGTGCCCTGGCATGGTGCACGGCCATAGAGATCTCCTTCTGCCAGGAATGAGTAGAGATGGTGTTACATGATGGGTTCCAGGAGATAAAATTTTAAGGCCCCAGCTGGCTTAGCCGAGAGAGCTAGTCTTACAGACACTGCTCTGTGTGTGGATGGGGAGCTATGGGAAGCCGTCCCTGAGGGAACGGGTCCATTCAGAATCATCTCCCATCTTGCCCTGAATATAGGCAGCCCTGGAGACAGGGATGGAAAGGGTGGAAAATGCATTTGGCATCTGGGGGTTCCAGATAGCATAGTTAGACCTCTCTGGAGAGTAATACAGAGAATTCCCCAGGGTTAATAATAATTATCAATTTTGCTTAATTCCTCTATCTATCTATCTATCTATCTATCTATCATCTATCTATTGTTGTTTTCCTGAATTATTGACAGTTACGGACATGCTACCCTCTACCCCTCAGCACTTCTCTGTGTTATTTTCTGAAACAGAGACATCTTTCACATAACCATAGTACGTATAATCCTCAGCACTAGGACACTAACATTAGTTTAGAGCTATTACCTAACATACAGACCTTATTGAGGTTCACTGTGATCCCAAGGATGTGCTACAGAGCCCCAAGAAACAAAATAACACCCCCCAAAAAAAACCCCACTGGACCATGCGCTGAATTTATTTGTGTCTCTTTAGCCTCTAATCCGGACCAGTTTTCAGTCCTTCTGTCTTTTCTGACAGAAGTTTAGAAAAGTATGAGTCAGATCATTTTGCAGAATGTTTCTCTGTCTGGTTTCTCTCCATCTCCTCTTGACGAGAATCAGGTTCTGCATTTTCAGGTGGAATGTCATGGACGTGATGTTGTGTCCCTTTCCACGCATTCCATCAGGAAGCATATGATGTTAGTTTCTCCTGATGTTGACTTTGGTGAAGGTGTGGATGCCTGCTTTCTCTCCTGCAATATTACTATGTCTTTTCTCTGTAGGCATCTTGTCCAAAGATGGTTTTTTATAGAAGCATTCTGTCACTTTGCACATGAGAGGCCACCAGTTTTATCAAGCACTGGTGATTCTTGTCTGATAATTATTAGTATAGTGGTTGCCAAATGGTGGGTTTCTAATTATAGCCCTCTTTCTACATTTGTTAGCTTTCTGCTCTAAGGAAGAGATTTTCCTCCCATGTTTATTTCCTTCAAAAGACCATTTGACTTTGGGTGATAGGTATGCAGCATAATCAAATGTCAAAATAACCTGGAGATGTTTTCTCTGAACATATGTACCCTGATTTATCAATGTCACCTCATTAAAATTAATAATAATAATAATAATAAAAGACGACTTGAACCCTTCCCACAGTGGTTCAAATCCTTGAGCACAAATGATGTGAGATGGTAATCAAGGGATGAGGTGCTCTGTAGTGTGTGACATCCGCCTGTCTCCTTCGTTCTTCACAGCTAGCCGGTGTGGAAATTAATGGAGTCCTCTCATTACAGAGGCTCCAGACGGGCAACCTCTGTCATCACATGTGTTACACTGTAAGGTTAGGATGTAGTTTCGTGAGCTCCCAGAAGGCCGGGCAGGTGTGTGAGTCACATTTAGGTGCGATCAATACCAGTGTGCCATGTGTTGAGTGAACGAATGAGTGAAGGAATGAATGAATGAATAAGCACATGTTCTGTTTGCTTAAATCTGTCTTCTACCTTCTTTTCAATTCATAGAGCTCTTTTCTTCCCTTATTACCACAAAGCCTAACATTGGGAAGGCAGGAAGTTATTATGCATTGAGTTCTAGATCTTCGCTGAAGAGTGTGAGAATGGGCGAGAAATGGGTTTGAGTCCAGAGGGGGAGATGGAGGCATGAACCGAACAGAAAGAGCACAGAGAGTCTCCAAGTCAGGCTTTTCTGACACCGTTCAGACCGGCCATAATCTCAGCGAGGAAGAGGGGCAGGCAGACTCCTCATCTGACCTGCAGTCCAATGTCTAGATGCCATTAATCAGGCAGGACAAGAGCTTCCCACCAGTTTCCACTGGAAGCTGGTGGTTTTACGGTTTCCACCTGAACCCTGGTATAGCCTGGGGCCCCTGAGTCTGTTGGCTTATTCAAGCTCTTAGCCGCAAACACAGCTCAGTGTGGGGGACGGAGTGCAGCAGAATCAAAGCCAAATTAAAAATAATTCTGAAACGTAACCAAGAGTCTGAGTCCGGGGCATTATGGAGGCTTAGCTGCCAGGTTGCATTAGGAGGAAGAACTGACTGGCTTGTGTGAATTTAATTCCTGGGAGGTTTTTGTTTTTAGCTCTTGTATTTATGGAGGGGGCTGGAACACATGGATTCTGACTTTGTGACCGAAGACTCCACTGTCTCCCTCCTCCTAAACCTCAGTTGTCTATATTTTATACCAAAGGCGTTAGTTAGGTCAGATGAGGGCTTGACACTATAGAGCTAGAATAAGTGAAAGAGTCAGAAATAAGGAACAGGAAGTGGTGGGAGCTAGGTGAACTGGGACCTTCTCCCTGCTTTATGCCAAGATCCTCTGTTAAGTTCCAGTCATGTTGAGGTACAGACTTGGTATCATTAGATATTCATGTTTTTGAAGAGAAACAAGAAATACAATTTTTAAATTATTGATTTGAGAGAGAGAGAAACAGAGAGAGAGAGGAAGAGAGAGAATCATCAACTTGTTGTTCCACTTATTTCTGCATTCATTGGTTGATTCTTTTATATGCCTTGACCAGGGATCCAACCTGCAACAATGGTGGTTATTGGGATAATGTAATCAACTGAGCTACCCAGCCAGAGTAGAAATATAATTTGTGTGTGTGTGTCTGTGTGATATCCTGTGACTATATTAAAAAGTTTTAAAGCTGTATAGTTCAGAGAAACATGTGCCGGTTGGATTTAACCCTATGGGCCACCTGCAAAGCCCTACCTGCTCTCTGGCCCAAATCTCTTTGACATCATCTCTCCCTCCTCTCACCTTGCTCGCTCCTCTCCTCTCACTGTGACCATTTTCCCTGTCCCTTGGACACACTGACAACACTCCTACCTTGAGCCTTTGCTCTTCCTCCGCACAAGCACATGAACGACACCCTCACCTTCTTCAAGGCTGTGCTCGGATGTCAACTCTTCAAGGCTCACATACCCCGGACCCTGCTGAAAATTGCAATCCTCCCTCCTCCCTCCGCCATCACCCTGTCCTTGCTCTGCTTTTATTGAGTTCACTTATCACTTCTAACACACCATGTCATTTCCTTATTTACTCTTGCTCACTCTCTCCCTCCACTAGCCTATGAGTCCCGCAGCGTAGCAGTCTTCATTTAGGTTACTGACATGTCCCCAGATCCTAGAATGGCAGGCCCTCAGAGGACACTCATTGAGGGAGTGAGTGTAGGGGTTTTCCCTGCCCTCCTGGTGCGCCGGGGTGTTTCAGTGCAGTAGGAACCTCACTAAACACAGCCAAGAGGTTCCTGCCCTGCCTCCCGGGGCTGGGCCATCCATTCACCTTTTAGTGAGACACCACCCTGAAGGAAGGAGGTTATGTAACCCGGGAGCTTTCCTAACCAGTTGTACCCTAGGAGGGTGAGGAAACCTGGCTGGTCAGAAGAGGGTCTCCCACGTACATTTCTCCAGCTTCCTGTTCCAGGAATGATTAGCTGCAGAAGTCAGAAAGAAACCAACGGAACAGCAAGCTTCCTCCAATCTCCCTCTGCACCTTGAGCGTTGAGGTTTAGGAAGATTACAGTGAAGCTTATCCCAGAGGACGGCGACCGCAGCCTCGCCACGGATCCTTCCCCCGGCTGGCGGTGATGCAAGAGGCAGGGCTGAAAGGAAGGCACTGGGGCATCCGGAGTGGGGGACCTCAAAGGAAATGCATCTTGAAAAAAAATATGAGCTGCTTTGAAAGATCCAGCCTAGCAGCTTCCTGGAAACGAACCACAGTTTGTGGGTTTCCCATCCCCTAACCCTCTCTCTCCTTTCCACATCTCTTCCTCTTATTCTCCCCATCCCCCACGAGAAATGATAATTGTCTTCTTTCCAGACTAGGTTCTGTTGCAAGGGGACAGGCTGGGGACGAGGACCCAAAGGCAGACATATATTTGGAATCCTACCCCTGCTGAGGTTCCTGGGTTCCACATCTGCTTGGGACATCAAACAGCTGGGTTTAGGGCTGCCTACTGGGGGGAAGGTGGTGGCAGAATTTCAGATGGAAGGAAGGTTTGGTGCTCATGGTGTGACTTAGGTGCAGACAATAGCAAACACTCTTAAATGCTTGCTGATTGGCCTGTGTGCACAGGCTCTGAGCAGTTTCTTGTTGAGGATTCACCAGTTGATGCGTTGAAGAGATGATTCTGTGACCTCACTCTGTTTTCTTCTTTTGAAATTTTTGGCTGGGTCTGGTGTTTAATCCGGATTGTTGAATCTGCAGGCCCCAGGCATGCAATTCAGCGAAAAACCTCAAGCATTTTCGGTATATTATTCTTAATTTCCAAATACTTTATTTTTAGTTGTAATTCTTTTATTTTTAGTTTTTTTTAAAAAAGCCCTATCCTCTGTTGTAATATTTGAAATATACATAATACTTGAGATATTTATTTTGATTTATTCTAAGTGAATATTTTTTCTATTTTTTAGGACAAAGCAAAATAAACAACAACTTTCTCTTGCTCGATAGCACAAGACCATATCAGCCATTTAGTTAGGGGGAATATCTTGGACAAGCAATATTAAACATGGAGTGCAATATAATGATTTATAAGAAATATATACTTTGGTCATTCAGATGATCAAAATAGGCCCTTGCTAGTTAGCTCAGTGGTAGAGTATTAACCTAGCGTGTGCATAATTCCTGGTCAAGGCACACAGAGGAAGTGATCATCTGCTTTTCCTACCCTCTCCCTCCCCTTTCTCTCTCTCTTTTTCTCTCTCTCTCTCTTCCCCTCCCACAGCCATGGCTTGATTGATTTGAACAAGCAGGCCCTAGGCGCTGAGGATCACTCAATGGAGCCTCTGCCTCAGGTACTAAAAGTAGCTCTGTTGCAAGCATGGCCCCAGATGGGCAGAATATCGGCCCCAGACAGGGATTTCTAGGTGGATCCCAGTCTGGGCGCATGTGAGATCTGTCTCACTATCTCCCCTTTTCTCACTTAATAAAAAAAAGATGATCAAAATATATTTCTTATATATATTTGGTCTCCACCCACAGTTCCTGGCTCATAGCTCCCGAACACTTGGGATTTCCTAAGCAATGCGGGACACATTTTTTGTTACAACAGTCCCTCTTCCTGAGTTCTTGAAAAACGCTCTAGAGCCGTCCAGGTGAAATGAGTGTCTCGCTGTTCATAGTAAGCCCCTTTCCACCAGCTCTAGTTTTGTGTTAACAAAGGTGACTGTTGGAAAGCCCCCGAGGATGTGGGCTGGTGTCCAGGACAAACCAACCATGAATAGAGAGCTGGAGTTTTTAGCCCTAACCCCTGATTTGGGCAGGGGAGAGGGACTAGAGGTTGACTCAGTCACCAATGGCCAATGAATTAATCAACCAGGACTACATAATGAAGCCTCCATAAAAACCGAAAAAGAGGGTATTTGGAGAGTTCTGGGTTGATGAACAAGTGGAAGTCTATTCAAACAGTTGAGAATTTTCTAGTTGTTTATTACGGATTTTTAGTTTATATCCAATTCAATCATAAAACATATTTGAAATGATTAAATCCTTTGAATTGTGTTGATGCCTGTTTTGTAGCAGAGGATATGGTCAGCTCTGGCAAATGTTCCACAGCTACTTGATATTTGTCAACACATTTTTTTTCCTTCTTTTGTGAAATTACAATTATATATTTGTATGGATTTTTTACTATTTGTTTCTTATAATTTTTTTTGTATTTCAACCTTTTCTGTCCTTCTGTGCTTCAATATAGATAATTTTTCTTTTTTAAGATTTATTTTATTATCTTTCAATTACAGTTGACATTCAATATTATTTTATATTAGTTTCAGGTGTACAGCATAGTGATTTGACAGATATGTAATTTACAAAGAGATCCCTTCTGTAATTCCAGTACTGACCTGGCACCGTACATAGTTATTACAGTTCAATATGGGTACTTTTTAGCTCTTCTGGTTTATAAGCTATATGCAACACATTGTATTGATTTATAGCATTTCTCATTTTAGTTATTGTACTTTTTTACTGCTATAAATTCCACTTGATTCTTTTTTAAAGATTCCAGTTAGCCAACAGTGTTATAATCCTGTCATCTATGTTCTTGAATGATAATATCATGGTTTTTTTTTAAAATGATGGTCTTTTTTTCATTTTTGAAATACATATTTATTTATTTACTTGACTTATAGTTGACATTTAATATTATATTAGTTTCAGGTGCATAGCACAGTGAGGAGACATTGTCATACCTGACAGTGATCAACCCAGAAATCTAGTGCCCACCTGGCACTCTCCCTAGTTATTACAATATTATCGACAGTATTCCCTGTGCTGTGCTTGATATCCTTGTGACTATTTTGTAAGTGGCAATTTGTACTTCTTAATTTCTTTTATCTTTTTTGCTCGTTTCCACAACCCCCCTCCCATCTGGCAACCATCAGTTTGTTCTCTGTATCAGTGACTAACACAGTTTTAAAAAAGTTCATGTCTATTAAATCCAATAAGTGGGCCAACTGTATTTGTGTCTACTGTCAGTTATTTGTTTTTCAGTCCTGTCCCTTATTCTTCCCAGTAATTATTGCGCAAATGCTGGACATTTTATATGAAAACAAGTAGAGGTTCTGATGCATCACCACATTCAGTGTGGCTTTTCCTTCTTGAGCTTCTTGGCGAAGTTATGGTGGGCTTGCGAATGTCACCACATGGCAGAAAGATGACCCGTCAATCAATACTGGAGACCGCGAGGGATGCATTCATATTACTTACTTCCACACGTCTCACTTTCTGTCTCCATTGCTGCAACCCAGGATTGGATGCTACTTGTATCCTATCTATATAGTAGTTAGGGTGTTGGCCAGTATTTCCCATTGCTCGTCTCTCAATTCATTGCAATTTAACCATACCATAGTCATTTGATTAAGATTTTCCAAATTCCTCTCTCATCACATTCTTCCTTCGATGGCTGAATTCAGGAAACAGATCTAACAAAAAAAGACCACCCTGGGTCTCCTCCCAACTGGATTTCCAAGTGTAAAAGAGGGCGAAGAGAGGAACAAAACTAGGAGCTGGACAAATGTCCCCACATGCCAGCTTTATGTTTCTAGTGTGGTCATGAATGGAAATCCACCCTTGTTTAGTGATGACTGATTGTTCCTCCAGTAAGAGAATAGTCTTCTCAGGGAATCTCTCCTGAGGTAAAATCCAGCTTCTTTAAATTTGTTACAATGAGCATTATATGCTCATTAAAACAAAATAAAACTCTCCATGATCATGTAAGATTACCTCACAATTTCTCCTGACTGTACAAATAGTCTAGGATTTAGCATTATTCCTTGTTTGCATATAATGTCTGAATTTAAATACTTGTCCCTCCCAGGTAAAGGGATGAGTCCCACCCTAGGAAGCAAATGTAATTCAAGGTAACTTTTTTCTTTTGAGGAAAACATGCTTCCGTCTTCACCTCTCTTGAGTACGTACTTGATACTCTATGTAAATGTGCCTTGTAAATCTGAGGGTGCTATAAAAGTGAAAGCTATTTTACTAAATAATTAATATTAATGCTAATAAAATATTGTCCTCTATTAACATGTAAATGCTCTTGGGAGGCTAAGGCATTAAATCAATTATGCACGACTGCATGAGAAATATTTTATCAGCAACTTTCCTGAGCAATAAAAGAAGTGGCGTGATGGATGGAGGAGAGGAAGAGGGTGGATAGGAGAGTGACAAAGAGGCCACCTGGGAGGGATAGGGAGGGGAAACACAGTTATGTGTGTCCGGAGCCAACACTGTTAAAGGAGGGATGCACAGAAAATAAGAAGCGGGACAGGTAAGCAGAATGAAATCATGCTGGGCTTTGGGCCATTGCAAAGAATTTGGTTTATAGTCTAAAAGTAACGATGAACTTAAAAAACATCTTTTTGTTTTATTTTTTAATTGCCGTTGACATACAATACTGTATTAGTTTCAGGTGTACAACAGTGATTAGACATTGTATGACTTCCACAGTCTAGCACTCGTGGGACACCATACATGGTGACTACAATATTATTGACTATATTCATGATGCTATGCTTTACACGGAACAGATTGATGGCTGCCGGATGGGAGGGGCATTAGGAGGATGTGTGGAATAGCGGAAGGAATGACCAAGTACAAATTGCCAGATACAAAAACAGTCACAGGGATGTAAAGTACAGCATAGGGACTGGTGAACTTTTGATGGATTTAAGTAGAAGCATCTTAGGAGTACTGAGGGGAACCAGAGTGACCCTAATGGGGATCTTTCGTATCTTATTATTCAGATGAAATTGTCATTTTTTGGGTCAAAGTTTAAAATTCCTCCCTTCCTTCAAAAATAAGAAGTGTTCAGATGGGTGTCTAAGGGTGTAAATTTAAGAATGTGTATAAAGCTTCCAGCCTGGCACCTGTTATAGAAAAGGCTTTCAACCAAAGGCAGCTGTGGCAGTGGCCAGGGCGGAGCAACGTGGGCTGTTTTGACCTCCAAGGGTCATTCCCTTGCCTGACATGTGCCATCTCACCTCTCCCCCTTCAGGAATCCAGGGCAACGTAGATCTTAGAGATGTCTCTCTTCTCTTTGGCTCCCCAATGTTTTTAAATCCCCCAGCCGTTCCTTTTCCTACCCTTCCTTCTCTCTTCCCTCCAGCTGAAGCCGTCATAGGAATCCCAGGTAAACCCCGAGAGTGTTATTTATACTGCGTACTTTCGGCAGAGCTCTCTCTCTTCCACTGGTCCATTATTCCGCTCTCCAGGAATACCCGGGCGTGGGAATCTGAGAAGATAGCAGCAGCCTTCGGCATTTTTCCCCCTGAGAGCCTGAGTGACAAAGAGCAGCCAATCCTGGGAACTTCCAGAGAAATAACCGGTTCCTGCACCTCCTATAAACACATAGGAATCTTCTAGTAGAGTTTTTGGGGAAAAGACTGTAAAAAGAGCCAAAAGGAAGTTGATAGCTGTTTGAGAGATGTCAGGGGGAAGTGATATTTCTGATGCAAACGTATATGGGTTTTAACTATTTTCAGCTTTATTTGCTGGTGCCTGCCATATTTGTTTACTTTGTGGGTTTTACACTTGATCTTGGCCAAAAGGCCGAGAAATGATACTTTGCGGGTTTTAATTGACCGATCAATGTGAACTTTATTTGGACTGTGGTTACAGATTATTTTGAGTGTTGGTGACTCTTTTGGGGAAGATTACATTTGAAAGACATAGCACTCAAATCCTTAAGTCCTGTGTCTAGCAGAGAAAAAGGAAAAAGGTGAGACAAAGAGGAAGGGAATAACATTTTTGGGCACTTACTATGATGCAGGTGATTAAGCACTTACATATATTAGCTTATTCCAGGGGTCCCCAAACTACGGCTTGCGGGCCACATGCAGCCCCCTGAGGCCATTTATCTGGCCCCCACCGCACTTCTGGAAGGGGCACCTTTTCATTGGTGGTCAGTGAGAGGAGCACTGTATGTGGCAGTGCACAAAGAGCTGCGTCGCTCACGTACAGTACTACTTCTGGTGACGCGGGACACACGCGTCACGGCTCCGGAAGCGCAGTGACAAATATGGAACCGGACATTGACCATCTCATTAGCCAAAGCAGGCCCATAGTTCCCATTGAAATACTGGTCAGTTTGTTGATTTAAATTTACTTGTTCTTTATTTTAAATATTGTATTCCCATTTTGTTTTTTTACTTTAAAATAAGATATGTACAGTGTGCATAGGGATTTGTTCATAGTGTTTTTTATAGTCTGGCCCTCCAACGGTCTGAGGGACAGTGAACTGGCACCCTGTGTAAAAAGTTTGGGGACCCCTGGCTTATTCAATCATCACAGCAACACAGGATCATAGATATTGTTATCCATCCATTGCAGATAAGAACTCTTATCAGCTTGGTTAAGAGCCAACCCAAATTTACATAGATAAGAAGAAACAGAACTCAAATTTAATCTTTTGGAGTAGAAATCCATGTTCTTTTCTTTGTTCATTTGTGAAGAGTCATTTGAACACTAGAGAAGGAGAATTCTATACCAAATAGTGGGATTTTATTTTAATTAGATACGTTTTGGGGAGGGAATTTATATCCTGCTATTATTTTTTACTCTTCCCTTTGATTTTTTTTTTTGTATTTTTCTGAAGTGAGAAGTGGGGAGATAGAGAGACAGACTCCCGCATGTACCTGACCAGAATCCACCCTCATGCCCACCAGGGGGTGATGCTCTGCCCATCCGGGGTGTTGCTCTGTTGCAACCAGGGCTATTCAAGCACCTGAAGTGGAGGCCATGGAGTCATACTCAGCTCCTGGGCCAACTTTGCTCCAATGGAGCCTTGGCTGCAGGAGGGGAAGAGAGAGACAGAGAGAAAGGAGAGGGAGAAGGGTGGAGAAGCAGATGGGTGCTTCTCCTGTGTTCCCTGGCTGGGAATCAAGCCCAGGATTTCCACACAGTGGGCTGATGTTCTACTGCTGAGCCAAATGACCAGGGCCCCCTTCGATTTTGACTAAAATCCTGGGATTCAGTTTTCTGATCTGTGAAAAGACGTGACCAGATGAGAGTAGTAATTTTTAAACTGAGGTCTGTAGAACACTGGGTCACCTTTGGAGGAACTTAGATGTTACTAGGGAAATAGGTGGGTACACAGGTAACAGAAGGGATGGTTTAATGGATCCTGCATCAACAAGAGCTTATCTTTTACATTATTTATATATTCAACTTCTGGATACTTTTAAAGAAAGAATTACATGGACATTGGGGGAAAAAAAGGAAGAGGGACTACTAGTCTACATGATATGCCACACCATTTGGTTTGCACCCCTCAACTTGGTCTTGCGATCCACTAATCTGAATCGAGGAGCATTTGGTCTCAAAGCCCATAAGCTCCTGGGAGGCTCAAATAATGAAAACATGTGGCCGTCAATGGACCGACTTAGGTGAACAAAGAAGGAAGCTGCGAGGAGGCAGGGAGGACAGGACAATCAAGTTGTTCATTGGCTCTCAGTCAGTTTGCTGAAAATCCATTTGTCAGAAGGCGAGGCAAGTCACCAAAACTCCAATTCCATGTAAACCTGTTCAGTGAAAATCATTTTGCTGAAAGACCAACTAGCCTAAATCCCAAAAAACTGTCAAACAACTATGGTATTTTTTTTTATTGATTTTTTTTAGAGAGAGAGGAGTGAGAGAGAGAGACAGAGAGAGAGAGAAGGGGGAGGAGCAGGAAGCATCAACTCCCATATGTGCCTTAACCAGGCAAGCCCAAGGTTTCGAACCGGCGACCTCAGTGTTCCAGGTCGACGCTTTATCCCACTGCGCCACCACAGGTCAGGCCCAACTATGGTATTTTAAAGCAGATTGAAGACAGTTTGCTGCAGCGGTTACCTAGCAAGGGCAGATGAGTTTCGCTTAAGGCTGCGCTTGGGGACAGGATGGGGCGGGAAGAATTATTAAGTTTCAAAATTATCAAAGTTGGTGAAATTTAAGTCCACTCCTTAGAATACAAAATATGGACTATCTGAAGTGTTCAGAGACAAACGTAAAAGAAACTGATGTTTAAATGGGTCAGATTAGCCAATCCACATAAAAAGTGTACAGTGAGTGACTTTGACTTCTCTATTATCTCTATTTTAAAGGTATAAACACTTATTTACAACCTTTTTTTTTGGGGGGGGGGTAGACATATGCGTTCATTTCTCTTGGGAAGAGACCTATGAGTGGAATTTGTGAAATTCCTGGATCATATGGTAAGTCTGTGTTTAACTTTTAAGAAACTGTCAAACTGTTTCCTAACATGGTTGTACCATTTTCCATTTCACCAGCAAAGTATTAGGGTTCCAATTGTTCCACATCCTTGCCAACACTTATTATTCCCCGACTTTTAGAGTCTAGCCATCCTACTGGGTGTGAAACGGTATTGTTTGCATTCATTTGCATTTCCTACTGAGTAATGATATTGAACATCTTTTCCTGTGTCTTTTGGACATGGTCACATCTTCTTTGGAGAAATGTCTATGCATATCCTTGGCCCATTATTCAATTGGGTTTGTCTATTTACTATTGAGTTGTAAGAGTTCTTTATATATTGTAGATACAAATGCCTCATTAGATAATTGATCTAATTGATGTACAATGAGTTTTCATCCCCTCTCCAAGGTCACAGAGCTAGTAACAGATGCAATGGAAAAAAGAAAAGATGGAATAGAGATTTGAATCGAAGTAACCCCTTGAATAATCCATTTTAGTTATAAAGAAAATATGACCAATATACTAGACTGGTACTGGGTAAAGATATCTAAATGGCATTTATGAGACTGAAGAAAATGATCAAAGTATGTATAAGCTGCCTGGAGTAGCTAGCTCTGCTTGGAGAAGCGGTGGGAGTCTCTGCTAAGAATATGGTCTTTGTTCATGATATGAAAAGAGGAGCAGGTGTCGGTCAATACCTGGCAGGGACAATGAAAGGTCAGCATGTCAGGGGAGAGTTGCTGCAGGGACAAAGGGCTGAGAGATGTGGAAATGACCATCACCTTCTAAGAGTGGTGAGAGGTTCACAGCAAAGTGATGCAGGGTTGGATGGGGAACGGTGACTCATGGGGCTGCGTGTTGGGGCCAGGTGGGGAAGGGCCCAGGCCGAGTTTCCACAGCAGAGCTCCATTCTTGAGCACAGGAGTGACAGCACCAGTTTTGTTTTATAGCACTGTCCTCACGCAGTGCCCAGGAGACCAGGGGAGCGGTCAGACAAAAGCAGGAAAGGAGATGGGAGGCTGGTGGAGGCTGAGTCTAATTGGTTACTTTGACTACACCCTGTGACTTTGGGGCAACTCATTGTTCCTGTTTGGGGTGGGCTTAATGAGGCAAATTGTGTGCAAGATTTTGAGGTAGGCTCAATTGGCATCTGTTCCTAACAGGTTGGCTCTGGTGTGTGTCCCTGGAATAATCATATTACCTCTCTGATGGTAGCTTTCTGGAATAGAGAGAGATAAGAGTACCAGACTCCAGCCCTGGCCGGTTGGCTCAGCGGTAGAGCATCGGCCTGGCATGCAGGAGTCCCGGGTTCAATTCCCGGCCAGGGCACACAGGAGAAGCACCCATCTGCTTCTCCATCCCTCCCCCTCTCCTTCCTCTCTGTCTCTCTCTTCCCTTTCTGAAGCCAAGGCTCCACTGGAGCAAAGTTTGCCCGGGCACTGAGGTTGGCTCTGTGGCCTCTGCCTCAGGTGCTAGAATGGCTCTGATGGCGGCAGAGTGATGCCCCAAGATGGGCAGAGCATCGCCCCCTGGTGGGAGTGCCGGGTGGATCCCGGTCGGGCGCATGCGGGAGTCTGTCTGACTGCCTCCCCGTTTCCAGCTTCAGAAAAATACAACAACAACAAAAAAAGAGTACCTGACTCTGGATGAGATGTTCAGTATAATGTAGCTACATGGCATTACCTTTGAAAACATCCTATTTACCTAGATTAAAAATGTATGTGTGTTTGTTTGTGTTTATTTTAATGGCTTTATTGGACCATAATTTCTACATCATAAAATTCACTCATTATAATTGTTTAATTATTTTATTCAGTTTATAGAGTTTGGCAACTGTTACGACAATCCGGTTTTAGAACATTTCCATCACCCCAAGTAGTTCCCTTGTGCCTGTTTACAGTTCACTCCTGCTTCCCTTCCCAGCCGTGAGCAGCCACGATCTGTGCGTGCAGCTCTTCCAGCTGTAGACATTTGTTACAGATCACATGCCTAGTCCTTGGAGACATGTCATGTAAATTGTGCCCACAGTCTTTTGCACTCATTTGGCTTCTTAAACTTAGCTTAATATTTTGGGGATCCATCCATGGTTTAGTAGGTTTCATCACTTGTTACTTTTCATTGATGGAGGATGTCCCATCATATGGATATACTCCAGTTTGTAAATGAATTCATTAGCTGATGGACAGCAGATAGAAAAATGTATTTTTGCACAATATTGTATGCTACTAGATCAACACATACCAGAGTTTTCAGATGAACTGAGCTTTATTTTTCTTTAATTAAGCATTTAATTAAGCAACCATGTACTCAAAAACATATCAAAGAAGGGAAATAAAATAAAAAGGGAATTTGTTGTACATTATAGCTAGCAACCTCTTTATCTATCTGTCTATCATCTATCATCTATCTGTCTGTCTATCATCATCATCAATCTGTGTGTCTTTCAATCAACACTGTTTTTTAAATTTTTTATTTTTTAAAGATTTTATTTATTCATTATAGAGAGGGAAGAGAGAGAGAGAGAGAGAGAGAGAGAGAAAGAGAGAGAGAAGAGGGAGGAGCAGGAAGCATCAACTCCCATATGTGCCTTGACCAGGCAAGCCCAGGGCCTTGAACCAGCAACCTCAGCGTTTCCAGGTTGACGCTTTATTCACTGCGCCACCACAGGTCATATATTAATGTTCAAGAACAATGAAGTAAAGCAAAAATTCCCACCTCTTGGTCTCAAGTGCCTGGTATAAAATTCTTTTAGTTGTAACTATTGCAGAGTCATTGAATTTCATTCATTTTTACTATAGTTGCTAGCCAGGAGAGTGGGCTTGTTCATCTTAGAAGTAGTTTTAACAATGAGGCTAAAAACAAACAAAGAAACATATTTGGTTGTTGCTGAGGCATGTTGAAAATGAAATCCACCAGAATTTTTCATGTTTCATACTTCAGTCTGATGACATTTGACTGCACTAAGAAGCCTGTTCCCATCCAATCCCCTTCAGGTGTGGCTTCCCCAGGGTCACTGAAGTCCAGGGTCTCGGCTTGGGGAAGTCACTTTCCCCTGTGCTCCCTCCCATCAGAGCACCCTGTGCCGAACTTTCTGTTCACTTGTCTGTCTCATTTGTCAGGTCTTTACTCCCCAGGAGGCTAAACTCTATTGTGTGTAACCTAACCTATAGCGCAGTTTCTGCCATCGTAGATGCTTAATCAAGTCAGCAGAATGAATGATATGTGCTAAGTAGACTGTTTAGAGTTTTGAGGTTTGTTTTTGCAATTGGCAGCTACCTTGAATGTATTCTCGGTGGGCTGAAGTGAAAGGCATCCCTTCCTGGCCCCACACAGAACTTCCACCACGACGGTCAGTTGATGGGAAGAATGCCACGTGGGTCCCTTCACTGCCCAGGGGAGTTATGGGGGAACCAGCCACTGCTCACCCTCTAGCTTCCTGTAGTTGAAGAACCTAGATCCCTAAATAGCCTCTCCTCTGTGCTGAAGTGGGGATGTGAAGTGGCTGTCCACTCTTCCCTTCAGATCTAAAATCTGCGCCAATGGAGAATTCTTGGCCTCTTGAAGAGGCCCTGAAAAAGAAGGCAGATTTAAACACAATGATGGCAACAGTCGGCTTACTCGTCTGCATTCCCACGCCCACCCACACCCCCTCAGCCTTCACACCCTCTTCACAAGAAGCCCTCGTTGTCTTTTCAAAGCACAGACATCAGCATGCCACGCCGCACTTGACCCTCTTCTGGGGAGGTTTCCACCCCTCCGAGGTCTAAACTGCGGAGCTGAACAAGGCAGCCTCTTTCTCACGTGACCCCTGCCCACTGCTCTCGTCTCTTTGCTGGTCGCTTAGCTCTTGTCATGCAACTCTGCGCCATGAATACTCAGGGACAGAGGCTGACTGTATGCGTGTCTCAGTGACAGCTTAGAGGCGGTGTGGGTAACAATGAACAATAGAAACAATGCAGTGTCAACAGTGGGGAGCTAGTTGACTGAATGCGCCAGACACCCCTAAGAAAGGCAAAGGGGGAAACAGGACACTTGTTTTCCCCTCCGTTGGCTTCTGTTCCGACGTAGCTCTCTGGACGCGCTTTGTACATCACCCTCCACTGCTAATTTCCTCGTGTTTCTCAAGGCGTGATGAGGTCCCAACTGTGCAGAAACTGGCCCCTTCCAGAGGGAATGGAGTCAACAGTATTGTAATAACTACGCATGGTGCCAGGTGGGTACTGGGAAGATTAAGGGCAACACTTGGTGAAGTATGCAATTGTCCAACCACTATGCTGTCCACCTGAAACCAATACAAAATATTGAGTGTCAACTGTAACTGTGAAAAATGAAATGAAAAGAAATCCTAGGGATGCTCTGAGGAGTCCTTTGACTCTGAGCAGTTTTCCGTATTTGGGTCAATTCTGGGTCTCTTTAATGGGTAACAGTCCCTCCCGTGGCAGCGCAGGTATCGGGCTGCGTGCGTGCCCCTCCATTTCTCCTGGGTTTTTGTTCTCTGTCTCTGTTCACACTTAAGCCTCAGCCTGCAGTGCCATCTCTGACCCTCCTTGGGCTGCAGGCGGTCCCCCCCACCCTTCTGTGCAAATAGAGCAGCACTCCAGGCCTGGAACAGGGACCTAGGAGGAGCACTCCAGGGTCCACTCTATAATTCTAACATTCCTGCTACCCTTATTGGTCGACAAGCTTCCATAAAAGAGATCTTCCTGTCACAAGTGGGCCTATTTGCCCTGAAAAACAGTTATTACTGACAAGGCAGGATGAATGCTTAATTATTTCTCTTTAATTACCGATGGCGAGGGAAGAGGTGGCTTTAATCACCACTTCAAATGGTGACAAATGCATTTACATCCCTAATTTTTCTCTTTGTCTGAGTTGTCCCCGTGGACCTCCGGCTCTTGTAGGGGCCAGTGGGTTTTAATCTGCCTTAATCACTGCTTCTGTTAGAACTCCCAGCATCACAGTTTTGGGCAGCTCGAGCTCCTTCTAACAAAAGTCCTCCTGTGCTTTGGACATAACCAATTACTCTTTGAAAGCATCGCCGCTTAGGAACATAACAACCTGTTCCAGACTCACCTTGTACTTTCCCCAGCCCAGCCCTGAAAAACAGCCAGTCCTCAAAAAAATTCTGCATTTGTGGAGCAAAATCAAAGAGCTGATTTCTCCTGCGGTGATATTGTTGCTTGGCCGTTTCCAGGGACCGAGATAGATAATAATATACAGTTAGTAAAATTATATGTCCATTTAACTATTTTCACTTCAATTTCAATGTTAGTTTTGTAGTGAATTTTAGGTTTTACAGTTGATTTTCTCTCTCTTGGAGCATCATGGACATAACCCCTCATTTGTTTTATTGCACAGAATGAGGAAAATAGTTTCCAAATGACAATATGACTTTTATTATTAACATAAAAGAATCCAGTTTGGTTTAAATTTCTTGGTATTTTTTCTTTTTTTATCCATGAAGCATACCCCACTGAAGATGTTCAATCAGAGTATTGTGATCAAAGCATCTTGGGGGAAAATAATCGTTTGTGTGGTTAGGTTACTAAATTGATATATGGTTAGATTTATTTGTCCTGGTTTATTTTCATTTTTAGAAAAAAAATTTTTTTAAATTACTTTTAATAGGTGATGGATGCCCTTCCATTGCTCAACGGGCGTAACAGCGTAGGAGGACATCACAGGGACGTTTAGTTTCCACGCTTTCCTCTCCCCGCGTGCCCTGATGCACTTCCTGTAAGTTCTTTAGTTTCTCATTTTTATTTCCTGTGTTCTTTTTTGTTTTCTGCAAATATGTGAAACATTGTAGGTTCTCATTTTCTTCTCTTAGACAAAGGTAACATATTATACTTGTTCTATACTTTCCCATTTTCACTTAGCAATATATCCTGGCAAACTCTCCGTATTACTGCAGATCGTCCTTACTCATTTCTTATGGCTGCGTGTACTCCGTTGTGGGATAGATCACGGCTTATTTGATGGCTCCCTGTTGCGGGACATGTCAGCGGTCTTGACATTTGACTTCCAAATAATGCTAAAAATTAATGTCCTTATACATCATTTCATACTTTTTCAGGTGTTTCTGTAGGAAAGATTTCTAGAAAAAGAATTAATGGGTTAAGAGTAAATGAATGTTAGTATAGACACTGTCAACACCTGAGGGTTTTTTTAAAAAGTTCTATGGAATTTTGGTCTCTTAATTCAAATAGAAAGAATAAGTAAATTGGTTTTAAAAGATACCTTAAAAACAGACATATCAATACTTTTTAATACCTGGTTGCTCTAAGGAATTTAATTTGTAACTATTCCTCTTCTAAAAAAAATAAAACAAACAAAAGCAAAAATAACCTCAACAACACAAAAATATTACCTTACACTCATTAACTGCTGAAATCAGTAAACAGAGTATGGATGAGTGACAGCCTTGGGAGCTGTCTGAGGTGCTAGCGCTCCAGGTGTGAGTTTGTCCTCATGCAGCTTACAGTCTGGTTGAGTTGCAGAGATAGACTTCATACACCCTGTGACTCAATTAATAGTTTAGTCATCCTTTTGATGAAGGCCTGCAAGAAGAAATGCAGGTGAGATAAACGCATATAACCGGAAGACATACCTTACCTTGCCTTGGAGTGGGATAGAGCTGTTCTGTGTGCCATCTGTGCTAATACCTGAGAGATGAGCGATGACAAAGCAAGAGAAAGGGTGGGGGTGGCGGGCAAGGGAGAGGGAGCCATGCAGAAAGGGGAAACAGACTTTGTAAATCCTGAAGTTGGGGGAGAGGTTGCTTCAAGTAACAAAAAGATCCATGCCACTGGAGCAGAGAACCAGGACGAGAGGTGTGTGTTGCTGCGGAAGACCCAGGCAGTTCTTTGCACAGCACCGAGGTTGCACCACATTTTCTGAATTTCTTTTGCTTTGTCATCGCTCATCTCTCAGGTATTAGCACAGAGGTGTGTGTTGCTGCAGAAGACACAGGCAGGGGCTAGTTCTTTACGCAGCACCGAGGTTGCACCGCACTTTCTGAATTTCTCTTGCTTTGTCATCACTCATCTCTCAGGTATTAGCACAGAGGTGTGTGTTGCTGCGGAAGACACAGGCTAGTTCTTTGCACAGCACCGAGGTTGCACTGCATTTTCTGAATTTCCCTTTTCTTATAGAGCCTGGATCACAGCTGCATATAGTTAAAGAGTACTAACGCATTATTATTTTTTTAATTTATTGAAATCAAACCAGCAACCTCTGTGCCTCGGGATGATGCTCTAACACCCAGCTATCCAGCCAGGGCAGTACTAATGCATTATTAAGTCAATGGGGGAGGGTGTCATTGGAGTATAAACTTCTTGGGTCAAGATTTGGACTCTTATTGTCTTAAATTAGAATGGGATCAATAGGAGATACTGATGTCCAAGAGCTGTTATTCATTACCACCATTCAAAGACAACATATAAACAAATAGATAGACAATCTTCCACATGAAGAGTGTTAGGGATAGAAGACTTCAGATCACCCATTGTAATATTCTAGAACATTTGTTCAGTTGGGAAGTTATGGTGCATCCCAACATCCACCGTGATCATTCCATCCATCATGTCATTTTATCCTCACAACAGCTCTCGGAGGTAAATACTAGGTGAGTAAACATTGTCTTCATGTATCGTTAGCACAATGGACCCTCCCCATTGGTTGGGGTAATGAATGGGATTATCACCTTATTCTCCTTCCCCTAGAAGGAGAATTTCTCAGAAAAGCAACTAAGACAAGAGAAGCATTCAGGGTAAAGTGCGAAGGTCTGGCAACAATGTAGGGAGAATTTCCTCTACCAGAAGCTTTGTACTTTGATGACTTCCATCACCAACATCATTACTACTGCTACATGAAGACAGGTAGCATTTACCGCGTGCTTCCAATACACGGGTGATACCAGGCTAAGCATTTTACGTGGATTAAATCATTCAACGTTCCTAATCATCATGGAGGAAAAGAATGGCTATTATTCCTACATAGTGATAAAGGAACTTGGCTACAGCAAGGCTCAATAATTTCAGGCACAGTCCTAAGTACTTGCCCGACAATAATTTATTTAATGTGTACAACAACAACCCAAGGAGGGGACTCCTGCTCTCTCTGTCTTACAGATGAGAGAATTGGGTCTCATGGTTCATAAGCTCAGGGCTCACTTTTAGACCCAGAGCATCTTAACCATGGACTTGGCTTTCACAGGCATTGTGGAGTGGGAGAAGTTAAACTTGCCTCTTTGTTTCAGTGTGTGAGTGCCTGTGTTCTGGTCACCTCAATGCCCTGAGCTCAGTCTCCTTACTTTGGACCCCTGTGCTCCAGCCTGGCTGGTTTGCTCTAGGGCCAGTGGAGACAAAAGGAGACTCTGAGGCATTTGGTTGAGTGTTTAAGAGGTCCTGGGCTGAGTTCCATCTTAGCTTGGTCAGTTATGATCCGTATGACCTTATCTGAACATGTCTGGCTCTCTAGAAGTCACTTTCTCATTTCTTCTGCTACAGTGTCTGTGTCAGATGTCTGTGGTACCATGAGGTAAGAGTGAACAGCTCACAACCGCTCTTTGCCCTTTCTGTGAGCTCACTTTTCAGGCCTATTTTATGAAATAGGTACCACTGTGATGCCCACTTGACAGATGAGACTATTGAGGATGGAGAAACTTAAGAAACTCATCAACGCTATCCCCTACTAAGTATGGGAGCCAGCATTTGAACCCAGGCAGGCCTGCCTCTCACCTGCCCTATTAATGCCAACATCTTTGAAACCAGACAACTCCAGGTTTGAATCTAAGCTTTGCCATGTACCCAATGCACATTGGAAAGAGTTAACCTCCTGAGCATCAGTTTGCACATCTGTAAAATGGTGTATACTGGGAAGTTGGCAAGAGATGGTTTATGCAAATGCCTCAGCTTGGACCCCAGTGCACAATCAGGTATAACAATTGCTAGTTTGCTACCTTCCAATCAGATTGTTGTTGGGATAAATTCCTCCCTGGGGGCTGACACCATAACTGCCTACCTCAGGCTACCAAATGAGACTTGGAAGAATTAGGTTGGGCAGCTTTAATTGATAGTCTTGTAATTCTCACAACTGAATGCTGATCACAGCCACTATATCATGGCCTAATTACATTCATCACTCCATGAGGCCCAAGGAATACATGGCTGCATCTTTGCTGCTAGGATGACTTTTGCCTAATTAAAACCAAAGATTTCTGCAAACAGCTTATGGTGCTTTAATTCCATCAGGCTGTATTTAATCAGAGCAGTGGCCTCTGTGCCTACTGATTGTGTTGCTTTTGGATCAAATTCTCTGCTTAATGTGCCATAGGATTGCACTATTGACTGAAGTTGATGGCAGACTGATCAGGGAGAGTACGAGTGTTTGCTGGAGCTGAGTGGCCACCATTTTCATGACTACGTGCCTCCACTTTTATTCCTGCTATTTAAATAAAGTCTTAATAGGTGGGAGACAATCGTTCTGTCTTCTCCTCATTGACTCAGACATGCATGCATTTCTTCATTTATCCGACATTGATTTATCGGGGTCTATTGCTAGCCAAGCACCATACTAAGTCCTAAGTGACAAGGTGGCAATGCTTAAGAGCTGGGGTGTTGTTTTGTTTGTTTTTTTTTTTGAAATTTTTGTATTTTTCTGAAGTGAGGAGCAGGGAGGCAGAGAGACACACTCTCACATGTGCCCGACTGAGATCCACCCAACATTCCCACCAGGGGGCGATGCTCTACCTATCTAGGGCATTGCTCCATTGCAGCCAGAGTCATTCTAGCGCCTGAGGGAGAGGCCATGGAGCCATTCTCAGCGCCTGGGCCAACTTTGCTCCAATGGAGCCTTGGCTGTGGGAGGGGAAGAGAGAGATAGAGAGAAATAAAAGGGGGAAGGATGGAGAAGCAGATGGGCACTTCTCCTGTGTGCCCTGGCTGGGAATTGAACCCGGGACTTCACACGCCAGGCCAACGCTCTACTGCTGAGCCAACTGACCAGGGCCAAGAGCTGGTTCTTGATCACTAGGTGAAGAAGACCCCATGATGTGAGAGGTTAAGTATAATGCAATGACTCACAATGTTACTAGAAACCTGACATTAGAGAATGCGATGATTTATGTCTCTAGTGGGAGGGAGTTAGCCAGACATCGGATGATGTTCCTGTCCCTCCATTATCCAGCTGGATGCTTAGGCTAGTCACAACTTCCTGGAGCTTCAGATACCTCAGCTGTAGGATTGCGATGACAGTGCCTACTCTATAGTGTTGTTGTGAAAGTTATAGGAGACAAAGTATGTGACGTGCAAATGTTAATGTTGCAATTTATATTTTTGTTTCTATTAATATCATCAGTATTAACTGGGTGATTCTGGGCAAGTTATGTCATCTTAGAAGATTTACCATTTGTTTAACTGTTATCGTGTATTAAGTACTATTGTGTATTAAGTACTGTCCTAAACATTGCATGAGTTGTCTAATTTTGTTCACATAATAACAGTATGAAACAATGCTAGTTTTAAATCTGCTTTTCAGACAGAGAAACTGAGGCACAGAGGCTCAGTGACTTTCCTAATATGTCACTGTTAGTAAGTGGCAAAGCTGGGATTTGAACCCTGGCCCCAGAAGGCTTGCTTCTAACCACTATGAGCGTGATGAGAATGGGGTAGATAAGGCTACTTATATTGGCCTGGCAAGTATGATGATTTCCAATGAACAGAAATTGAAACTGATATTCAAAAACTTAACTGATCTGCCCGGAATCACTAAGGTAAACTACAATAGAGTATGGCATGCATTTTATTTTAGCAAATAAAATATTTAATACATTACTTGATATATTGCATTTTCACTTCAATTAATCTGAAAAACTAAAGTTAAATGAAAATACAGCATATCAAATGATGTATATTTCAATTCATGATTTTACCATATCACAGGTAATTTAAAAAAAGTGATTCATGTAAGTTACATTAAGTGTCTCATGAATACACCTTTAGTTTTAAACTACGTCCCTGCTTTTGGACTTTTTAGTGTTCATTTATTTGGGAAAAAGTTATGACTTTTGCTTTATTAACACCCTTTCACATAGGATGTACTCTCTGTAAATCGTGGTTCTCTGTCTGAATTAATGATTGCTTCCTTAGCACAGATTAATTCTTAGAAGTTGAGTACCTGGGTCAAAGGTTGTAATCTCTTGCCTGATGATTATCAGATCCCTCTCCAAGACATAGTAACTGACTTCTTAATTAATATTAGTTAAATGTTGAATGAGAGAAAAAGGCATTTGTCTGAGCAGTGTACGAAATCCCTTTTGCACCTGTCTGGATTTGGGCAAGAAATACAAGTACTCTAAGTGTTTTAGGGAAAAGGGTTTAATGTAGAGATTAGGGTTTCGTGGGAAGAGTGGGGATGTGAAGGTCAGGAGGGCTGCAGCCAAGAGGATGGGAAAAACTTCTCTCATGACTTCAGCCCCAAGCAGGGGAGCCCGTAGAGAAGTTGGAGAACCCGCCACAACTGGTCACCAGGATTGCCGATGGGGAACTCGTGGAAAGGTCTAAGAAGTTACTGCCTCTGGCCACTGGGATCCCTGTTTTCTGGTTCATTTCTGCCTTCCAATTCTCCTTTCTGCCTCCCAGTTCTTCTTTTTGGCAGGCTCTAACTCTGAACCACTCTGAAACACTGTCTGTGCCTTGGAAGGCATTGGTACTGCTGTTGACACGTGACAACCCAGGATGATCTCTTTACCCACTCAGCAGAACTTGTTGGGCGCTTTTATGATTCTTTGCCAATATGAAAGAAAAGAAATGATTGTCTTATTTTATTTTTTTTGTGATTATCTCTTTTTTTCTTCTTTTTTCGAGATGGTACATAGAGATAGGGAGAGAGAGACATAGAGGGAAGAGTAGGAACCATCAACTTCCTTATGTGCCTTGACCAGGCAAGCCCAGAGTTTCCAAACCAGTGACCTCAGCATTACAGGTCGACGCTTTATCCACTGCACCACCATAGGCTAGGTAAAGAAAATCTTTGCTAAGAAAATTGTTTATTTTATGTGTATGAGAATCGTGATTCTATCTTCTATTAAAATGTATAACAGTTGAGAACAAATAAATGAACAAGATAATTTCACTAGTAGTACATATCTTCAAGAAGACAAAATAGGAATTATTTGAGGGGGTGACTATGGGGAGGGTGGGAAGATGCTAATCTATACCAGGTGGTTAGGAAAGGCCTTGCTGAGGAGGTGACATTTGAGCTGAGACTTGAATGGATAAAGGAGATATCCGTGTGCAGATGGAGGCAGAATGTTCTAGGCAGAGGGAAAGCTTGTGCAAATGTCCTGAGACAGGAAGATGCTGTTATTTTCAGGAAACCAGTTGCAGTGAGTAAGGAGACTAGGGGCAGGACATGTGATCAAGGACGTGAGTGAAGGCCAGATTTCACTGGGCCTTTTAGGCTATGATGAGGAGTTTTAACTTTATTCTAAGTGCCACGAAAAAGTATTTTAGACTTACACGGTGTGGTGTCATCATCTGATTTGTATTTGGGAATGAATTTGTATATCTTCTTTTATGAGGGTTCCATCTCATTTTTTCTCCTCAAATTATTAAACCTGACATTTTAATGAGCTTATCAACTCTTCTCATGTAGAAAAGTGTAAATTTTTTTGATTAATAATTGTAAACAAATATAATTATGAAAGTAACACGTGATTGTTAGAGGACTATTTGCAAAACAAACAAACAAACAAAAAAGAACCATGGGGGTATAAAAGATATAGAGATTTTGGAAGTATAGAGCATAGCTCGTGTAGTGTTTGTATTTTCTGAGGCATGACAGGTTCTTGGCCACCTTGAACGAGGAGAGAGAACTTGCACCTTCTAACCTGACCCATCTACTAACATGTGGTGATTTACAAAGTGTCCCTGTGGTGTCTGCTCGTTGGGCTGTAGCAGATCATAGGTACTGCCTACACGCAGCAGGTGCCAGGAACACCTGAGGCTTTCGCCCCGACCTCTGCTCATTTCAGGCCACACATCTGCTCTTCCTTCCTCTGAGACGCAGGCTGGGAAGGCTCTTCCGGCCTGGCAACCCCAGGGGGGTAGGTGGTAATCGGCTCCTCCCACCTCTCAACAAGGAACACACCTGGCAAGAAATTAACCAGTGGAAAGAAAGCACGTACAAAGAAAGCAAGAGGAAATTCAGTGGAAGTGCCCTGAGGCCTGTATGTTAGGGAGCAGGAAATGAGCAATTTTTTCCAGGCTTGCTATGAAATAAAGGTCTATTCTTAACTTAAAGGTGGCTGTTTAAGTCAATGGATTTAAATATCCCTCAGATTGGGACATGAGGTCAAGGAAAGGTCTTTTTGGATGGACACTGCCCTAATCTTCTGATGGGTGAGAGCAGTCAATGGAAAAGGACCGGCACCCTCACAGTCGGGTCCCTGGAGTCCACATTTCCATTGACGACTATGACATGGGAAATACCAGGGACTTCTCCCTGGATGAGCTGTGTCTGTAGAGGGAAGACTTCTCCACGCAAAGGGAAAACTTTAGCATTGAGGGAACTTGGGAATGGTGGCAGTGTAGTCGAAGATGACCAGACCTTTTGGTCAGGACTGAAACAGAAGTTTGAAAAGCTGTGACTTAATTGTTCTCACATAGAGGGTTAAGAGCCTGGAGTTTGCAGCCAGGTGGACCTGAGCTCAATCCTCGCTTTGCCATTTAGTAGCTGTGTGATCTTGGTTGAGTTAATGAACCTCTCTGAGCCTCAGTTTCCCCATTTGTAAAATGGTGATGGTCATAGTACCTGCTACATAGAATTGTAATAAGATTAAGAAGAGAAAATATATTTGTGTGCTTAGAGGAGTCACAGAAAGACACAGTCTGCATGTACACTAGGGGAAAGGAATACAGTCCTTAGAAATTAGCAAATTTTATGTAATCCATCTAGGAGGGAGGGACCCAGAATCGAGTAGGCAGGGACATTCCATCGGCCCGAGGGAAATGAGTTTTGTTATGGAGGGGACAGAATGAATCCTTCAGTTGGGACATAATATCATTCAGAACTGCAGATAGCTATTCATTGGTATGATTAATTCTGCATCAAGTTGCTTTCTTGTTACTGATTTGGTATCACAGAAATTTCCACACAGGTAAAAGTGAGCCTGGAGAGTGGACTCAGGTAATTTGGTCACTGGACCACTTGGTCCAGGCTAAGCATTTGCAGAGTCTCAGTGTTTCTATCTGTAATTTGAAAATTATATGTCTTTCCCAGAGTTGCTGGGAGAATTAAATGGCACATGGTAGATGGTCATTAAGCCCACTTTCTTCTTCCTTATCAATGGATTAATTTATTCAGTTGGCAATTCTAACAGACTTTGCACCATGAGCCCTCAAGACACAGCGATGAACAAAGGAGATATGCTCCCGGCTTTACTTTTCTTTCATAAAACACATTCTATAGGAAGATAAACTTAAAAAACAGCCATACAAGGAAAGATATTATGAGTTATTTTGTAAGTGCTATAAAAGAGACAGTAACAGGCGCCTGGACGGACCCCGTTTAGATTGGGGTTTGTGCAGAGGTGGTCAGGTAAAGCCATTGTCTAAAAAGCAGTGATGCTTTCTGTTGACACTTGAATGGTACCAGAAATTAATCAGAGGAAATGTTTTTCGAGAGGCGGAGAGAGCATTTCAGGAATGGGAACGGACTCATGGGCTGGAAGTGGTGTCCCTGGAGGCTGGGAGGACGTCAAGTTTCCGTTATCCCTTCAAGCACCTGCGCCACGAGCCTTTCCTCAAGGTGTTCGAGTCCCAGAAGCACAAAGGACCTCATCGCAGATGTCTGCCTTTCTCTTCCCCCAGGTTTGCTCCTTGAAAAATAATAGATGGGCTTCCTGGGACTTGGAACTTCAGTTGCTGAGCTAGAGTGATTGTATGTCCCAGCTTGCCCATTCTTCACAGCGCGCCCCTTTGTTCAGAAGCCTGGCGGGGACTGCGTGATGGATTATGTGGTCATCATACCCGTGACACCTGGGATTTGGCCCCAGCCTGGGTAGCTCACTCATTGTGTTTCTGGTTGTCATTGGGAGTGGAGAGAGGTTCCTTTTTGTGATACTTCCCTTCTTCTTTGTTGGGGTGAAATTGTATGTAAAGCTTTGAGGATGCTGTCTAGTCGGACAATCGCCGTTCAGTGAAGAGTGGCAAGAATTATCGTTGTTGTGGGGACAATGATTGCTGTTGATAAAACAGGCTGGGGGGTGGGGTGGTGGATCCACAATTAGCCAGGACGTTTTCCTTTCCTACACGAGCAAAGAAAATAACTTTTGGATGTCTACTCTAAGCCAGGCTCTGTGGGTGATGCTCTCCACGCATTTCTGTTCAACAGTGTTCTTAAATCTATGTTTCTGGACGAAGCTTTTTCTTCTCTTGATTACAGTTCTGGCTTCAGCACCTATTAACTGGGTGACTTCGGGCAGCTCGCTGACCTCTGTGGACCACAGTGTTCTCTTTTGAGGTTGTTCAAAATGGGGGTTCACATTCAACGGAGGTGATCAGAGTGTGAGCTCCGAAAGGCCAAGCTGTGATTGGTTTCTGAAGAGGCTTTACAGAACAGGCTCTGAGATACCCCTGAGACACGGTTCCACCTCCCAGGCGTTGCTCTGTGACCACGGGTAAGAGCACTTCCCACGCCATGAATCATCACCAGGGGCAGGGGCCTGACCACGGAGCCGGAGAGCATCACCAGACTCTGGTTAAGCGCTCGGGCCTCCGGAGCTGGGCAGCAGTGAGAAGTGGTTTTGCTGCCGGCTGCTGTGTTTGGGCTTTGTCTCCTCTCTTGAGCACATGACAGGATCTGGCAGAGGCACCGGCTGGTACGAGATTATGATAGAGGAAGTAACCTTTCCTCTCATTGGGGCAGATTGGCGGCTGGGACGTCGCTGGCCGGCAAAGGGCAGTGTGTTAGCCAACAAAAGTGTTCTTATGTTTTTGTCAATGAAAATGCCCTGAGCCACAGGAAGAGATGACAGCACTCTCCCCGCCTCATTCACATGCATGAGAATGCAGTCCATTGTAGGGCAGTCCTTGGGGCATTATCTGATGCTGCTATTTCTGCTGGTCAGAACTTGCACATCTCTCACATGACTCGGGGTCGGCTGCCTCTTTCCCAGTGGGTGACTCTGACTGCCTAGCATTGTACAGATGATCAGCTCTGACCTGAATATCCAGCCACTCAAAATGAGCGTGGCCATGTGGGCCCCAAACCTTCTGACGTGGAAAATACTTCCAGCGGGCATTTAGATGACAATTGGCTTTTCTTATACTATTTAAATATACAGTGGCTTTTTTTTAGTAAAGAAAATACAAACACACATTCCTCAGTGACTAAAATTTCCAACGAACCGGAATTTATAAAGTAGTTCTATAGGAGGAAGAGAGAGTGTCCACAGACTGTGTTGGACACTTCCAGAATGCTGTCTTATCAACTCCTCACCAAACCCTCCAGGGTGGGTGCTATCATCCCCATTGCATTGGTGGGGAAACTGGGGTTCAGAGAGGTTAAGGTGTTGGCTTAAGATGATCACCAACATCAGCTGCACGACACATACATGCCATGTGCAATGCCAGGCACATTGCAGACCTTTCCACGGTGAATTCTCACAGAAACTTTATTATTATCTGCATTTGCCAATGACAAATCAGAGTTGCCAGAGGTTAGGTTGCATTGTCTCATGTCGCAGCCAGGATCAGAAACGTGTTTTTTGTCCATATCACACTGCCATGTGATTTCACTTTCAGGGGCCAGGGGACGTTCGCAAGTTAACAATCTTATCTCAAGGATGTGATCGGGAAGGAAACTGACCAGAGCTGACTTAGCATGAGGTCCCAGACCTACATCAAAGGCCTGGCTCCAGTTTGACCAGGCAGTGGTGCAGTGGATAGAGCATTGGCCTGGGATGCAGAGGACTCAGGTTCAAAACCCTGAGGTCTCTGGCTTGAGCGCAGGGTCACCATCTTGAGCATGGGGCTGCTGGCTTGAGTGTGGGATCATAGACATGACCTCATGATTGCTGGCTTGAGCCCAAGGTTGTTGGCTTAAAGCCCAAGGTTGCTGGCTTGAGCCTAAGGTCGCTGGCTTGAGCAAGGGGTCACTTGCTCTGTTATAGCCCCCCCCCCATTCAAGGCACATATGAGAAAGCAATCAATGAATAACTACGGTGCCTCAACGAAGAATTGATGCTTCTCATCTCTCTCCCTTCCTGTCTGTCTGTCCCTATTTGTCCCTTTCTCTATCTCTCTCACTTAAAAAAAAATTAACTTAAAAACCCGGTTCCATCATTACTTTCCTTCTGTGGCAGACTTCGAAGATGTACTGTGTACAAAGCATTGCAGAGGGTTCAAACAATGATGTCAATGCGCTTGTGACAAAGCCAGATGCCTAGTAGGCTCACGGCCGAGGTGGAAAGCCAGGTCCTGCAGTTTTAAAGCTTTTCAGAAACAAGAAACTATTGGTGAGTGGAGGCATACTTGACAAGATCCTCCCTCTTCTCCAAGCATTTCACTAATTGGTATTTATATCCAAGTACTTGGAAAACATTCTTTTCTTATCATCAATAGGTCAGTTCCTATTGGTGTAGAACTTAAAAAAAAAAAAAAGCTACCACTTATCAAATGATGAAATACCAACTTGGAGTCAGTGTATATTAGAGTGGTACATATTATCTCCAAGGTTTACAATAACCTTGAAAATAGGTATCCTTTTCCAAATTTTCTAAGACAGGAACCTGAGACGGAGAGAAAGGAAGTGACTTGCACTACCAAGTCATCAAGCAGTCCCGGGCAGAGCCAGGACTGTGGGCTTAGTCCTGGGCAGAGCCAGGTCTGTGGGCTTAGTCCCGGGCAGAGCCAGGCTGTGGGCTCAGTCCCGGGCAAAGCCAGGCTGTGGGCTCAGTCCCGGGCAGAGCCAGGCTGTGGGCTCAGTCCCGGGCAGAGCCAGGCTGTGGGCTCAGTCCCGGGCAGAGCCAGGCTGTGGGCTCAGTCCCGGGCAGAGCCAGGCTGTGGGCTCAGTCCCGGGCAGAGCCAGGCTGTGGGCTCAGTCCCGGGCAGAGCCAGGCTGTGGGCTCAGTCCCGGGCAGAGCCAGGCTGTGGGCTCAGTCCCGGGCAGAGCCAGGCTGTGGGCTCAGTCCCGGGCAGAGCCAGGCTGTGGGCTCAGTCCCGGGCAGAGCCAGGCTGTGGGCTCAGTCCCGGGCAGAGCCAGGCTGTGGGCTCAGTCCCGGGCAGAGCCAGGCTGTGGGCTCAGTCCCGGGCAGAGCCAGGCTGTGGGCTCAGTCCCGGGCAGAGCCAGGCTGTGGGCTCAGTCCCGGGCAGAGCCAGGCTGTGGGCTCAGTCCCGGGCAGAGCCAGGCTGTGGGCTCAGTCCCGGGCAGAGCCAGGCTGTGGGCTCAGTCCCGGGCAGAGCCAGGCTGTGGGCTCAGTCCCATGTCAGAGTCTGCGGGCTTCACACCCCTGCAGACCGAGGGTGTCTGCACACTCCTCAGCTCAGATTTTGGAAACACGTCACTGGGCTTTGTCTTAAAACCCATAAAACATTTTGTCTCACATATTAGCCCTAGGATCCGGGGCCTAGTTCTTAGTCAGCTAGGGCCTAGTGACCTTTATTTTATTTAAAATTTTAGGTTGTGACCCTATTAGAAAATGCAACTGTATCCCTTCTTCTCTGTCTCTACTTTCCCTTCCTCTGCGGGGCCTGCGTTCCTGACACACAGGGTACTCAGGGAGTGCTTGCTGAGTGTAATGTCATTTTGCTTAATGGCTTTGGCTTTCTTTCTTTCTTTCTTTCTTTCTTTCTTTCTTTCTTTCTTTCTTTCTTTCTTTCTTTCTTTCTTTCTTTCTTTCTTTCTTCTTTTTTTGCTAAAAGAAGACTAGAAACAGCCACCGATAAGGTTGGAACAGTTAAGACAGCAAGATGTGGCAATTAACTGGAAGGAAACAGAAAAAGAAAACTATAAAAAGTAGATATGTGATTTCAAAAGCTTAAAAGTTGGGTTATTTAAGGTTGGGGCAGATAACCCCAGGCATGTCAATAATGTTAGTTGGTTCCTTTCCAGCCTTTTCCATGGGATAGGCAGTGTTTGTCCAGTGCACTGGGGTACATGGAGAGGGTGGTCACTGCGGAGTGGGCTCTGGCCAGCCTGCACCCTGCCCAGCCTCCCTGAGTCCAGAGCAGTGGGCATCTCAGCACAGCTGTCCTGGGTGTCCTAGCTCACTGGTTAGGAAGCCCCAGGTCAGAAAGTGCCACAAACACATCCAGTAAGGGGCGATGTCTTCTGCTTCTGCACCGCTAGTGCTTGGCGCTCAGCCCTTGAAGATGTTGAATCGAATGGAATGGCGATCTCGCCTTTTCCAGAAACGACAATGTTTCGCATCCTTTGCCCAAGGAGTTAGGGCAGTGTCTAATAATGCGTTTTAGAACTTGTTTGAAACAAAAGGTAGGAGGTGGAGGTCAGGGAGCCAGTGAACGTTGCACGAGGCATGCCTAGGATGCCAGCTTAGATTTGAGATGACATGGTGCTGTTTTGTGATTATTTGTTGTTGTTTTTTAACCTTTCAAATAGAAATTTCCAGTGTCATAATTAGAGGAGACCTGTATGTGTGTGTGTTTTGTTTTTTTGCTGAGGAGTAAATTAGAAACCATCACAAGCTGACGATAGCAGCCGTTACATTTTGACTAGTCTGGCATGAATTTTTCCCAAAGATATGCAACACCAATCATCTGAAGACTACTCACTTACCAGAAAAAAAAAAAAGAGAAGACAAAAAAAAAAAAAAAAAGAATTATCTTGAAGGGAAGAGCTGAAGCAAGCTTGCAAGGGTTCTTTTTATGGCCCACAGTTCCTTCTGCAAGAGGTACCTCTTGAAAGTGATCCAGAAGGCCTGGTTCTATTTTTTTTAAAACTATGCTCTTGGGAAGTTGCAAAAGCTGAACAGAAACTATGAAATCTGGAAGTTTTAAAAAAAGGCACAAGACCTACCCAAAGTGGCTAAAACTGAAGACATTTTCTCTCTTTTTTTTTTTATAGAGAGAAAGGAGGGGAGAATGAGAGAGGGGCAAGGACACACACAGAGAGAAACATCAACTCATTGCTCCACTTAGTTGTGCATTGATTGTTTCTCGTACATGTCCTGACTGCTTCTCATACGCGCCTTGACCGGATCAGACTGGTGACCTTGGGCTCAAGCTGGTGACCTTGGGCTCAAGCTGGTGACCTTGGGCTCAAGCTAGCTACCCTGCGCTCAGGCTGGCAATCTCGGGCTTTGAACCAGCAACCTCAGCTTTCTGGGTTAATGTTCTCTACTGCGCCACCACTGGTCAAGACATTTTGCTTACTTTTAATTGTCCTAATTCTCACTCATTAAATTTACTATCTTTTTTTTTTTACAGACTTAGAAATTAAGAAAACCTACCAATTATTATCCCAGGTGCTTTCTCAATAAATTCTGTCTCTGTAGCATGAGAATTATTCTTATAATTTATCATGAATAACGGAGCTCTAGAAGGATCACCTGGAACAGAGTGAGTCGCATGGATGTCTCAGCTAAGGCACAGGAGCTACTGGCAGATGTAACTGAGCAGGGTTCACTCTGGGGCACATGGAAGCCGTCATACTTCATCCGGGTCTGGTTTGTTGAGCAAAGGCACCTGGGGTCACTTCATCCTCACTTTTGGAGTGGCCTTTGGAGCATCTGTTTAGAACCAGATTCAACTACTGACTCTGCTACTTAACTGGCTGTGTGACCTCGAATATCACTTGAGTTCTCTGAGCCTCAGAAGTTCTGAACCGTAGAATGCGGGTATATTGCCTCCAGCCATCTCATTGGGTTGTTGTGAAAATTAAATGCGAGGTATTTGGCAAGTAGTAAATGCTATTACGGGCCTTCTTCTGCCATCTTTTTAGTAGACACAATGGACTCTGTGGAGGATGGTAGGAGTGTAGACTGGGAATATATGAATCACCTATTTGTGTGAGATGTGTGCATTAAACTCAATCCAGGACTCGGGGATGGAAGATTGGAAGGGTCTCACATTTGTTCATCACTGGCTGGGTGTCAGGCTCTGTGCTAGATCATCTCACATATTTCATATTTAATTCTTGCAATGACCCTGTGGAGTGGGAATCATCTCATCCTTACTCATCCCCTTTTATGGATTAAGAAACCAAGGCCCAGGCCCTGGCCGGTTGGCTCAGCGGTAGAGCGTCGGCCTGGCGTGTGGGGGATCTGGATTCGATTCCCGGCCAGGGCACATAGGAGAAGCGCCCATTTGCTTCTCCACCTCCCCCCATTCCTCTCTGTCTCTCTCTTCCCCTCCCGCAGCCAAGGCTCCATTGGAGCAAAGATGGCCCGGGCACTGGGGATGGCTCCTTGGCCTCTGCCCCAGGCGCTAGAGTGGCTCTGTTGAGGCAGAGCGATGCCCCAGAGGGGCAGAGCATCGCCCCCTGGTGGGCAGAGCGTCGCCCCTGGTGGGCGTGCCGGGTGGATCCCGGTCGGGCACATGCGGGAGTCTGTCTGACTGTCTCTCCCCATTTCCAGCTTCAGAAAGAAAAAAGAAAAAAATAAAAAGAAAAAGAAACCGAGGCCCAGGGAATTTCTGACCTTCCTACGGTCATGCAGCTAAGTAAGTGGTAGGCTTGGGCAAGGAGTTTGGCTTCCCCTCTAGTTTATCATGCAAACTGACCAAGTTCATATCAGACATGTATTTTAGGAAGTTCCCTATAGATAGACCATATCTAATTTCTTTCATTTTCAACAATGGCTGGATCATAGGTTTTCTGATATGCTGATTAATTATGACCCCACTTGTGGCTCTCTTCTGCCAGAAGCCAGTGCCTGTTCCCTCGTCTTTCTCATGTGAAGAGTAGAAGGCTGCCTTTCAAGCCTCTGCCCTGGGTGTGAGGGGGAGAGATGAAGGGATCATAAACAAGGCTCTCAGCTTTCAGTGTTCAGATTTGGCCAAGTTCTCTTCCAAGTCTCCCAAGCCTTACCTGACGTTCCCATCTCTGTACCTCTGTGTGAGCTGTTTCCTCGATTTTACAATCTTCCTTGCCCTCTAGTCCCTGCTTGAGGATTCCTTCTTATGTCAAGGCTGTCTTTCCTTGCAGGTAGAATGGAGTACTTGTTTATTTTTCATGGGTCTCAGCAGTTATTACACTGCAGTGCATTTAACTGGTTTCCCACGCAGCTCCTATAAGCTGGAGACTCCTTGAGGGTCTGTATTATGTCTTATTCCTCTTTGTATCTACCATCCACACATGGCGTGCATATAATTGGTATGGTAATACTAATAATCAATGAATTAAAAGGCATTAACTAGCATTGGCCTCTGCATTTCTGTGACAACTCTGAGAGCAGTGTCCTCCTCCTAACAGGCTCACCACGCACACCTACTTTTCAGACCTTTGCCTTATCTCAGCATTCCTATTTTTACTCTTCTATGGTCACAGCAAGCCAAGAATAGCTCTAATTGATGACTATTTTGGTCCAAACTATACCTTGACTGTTTATTTCTATTCTCTGCCTGGGACCCCTGGGGATTCTGACTTAATTGATTTGGACACTTGCCTCACTGAATGAATTGTTTAAATATAACCCGCCCACTATGAGACGCCCAGGCTGCAGCTCCGAGATCCCAGTATTTGACAAGAGCTACACATGCATGCAAAAGAGAGGAACCATTCATGAAAGCTCGAGGAGGTGGGGGGCAGGAAAGGGAAAGCCACTTCCCTTTCTCATGTGAGAAGAAACTCCAGCAGAAGTTGTTAGGACCCTTTATCTACAGGATCATTCATTTATCTGCTTGTTCATTTATGTGTCAGGGGATAGCCTAGCTCACTGCAGGAGCCCCTCAGCGGTCTCTCTCCCTCTCTTCTGGCCCCGTCCAGACTCTCTTCTGCAGCACCGACCATGACCTTTCTGTGGTTCTCCGTTATTGACAAGATAACGTGTGAGCTTTTTGCCATGGGGTCCAAGATCATGCCTTCTTGATCCCACTCATCTCCCACATCTGGCCCTCTCTAAGCTCCAGAAAGGTTGGACTCTTAAGGGCACCACTGAAAATCCAGTTTGTTTGCGCTCTGTGCTTCTCTACATGCTGTTCCCTGTCTTCTAGATGCTCTCCTGTTCTCCACTGTATGTACGCTGCTGCCCTGGCGCTGACTGTCTAAAGGAGAAGTGAGTCCTTTTTCTGCAGTGCAGTGTTATAGACAGGCAGCAGTCCTAGCTCTGCTACATTGCACTGAACCTCTTGGATTCTCATCTTTCTTCCTACTAGTCTGTGACCTTCTCATAGTCAAGGCCCAAGTAGTACTCCTCACAGGAACGGTTCCTGACATATAGTAGGTGCTAAGTAAATGCACATTGAATGAGCACATGAATTGTATGCTGCATGCTAGGAGTTTGAATGTTACGCTGAATCCAGATAGAGTCAAATAGAGTCATTTATATGTTTTGAGCAGAAGGAGTGGCAGGGTTGGGGTTGTGCTTAGGGATAGTGTAGAGAATGGGTGGGGTTGGGCAAATCTGGAGGTGAGGAAACCAGCCCACCTTCTCACCCTCATGTCTAGCTCCTCCCATCATTATTATGCTCCACCCATCCTGGAGAATGTTCACTTCATGGACTTCTACACTCTCTCCAGACACAGCTAAAACATCATCTCTTCCCAGGAGCTGTCCCTGCCCTATTTCCATAACACTTTGTGATGCTCTCAGTGGTAATGCAATATGTCTAATATTTATTAAGCATTTTATTATGGGCCTAGCACTTGAGCACTTGGCACTTTAAAAATTAGCCACTAGAGTGGCCCAATGAGACACTATTATTAACCTCCCTTAACAGTTAGTTGAGGCAACTGAAGCTCAGAGAGGTCAAGTTGCTTGCCCAAATTACCCAGCTAGAAATAGCAGAATGGATATAAACACAAGTCTGACTCAGAGTCATGGCTCGTAGCAATGACAATATCTGTATCATGGTTTCTTTCTTTGCCTACAGCTCATATTATAGTTGGGCACCTGACACACGCTGTAGGATTGTGTCATATGACACTTGCAACCAGGGTATTGGTTCATACGGGCCATCTGGCATCCTCAGCGTTGTCTGTAGTGCTGTTCTTGTATCTTCCAGGCGATGCTAGTGACCCCTTTCCTTTGTTTCTTCTTCCTGTGTCCTTCCAGAGCTTTCCACGGTATCCAGTTTTCAGTTAGTTGTACTGGATAATTTTTCTCTCTTCCTGTGAAATTTTGCTTTGAATTCTTCCTTTTAAGTCTTGCCCATGTCCCATCAAGCTATTGTCCTGGTGTTGATGAGGTAGTGACCTTCCCTTCCCGGGACCCACTGCTCTGACATGGTGGTCTGTGGTCTGTACTTTGAAGACTGGTTGCCGGTAACAATGTGATGGCAGGTGCACACTTTCCTTAGGTGCCTTTCCCTTCAAGGTCATCACCATCAACTAGAAGAAGAGAAGAATGTGTTATTCGGGCCTGTAAGTCTTTTAATTCTTTTACCCCTTGTTTAATGGGACTTGTATTATGAAAGGATCTAGACCTGGTTCCAATTCTATGTCTATGGCTTTCCTAGCTGTGAAACTTCTGTAAAATGGGGGCACTGATGTCTGATTTCTTGAGTTGTGGGAGGAGCCAATGTGTTAATATATGTGAAAGCTCCTTGTGCGGTCCCTGGCTCATAGTCCTGCTGATCACTAATGACTTTGTTTCTCTTCACTATTAAGTCACATTTGAGGGCCTTTGTGACTAGCTACTTTGTGTAAGTCAGCCCAGCCGGATAGAGGCTGGTGAGCTTGGTGATAATTGAGGTAAAGCTTAATTTTCCACCTATTTGCCATATGCCAGACACTGGCTAGGTGTTTTCATATTTGTCATGTCACAAACCTTATTACACAGGTTGGCAAGGTCTTCTGTAAAGGGTCAGATAATAAATATTTTAGGCTTTTCAGGCCATTGAATTCCCATGACTTCTGTTTAACTCTGCCTTTGTTATATGAAAGCTGCCTGAATGATATGCAAATGAGTGAACATAGCCGTGTTTTAATAAACCTTTGTTTGCACAAAGAAGTGGCGAGCCAGAATTGGCCACCTCGTCAGAGTTTGCTGATCCCTGTGTTACTAGAATGTCCTTGGCTCACATTTCCTCCTCTGTATTGAAGCTACCTTCAAGGGAAAGACAGCATTCCCATCCAGTAGCTTCCTTAGCATTCAAATGATCCTCTCTTGGTAGGCAGACATCAAACACAATAGTAATTGGTGACTGGGGCTCCCTGACCCAAATCACTAATGGCTGGACACCATCCTTTCTTTGCCTCAAGGAGTACTTCCTGCTTCCTGGGCAGGTCCCATTTCATCGTCTGGCTAAAGTCCCCCCTTCTGTTTCACTCCAGGACGGAAGGCTTTCCATTCTTCCCTGTGGCATCCTCTTGGACCTTCCTCCCTCTTATCAGCATGCTTCCCCCCTAAAACTAGTTTCTCTTTCCCATGAAAGAATGGTTGGTTGTAAGGCAAGGGCTTGAGATCCTGTTCTTAAAATTGGACAGATTAGGTTTGAGTTCTGACTTTCCTAGTCACTAGTTGTGTGACCCTGTGCACAACCCCAGTTTTCTTATATATTAGATCGGGACAGTAGTGTATCTTTGTTACAGGGTATTTGTAATTCATTAGAGAATGCTTATAACATCAGCACCTTGTATGGCCTCTTCCTTCTTAAAGATCTACCATGTTGAACTCTGGGTTGTACTCCGGACAAGCCGTGTTCACTCTAACTGCTCTGTCTTTAATTTGATGATTCTTCTGTTTTACTCATTCATTCATCAAATATCTACCAGATATCTGCAATATGCCAAGCACTGCATGGCAGCCTTTATAATTATATTCAAGGTCACACATTGTGTAAATAGCACAGCCAAGACTGAAGTCAGATCTACTGGACCTCCCAAACCCCATGCTCTTTGTCCAATTAATGAACTTAAAAATTAGTTATTTTTAAAGAATATTTATGACTTTGCACTAGTATTAGAGTTTCTAGTGCACTCTCTCTAGCCAATCTTCTCTTTGTATCAAAGTATTTTATAGCATTCATGGTACTTACAAACATGCAAAGTTTAGAGTTGGCAAATATTTATTTAGTGAATGACTTTGGTGAGCCAGCCAATATCAAATGGATTTTTCAAAAATAATGTGAAACACTACAAAGTACTTGTGTTCTTTATTCATTTTTATCCTCTGTCTGACCATTGATATTCTCCCATTTTTGCTTTGAGATTGATCTTCTCAGTCACTTCTCACAATTACCCAAATTCTATCTAGAATTCTCACTACCTCCCAGATCATGATGTTCAAACCTCGCTTCATATGCCATGCTTTTGGGTATTCAGTGGCTTAGGTTGGTGCCAAGCCTAATTTTCCCAATGTCCCTTGCTGTCTCTCCCATCGCTTTTGACAGGAGCCAGGCTCACCACAACATACTCCGCCTGTCAAGAAAGCTAGAGAAGCTTCCCCAGACCCAAATTTTTGGTGGCTGAGCTGGTATTCCTTTGCCTTACAAAACCTTTAATTGAAAACAACACATGAATTCTAACTTGTTTAAAATGTCTCCAAGTCCTGGCAAAATGTATCAGACCCAAGACCCGGAGACCTATCATCCCTCAAGAAAAACGACATTAGAGGGTGGGTAGACCTACAGGAATGCAGAGGTCTGTAGAATGGCTCCATCACATCTATGAGGTCTGGCAAAAGCCAGAACTCTAGTAGCCAGACACGTTCTGCATGAAGTTTAAAACTTACTTGACATTGTGGCAGAGGACGTCCTTGCTCTCAGGGATTAGTAATTAGTGATTCACTCATCAAGAGTGTGTTTTTGTATGAGGTGTCCAAGATATCTAAAGACTCCTGCTGAAATACTGTTAATGCTTTGCTTTCCCACTTTCTCTCCCCTTACACATTCTTGATCAAGATCAGACAGCCTTTGAATCTTGTATGCCTTGATTTGTATTTCGGTCATGGAAGTGAAATCATGTGACAAGATATAAATAGTAAGATCTATTCCCCTTATTCTCTAACATGACTGGTGTAACTGCCTATGTTAGTTACTTAATTCAGTCCTTCAGTTAGGCTCAGGGATCATTGGCAGTGAAATTGTCAAACACATTATTTTCCTTTTGAAAATTATTCAGATAGTGTTAACAGAGATGCTATTCTGAACTTCAGCCTACTGCTTACACTTTCAGGGAGATATATTGTGCACTGAGAAGGTCGTATCTGGGTGAATACCCCATTATATTCTAGTTGGAAAGTTGAGAGCTATTCTTGACTTCTCCCTCTTGATATCCAACCAGTTCTCAATACGTGCTGAACCCACTTTATTCATATTGTATGACTGTATCCACTTCTCCCAAACTCAGAGGTCACGCCCTTGTCTTTCATCTTCTAGAATATTGCTAAGGCTAGCTGACTAGTCTCCCTACCTGTAGTCTTGCCTTCTTCTGTTCTATCCAACAGTCAGCTGTTGTATTGATCTATCTAAAGCATGCCTTTTATTGTGTCATTCAGTGGCTTAAGTAGTCTCAATGGTCCCCCTTTTCCTTAGAATAATATCCTAAATAACAAGCACAACCCATAAGTCCAGCACAACCTGGTCTATGTCTTTTACTGCAGCATCACTTTAAACCATCATCTCCTCATTCTTCAGAATCTACCACATTGAACTCTGGACTGTACTTGGATAAGCCATGTTCTCTCTAACTGCCGTGCCTTTAATTTGACTTCTCTTCTTTCATGAATGGTTCTATTGACCTGCCTTCTTCATCTGCCAGGACCCTGCTTAGCTACCACATGTTTCAAGAAACCTTCCTAAGTCTGGTTAATGAGCTCCTCTTCTATGCTTCTTTGGCAGGACCTTGTGCTCACACCCATCATGGTGCTTATCATACAGTACAGTATTGTAAATAACTGTGTTCTTTTTCATTTAAGCAACTAGACCATAAGTTTCTTAAAGACTGGGTCATGTCATGATCACCATTGTATTTTCAGTGTCATAGACTGAATTGGAAGGGACAGTTTATTCTCTGTTTTTTGTTTTGTTTTGTTTTTTACTTCCCTTGGCACGTCTGTTCAAGGTATACCAGATGGACTCTCTTTTTTGAACACACTAAGCTGGATTTTTCTTTCATGCCTCTCTTTTGCTAGATGTTTCCTTAGCCAGAAATGTCTTTCCTCACATGAGTTCATCCAGAACCAATCACGTAATTTTTTAATGTTTTGTCTTACATTATGTATCATAACCAGACCAGCTGAGCTGACTCTAAGCATCAGGTATAGAATGAAAATAGCCTTGTTTATATAGAAACATCTTAGACAGAGTTCTGGAACGTGAGTCAGGAGCCACTGCCCTGGTCACAGCTGTATTGATGACTTGCTATGTGACCTTAAGCAATTCAGTTCCTCTCTCTGGACCTCACTTTCCTCATTTTAGCACAAAGAGAGATCAGATGATCTTTAAGGATTCTTCCACTGATAAAATTTCTACAAATTGGATATTTGAAGTAGGAAAAGGACCTTTGTGGAAAGATCTGTCTGTGCTAAAACAGGGCAAAACAATAAGCTGACTCTCCAAATAGAACCGCTCAGTGAACCCTTGTTTGGTCACTGCTTTGCTGCTACATGTGCTGTGCCCGAGTTCATCTTGGCATTGACTCCTGTGGCCCCTGAATTCACCTGGGCCAGGCACAGCCTTTGGTGTTAGGCAAAACTAGACCTGGTTCCTAGTCCTGCCTCCATCACTTACTTGCTATGTGGCCTTGATCAAGTTCCTTTTCTCTAAGCTTTAGTTTCTTCCTCTGTAAACTGGATATCAAGAATGCCTATTTATTCAGATTAATAGAACAACTGGATTGAGATACTGCCTATAAAGCACTTAGCCGAGTTTACACAGTAAACACTTTATATTTGGTCATTGTGATTGTGGGGGTGATGATGCTGATGGTGATGTTGTAACTTGATGTAAATAGATTGCCACAAGGTAAACATCAGAGGATTTAAAGAGCAGATACTTAGATTACTTCCATATGGTGTTAAAAAATATTGTTGAATGAAATGGTGCGCTGCTCCCAGCAGGCACTCAGCGAGTATTTACTCCATAAGAAGTAGGGAGAATTCCCCTTTTATGTGGATAATGAGAAAACAGTCCTGAGGTTTAACGCTAGCTATTTGAAAGATTTGGCGGTGATTGCATCTCTGTTAGAGATGCTTTGAGTTCTTAGTGTAATAAGGGCCCAAGGTGCCATTCTGGTTAGTCCTTTGGGGTCTGTTTGCAGGCCAAGATTTCACTCTCCCAACTAGCTCTTCCTCAGGCTTTGTTTTCCAAACACAAAGAAAACCAAGTCTGTTTAATTTTCAGCATTTACATCTTTTCCAACAAAAACAGCACAATAGAATTATTGTAAAAACCTGTCCCATAAAGCTGCATATGCACGCGATAAAGTGACACATTTCTAGGCCCTGAAGGATCTTTTTATTGAGGCATCTTTCTTTGGGGATGGCACCAAAGCTCACGAGGCTCTCAGGGTGGGTAAAATGCTGTTCTGTTACATAGGGGGAAACACAGCTCTCTGATATTTGTAATAATCCCACGCTGTCCTTCGTACCTTCCCATCCGTTACTTCCTCCAACCATCGTAAACATCTACATCCATCTGCAAAGTGCGTACTCTGTGCCAGGCACTCTGGGGGCGCTGTCCACATGGGGTCTCTAATCACTAACCATCCTACAAGGTAAACATGACCATTTCCTTTTTAATACGAGCAAGCGAGTACTCATGGAGGGTAAGTGATTTGTCTGAAGTGATGGATAGGTAGTTAATTTCAGCTCTGTCTGGCCCTAAAATCCATCATTTTTCTCATTCCACTAACTGATCCTCACATGGAAGGTGGGCATTATCAGCTTTTCTTCAGTTAGATTAGTAAAAGCTCTGAGGGCTTAAGGAACAGGTACACAAACAAAGAAGTGGCTCTTCTGGGATTGTCTCCAGGTTCAGGGCCGGCTCCCTATAACACAGTTGCCTTCTGCTTAGGGGTGGATTCAATGGCCACAAATCCTTCAGCAAATAGAAAAACGAAGCCCACGCACTGATGTGCATGAGGTATCCGGCGTTAGCTAATGTTGGTTTGGTCATAATAGAGACTCACCCTGTAAAAGACTGATTGCCTTTTGTTCAGCCTCATATATGTGCTCAATGAACAGGCTGTGATCTCAAGTACGGCCCCAGTGGCCCATCTCAGGGACCTTGGCTTGGTGTGAGTTCAGGATGAGTAATTCCTTCATTGAACAATCATTATTGCCCTCCTACTACATGGCAGGCAGGGTGCTGTATTCTTGGCATACTCAAAATTGTTCTTAACCCTGATTTGCCTCTAGGATTATCTGGGAAACTCTGAAAAAAAAAAACAAAAAAACGTTTAGACTCAACTTTCAGAAATTCTTACTTAATTGGGTTAGATGGGGCCTGGGCATATTCTGAGATGATTCTCGTGACCTGGCAGAGTTGGGAGAATCTGGTCTAAAGGTCAAGAGGCCGAGAAGTAATGAGAAATGCCGGAAGTGAGGAAGCATTTAAAGAACCAAGCAGTACTTCCTAGATGTTAGTCAGTTGTGCATCACATTCATGGCGTTTTAGATATTCACACACTGACTATACTGTTGCTTGCACAACGGATATCTTAAATCTTTCATTAAAAATTTAATTATTCTTTTTAAAGAGGAAACTTTACATACTGTAATGTGAAAACAGTATTGCTTGCCATTAGTGGAAGATAAAACATAAAATAAAGATAAAGCAAAATATTTATAGTTCACATACAATGCTTTGAGAAATATTGGTACAGGGGCAAAAAAAATGATCTTTGGAGGACAGACTTGGGTTAAGGTCCTGGTCCAATTGCTCATTATCTAGGAACTCCAGGCAAAAGCACTAGCCTCTTACAACATTATTCTCCTTATATTAATGGAAAATAGAGCTAATCATACTTAGCATGTCGTGTTTTTTGCTAATTGAAGGAGATCCCCCTATGAGAAGGTGCCCAGCTCAGTTCTGGGCACATGGCAGGTGGGAGGCAGGCACTCATGAAATAGTGGCTTCTTTTGTACTAACTGGGCTTTCTTATTAAAATGTTATGACTAGAGGGGCAGGTACAGTGACTTTTCAAGAATTGGGAAGGGTTGTCAGGTCAAAGCAAGATTTGACCCAAGTTTTAGAGAATGAGCAACCTGTGCTCTGAGTGGGGGGGGTTGATGGAGCAGGAACAACTAGGACATACTGTGACTGTTTATCTGAAACTGGCTTGAAGAAAAAGCAAGGGGGGCTCTTTACATCATTCTGCTTATTCCTGCGAGTAGCGGGCAAGGTCTTCTCTGAGGATCCTGAAGCATGCTCTGCTCCTTTAAGAAAATGTTTGTCTCCCGCTGTAGACAGCACCGGCACATTGTCTGGCAGACTGCTCGTGTAATAAATAAAGAATGACTGGCGGTGATACACTTGGAGGCAAACTTGTAACTCTACAATTGTTCACCAATCATCAATAGCTGTGTCTAGCGCCTCATGCATTTCACATTAAAAACTTTATGACTGTGGTTTCATCGGTGACATTCGAGATTGATTGACCAACTGATGGATACAATTCTTTCCTTGAGTCATTCAAAACCATCAACCAGCACCTCCTATTTATTAGACACAGGGGATCTTGGGTTAAATCAGAATTTTCTCCTGACCTCAAGAAGCTGAGAGTCTTGTGGGCAATACCCACAAGTATAAACTAAACTAAAACAAAACAAACAAACAAACAAAACCCCCCACCAAAATGAAGACAACAGAGAGATTGAGCAGCACACTAAGGAGAGCGTGTGTAGGACGCTGTGGGTCCATAAGCAGTGAGCAGAAAAAGCGTATCACAAATCCAGCTTCATTCTGCAGTCAGTGCATTCCTTGGTCTTTACCCCACCAAGTCATCTTGTACCTTTTTATGCATTCATCATAATGACATAGTTATCTAGAGAATGACTTGCAAGCTCTGTGAGGGTGGTGACAGTGGCTGCCACGGTCATCACCGAATCCTCAGTGCTTCGCTTAGGGCAGCACTGGGCACGTAGTAGGTGCAGAATGCATGTTTGATCATTGACTATGTAGATAAACTAGAACTGGCCACAAATGCGGTCTTCACTACTGAAGACCTATGATGCAGGTTTGAAAAGGATATTATGTTGGTGCAATGTTTTGCATCTCAGAGCACGTTCCTCCTGGAGAAGAGGTTTCCTTTCCAGTCTAAATGTCCTGAATTGCATGTAGCCATGTTGCCGTCTCTCGAGCTAGGGGATTCCTGGACCATGTGCACAATTCCTGGCAACTGAAGGAACACCCGTGAAAATCTGGGAGGCTTTCTCCAAGTGGACCAGATTTACAGGCTGAGAAAAAATAAATGAATCCAGACCAGAGGTCAAGGTTCCTTATTAACTCCATCATGGGCAAGTGAGGGCCTCAACACAAGGTCAAAACAACTGGCTTCTGCTCACCTGCTCTCGGGAGACACTCAGCCCAGAAAACACCATCCAGGGCCCTTTAGTCCCCATGGCCCTGGGATCTGGCTGATTCAAGGGTAGGTCAAGCCCTTGGTGTCCCACAGGGAGTGCTGGCTTCACGGTCCAGCTCTGCTACATCCTATTTGTGGGGCCCAGGTCAACTCACTTTGCCTTCCCTGGGCTGTACAATAAGGGGGCAGGCCCCTCTGAGGTCCAGTATAACTGTGGTCGAGTGTCCAGAGATCGGAACCCCAAACCAGAGTGCAAGGCTCAGATCAGCTGCTCTACTCACTGGGTGTGTGATTCATCACTGGGCAAATTTCATCTTGTACTGTCACAGGGGCCACTCTTCCTCCAGCCAGAAACCAAGTCTTACTTTGGATGGTGAAATCAACCTAGAGCATGAACTCCCCACCGGACTGTGAGGCCGCTGAGGGCAGGGGCTCCGTCATGCCCTGTTCCTACAGTGGGTGGTTCACAGCAGAGCCTTAATAAAGGTTGGTTAGTAAAGGAATGAAGCTTCATCTCTGTTCCAGGGGCAGAAGTGGGTATTGGTGCCTGCACAACCACGGGTGTCCTCTAGATGGCAAACTCAGCTCACTTTTGGACCAGAGTGGGAGCCTTCCACTGGGCGATGCCCTGGTGTGGAATAGTTTGAAATCCAGTTTCATCCAGTGCGCACGGAATCCTCAGAACAGCTGCAAACCTTCTGGAAATGCCAGCCAGCCAGCCAGGGTGAATCTGTCTTCTTTTCCAGGGAGAGGATGGGTGTGGGTTTACCATCTCCCCTCTTCTACCAGAGGGTTTTCTGGACGTGGGAAATGGCCTTCCTAACAGGCGGGGTAGGTGGGGGAAGAAGCTAGCCTTTCTTCATAGGCATTGCTGGGTGGCCTCACATTTTCTCATCTAATTCTCACATCAACTTTACAAAATAAGTACTGTTATTATTTCCCCTGTATAAAGGATGAAACGGAGATGTGGAGACATGACTGCCTCCCATCAAAGTCAAGCAGCAGTAGGTTGCTAAAGCAGGTTACTCCCAATGTCTCTGTCACGTTTCCCTGTGCTCCCTGTGTAACTCAGGCAGAGAAAAGGTCGATAATCAAGGCTGAGGGAAACAGAGCTATGATAGTTGTTTTGGCTATAACAGAAGGCAACAAGAATAGTCAGCTCCAGATGTGGTGTCTCCTCTAGCCTGAGAGGATGACCAGGGTCTTGGGTCTTGGGTCTTGGCAAGACAGGGTTGTATATGTTGCTGGCATTCGGTCACCCTTCCAGGTCAGCCCCCTTCGCAGGGCGCAGTCAGTTGCAAAATTTCTAGATGCTTCTGGCTTGAGGAACTCTTGTACAAAATGAGGCCCATTTTCTCCAAAATAGATCATTCTAATTTTTCTCTCCCTCATGCTTTGGAGTTGGCTGATACTTTTGGGAAAAAGGCGACTGAGGAAATTCATCATATTTAATTTAATGGGCTCCCAGTATGGTTCGAACCATGTTCTGTTGGGCATATTCTGCACAAAGTTGAAGCACATGGAAACCCTGACTTTAAGACACATGCAAAAATAATTCAAATTTAAGGTAGAAAGTGCCAAGGGTTTTGAACATATTTCTGAGTTTGGGAGGAAGCACATATTCTAAGTTAGGGGAAGGCTCTAGGGAGGAGGTTATATCTGAGCAGGGAGTCGGAGACTAGGAAGGATAAGGGTATTCGGCGTTGACTTGGAGGACACAAGAAGAAGTGGTAGCATACCAACACCAAGGAAGGCTAAAAACCAGAGAGTCCTACGGTCCTCCTCGGGCAGAGAGAAGGGTGAGTTATTGTCAGGGAAGAGAGACTGGCCTTAGACTGGGGGGTCCTGTATGCCATGCTCAGCTCCCATTATGACGTTATTTCTGTTTGTCCTCTTTCTGTTAAGTTGTAATTTATCCGGTTGATATTATATGTATGTACATGAACATTTTGAATTATTACACCTGGTAAATTGACCTTATACCATAAGATATATCTCCAATAATGCTTCTTACCTCAGAGTCTATATTGGATGATGTTAGTCTAGCTACACCAAAGTTCTTTTTATCGAGTTTTGGCAAAGTTCATCTTTTTAAACCATTTGCATTTTAATGTTTTTGTGTCCTTTTATTTAAAGTGTATCACATGTGAGCTGCATATAGTTTTTGTTTTTCCTACTCTGACAGTGTGATCTTTCAATTAGAGACTTGAGCTCATGAGCATTAAATGTAATTACTGCTATATTTGTGCTTTTAAACCTTATTATTTGGTTCCTATTTCATCCACTTGTATTATGTTTAATTTTTTCTTTCTTGCTTTATTTAAGAATATGCAAATATTGCTAAGTTCCACTTCCCCTCTAAATTCTATTTTCCCTTTATTAGAATTTAATTATACTTAAAGTACTTATCCTAGGGATTATAAGAGTGATTGTAGATTTATTAAATTAAATATAAATTAATACTTTTTTTTTTACCATCTCCTCAATAATGTGAGATCTTTGACCACTTTAAATGCCTTTACTATCTCTAGCCTCTTTGGGTGGTTTTTATCCATTGTAATTTTACATATGTTCTAAGCCCATAAATTTTTTATTTTTTTTTGTATAGTCTATATTTATTTAGTTTTCCCAACATATTTACCATTTTTATTAGTCTTATTGCTGAGTCCATGTCTGTGTTTCCATCTGGGATCATTTTCTTTCTGCCTGAACAGTTTCTCTTAAATTTTCTTTCTTTTGGAGCAGATCTGCTGTATATGAATGCTTTGACTTTGGCTTGTCTGGAAATATCTTCATGTTACCTTCACTTTAAAGGTAATTTTCTCTGAGTGTCAAGTTCTACATTGGTGCTAATTATTAATTTTCTAGCCCTTTATAGACATCCTTCCATTGTCTTCTGGCTTCTATAGTTACTGTTCAGAAGTCAACCTTAAATCTCATTGTTTCTCATTTGAAGTTAATGTATTATTGGCTTAGTTTCTTTGGTGAAATTGTTCATTTTGTTACCCGTTTTATTTTATGTATCAATCATAATTCATATCCATCTTTGGGTCCCTTGGCAGGCAGAACTGTAAGATGAGCCCCCAGGCCCACCCCTCTCCCCACCCATGTACATCGCAGGTAGAATCCCCTGGGTCTCAGGTGTGGGTGGTACCGTGAAAGTGGTGAGAGGTCACGCCCTGCTTAAGCTGTGCTATATACTGAACGTGATGTGATAGTCATTTCTATGATAAGACTTCTCCATAGCAGACCGAGAACAGACTCTCCTGCTGGCTTTGAAGAGATAAGCTGCTGATTTGTGCGATGGTCATGGTGAGGACCTGAGGCTGGTTTCTAAGAGTTGAGTGGCCAACAGGAACATGAGGCCCTTTCCACAGTCTAACCGAGCTTGGAAGAGGATCCTGAGCCCTGGATAAGGATGCAGCTTCACTGATTTAAGTCTTGCGAGACCCTGAGCAGTGGACCCAGCTATGCTGTGCATGGACTTCTGACCTTTATAGATTGTGAGATAGTAAATGAGTGTTGTACACATGCTCTGAATGTGTAATGGTTTGTTACACAGCGTTAGAAAATAAATAAAGGTTATTGATGGCTCTATGCCTGTATCTTTTCATAGTTATCTTGTTTTTTGTTATCTGTTATTTTTACATTGAAGGCCTAACATTGTATGTGACACCCTATAGAGGGGCCTGATAATATTCGGTTCCTCTGCAGAGGCTCATCCTGTTCTCTAATAGGCATTGAGAGTAGCAGCAAATTACTGTAATCCAGTCAAGAACGAGGTTCATTCAAGGCTTGGTTCCAGTGTTTGTACAGGTATATCTGAGTTTGTATCTGCCCCCACTCCTAGGTGTAGCCCCCCCCCCAAGGATTTTAAACTGAAGGCTACATATTCACTAGGGCTTCCCTTCAGAGCAGGTCCTGAGCTCCAGCTTCCGAGCCCTTCCTGTCCTGGTGCTGTGGACTGAATGTTCGTGTTCCCCTCAAATTCATGTCACAGCCTAATCCCCACATATGGTGGTATTTGGAGGTGGGACCTTTAGGAAGTAATTAGGTCATGGGGGTGGAGCCCTAATGAATGGAATTTTTGCCCATATAAGAAAAGACAAAAGACAGGATACAGCACAAAGATATCTGCCTGCACACCAGGAAGAGGGTCCTCACCGTAACCAAACTGGCTGTCATCTGGATCTTGGACTTCTGGTCTTTGACTTGGTGAGGAATACATTTCTGTTGTTTAAGCCACCTTGTATGGTATTTTTAATACATCAGCCCAAACTGACTAAGATATTTGATGTTGTCAAAAGTTCTGCCTTGCCTTGCAATGGCTTCTTTACTTGATTATGTAGCTTCCCGTCCACTTTAGCAAGTCATGTTTTCTGACCACCCTCCACATTTCCTTCAGGGTCCTCAGTTGCAGCCTCTTTAATATCTGTATTTCTACTCACAGTCTGCTCAAGGCAGTGTAGGCTTTTCCTATGATGTACCTCGAGATGATTGTAGCTCTCTCCACTGCCCAATTCCAAAGTCACGCCCATGTTTTGAAGTATTTGTGACAGCAGCACCTCAGTTCCAGGTACCAAAGTTTGTAGCAGTCAGAGTTCAACCAGAGAATCAGATCTCTTGCAATAAATTGGCTTGCGTGAATGTAGGGGCTGGCTAGGTAAATCCGAGTTCCAGAGCGGAGGCCATCTGAAAGGGCAGGCTGGAGTTTCTGGACCTGGACTGACACTTCTGTCTCAAAGTGGAATTTCTCCTCCTCTCCAGGAAGTTTCAGAATTGCTTTTTTATTCAAACAGTTGGATCAAGTCCACTTGGATTCCCTAGAAAAACTTCCCTTAGTTAAAGTCGACAGATTATGGACTTTCGTCACATCTACAAAATATTTTCACAGCAAGCCCTGGTTCAGTGTTTCACCGAATAACCGAGGCCTGTAGTCTAGCCAAGTGGGAATATCCGGAAGGCCATTGCCACTGGACATGACCGTATCTTGCCTTTGCAAATATTGGTCCTATGTCCTCTGCTCAGCCAAGTATCTTGACTCTTGGTTGACGTTTCATGTATTTGATTATTTTATTTCTTAATTGAATTTATTGGAGTGATACCGGTGAACATAATTATACAGGTTTCAAGCGTCCAGTTTTGCAACACATCTCTGTATACTGTACTGTGTGTTCACCCCCCGCCAAGTCAAGTCTTCATCCATCGCCATTTGTCCTCTCTCCACCCTCCCCCCACACCCGACCCCGGGCAATCACCACACTGTGGTCAGTGTCCATGAGGCTTTCTTTCTTGTCCTTTTTTCACTCAATCCCTCCGCCCCCTCACTCAGCCCTTCCCCACCGACAGCTGTCATCCTGCTCTCTATGAGTCTGTCTCTATTTTGCTTGCTACATCATTTTGTTCAGTAGATCCCACATGTGAGTGAAATCATATGGTGCTTGTCTTTTTCTGACGGGCTTATTTCACTTAGCCATTGCTTCTTCATTGCCCCAAATCTTCCTTCCTGACATAAAATTATTTTTGTTTTCTTTGGTGCACCCACGGCATTATATAGGCTATTCTTCTATCGTACTGACTATGTTTTCTATAGTGAAATCTACAGTTATTTACCCAGTTACTGAGCTCTGAGATCTGAGACAAGGGCATTGTACTCAATGTCTGATACTCAGTGCATGCTCCATAAATATCATTTAAGTGTCTACTGATCTGTACTAAAGGAGAAGGTGTATTTTTATTTATTTGTTTTAAAACCTTAATTGAAGGAAGCTGACTTTCTTGTGATGGCTCATTTGAATAGGCCATTGAATTATGCAAATATATAGTGAGAGAAAAACAGACATTGTGTTAAGATAATGTATAGTAGAAACTTTTATGACTTTATCAAGAGTGCCACTCTCTGGATCAAGAGTAGGAAATGTTGGTCTCTGTAGAGGAGGTGAATATATTTGCATGGGGACCCCTTGGCTTTTTAAAAGAGAAGGGACAACAAAATTTTCCCTTCTTCCTGTGATTCTAGTTAAGAGAGCATTACCAGGTGGGTGGACCTGCTGACAATTTCATTTCAGGAAAAGGCAATGAGCTTTTCCAAATAAAGTTCTCCTTAAGGATGGGGAGATCTAGGCTGGTAGCCTGACTCTAAATCACCTTAATAGAGGGATGACTATTTCCCACTGTGAGTAATGCCTGTATCTCTTTCAGATGCAGCCACTCAGACACAGGGCTGAGCTCTGGGCAACAGCAGCTGAACATGGCCATGAAACTGACCACTGGTCTCAGCCTGGAATCCCTTTGCGTAATCATACTCCTGAAGGAATGAGACTGTTTCCCCCTGAAGAATAGGGGTGCTGGGAGTAAGGAGCTTGCTCAGTGAGGGAGGAGTGCTGTGGGGACCAGTATTCATTACAACATCCTAGAATGTTAAGAGATCTTAGCAGGAGCAGGCTGGAATGTGGTATACTGCCTAATTTGATGTAATTTATTTTTAATGGCTTTATTGAGGTATAATTGACATACCAAAAAAAAGCTAGACATATTTAATGTATACAATTAGATGAGTTTGGACACATGTACACACCTATGGAGCCATCATCATCCTATTTTCCACCTTCAAAATTTTCCTGTGTCCCTTTTTATTTATGATAAGAACATCCAGCTTTAGATGCACTGGTTGTGCCCTCTCAACACGTTTTCCGGTGCATGGCACAATATCATTGACTACGGGCATGATGCTATGCAGCCGGAGCTCTAGAACCGATTTTTAAAGAATGACACTTTTGGACAATGTTTGCTTTGTGTTTGGGTGAGGTGTAGTGAAGGAAGAGAGTCCCAAGAGAAATGACTTCTTCCTAATCCGACAAGCAAGGGGTCAAGCATGTACCCTTGTAACTGAGGTTGCAAGAACTTGTCTAGTGAGTAAAAGAGTGCAGAATTATGTGTGCTATTTCCCTCCTGCAAGGACCGGAGTCAGAAAGACCAGTATTAGAAATCCGATTCCAACACTTGTTACCTGTTATTTAACCTCTCAGGGCGTCAGTTTCCATTTCTGTCATGTGTCATGTTCATGCCTATTTCAGAAGCTGGCTTTTTGTGGGAACCTGTCCCCACGTTTCACTGTATGTCACTGTCATATGGAAACCATTCATAGACCACTCTTTTATCAAATCCTGTCCTAGACAATGGCTGCCAATACACACCAGAAGCTGTTCTCCATCCAGAACTGAGCATGAGAGCACGGCTATTAAACATCTATGAAGTCCTAGTTCCTCACTATGGCTCAGATTGTCCTCGTCTGTCAAATGGAGAGAGTACTTGGGATCAAAATAGGATCAACAATTCAAAAGGAAACAAAACAGAAGTTGAAGAGAAAGTACTGTCAAAAGGAAGTGAAAATGCAGGGGATTCTGGATTGCTCAGGATTGTGGTTTTAGGTCCTAGAAGATTTATTCTTAACTTAGCCTTCTTATTTATTTTAGTGGAAAGGGTTGTGGGAATTTGCGATGCTAAAGTATGCTTGAATGGTACTGAATTTATTATGTAGCCAGCTATTCAATTTATATCCGGTGGTCCTTATGGGCCATTTAGACTGTCTCTTTAATGTAAGCTTCATAAGGGCGGAAGTGGGGTTTATCTTGTTGATTGTTGACCACCGATCAGTTCATTGACTCATTCATTCATACAATCAAAAGTATTTTATAGGAATTTTCCTTACTACATGTAAAGAAAAGGTAAAAATGTCTTCTGCATTAATAGAACTTTTATTCTAACATGGGAGGGACATATAAAGATCAGTATTTTCTGATATTCTTTCCTAGCATATAGGGGTTGTTATAGATAATTTGGGAGGGGGTGCTCTCCTATAGTTAGAGTGGTCAGGGAAAGAACGAACAATTCTAAGAACCATGAAAAATCATGCGAAAAAGAGGGAGCATGAAATGTAAACATTTGAGAATGAAAGAGCTTGTCAAGCTTTAATAATATATAGATGTCAATATGGCAGGCGGATGAGGAGCGATGACCTAGAGTTTTGCACTTAGTAGATACTCAAGAGATATGTAATCTGTTATTAATCTGTCCTGTTGTTCTGAGGTCTTGAGCTCTCTAAGTGTCATTCCTTCTTGTTGGCCTAGTCTTGAAGCTCTTTAGCTCCCCTTTCATTCTCAGGTAACTTATCCACGCAAGTACCAAATCCTCCTGTGTTTCTGTATATATTCCAATGCTTACTCTAACCCATTATTGGTTCTTTTGCCCTTATTGCTACTAATTGCCCTAATGCAAGTCCTTTGAGCTCTTCTTTGCACGACAGCAATAGTCTCCTATAGTCGATATTGTCATTGTCTCCCGAGGACCGTATTCTATCTTTCCTCCACTAACAGCAAATGTGTGGTCTAAGAAGACTGGCCACGTGTCTCCAACAGTGGTTCCTCCAGTATTAATAATGTCATACCACTAACATCTGCACACTGTGATTGGTGGAAAAGGGCACGTATCCCAGGAAGTGATGGGCTTTCCTATGGCCAAATGAACAGGTCCATGCATGGTTATCTAACTCACGCGGACCCACTCATTGTAAACCCTGGACTGACTGATTGGGCGATGAGAAGCTCTCTCAATTTTCTTGGTTTCATGGAAAGTGCATGAAGCTTCAGATTGCTGCGGCTGTTTGGTTATCATGCTGGAACTACATGACCATTTATCTACCTCTGGTAAATTCCTAGGATACAGGGACTGAGTCTATCAGGGGCAACATGGAGATCATACCTTTAAGAAGACACTGGCTTCCTAGGGCTGTTGTGAGGATTAAATGAGCCCAGGTTCCTGTATAAACCCTTTAAAAAAAGTGCTCTTTTCACTAATAACAAAAAAACAGAAACAAAACCTCATACTGAACTGACTTTTTAATTTGTTTTGCTCAAGTCTTTAACCTGAAAATTTCCCAGAAACTCGGCTGCTTGCATTTCCCTTGTCAAATTTTAGTGTCGTTTAATTAGATTGACCCAAAGGTCTCTGAGCTCCTTTGATCAGGCTTCGTCTCACTTTATTTCCTCCTGGAGCCGCCTCCTCCACTGAAAGTGGGTCGGCCAGGGTGGGTGACGTTATGTGATAGTACTCAACCACTTCCAAATTGCAATAGCTTAAGACAATAAAAAATAGGCATTTTTGACTCACGCCACATGTCTCTGAGGGATCAGTTCCATGTTTTTCTTTATTTTTTTCCTTTCTTTTTATGGAGGGGTGAATAGACAGGGACAGACAGACAGGAAGGAAGAGAGATGAGAAGCATCAACTCATAGTTGTGGCACCTTAGTTGTTCATTTATTGCTTTCTCATATGTGCCTTGACCAGGGTGCTCCAGCTGAGCCATTGACCCCTTGCTCAAGCCAGCGACCTTGGGATTCAAGCCAGTGACCTTTGGGCTTCAAGCCAGTGACCTTTGGGCTCAAGCCAGCGACTGTGGGCTCATGTTTATGAACCTTTTACCCCATCTTTTTTCCAAGTGAGAGTAGGGGAGATAGAGAGACGGAATCCAGGATGCACCCTGACCAGGATCCACCTAGCAACACCCATCTTGGGCCATGCTCACAATCAAGCTATTTTTAGCACCTAAGACAGAGGCTCCACAGAGCAATCCTCAGCTCCAGGGTGGATGCATTTAAATCAATTAAGCCATGGCTGTGGGAAGAAAAAGAAGAGAGAGAGAGAGAGAGAGAGAGAGAGAGAGAGAGAGAATGGGAAGGGGAGGGGTGGAGAAGCAGATGGGCACTTCTCCTGTGTGCCCTGATTGGGAATCAAAATCAAACCTGGGAAATGCACACACCAGGCTGATGTTCCACCACTGATCCAAACAGCCAGGGCTAGGGTCATGTTTATATATATATACCTGGTTATATATAGGGTCAGCGTATATATATACACTGAAGTCCTAGGAATATGATCTTATTTGGAAATAAGGTCTTTGCCCATGGAATCAAGTTAGGATGAGGTCATGTTGGATTAGGGTGGGCCCTAATCCTATATAACTGAAGTTCTTATGACAAGAGGAGAAAGCCCAGGCACAGATACCTGGGAGACTGCCCTGCGGTGGTGGAGGTGCAGGTTGAATGCTACAGCTCCTCATGGTTTCACAGGGAGCAGGCTGATGCTGCAGCTACAAGCCAAGGGGTGCCGAGGACTCCTTGCATGCCAGTGCCAGTCAGTCATTCCAGTGTCGTTCAAACCACTGGAAGCCGGGACGAAGCAACAAAGGCTTCTCCCCTCAAGGTTTCACAGGGAGCAGGCTAATGCTGACATCTTGGTTTTGGACGGCTGGCTTCCAGAACTTTGAGACAATCAATTTCTGCTGTTTGAAGCCACCCAGTGTGTGACAGTTTGTTACAGCAGCTCTAGTAGATTAATACCTGGTTTAACCAACCACAAGGCGGGCAGGAAGTTCAATCTTCAGTGTGCCTTAAAAAAAAAACCAAGACTGTATGTCAGTAGCTACGAAAGAAACATCATTGAATGAGGAGAATTTTACTGGTGAGTTTGTGGGTCTCATTACCGCATGGAGCAAAATCTTGTCAAAATATCTACCGGAGAATTCTCTTCTCCTTTTCAGTGTTTTCTCCAACTACTTCTCTTTCCTTCCCTTGCCAACCAGCAAAGAAACCCCTGTTGATTTTTCTTGCAATTCAGCTCAGCAGAGCCTAGCAGTGAGGTGGTCACCAGCCTGTGTTTGATTAATTGGAGAAGTCCTGCTATTGGGAGATGTCCCGCTAACCTGGGGCACCAATACGGGTTGATCTGTGGCCCCACAGCCATCAGTAGATGACAGTTAATACCCAGACACGTTCACAGTACATTCCTAGCTTCTGATGAGCTGGAGGTCTTCGGATTTCCTCACCTGCATTCAGGAGTTAAGGCTGCACAGAGAGGAAACTTCCAGCTATGCCTTTCTGCTGTCTTGTGCGTTATTGGCACCAGACAGAGGTCATTTCGACTAAATTATTGGGTCATTTCTATGTCATATTTGTGGTGTAGTGGCTTCTCTGAATGTGTGAATGTCAGCTAATGAGTTTTTGATGTAGGCAAACCTGTTGTAGTGATAGATAGGCGTGAACTCACGTGTTAAGGAAAACCTACCATATTCAGTGTGTGCAAGAGTCCTCTTTGTCCTTTCCCTGGTATATTAAGATGATAAGAAAGGCGTGGCTATTCTGATTTCTGGCAACTAGACAACTTTGGGGCAGGAGCAGATATCCAGGAGCTGGTGCAGATGGGATTTGGAGTCCGGCCTCACATTGGCTGAAGGTTGCGAGGGTATTCAGATACAAAATTCCACCTGTCTCTTCCCTGTCCCTTCACCACACACAAAGTTCTCTGTGCATCTCTAGCTGAAGGGATGACCCAGTAGCACAGAATGCCTCAATTCTCCAGGGAGCACATGATCCATAAATATTTTATATGTACAAAGCAATTGCAAGTTATTGCTTCCTAGCAAGTCCAATTGCATACATTAGTTAATGTTTGGCTTGAATGAATATTTATTAGATTATCACTTACATTAATTTATATTAAAAGATTAATTTACGCATACATTGAGCAAATACATTTGCCAACTGCAGGATATTTGCAATGTGCTTGTTGTGTAATTAGACATGTATAAATCATTACAAGTTATTCCTTTATATATAGCCAGATACGTCGAAGGTACCCTTTGCGGAAGTTATGCTTTCTGAAGGTGGTATTGGCATTTTGATTGGCATTTTGGTGCATGTTAGAAGTACTGGAAGATGTTGTTACCAAAATATGGACTGCTTCCTTTCAAAATATTAATAATGTAACCCAGACACTGGCATATACATACATGGCAGACAGAGAATTCACAGATACATTCGTATTCGATATATAGATTCTTTATGTCTGTCATTTATGTGCTTAGTACTTATATATGCTAAGCTTTGCTCGAGGCAGTTTACATTATTTTCATATCCAATACTAACAACATCTCTTGAGGTAGGTATTGATGGTTCTGCTTTATAGATGAGAGTACTGAAATTGAGAAGAGTTAAGTAATTTGGTGACAGATAATGAGGGGTAATGATTAATAGGGTAGCGTGACTTTGAACCAAGGTCTCTCTAACTTCACAGCCATCCCCAACCCCCCCCTTTTAATTAAATGAGAGGTAAGGAGACAAAGACAGACTCCTGCATGTGCCCTGACCGTGATCCACCTGGAAAGCCCCTTATCAGAGCTGCTCTGTCAGTCTGGGGCGCTGCTGTGTTGCTTGGCAGCTGAGCTATTTTAGTGCCTAAGGCAAGGCCATGGAGCCATCCTCAGTGCCTGGGGCAAACTTTGCTGGAACCATTCAAGCCATGTATTTCATGGGGAAGAGAGAGAGAGAGAGAGAGATAAAGAGAGTGGGGGAGGGGATGGGGAAGCAGATGGTCACTTCTCCTGTGTTCCCTGACCAGGAATCAAACCTGAGACTTTCACATGCCTGCTGATGCTGTACCACTGAGCCAACTGGCCAGGGCCTACAGCCGTTATTTTTCAGCACAGCATAATAAAACTTCCAATATAAGTCATATGTTGTATTTAATCTCCAGAATTTGTAAAACTCTTCAGGAAAGAACCTCAGGGATCTTGTCTAATACCACCACTTTACAAAGGAAAAACTGGAAGCCTAGAATACTAGGAATATTTCACTTGAAATAACTGAAAAGTCCATACTATAATTGCAATTTTTTAACCTATCCAGAGTAGGAGCTATATGGTTTTTATCTTTTACTACTCAATAACTAACACGACAGTTAGTACAAAAACTATGGATATTTGTGGCATGCACAAATGCTTGAGTGAATGAGCTAATAAAGTTACTATTTTTAATCCTTTGGTGTTTTCCCCATCATCTTCAGGACAGAGTCCTATCTTGCACCAGTCAACAAAGCCTTCCATGAGCCATGCTTCTCAACCCTCTAACTGGCCTAACAACCTTGAGGCCTAGGACCTCTCTGCCCCGGCGGAAGTCAGAGGACTGACCGTCTGGAAGGAACGCACGGCTCTTTTTCCCAGTCTCTTTGACTTGGGAGAGGCTGGTACAGGTTGTCTTGAGGTCTCCTTCTTCTTCATGTTGGGTTGATGAAATCTTGGGCTCCTGGAAAGTTCCCAGAGAGAGGGGTCCCTCACTCCACAGTGTTTCTGAGGTGCCTTTTGCTCTCTTAATTACAATCCTTTCACACTGTAGCATAAAGCGAACCATCTGACAGAGAGCTTGTGGGAGACAGGGCCCAGGACCTACCAACAGGCAAAATAAACATAAGTTGGCTTACTGTCTCAAACTCTTGACATCAGTCATCTTATTTTTTTCTTCTCGAAATTAGGCAAGGGATGTGTCTACTATTTAACATGTTTTACGTGTAAACACTTCAGTGTTTTATATCTCAAAATCCATAGTCAATGCTAAATGAACTTTTAATTAATTCTTATTGAACATTATACTATTCTTATTTATTTTATTGGCAATCATATTTCTAAAAACCATAAAGAGGAGTGTACTTTAATAAAATTTTTATTGAGCACCTAGTAAGTGCTTAGCACTGTGTTAGACCCTGATATTCTTGCAAAGGCTGGATTGAAGAAAGTATTAAAGAATATATGATGAGGGAAAGCTTATTGGTAGTGAGAGAAAAAAAGAGTTTTAAGGTAAGGCTGAATATCAAAGAAGAAAATAAAAAGCAAGGAAAGATAGTAGCTTTGGGGGGGGCACCTACTATACACCTTCTATTTTATACACTTTGGGACATTTAATTTTAATAACAATGCTACAAAGTTGACTTATAGGTTGAATCACATCCCCTGAAAAAAATCCGTGAAGTCCTGACCCCCAGTACCTGAGAATGTGATCTCATTTGAAATAGGGTCTGGATAAAGTTAAAAGGATGTAATTCGGGTAGGTTCTAATCTAATATTATTGGTATCCTTATGAAAAGGGAAAATTTGGAGACAGATACACATAGAGGGAAGCCAATGTGAAGACAGGGCTAATGCCACCTGTAAGCCAAGGGACAGCTGAGGCTACCAGAAGCCAGGAGAGAGGACCCTGACAGCCAGTCTCAGAGGGAACTAAACGTAGTCATCTTTTTTTTTTTTTTTTTTTTTTTTTTTTACAGAGACAGAGAGTGAGTCAGAGAGAGGGATAGATAGGGACAGACAGACAGGAACGGAAAGAGATGAGAAGCATCAATTATTAGTTTTTCATTGCAACACCTTAGTTCAGGGGTCGGGAACCTATGGCTCGCAAGCCAGATGTGGCTCTTTTGATGGCTGCATCTGGCTCACAGACAAATCTTTAATAAAAAAAAAATAATAATGTTAAAAATATAAAACATTCTCATGTATTATAATCCATTCATTTCCTATCGCTCATGTTCATGATTGCGGATGGCTGGAGCCAATCACAGCTGTCCTCTGGGACAATACCAAATTTTTATAGGATAATGCATAATGTACACGGGTTGTTGTATGACTCTCATGGAATTACATTTTAAAATATGTGGCGTTCATGGCTCTCTCAGCCAAAAAGGTTCCCGACCCCTGCCTTAGTTGTTCATTGATTGCTTTCTCGTATATGCCTTGACCGTGGGGCTACAGCAGACCGAGTAACCCATTGCTCAAGCCAGTGACCTTGGGTCCAAGCAGGTGGGCTTTGCTCAAACCTGATGAGCCCGCATTCCAGCTGGCGACCTTGGGGTCTCGAACCTGGGTCCTCCGCATCCCAGTCCGATGCTCTATCCACTGTGCCACTGCCTGGTCAGGCCATAGTCATCTTTTGATCTCTGACTTCCTGCCCCCAGGACTGGGAGATTATAAATTTCTGTGTAGGTTACCCAGTTTAAAACACTGTGTTAGGGAGTCCTGAAAAATGAATCCATTGGCATTGTAATCTCAGTGTTTCAGATGACAAAACTGAGGCTTAGTCAGAGTAACAGGACACACATGGAACAAAGTCTGGGTAGAAAGAGAGACTCTCAGAGCCCCTGGACAGCAGGTCTTACCGAACGTGGGAATGCAATGACCACTGTGGGGCTGGGCAGGTGAAGACAGAGGGCAGCCCGGGAGGAAGGCGAGCCCAGGGAACCCGCAGAACTGAATCACCTCTGTTTCTTCCACTACGGCTGTTAAACCCAACCTGAACATGACTATTGCCTTTCACTTTGAGAATTTTTCCCTTCCTGGGTCACCGATTGACCTTTCCCCATGTTTCTGGGGATTCTCTGTGTCAAAGGGAATCCGGGTCACTTATTCAGATGTGTCTGGTTTGCACGGGGCATCAGCCTGAAGGATGACAGTGCAAGCCTGGGGGGACCCCTACCAATTAATCACAGTGATTGGTAAATCAGGTTTGACCTTCCCAGAGCCACATGGAGCATGTCATCATCACAACTATTGATTCCTGTTCCATGGAGCCGCAGCTCAAAACACCCCGGATGAGAGAGAGGAACGGAGTCTTCGTTCCCTGGCCGCCAACATGTTAGGGCCCTTTAAGGAAGCTGTTCCTTCTAGACATTTTATTAAGGAGTTGGGCCATGTTATTTCCTAGCCAAGTAGAATCTACTATATTTCCCCATGTATAAGACACACCTTTTGGGGAAAATTTAGGGTCTAAAAACTGGGTACATCTTATACAGTGGTTGTAGAAGTGTGGCATTTCAAATGCCATAGATGGAACTGAGGACGAGGCAATATATGAAGTCAGTGATTCGTCATCAGACACAGGTGAGGACAAGCTAATGGATGGGAGTTCTGATAGTGCTGAGGAGTTGTATGAATTTTATGATGAATAAAACTTGAGTTCAATAACTTTATGCAATACATTTTTTTCAAACGTCAGGCCCCAAAATTAAGGTGCGTCTTATACATGGGAGTGTCTTATACATGGGGAAATACGGTAAGTTAGATTGTCGTTACAACATTATCTTTGGGCCACTTATGCAAATCTCTTAGAATAAGCCAAGATTTTATTAACGTACCCTAGACATTGTAACGGCTGCCACCTAATTGCTTTTCTGTCTTGATCACCCCTGTGTCCCTTGCAGGTAACATATAGCCATGGACACAGCAGACCCATGATAAATACTTGTTGAGTAAATGAAAGATACCAGGATTTGGAGTTATACAGGTTGGGTCCAAAAGTGAGCTCCATGTCTTCTGTTTCAGGCACTGTGTTAAGTACTGGAAAACTCCAACAGGCAAGATCTGACTCCTGCCGTCAGAAAGCTCACCATGGCGGTGGGACATACACGTGGGGGGCAGGGAGACAGGTATGGAAACATCTCTCGTGGTCTGCATGCAAACCCAGAAAGAGCGTTTTGGCAAGTCCCCTTTGCTGGTTAAAGTCACTTGAGTCAGAAAGGCCAGTGGCAGCTCAGCTGCACCTGACTCACTCAGAAGAGGGATTCCTATAATAAGCCATTGACTTAGAAATAGACATTATCACTGCCAAGGGAGAGAAGGTATTTTTATGGGCCAACTCGTCTGCTGCTGAGAAAATCCCGTGAGAAATTTGGTGTCCTTGGACTCCCTGGTAACCAGTGGTTTGTTTTGCTCTCAGTGATGAGCATGACCACTGCTTTTTATAATCCTACTCCGTTCCTGTAGGTTACTGGGTGGTGCCTGAGTGATCGGTTGGTTTATTCTTCCCACAAGCATTTATTGCTTACTTTCCCTAAGTCAGGCTCTGTGCTGAGTCCTGGAGGAACAGAGGTGGGAAAACCCACTCCCTTCCCTCCAGACTCATTATGTAAGTCAATAGACAAGTAGTTGACATATAACTACCCTGGTAATAGCCTCTCATAAGAACATATAGAACAATAGGTTATGGACAAGGATGGAATCACAGCTTAAATGATATCCGTCGACTCTAATGAATGGCTATAAACAATGGGGACATTCAGAAGATGTAACCCTGTGCAGTCCTTAAAAATGTGAAGTGATTTATAAGTAATATGGAAATGTAACAACAAATGGTTAAAAAGGGGCACAGAATTATATAGAGGATATTTTAGCCATGCAAAAACAAGTTAAGATTTAAAACAAAATAGAAATACATATGATATATAAGGAGTTGGAAGGATTTACACAGATATGAAAAATGAATTATTTCTTTGTTTTTTCCCATCGTTTGGCTATTTCAAAGTCCTACACAATTAGCATTCATCATTTTTAAAATGGGACTCAAATGCCAATCAGCTTTTGTTTTGTAAATGTCCTGGTGACTGGAAGAAATTAACGAAGCAGTCTAAGTGTGAGGTGTGAGTGAGGTTGCCTTTGAGTTGGTCGGAATGAATGATGTGAACCCACTGATCCACGGTGATCTTCATTAGACAGACACTTCATTAGGCACAGATGAGGCCATATCTAGGATGCAGAATTTGCCCGGAGAGCTCCCGGTGCCTCCCAAGATCAATTGCCAAGCTTGCAATGTAAGCAGAAACAAATCGGTCAAGGAGAAAAAGAAGTGATAAAATCTGCTGTGTCAACTGAATCCTGATCTGTTTTGCTGTTTCTCGATTTCCTTTTCTCTCCGGTCCACTTCTTCCTCGCTCCCTCTTTGCCTCTTTTCCAGCATCAGCAGAGGGCATAGAATACGTAAGAATACCTGCTGGTAGGTACTAGGGTTTATCTGTGTTGAACTTTGAACTGGACATCGTCTAACCAACCTTTTCCCATTGTTCATTTACACATTTATTCCCCACCTTAAGGGGCATGAAAAGTGTCTCAGAATCTGGAAAATGTGGCTACGTCCTATTTTCCATGTTCTCGCTGTAATTTTTTCTGGAAGGCTTTCTCACTAGTAATGACTCTAAGAGTTATCTGAAGATATATTTTTCTGATCAGTCTGGGGTTCCTCATCTGTCTGATTTCTTCTGGTGATATGGTGACAAATTCAAGGAGTCAGGGCATCTTTGGGGAAGAACTCTCCTGGGTCCAGGACAGAGCTATGGAGAGGCAGCATGTGCTCAGGCTTCAGTTCTTCTGATTTTTGGCTAAATAGGCCCATGATGTATTATCTATTACACTGTTAGCTTCTTGAGGTCAAGGAAGATGTCGTTCATCCAGGCATACCTCCCTTACACTTAGCATGATGCCGGACATATGTATGCTGAATGAGTGAATAATAAGATAAATAAATAAATAAGTAAATAAATAGACCTTTGACATTTTACAAGTGCTCAGTACCAAGTGAATGCTGATACTTTCGTAAATCTTTATAGAGAAGAATTCATTATTGCCCAAAATGTGTTAGAATTGAATAAGTGATTTACCATCTAATAGTTATCAAGGATCAATACTAAGTTTGTTATGGTGATAAAAGTGATTTATTCATTCATTTCCATATTCCTGCGTTCTGACACAGGTTGAGTGCCAGATCTGTGTCAGGCTTCTTGTTGGGTGTCAGATCACTCTTCCTGTGTGTGACCAATTCCTATCATGTGCAGAGTTTACTAACCTGGTTCTCCTGGATTCTTGCCCTTCTCCACTCCTTCCCAGAAAAGGAGCTGTGGTGGAATCTGCTGGGTCACTTTGGAAGGCCTCAGAAAGACCCAATTATACTCAAATGTTGATGGTAAATAGAATGCTGTGTGGAGCTTCGGGAAGCCCCCCCCGCCCCCAAGAACCGCATAGAAGTTCAACAATGACTTTGGAGGAAGAGGAAAGAGTTCAGGACTGGCAGCAGAATCAGAAAGGTGGGAGAGAAATTCTGGAAGGAAGAGAGCTTCAAAATCCAAACACAAGAATTTTCCCAACTCTTGGCACCCGGCTAATCCACACATGTGCTGAAGGGTGGGGACCCAGGGACCCTGAAGAGAAAACTTCAGGTGGAAGCTGCAAGCCCTGAGCAGAGATTTCAGCCTCTGCAAGCTGCGAGGGAAGACAGTTTGGAATTTGAATCCTGTCTAGTTGACTGCTTGCTAGAATGAAAATCACAGAATGCAGGGTGTCTAGAACATGTCATTTACTATGTCAGTATCTAAGGCGACATTCAATGAAGCACGGAACTGTGAACCATTGTCTAGAAAAAGGAAGTTGGTACAGTTAAGGTGAGGGCAAGAGTTAGGATTAGGGCTTGGGTTTGTGTTTGTTTGGGTCAGGGGGCAGGGTTAGGGTTAGAGTTAGAGTGGATGTGAGGCTTATGGTAAGGGTGACAGTGAGTGTGAGGTTGATTCTACACTGTGCGAAATCAAGGATTTCGGGAGGGATGTAGCCCCATTTGCTCCCAGCGGTGAATAGCCCAATAATTATACATCACCTTTCGTTTCTACCTTGTCTGACCATTCCTACTCCCTTATTTTGGCTCCCTGGGACCAACTACTGGCACACATGTCTTTTTTTTTTTTAATTACTTTTAGAAAGAGAGAGAGAGAGAGAAGGACAGACAGGGACAGACAGACAGACAGGAAGGGAGAGAGATGAGAAGTATCAATTCTTTGTTGTAGCACCTTAGTTGTTCATTGATTGCTTTCTCATGTGTGCCTTGACAGGAGGGCTATAGCCGCTCCAGTGAACTTGGGCTTCAAGCCAGCGACCTCTGGGCTCAAGCCAGCAATCATGGGGTCATGTCCATGATTCTACACTCAAGCCAGCAACCCCATGCTCAAGCTGGTGTGCTGCATTTAAGCTGGATGATCCTGCACTCAAGCCGGTGACCTTGAGGTTTCAAACCTGGGTTCTCAGCACCCCAGGCCAATGCTCTATCCACTGCACCACTGCCTGGTCAGACCTTCATGTCTTTTTATTTATTTAATTAAAAAAATTTTGGCACTATTGTCTCTGTTTCAGTTGTGCAACTTTGTCAAAAATCAGCATGGAATATTAGTGTGGGTCTACTTAAGTGTTCTCTTCTATTACATTGGTCGACATGACTGTCCTTCTGCCAATACCCCACACTGCCATGATGGCTGTAGCTGTATAATAAGACTTAACAAGGGGAGGGATCATTCCTCTCAATTTATTAACAAGATTATTTTAGCTAGTACCTTTTCATGTAAATTTTAGAGTAATACTATCTATAAAAAGTCTTCCTGAGAGACACATAGGATGGTGTTAGACCTGTTTGTCACTTTGAGGAGAACGGGCATTATTAATAGATTCAGTATTCCAGTCCGTGAGCACAGGATATCTCTCCATTTACTCTGCTGCTCTTTCCTTCTTTCCCTGGTGTATTGTAGCAGTCAGCATACAAGGTCTACACATATTTTGTTAGATTATACCACAAGAATTTCTAACTTGTAAGTGATATTGTATTTTTAATTTTCAAGTTCACATGTTTATTGCTAGTATACAGAAGTGTGTGTGTGTGTGTGTGTGTGTGTGTCTTATTTCCTGTGACCTTGCTAAATTCACTTATTAGTTACAGGATTTTTTTATTTTATTTTTTTGTAGATGCATTGGGATTTTCTGCATAGAAAATCATGGCACCTTCACATAAGAATAGTTTTATTTTTCATTTCTGATCTGTATGCTTAATTTGCCCTTTTCTTGCTCTATTGCTCTGGCAAGAACTTCCAACTCTGTGTTGAATGACAATGACAAGAGTGGACATCCTTGCATTTCCCCCAACTTCAATGGAAAACACTCAGTCTTTTATTTTTAAGTGTTATGTTAGTTTTAAAGGTCTCTTTTAAATCATGATGGGTATTGAATTTTGGCAAATGCTTTCCTTGCACAGATTGATATGGTGACAGGATTGTTCCTCTTTAGTCCGCAAATGTAGTGGATTATACTTAACTGATTTTCAAATCTTGAGTCAGTCATCTGGAATAATCCTCTCCTCATCATGTGTAATTCTTTTTATATGTTGCTGAATTCTACTTGCTAATATTTTGTTAAGGATTTTGCATCTACAGTCATAAAGGTTAGTGGTCTGTAATTTTATTTATTTAAAAAACTTTTTCGGTACTGTCACTGGTTTCGGTATCAGGGTGATACTAGCTTAATAAAAAGAAATGAGAAGTGTTCCCTCCTCTTCTATATTCTGGAAGAGATTGTGTAGGATTTTTGCTAATTCCCTTTTAAACATTTGATGGAATTCTTTAGTGATACCATCTGGGACTGGAGATTACTTTTATGGAGTATTTAAATTACAAACAATTTCCTTAATAGTTATAGGGCTATTCAAATAATCTATTTTGTATCAAGTGGGTTGTTGTTTGTGTTTTCAAGGAATTGGTCCATTTTACCCAAATTTTAAAATTTATGTGTGTCGAGATGTTCTCAGTACTCCCTTACTCTTTTGAGGCCTCAGGGTCTGTATTAGAATCCCTGTTTCAGTCCTGATATTGGTAATTTGTATCTTCTTATTTTTCCTTTTATAATTTTGCTAGAGTTTTGTCGGTTTTATTGCTCTTTTCAAAGAATGATCTTTGTCTATTAATTTTATGTATTTATTTTATGTTTTCAATTTACTTGATTTTTGCTCTTTCTTATTTCTTGCCTTCTTTTGACTTTGGGTTTACATAGTTTTTCTTTTTCTAGTTCTTGAGGTGGGAACTTAGATAATTGATTTGGGACTTCTCTTCTTTTTATAAGTATGTATTTAATGCTATAAATTTCCCTGTTAGCACTGCTTTAGCTGTGTACATACATTTTGATATGTAGTATTTTAATTTTCCTTCACATCAATGTATTTTAGAATTTCCTTTGAGACTTTCCTTTTTACCTATGGATTATTTACAAGTGTATTGTTAATTTATTATCTATGTATATATCTTAGCATATATATAACATTAGTGTGTGTATGTATATATATACACATATATAACATTAGTTATATATACATAAAATTATAAATTATATGTATATTCTCCAAGGGAAAAGAAAGGGAGATAACATTTCTATACTTCAGTCAGACTAGTAAATGATGCCATATCACTTTTACCAATTTATGTGAAGTATCATTTGACCAGTCTGTGGGGAGTATAGAAACATTATGAACCTTTCGGGTCCCCTTAGATATTTTTCTGTTACCTTTCTGTTATTGATTTCTGTTGGATTCCATTGTGGTCAGAAGATACATTCTGTATGATCTCAATTCTTTTAAGTTTGTTGAGGTTTGTCCTATGGCCCAGGATGTGATCTACTTTTGTAAATGTTCTGTGAGCACTGAAAAAAAGGAATGTGTAATCTGCTCTTGTTGTGTGAAATGTTCTAAAATGTCAATTAGATTCTGCTGGTTGACAATATTTTTGAATTTTAAAATCATCCTTGTTGATTTTCTGTCCAATTCTACCAACTGCTGAGAGAGGGGTCCTGAAGCATGCACTGTGTTTCTGGATTGGTCTATTCTTCTCTCAGTTTTTACTGTTTTTGCCTTTCGTATTTTGCTTTCGTTTTGTTTGTTTGTAGTTCATACACTTTAGGACTGCTATCTCTTCTTGCTGGGTTGGCCTTTTCTCATTATGTAATGTCCCTCTCTATGATAATTTTATTTGTTCTAAAATCTACTTTATCATATATTGCTATAGCCATTTCAATTTTCTCTAAGGTTAAGGTTTGTATAACATGTCTTTCTTTTTATCCTTTTATTACTTATAGTTGAAGAGAGTTTTTGTAAATAGCATGCTAAATGAGTCTTAATTTTAATCCACTTTGCTAATCTCTGTTTTTAAATTTTATATATTAGGTATAGATACACTATATTTATATATTTATATAAATATAATTAGTATAGTTTAGGGACTAAGTCTGCCATTCTTTTGGTTTTATTTATTTATTTTTTTACTGATTGATTTTAGAGAAACAGAGAGTGGAAGGAGAGAAAGAGAGAGAGAGCATGAGAGAGAGAGAGAGAGAGGCCTTCATTAGTTGTTCCACTTAGTTGTGCATCCATTGGTCGCTTCCTGTATGTGCTGTGACTGGGGATCGAACCAGCAGCCTTAGTGTTTTGGGACGACTGAGCTAAAATAGGGCCTATTTTTTTTGTTCCCCTCAGTTTTTTATCCTTTTTTTTTTTAACCTTTCTGTGGATTACTCAAATATACTTTAGAGTTTTCTTTGACTTATAATGCTTGTAAGTAGATGCCTTTGTGTGGCTGTCTCAGTGGTTGCCCTAGGTATCTCATATACATATATCATATACTTGTCACAGTCTACCTTGGTTGGAGAGCTTGCATTTCTAGACTTAGGGATTTGGACATCTGTCAAGAGGAACTCATATTTTATAGGTTTACTGTCCTCGTGTTCTCAGTGGTGTTGGTAAGTCAGGGTTTAAAGGCTCCCTGACAGGTGAGGATTTCCGAGTTCAGTGGGTTCAGGCCACTTGTGTAAACTCACCCGATTGGTTGACGGTGCTCAGAAAGCAGGTAGTACTTTTATTTAGTGGATGAGTGAGTCAGCACCAAGTTTCTGATTTCTTGACTACCAGAGATCTGACAGATTTCATAGTTCCAGCCAGAGAAAGTTCTATTCTGCCAAAAATCACAGAATCTCTGCCCCTTTTAGTGAACAACCCTCAGGAGACCTTGACAACTGCAGCGGTCTAATGGAAAATTATTTACCAGCGCTCTCTGCTCTTCTGTCACTGATTACACTTTATCTTTTTAAATAAGGCCTTCGACATTGAGAAACATGGAACTCATTCTCTGATTAGTGCTGACGTGACACCCGTGTATGTCAGCAGTGACCAAAGGTAGACAGTTGCAGCTGTAGACAGGGCCAGCTCGGGGTCAAGTGCCTCACCATCCCTAGGCCATTCCCGAGGGATGCCGTTCCTCGAAAGTGAGGTTGACAGACCGGAAGGGCTGATGCAGCAGGCTCCTGAGATTATATGTTCTAAACTCCAGTAGAGGAGACCCCTCATTTTACTTTTTCCTGTACCGGGGGAGACATTTACAGTCAGCGATTCCCATCAAGACTTCTGGTTAGTGGCACCCTGTACCTCTCATGAGAGACCCAGTGGTACCAAGCATGGAGCCCAGGGAAAGGGGACAGGGAAAAGATGGCTCTCTGTCAACCAGGCAGACAGAGCTATCGAGAAACTGACCATGCCAGTACCCTGATCTTGGACTTTCAGCCTCTAGAACTGTCAAAAATAAATCTCTGTTGTTTAAACCACCTGGTCTATGATATTTTTGTTAGGGAAACCGGAAGGGAGTGAGGCATTTCTTTATATGTATGCGGTATGCCTTTTCATTATTAGCATGTACTTCTCTTTTAAACTGAAAGACTGAAGTCACTATTCACAGAAGGACTGATTATCTGGCTAACAAATATTTCTTAGGCAGTGACTTTAGGGAAAGCAGTGTGTTAGCTGCTATGGATGTTTGGTATTCTAAGAGGATGGTAATCTTATGTGAACACATGACTTGTTTCTACATTTACCTCCATGGCTAAAAGTTCATCATGTTATGGTTTAACAGTCAACAGTCAATGACAGTGGTTCTAAAATGTCAAGAAAAAACAGACAATAATTTATTTGGGGTGAATACATTTGCAAAAACATTTTTTACATATATCTTCACTATCAGCTTTGTGACATGTGCATTTTTAAATTGTGCCAGTAAATCACTGCTCAGAGACACCCTGTGATTTTCTCAGAACCTTCCAGCTATAAAGTAAAGACAAGCCAAAGCCCCCTACTTTCTTGTACCACATATGTGTTAGTCTTACACTTTGTTTCAGTATGTAGAGAATTATGTGGGACATTTGAAAGATTTTTTTGAAAACACAAATATTATTGCTAAGAGAAAAAGCTTACGTTTCAGTTTCCTGAACAATACATTCATGCTGAAATCTCATTTCTGGCATAAGTTAAATTTTATTTTTATTGTTATTATTGTCAACATAGGGATTTATCATGTCACTAAATTCACACAGCCCCAGGAGGGGGCCAATATTACTGGCCCCCTATTACCAACAGAGACAGTAAGAGCTGAAGCACTCACGCTCGGGGGACAGGACACGCCACAGGTGGGGTAAAACCCGGGTGATCTGACTCGGGCTCTCACATCCCGATCACTGTCTTCCAGTCCCCATCTTGGAAAAGGGAAACCCTTCAGTCAGAGTCACACCTGCAACTGGTTCAAAACAGAACTTGAACTATTTACCTCGTCCCCCTGAGTCTATGGGTCTTTCCAAACCATCCTCTTGGCTGGATTTGGGAACAGATTCCCAAAGCTGGCTGTTAGCCTTCTTCTGGTTAAACAGCATAGCTTGAAATCTTTTATTCTCTAGTCCGAGGACCTGTGTTTTCTACCTCTAATAACTTGTCCTGGTCTTCCCCGTCACTTGTACGGCAACGATTAAAACTGGACCGAACCTGTCACCCCTGCACCATTCTGACCGCCAGAGAAATGCTTGCTGCAGTGACAGGTGTCCTAACTCTGGTCGGTTCCACCTCCTCTCAGTTTCACACGTTTTTCTGTTTGGAAGGTACTGATTTGCAGGGCTTCCGAGCCTCCAGGCACAGATTAAATGCAATTACACAATTTATTACTATGAGATGATTATATACCTGGGGCTTTCCAAACAATAAACCCTAAATTGCATTCCCCAAAGGTCAAAAGCAATTTTTCTTATCCTTGCAAAGTGCTTAATGACTTTGAACAGAATGGGATGCATACATATGAGGAGTAAACGAATATAGAAAATAAACGGTTATTTTGAAATGTGAATTGATTAAATTCCTGATTTTAAAAATTCCACCGTTTACCTGGACTTATAAGAAGTCTGCTATAGGGAGCCCTGGCCAGGTGGCTCGGGGGATAAAGTGTGGTCCCAGTGCACCGAGGTCGTGGATTTGATCCTCACTCAGGGCATGTATGAGAAGCAACCATATGGGTACTTCATAAGAAGTGAGTGCACAACACAATGGAATAACTAAGTGAACAATGAACTGATGCTTCCTTCTCTCTTCCCCCCTCCCCCCATCTCTCTCAAATCAATGGAAAAATAACAAATAAAGCAGTCTGCTATAGGGAAACATTGTGCTACACAGCAATATTTGTATTTATTTTATCAAATTTAGATCATCTAGTTTACCATGCTTGTGTGTCCTAGTCATCTGGGGCTGCTCTAACAAAATATCACTGATGGGTTGGTTAAACAACAGACTTTTTTTTTTTTTTTTTTTTTTTGAGGCAGAGACAGACAGAAGGAAGGGAGATATATAAGAAGCATCAACTCATAGTTGCAACATCTTAGTTGTTCATTGATTGCTTTCTCATATGTTCCTTGACTAGGGGCAGAGGGCTCTAGCTGAGCCAGTGACCCCTTGCTCAAACCAGCAATTTTAGGCTCAAACCAGCGACCATGGGGTCATGTCTCCGATCTCACATTTAAGCTGGTGACCCCGTGCTCAAGTCAGCGACCTCAGGGTTTTGAACCTGGGTCCTCAGTGTCCCAGGCTGATGCTCTATCCACTGGGCCACCACCTGGTCAGGCTAAATAGCAGAAATTTGCATCTCATAGTTCTAGAGGCTGAAAGTTCGATATCAAGCCATTGGCTGACTTTGTTCCAGTGATTCCTTTTTCTTGGTTCCAGATGGCCATCTCCTCGCTGTCCCTCACATGGTGCAGAGAGAGAGGGGACTCTGGTCTCTCTTCTTATCAGGATACTAATCCCATGATGGGGGCTCCAACCTCATGGCCTCATCTAAACGGAATTGCCTCTCCAAAGCCCCCCCACACACACACACAAATACCATCACACTGGGGGTTAGGGATTCCACATGTTAATTTGGGGAGAACACAGATATTCTGCCCATAACACCTTGGAATAGATGAGGAAACTGAGACCCAAGTACTTGCAATGGCATGATGGAAGGAGCATCAGTTAGAGACAGTTGCCTCACTCTTACTTAGAGCACCCTGTGTGTCCCCTAGGATGGTAGAGACATTGAGGAGAAGAGTGTCAGAGTGGTTCCATCCTAGAGTGGAAAGAATGGATGCAGACTGAGATGGAACGACACCTAGGCTTCCTCAGCCTTCCAGCTGGAGAATACCTAGGGCTGTCCGGGCAGGTACTGACCGTGTGTGCTAACCCTCCTCCTGCCGGACCACGTGTGCGAGCCATTCTCCTAGCTCATGCCTCTGATGGTCATTGCTAGCACACTCTTTGCTCTTAATCTCTATGTAGCCTCAGAAGTATGTTCAACCCAGTTCTCTGGTTATTATGATGTAACATTTAGAGAGAGGAGGTGACATTTTTTTGCACCTGGGTTCCAGATAGAGTCACACAATGCTGTGTTTCTGGAACAAGCCTACACACAGTTGCGTGGGCACATTTGCTCCAAATCCCCTTCCTCCTCCCCCCTTGGAGGACTGGCTGCCATGGCCTCTTGCGTATGCCCTTGAGTGCTCACGACTGGCCTTGTGTCTTCACTGCATGGCCGCCTGACTTTCAGAACATCAAATGCTGTCCTTTCCAGCTTTGAGGAAGGAAGGTGCGCATTCCGTTTGGCTGAGTCGCTGCTCTCCTTATGCCTTCAGGGGCTGCGATAGCAAACCCGCCCCGGTGATGGGAGGAATCTTTGCTCCTCTCTCCCTCCGTTGTTTCCTAGTGAGCAATAGTAGGGATTACCACCTGACATACGCAACGGCGTAGATGAATGTCAAAGTCACCATACTGAGGAGAGAACAAGATTGAAAAAAAGAGCACATGTCTACACAGTTCTGGAAAAATGCAGCCCAGTCTACAGTAAGGAGAAAGCAGTGCATCGTTTGCTGGGGACTGAGGACGGGAGCAGGGAGCACAGAGAGGGGCCAGGAGGGGCTGTAAATGGGGCACCAGGAACGTTTCAGGGGAGTGGGAAGACCATCAATCTTGACTGTGGTGATGCTTCCACAAGTATATACATGTGTCAAAACTGAATGAATTATTTGGTCCCTCTCGGTTTTCTTCTAGGCTTTGTTAAGCAACACAGAGCAACATTATATCTAGGGCTATTTTCCCCCATTACCGAGGCAAAACTATTCCAAATATTTTACCCAATACTCCATGAAATATGAGATTTTCCACTCTGGCTACTGGGAAAAAGAATTATTCCTGGCCCCATGTCAGCCACGAAGAATGATTCCGCTATTTCTTTCCCCCGCTGGCCTCTGTAGTCCTCCTCACATCCTGTGCGGGACAGGACATGGTGGGAGCACTGGTCAGTACTGCGGGTGACTCTGCCGGTCCCCGGGGCTCTGTTCTCTGTTGTCCAAACTCCAGCCATTTTGATGTCCCCACATTCTCAGTTCCATCACCGCTGCTCGGTGACCCCACCGGGCTCCACTAGGCTTCGTGTCCCTGTGCCATGACCTGGAGTCTCCCTCCACGTCATGCGCCGGGGCCATTGTAGCGCTGGCCACTTCCCTTCCCTTCTCTCGCTGTCCTGTGCTGTCTTATGTTCAATGTCTCACAAATGCTCTTTGATGTACATGCTGTTTTTCAACTGTTGTAGGTGAGAGGTCCCTACTGCTCTGGTAGGGACCCTACTGCTCCATTTTGACCAGAAAACGATGTCACTTTTCCCTTTGGATTCATGAAATGATTTGGACCATTTGATGAGGCATTCCCTCTGAGTTCGGCTCCCAGAAATTGCCTTTAATGGCACAACTCTCTCCCTTTCTGTCCCCATCAGCTAGAGAAGAGAGTTCAGAGATTGCACTAAAAATCTCCTTCCTCTTACGGCTGACAGTAGAGGCAGATTTCTCAAACTGGAGGTCACTAGGCTAAATCTAACATAAAGGTGCATGTGTGCATGCGTGTGTGGGTACATGCATGTGTGTTTGCCAGCACAATCCTTAAAAAACAGAATTCGTGTTAAATATTAAAGCATGGCTGTTTTCCCATGCATCTCTGGATTTCTGGCTTCTCTTGGAAAGTCCGAAGAGCTGACACTGTTGACTCATGTTCCCACATTGTCCCATTAGACGCTGCCCCCTTTTGAAGGCTGCACACGGTTTCCTTTGACATCGGCGTCCTTAGGCACCCACCCCCATCTCTGATACTTGGCGGTCCCAGGAGGCATGGGGGAGATTGTGGCTCCCAGTGTCAAGGTGAAGAGCTTCAATTCTGGAGTTCAGAGGGTCCCGGTTCAAATCCCGACTCCGGCATTTTGGTGACTCAACTGGAGTGCTTTCTCTTTCTGCATGTTCCTAATGTCACGGATACATTTCCTGCCGCTTCTGTGCCCCTCATAGTGACCCTCTGCTCCCTGACACGTTCTGCTGTCCCTGGTTCTGCTTCCTGTTGAAGCCGACTTCGGCTTTAGCCCCCACAGCCAGCTGCTCTGCCCTCACACGTCTCACATCCAAACTTCCTGTACAAAGGCTGTCTGATGGCTTCAATACATTGTCATCTCTCTCGGGCAAGTGCTTTGTACTGAGAGAACTCAGAAAGCCAGAAGCCAACAGAGTCTACTCTCTGTGGGTCCAGGGCCTATTTTTGAGCTGATCAGCCTGGTTCACAGTAGTGAGGATCATATGGCCGCCTTCCTTCAGAAAAGATGGTGGGCTTGCCTGGTCCTGAGTGGGAATAGATTTCTTTGTTTTTTATTTAAGATTTTATTTATTCAGTTTAGAGTGAAGAAAGAGACAGAGTAAAGTGGGGAGGACCAGGAAGCATCAACTCCCATATATGCCTTGTCTAGGCAAGCCTAGGGTTTCGAACCAGTTACCTCAGCGTTCCAGGTCAATGCTTTATCCACCATGCCAACACAGGTCAGGCCTGAAATAGATTTCTTTATGCTGGTATCTGTAATTCACTTTGTATGCTACCTCAGGCATTGAATGTATTCAGACAATAACTTGACAGTAATGATGATAACAAAAGTAACAATAATCACACCAGTAACTGCTGCCCCTTGTCAAGCACTTTCTATTTTCTAGGCATCAAATTCAACACCCTAGGCAAATTAGTTCATTTTATCCCCATAGTACCTCTAATCATATGGGCTATTCTTTTATTCCATTTTAAGGATGAGGAAACACTCCCATAGAGAGGTTAAGTGACTTTACGAAGCTCCTGTTAGGGCCAGGAATGAAATTCAAACCCAGATACATCTGATCCCAAAATGTTCTGCAGTGAGGCACTGAGAGAAAACCAAAAGGTGTCAATGGGAGCTTGTCACTTTGAACAAACTGGTGAGGCTGGGCTTATTGTGCCGTGGAGGCCCCTCGGGAAAACCGGGGAGGCATCTGTAACCGGAAGTGGAGAGGGCTTCCAGGGGACATTCGATGGAATCCAAGTGGCCCCCAAGAGAGGCAGAGGCTTTGAATCATGGAAACATCACAGCTTCTGGTACCAACAGACAAGGGTCCCAGTCCTGCCATTTACTTGTTCCACGACCTTCTGAGAGTTACTTAGCCTCCGTGACCCTGAGCTTCCCTTTCCTAAAATAGAATGATATCCTGCAGCAGTAGTTGCTTCAGAGGGCTGTTCAGAGGCTTAAAGGAGCTAGGACGTCAGTTTCCTGGGACATAGTTAGACACTTAATAAATGCTGTTAGAGTTCCTCAATCCCGTACCTGTAATTCCTAAACCAGCAGTCTCTGAAATTGTAAGTTTGGAGCCCAAATAAATTGAGGGGCAAAATATGACCCAAACTGATATGAGGCTATTTGGAAATCATATGTGAATTAGATTTGATAACAGGATCCTATGTAATACACAATATATATATGACATATCATGTCTCCTAAGGTCTGAAAATTTCTGAATTTTGCAAGTCCTCTGGCCTCAAGGATTTGGGATAAAGGACTGTGGATGGGTATTAATATTACTATTATCCTATTTCTGCGTCCCTTGTGGTTTGATGAGTCCCTGCAGAAATAGCTGCCTGTCTCATTTAGTTTGTTTTTTTTCCAACCCCTGGCAGAAATGCCTGAGACATGGTTAGCAATTTATAAATGTGTATTGATTAAATGAATGAAAGAATGATAAGGTCTTGTTGGTGGAAAAAAATATGGAGTCCCAGTAAATGAAAGAGGAAAGTATGCATTGTTTTTTTCCTTTGGCCTTTTAAAAGGATTCTGAGCCTTTGAAGGGGCCCCGATCATTCACCGGGGGAGTGGGGAGGAAAGCTGGAAGCGGCCCTGGAGTCCTGAAAAGACCATTGGAGGAGTGGAGCTGGCAGCAGCGTCTGCTCTGTGACTCTCTGAGGAGCACAGTTGCCTTTTTTGGAGGGCTGGCTCAGACGCAGCTGGTGTTACAAGCTTTGCAACCATAACGCAAGGAAAAGCTGGGAAAATCCCACAAAGTGATATTGTATCTGCCTGTGGTCAAGTTGGGAGTCCAAATTTGGACAGTGGAATTTGGTGGGAAAATGGGAAATGCATGAGGGTTACACAGGGAGCCTAAGATTTATCAGGACGGCAAGTGGCTATTTCCAGAGAAGCCAGCGAGTGGTGGCCACATTTCTGAGAAGGAGGAGACAGGGGAGGGACCCAGAGCTCACTGCTGATGTGATCAACCTGTTAAAAATCTTTGAACAAATGGAGAGTCAGAGTTGTTCCACGATACTTCTCAGATCTCACCGCACACCAGGACGTCCAGGGTGGGGCAGAAGTAGGTTTATAGTTGCGAGTATGTGTAACAGAATTTATTCTTGTACTTCTATTTATTATTTATTGTGTATTTTCCATACGAACAACTATAAACCTGCTTTTGCCCCACATTGTAGGTGAACATTTAAAAGCATGAAACCAGCTGATTAGAACATCAAATACTAGAGGCAATTGAAGCAATTGTACTAGATGCCAAAATTGTAGGGTGCCAAGGCTCCTGTTTCAAACTATTTAAATGTATCTCACTGAGAGTTAGAGGCCAGATAGCTCAAGCCAGGAAGGCTCTCACTTGACCCTCCCAGGGGTGTTTTAGGTAGTGAGGCCATCTGAGACTGAAAATGTAGACCAACTCAGGTCCTTTCTCACTCTCCGTTGTTGAATTCGTCATGCAACCTCTCCAGACTTCAATTTTTAACCTGTAGATTGGAACCTCTAACACTTGTCCCAACTCTCTAAGGGCATATATGACTGTGCATGTGAAAGACTTTTGCCAAATGCTATTCTGATGTTGTATTTAAGAGAGATCTAGGGAGTCCAATGTGCAAATAATTGTCCTCAGTCTTAGAAATGTCCTCACGGTCCATGCATTAGGGAGCCAGAGGTTACCCTTTCCACTGCTGGCTGAATTCGGTCCACAGCATAAAAGAATCAGGATGTATTACATAAAGTTATGGGATTCTGGTTTCAATGGGAAGCTCTGGAAACACACGGGTCGTCATTCCGATATAGAGGCACATAGACTCAGTGTCCGGAAGAAAATGGGGGCAACAGGCAAGGACATGGGTGAACCCAGAGTGCATGTAATGTATCCAATGGATCCCAAGCCAACTGGTTTCATCCTCACTCACACCATCCCTTAGCGCATGGCGTCTGAGATTCTGACCCTGGCTTTAAGGTACCGGAGACCTCAGTTAAGATGCTAATGGTTCTGGAGACAGTTCAAACATCAAGCATTTATGAAGCGCTAACATCCTGGTTGAAATCTATTGAATAGTACTAATAAAACCTAGTAATTTAGCTAGGCTGGTCACCGACACGAGAGCACACAGAAAGCCCAAATGCCACCTGGGGGTTGAAAAGGGCTGAACATGGAGAATTTTTTTGCCAGAGGTCCATTATTTAGAATTCTGAACAGTGGCTGTGGCTTGCTGACTGGGCAGGGCATAGCCCACACCATCTAGGCGTGGGCCCAACAAGAAAATGTTTAATATTATCTTCCTACCAGAGCACTATTTAAGAATTTGAGGGGAGTTAGTGCCACCGAGCCTCAGAAGCCTGTCATTCTTTGCTTCCACCTACATGCAGACACACCTGGCCTCACGTCGCCCAACCTCTCTGCGTCCCCCCCAGCCCTGTGTCCTTCCCCAACTGTCCTTCCTGCAGAAGCTCTCTCCTTCAGGAGTTCCAAACTATTTTTGACCCATGAATCTTTTTGCTAGTTAGGCAATGCCTGTGAACCTCTTCTGAGAATAATATCTTTAAATGTCTCCAGGAATGTTTATCATAATAAATGTGAAATAATATGTATTATCTTAGCCCATATGCATGACAACATTCAAAATAAAATCAATTATATTTAAATACAGTCATCAACATATTAAAGAAAAGATTTGTGTTATGGTAACCTGTGAGCTTCATCATTAACAAACACATCAAATAACAGGACCTAGCAGCAAGTTGCATAACTACCATAATTCCAAAGCGGTGATGAGTTTAAATGGCATTTGTGGCATTTGCAGCATGGTAATGTGATATGAAAATACCTATGATTTCCACTGATGACAGTTCCAGTTACTGTTAATAGTTCCGTGCTTTGTTGCTTACATTCAAGCTTTAAGAAAATGCCAAATTTCAGTCAGCGATGAATGCAAACGAAGAAGTAATTAGATTCCCCGCCAAGTGCGTGGACTCCCTAAATTCTCTTTCTAAATTCTTCCTTCTTTTCTAAGAGGCAAGCAATGGGCTTTAGATCAGTGTTTGTGGCTAGCTCCACTTCCACATGGATGACCTTGACATGTATGACCTTGACCCGACTGTGCCTTGATTTTCTGACTGCTGACTGGTAACAATACAGCAATGGGCGCTCTCCTTACGATACGGGTGCTACATCACGACACCAGCCTCTTAGTGGAGTCTGGGCCCGTGCCCCGTCCACCTTGTGCACCTGGCTGGCTGCTTCATGTCTGAAGGAGCTTGTACTGGGTTTACACATCTCAGAAGTGCAGACAGGCGTTCGATGACCTGGAGAGCCCACAGTTGGAAGAGGGGCTGTGTGTTTGAATCATCTGGCAGAGTGTGGGTGGGCATTCAGCTTTACTGGAACAGGTAACAACTTCAGGGAGCCACTAAGGTGCAGCCTGGCTCTAGCCTGATGGCAGCTCATGTTGCAACAGGCAGCCTTGAGCCTGACCCGAGAATCAGGAATTCTGGGTACGCCTCGTGTGCAGACCGTACCGGACAGTTAGCATGACGTTCGCTTTGTTTTGTTCGTTGTAGGCTCTCTTTTCTCTTTCTTTATTTGTTCTTTTTGTGGACTAAAGGAGGAAGGTGATGTGTGTGTGTGTGTGTGTGTGTACGCATGCATGTGCATGTGTGCATGTGCATGTATAAACTGTCCCTGCCTGTTTGTGGGAGACCTTGGATAAGAAGTCCTCATGGTGTCCCTTGCATAAATCTGTCCCTGCCCCAACCTTGAGTCCCATGGAGACACCTTGTCTGAGTCATGTCAGGCTGCTATGACAGAATACCATGGCTGGGTGATTAAACAACAAACCTTTATTTCTTCCTTTCTGGAGACGCTGAAGTCTGAGGTCAGGGCTCCAGCAAGGCCAGGTTCAGGTGGGAGCCCTATTCCTGGTTTACAGATGGCCGCCTTCTTGCCCTCTCTATCCTGTGGCTGGGAGACTCAGTCTTGTGTCTTCTAACAAGGACATTAATCCCATTAGTAGGCTTCTCCTCCCACAGGCCCCGCCTCCAAATACCTTCCTATTGGGGACTAGGGCTTCACCATATGCATTCTGGTGACACACACACACATTCAGTGTCTCGTGAGCACCCAGGAAAAAGCTAGAGGGACTCTGTCCTTATGGCCTTCAGTGAGACAATGGGAACCAAGTGTCTTTGCCCCACGTCCAGTGTTCTTATTCCTGGAAGAGAAGGCAAGGGAGGCTAGGAGTGCCCGTGGAGGTCGGGCGCCGTCTCTGTTCCTGGTGCATGTGCGCTATCTCCTCATTCATTCCTCGTCCAGCCCAGTACTTCTCACCCCTCTTTTACAATTAGGGAAGAGAGGAGATGTGAAAGAACCTGTCTGAAGGTAAGTGGCAGGGAATGTGAACAGAGTGGGTTCAGGCATTTCTTTTTGCCTGGTGATCCACTCGTACATGGAACACTCCTTCCACTAGTCCCTGGACTCTGGCAACATCAGGAGCATTCGGAAGCAGCACCCTTGTTGAGGACATCACCTCTGTTCCTGGGGCACTGGCAGGTGCAATGGTGAGGACCTCGCTGCTGGCTCCACGTCCACTGTGGATGAGGGCACCTGCAAGGGTGAGAACACAGACATGCCAAGTGCAACAGAGATAAACTTGTTCCAGAGCCATTGGAGGTTCCTGCTGGGGTCTCTTAGTCACAAATGGTGGCATTCTGAATTGGCACTGAAATGTGAGGCAAGTGAGGGAGGCAGGAGAGTGAGCGATGAGTTATTATTGTTCCCTTAATCCCATCTGGGCCCAGGGACAGGAGAGGTCACCCATAAGCCATTACTTGCATGCAATACTGTTCAGTGAACTTGATAAATGATTTAAAAAATGTCCTCCAGTTAATTTGTAATAATTTTTTACCTGGTGTAGTAGTTGAAATGAGTCTCTTTTCAGTCTTAGGAAGATATTCAACCCACCTTTCCTAGTTCTCTCCCTCATTTCTTCTTCATTTCCTTGCTCTGGTCTTTCTCTGCTTTGTCCACTTTCCTCCTCCTGATTCAAACCCCCTGCTCTGCGCCTCTGACCCTCGGAAGCCTCCGCCCGAGACTCTCCACAACCTCCCATGGCTTCGGTTTGGTTTCGAGTCAGGGCAATGAAGATAAAATATGAATGGGCCTAGGAAATTGTCTTCTACTTCCATAAAAAGGGGAAAAAAAGTAACATTGCTGCCAGGTCACCCAGAACAAGGTCCAGTTCCCAGGAGCCAGGGGAGAATTTCCAAAGTAAAAAATCAATGGCTATGAAATTACACATTAGTCCAGGGGAGAGTCCTTGGCCTGTTTTCCCAGCGAACATCCGTCTTGCTATAGTAATAGTGGCACAGACAATTTGCTGCAGTGCAGTTGATCTATAAGTGTTTTAATTAAAGTTCTGACAGCCGGTTGAAGCCTTTTTTTTTTTAATTTTATTTTTTTGGATGTATCGTATCAATCTTTGCTGTCTGCGAATGAAGATGCTGGGGAGTTTCACTTAACAGGGAGGTGAACGTTAACGCTCTGGGTGCGCGCACTGATTAGGAAGGAAGGATGTCCGTGGTTTCTGTTTCTTTTAACACCCCCCCCCCCCCGCCAAGTTCAAAGTTCCAGAGAAGAATCTCTTAATAAATGTTTGTGGAATGTGAAAGTTGACAAAGATTGCTCAGGGACTGTGGTGTGGAGAAGGTGAAGTCTGAGTTTAGTCATCCTAGGTTGGTGTTGGCTCTTGCATTGCAAGTTGTGTGTGCTTTTGGGCAAGATACCAGCCCCTACCAATTTCCCTCCTCTTGTTTTTAAATGAGGCCAGGTACTACCTAGCTGATAGGACTGTTATGCATTTAACACCTAGATCCCTGCCACTGTTCCCCCATATCTCCAGGTGGCACAAGGCATGGGCGATTCCTTGGGGGCATAATTCCTCTTCCTCATCCCTGCTAAAATGATCTGAAGTAAAGGACAAAACATATACCTTAGTGTTGTAACCAAGAGTTTATCAAGAATTTGATAGAAGCCAATATTGACTTGGAACATTCGGGACAACCTATCTGTCCACTTAGTCTCCTACCCTCGACAGTATTCCCTTTTCCATGTGGGGATGTGAGGCTGAAAAGGGTACTTCCTGTGGGATAGCCTCCTACCTCTCTTCTCTGCTAAACCTTTGATATTATCAACTGCAACTGCCTCTGCCAACAGTCCTGTCCATTCCCAGCTGGCCTCCCTGCCTAGTAGCCATCATAATTTCAATTTTCAGCTTCTGAGAGGGCACAGACCCCATGGTGCTGTTGTCCAAGCGACAGGCTACCATAGGATGAACTAGAGGGAGGGGATGTGACTCTTAGTGGTCTATAATTATCCACATGTCTCTCTTCCTTTTGTAGCTTCCACCTTGGATGAAGGGTAGCTTCCTGTCTCCATTGAGTCATTCATGTTTCTTTCTGTACAGCTTTCTTTTCTGTGTTTCAAGAAGAAGGCACAAAATTATACATGTGAATTAACTATATAACTGAAGCATTGTGTGCTTCCAAGACTACAATGTTATTAGCCTGTTGTCTGCTTCACTCAGGTGTTCTTGGCAGGTGAGGGTATATAGGCTGGTGGGTTTAGGCTGGTCTAATCACAGCAGGGAGAATTAAAATAAAAATAAATAAATTAGATGCTTAAGGAAGGACTGAGTGCCTTTTCTATGACAGGTTTTATGTTAGGTATGAGGGATACAGAGAAATCTTGGTATGTATGTGTCCTTGAGCTAATCCAGGTTTTAAAGGGGGAAAGACACAGAAGACAATAAAAATACTATATGAAAGGGGCTGTTCAAGGTGAGTTCCATAGTAGCACAGGGGACCCAAGGGCAGAAGGATGGTCTTTGTTCTAAGGAAAGGCAGGGCGTCCAGGGCTTCCCAAAGGTAATACAAGAACGTAGCCCTGGCTGGATAGCTCGGTTGGTTAGAGCATTGTCCTGAGTCAAAGAGGTTGCCAGTTTGATCCACGGCTGGGGCACATACAGGAACAGATTGATGTTCCCATCTCTCTCCTTATGAAGTAAATAAAGTAAAAAAAAAAAACAAAGAACACACACACACACACACACAAAAACCCAAGGAACATAAGAGCCTTGGAAGTTGGAGATAGTCTCCTTGGCTCACCACAGTGTTCCCAGTCCTGAAATAGTGCTTGGCACACACTAGACACTCACAAAATCTTGTTGAAAGAATAAATGACTGATTTTGAACTGTGAGTTGGAAAGAGAACACAGAGACAGCTGACGTGGGGAGAACATCAGGACAAGGCATGCCTGCCTAGCGCCTCCGACTTTTCCAGCACCTGGTAAATAGGGGCTCCTCCCCCCCCACCCCCACGGTTGCTTTCTGAGACAACTGTGTCCTCACTGCAAGCAGTAGGATTTGGTCCAGTGATTGGACCAGCTTGGCTTTTATTCATCAACTCCAAACACTTGGTATCATTACCTAGCTTGGATTTCTAGAACAGTTTTGTAATTAAATTCCAAGAGAAATTAAAAGAACCAGGGAGTTAACTACCTTTCCACTATCACCAAGGACATTAGCTTGGCACTAACAAAAATCCCACATTCCTTGTGGCTACTATAATTCAAACTCTCACAAACAAGCAAATGATTATACAACCACAGAGAGCCAAGCTGATGGTCAGTGCCCCAAACACAGAATTTTGATTAAGCACAGGCTATATTTTTGGCTGTTTGTATTTAAAGCACAATTCAAATCAAGTCATCACTTAATAAATATTCACTAAATTAATAAATATTGCTTATATGTTTGTTGCCCTACAGTTTTGGGTATGAGTATGAGAAGGGACTTGGTGCATGACAGAGCATTGTCATTGGACTCTGACATGTGTGTCTAGAAGCAGTGACTGTAGAATAAATAGTGCAGCACTGGCCATCTGGAGAGGTGGCTTGGAGTCCAAAATTTCCTGCATTATGACTTTGGGCTGAAGTCTTCTGCTCGAGGAATCTAGATTGTCTCCCTGTCTAAACAGGAGTTCCTTCAGGGTCTGAGGGATCAAGAACCCACCATCAACAGTTCCATGTACATGACTCTTGTCTATAACAATGGGATTTTTTTTGTTCTTAAGGGACAAAGGCATTTATATTTGTATTTTTATCCTCCATGGTCATTAAGTCAAAGTTAGTTAAATAAATAGAACTGGTTTAAGAATTTCCTTTTTTTTTATGCATGGGAAAGTTCAGAGATGGGAAGAGATTTCCCAGGGTCAGGGTCAGGGAGTAGGTTTGAATGCAGGCCTAGAACCCAGAATCTCACCTTCAGTCTGAGATTCTCCAGGGTCACCATAATCATCAATAATAATGGCATTGTGCCGGAGAGGGTCAGACTGAGGGGCATGGAGGTCAATGGCTTGTCTAAATGATGTATTGGTCTCTGTGACCTTGAATGAATTGGTTGTAGGTCATGGAGATCTATCGGCCAGGTTTTCCTGTGGTAATTTTATAGCTCACCATGAGATAGGCTCACCTGAGATGTTAGATATGTGCCTATGGCATCCAGAATAACCAAACCACTGCCTTCTCAGGGTCAACTGGGTCTCCAGCCACATGTGTGCTGTATCCAGTGCCCACATCCCTGCAAGATCAGGCACTGGCCACTCACACCCTCAGATCCCCTGCTTCTGATCTGAGGAGAAGTTGTGATTTGGGACACATAAAAGAAAGAAACCACAGAGTAAGCCAAAGAGCTTTTTCCTACTGGGATTTGGGTACAGTTGACTAAGATTCTCCCTTTGTCTTATGCTTGAGATAACTGGGCACATCACTCAGTCTGTCTGAGAGCAACTCAGTTAGACAGAAGGATTGAGAGAACCCAGGCTCCTCTTTGGCTTTGCTGATGTTCGATGTGGGGCATGGGTGCTTCTTGAACATTTCCAAGGCTGATTACGTATATGTATTTTCTGTAGTCCATATAAAGTTCAGAGCACCCAATATAGTGCCTAGAGATAGAGACAAAGAGGAGGGTTTATAAAATAAAGCCTTCAATCATGTTACTCAAGAAGTCTATGTGTACACATGTGCAGTCTCCCAAAAAGGAGAGGACATGGGTCTTAAAGGCTGGGCTGACTTTATTTAAGCAAATTCCACAAGTGACAGGTACAATAATTTAAATGGGGATATGAAAGAATATAGAGGAAGGAGAAATAAAATCTAGTGCACAATGGCACTTTGGAAAGGCTTCCTAGAAGAGGAGAATTAGACGAGGTATATGTAATGGTTAGATATGTTGGCTAAGGGTTAAAAGGCTGAACTTGGAGTGACCTTGAAAATATTACTGACCTCAGTTTTCTTGTGCATAAAATAAAAATCATAATAGTATCTGCACTAGGGTTGTGAGGATTAACAAACTATTCTGTGTTTTACGCACAGCATAGGTCTTTTCATAGATCAAATATTCAATAAACATTATCATCATCATGATTTTATCGAATACAATGGTTTTCAGAAGAGTTTTACAACCTTACTTGGCAGACTGTTTTTGGATGAGTAGAAATAGGTTGATTTTTAAACCACTGACTCTCAGCTAGAAGCTCATAATTCCATATTCTTTTCTTGTTTTGATTTATAAAATTAAACTTAATGGGGTGACATTGATCAATAAAAATACATAGGTCTCAGATAAACATAATTTCATAATCTGCTTGCGAGGTTTGGAATCTGCAAATTTTATTTCTCCTTTGCTGCTGGCTCTGTGTTAGTTTCTCCCAACAGGGGCCCTAGAGAGAAACAGGAAGGCAGGAGGAGGGTATGGGGACTTGCTTCTTTTTGTTTGTCACAGATCCTATCCATGCTCTCTCAGAAACTCCTTTCTCCCAGTAGCAACAGTTAATTCAGTTTCCAGCCTCTTTCACTGCTTCATTGCACTCCTCAGAGGGAGCCTGGTAGCATCCTTCCTGTGGGGCTGAAATTCATGTCTATAAGCCCTTCCTCTAAGCTCAGGAGGGAAAGAAACCACCACGCACCACTCCCTCCCCAGGCAGTTCAAATAGTCCCTGTTCCCTGCACCTGCTTCTCTGAGCTTCTGGCTCCTGGTAACCCCAAACTCTTCCCTTCAATCAGCATCAATGTAGGCTCTTTCTGTTGTAGTTTCATTGTATTATCATTCCCAAGTTTTGATTAGTCAATCCTCCAATAACTTTTTAACCAATTCCCCGTATTAACTGTCTTTGTGAACATCTGTTTTCCCAACTGGGCCAGGCTGATCCAGGATAACACCACACAGCTGGAAAGCACCTTTGGACTTTCCCAGTACACTGGCTATGGGATCCTGCTGCAAAGCACCTTTGGACTTTCCCAGTACACTGGCTATGGGATCCTGCTGCAAAGCACCTTTGGACTTTCCCAGTACACTGGCTATGGGATCCTGCTGCAAAGCACCTTTGGACTTTCCCAGTACACTGGCTATGGGATCCTGCTGCTTCATGGTCCTAGTCTGGGAGCTCAATCTCTGTCCTTCTCCTTCCTTTTTCTCTATTAAAAAAGTTGGTCATTTTTTTCCTTTTAAAGCTTTTCCAAAGATGATAAGTTAAGGCTATTTTACCATTTCAGATGGTGATGAAGGGTATTTCTTGTGCCAAATCAGCCTAGTAGACTGGCCAGAGTTTGATAAAAATAAAGCCTGTTTTGGGGGCTGTCTCATGAGCGGTGTTCCTCATCAAGTTGTTTTGATCTTAACAAACTGGTCTTGGCTGTTTTAATTTTCCCCTCTGTGGATTCTATAGTTGTATAATACAGAACTCTTTCTACTTTAAATGATAAAAAATCCAACTCAGTTCCTCTTAATCAAAAGAAAGACTTCCTGGCCCTGACCAGTTGGCTCAGTGGTAGAGCGTCGGCCTGGCCTGCAGAGGTCCTGGGTTCGATTCCTGGCCAGGGCACACAGGAGAAGCGCCCATCTGCTTCTCCACCCCTCCCCCTCTCCTTCCTCTCTGTCTCTCTCTTCCCCTCCCGCAGCCAACGCTCCATTGGAGCAAAGATGGCCCGGGCGCTGGGGATGGCTCCTTGGCCTCTGCCCCAGGCGCTAGAGTGGCTCTGGTCACGACAGAGCAATGCCCCGGAGGGGCAGAGCATCCCCCCTGGTGGGCAGAGCATCCGCCCCTGGTGGGCGTGCCGGGTGGATCCCGGTCGAGCGCATGCGGGAGTCTGTCTGACTGTTTCTCCCCGTTTCCAGCTTCAGAAAAATACAAAAAAAGAAAGAAAGACTTCCGTACCTGAAAAGTTCAGAGCATCTGGTTCAGGTAGAGCTGGATCCAGCTGCTCCAAATGACGTTCCAAGAATCTGTCCATCATGCACACTCACTAAACTAAGCAGGAGGAAGGTTACTCTGATTGGCTGCATCGTGGCCATATTACTTACTGGGAGTATAGAAAAGATGGCATATCAAATGGAAGTCAAGGTGGTGTTTCTAGAATAAAGAGAAATGGATTGTGGGTCGACAATTACAGCCAACATCACCTCCCACAGTATTGCTCTAACCGTCCAAAGAATCTTGGTGTCAACAGTTTCGCTCTCCCCATGCTAGTCACTGTTCTGCACACATCCTTGTGCTGAGGGCAAGTAGCCTTGGTGCCCGATACCAGGAACAAGTCCCTGAAACAACCCCCTTGCCTGTGCTTTTACTCCGTGAGGGACATTCTTTCCTGTTTCCTTCTTCCTTCTGGAAAGCAAGATGGTAAACTGACTGGCAGCCCAGCCTCTGAAGCCTAATAGCCTGACTTTGACCCTTGGCACCATTCTTATTAATTCTGTGACATTGGACAAGTTACTCAACCTCTTTGTGCATCTGGATGATAGTACCTCTCCTCATTTGTACTTCTTTCTTCATAGACACTACAGCAATATCTTTTCCAAGAAGATCAAATGGAATAATAATAGTTAGGGCTCAAACAGAGCCAGATCAGTGCAAGTAATCAATAGGTATTGGTTATTATTATACTTACCCCATTGCAGAAACCCTTCCCAGAGAGCTGAACCACTGGTGGGCTGGTCTGACCTCATGAATGCTCTACCAGATCCATCATCCTCCCTTCCTTTGCATCTTCCAGACTTCCTTCCATTGCTCCTCTGTCCTCTTGGGAACAAGAGAAGTATGGTTCAGAGTATGTGTTTGCAAGTCAGGCATCCCTGGGAACAAACCCTGGCATTAATAAAAATATTAACAACTGTCATGGATGCTGACCCTAACCACTGGGCAGCATCCTGGAGCTGTTCTGATACATTGTGTTACCTCTTGAGTTACTGCATTATAGGGAGCACCAGGCGTCCAGGTTTAGGGACTTAGGGCGAGTATGCTGGATTATATGGAGGAAACACTCAGAGGCTTAGGCGTTGCTGCTCTTAATCAACCAATATGGGCTACCCCAACATTCTAACAAATAGCAGGGTGCTCTCTGTGCACGCCTGCTGGTAATAAGCCCTGCCTGTACCGTCTATGCATTTTGTGACATTGGAGGTCACTTACTTTTCCTAAGCCTCAGTTTCACAGCATCTAGCAGAATGTGGGTTAGTATATATCAGTGCCCGACACTACTATTATTAATAATACCTATTATTATGACTGTATATGTCTATATTCCCTACCTCCAGTTTGTTCCCACTTAGATTTAAAGCCTGTGTCTCCATTGCCATTTTGGTATAGGTGTCCTGATATTTTTTATCTTACGTGGCGAAAATACCAATGATGGCAATTGATTATTCAGAAATAGAAGCTTCTGCTCAGCTTATCACATTTGGGTTCAAGTCCTCCTCTAAGGTGATTAACATGCACTGGTATTCGGACCCTTGCCCCTCGCTGCGGTGCCCTGGCAGATACTTGGCAAGGTTCACGCCAGGTCTGGGTGGCTCTCAGGTAAGTCTCTGGCTTTGTCATGCCACAGAGCTGCTGATGAAGAGAACAGGTGGGCACTGGAGCAGGACTTTCTTTAGTCAGGGAGCTCTAATGGTGTGTCAGGATTATATAATTCACCCTCCAAGAGCATCCAAAAGAGAGATAAATTGTTTGGTTGGGAGAAATTAACCGCGGATTGATCCTATCTGTTTTAATTTAGCGCAGGATGGCTTAGGCGCCTCCAAGGAGCAGATGGGCTATTGATCTGACAATAGGATCATCAGAGCATCAAAGTCTGGAGGGGGAGGGAGAGGCTGGAGTACTCGGGGCTTTGCCAGGGTGGCCTTCCCTTAATTGAACAAGCGCCTTTGCCTGTAACAGGTCTTAGGAGACCGAGTGCTCTCGAAGTCTGGCCCTGGCATCAGCATGGAGTCGTCGTGGTGCAGAGAGGCCGCGTCTTCCGCCGGGTTTGCTGGCAGAGAGATGAAACTTGGCCGGGGAAGGGGATAAACTGTGGGGGAGGGGTGGGTGGTGAGGGAGGGGCGAGAGCATGCTCTAGAAGGGCACTGTGCAAAGATGAAGAGAGAAACAAAGAGAGCTGGGATGAGGATCCACTGGTGGACCTCGAGCACTACAGTCTTTTTCTGCACAGACGTTTCTGTGCCCCTCCCCCAGTCTGCTCCCTTAGCCATGTCTCCGGGTTCCCTCCCTCCACCCTCACTGCTGCAGTCACCCTGCGGTTGGCCTGCAGACGGGGTGCTTCAGAGGAGCCCGACCAGAGGTGCGAGCCTAGCAGTGTCTCCAGCTGGATCGGCCCAGCATGGGTGGGCTCACACTGCCCGCCTTGCGCTGAAGCTTTGTTTGTGGCTGATCTTGCTCCTCCAGCGCACAGACAGCTAGAAGCTTGCTGCTTTGGGAAGCTCCCAGATGGGGCAGGCAGAGTTCTTGGGATGCCAGAGTGATTGCTATGTCAGGATGCCCTGACATGCGAGCCAGCTGCAGACCCAGCCAGGGCCTGAGTATCCAAGGGCAAACAGAGATGGACGGGCCCAGACCGCGGGCAGATGATTCAGAAAGTGACACTTGAGGTTGATTTTTGCAACCTCCCTCTGCCTGACTGACAAGACCCTGGATTCCCTGACGCCAAGGCCCTCTTTCTGAGGGTGAGGATGGTAGCGGGCCCCCAGAGCTCTGGGGGGTCGTCCGTCAGACTTCTAGCTTCCCGGGAACCAGCAGTAACCTCCCTCAGCTTCATGGAACTTGCAGTCTAGCTGGGGGAGAACAGCGATAAAGATACATGTATTCTAAAGATTCTGATATATAACATAAGATTGTTGATCAACAGTTGAAGGTCAAAATTAATCTTTAAAATTAAGTAAAGGTCATTTGCTCTAAGTACTTTATGTTCATTTTATTCAGGGTCAGTTGCATTTTCTAAACCTTCTTTTCTGATTTTTAGTTCAGTTTTATAGGCGGGAAAACTGAGATAGGGCTAAGCCTACATGCTCAGTTTGGGTTCTGTTTGGGTTTTTTTTTTCACATCACAAAGCCTGTTTTTGCTTCCATTTTCTGTTCATTTGAAGGAAAATAGGATTTTTGATGCCTGAAATGATAATGATTTCTTTTTTCCATTGAAGAGAAATACGACTAGAGGAACAGCTAGGCTCTTGCCATAGTGGAAAAATAATAAAGTATATTAATAGCTGAACAAATGGATCTTGCTGGGAAATATTTTAGACTTTCAATGGTCTCACGGAGAAAGAATATTCCTTAAACCTAGAAAGTTTTTTTTTCTTCTTTTGGATTTTTTTTTTAACCAAAAACTAACATGCCTTTCAGTTAAAACTGCCAAATCATTTGAAGTTAAGCTGTCAAATCCTATGGTAAGTGAGACCCTCAGTGCAGGAGACACTGACACCCACTTGTTAGTGTCCTTTCGCTGAGAAGCCTGGACTGAACTCTGCATTTTCTCCCTTTTCAATGTCCCTGTACTAACTGGGGCTCAGGGTTCTCAGTCCATGGCCAGAGAACCATGATTCTCATACAAATATGGCGAATAAAAGAGAGAAGATAGACTTTGTGCTTCTTCTGTCTAAGGGGACTTAATAGGGAAGGGGTTTCCTATCGACTCTTCCAAGGTATCTAGTCTGAGGGAAAATGCAAATCAAGCCCAGTAGCTGCCACAGGCCTTTTGAATGGGCATTTCATGGGTGATAAAGTGACCTGGGGGCAGCTCGATGCAGGGGGAGACAGATTTTGGACTTGACGGATCTGGTTTGAGTTGTGGCCCCAAATTGGCTAGCCCTGTGACTTTCAGCATCTGACCCTGGGCAGTGTATTAGTCAGGGTTCTCCAGGGGAACAGAACCAATGAGATCCAGATCCCATTAAGAGAAGTCCTACCATCTGCCGTCCACAAGCTGGGTAATGGGTTGTGTAATCCGGCCTGAGTCTGAGGGCCTGATGAACCAGGGGCACTGATGGTGTAAGTCTCAGTGTGAGGGCCGGAGAAGACCAATGTCCCCACATTGTCAGGTGGAAAAAGGTCCACTTTTTCCTTCCTCTGTCTTTTTGTTCTGTTGAGACCCTCAAAGGATTGAATGAGACTCATCCACAATGTGGGGGGTAGGTGGGCTGTGTGCTTCATTCCATCCCCTGGTTCCAATGCTGATGTCATGTGGGAACACTTTCCCAGACACACCCGGCCACAATGCGCAGCCAGATCTCTGGGCACTCTCTGGTCCTGTTGGGTCTACATATAAGATGATCCATCACAGACAGACCGCCTAACCTTTCTGCTCTTTGGTTTTCCCATCTTTAATGAGGAAAGTAATAGCCCCTGACTTTTGTGATAGTTCCAGAGATTAATGAGCTCATATATTTAAAACATGTCAAACCATGTCCAGTACATAGTAAACATGGTCTGTGTTAGTTATTACTACCTCTGGATCTCAGTTTCGTGACTCACAGAGTAAGGTTAACCATGCTACCTTATATAGCTCAGTTGTTTAAATGTCATGGAATAGTCAAGATTTTTATAATTACTAATACAGTAAGCAAATGGAAACTACATTGCCCACGTCATTTTTTTAAGTTTGAACTTTCCCATTTAGACAGTTGGAGTTTTTTTTCACCAATTTAATCACCATTCAACTAATTAAAAGAAAAATAACCTCCAAATTGGCCGTGATCTATTTTAACATTTATTACTTGTGGTTAGCATTGAGAAACTTTGGAAAGAATTTTATTAAAAATGTTCTATGAAAATCAGTATGATACATTAAAAATTATGAAAATATGACAAATGAGCAAAACAGGTCATCATTTCTTAGTAAACCTGAGGCGTATGAGAGGCCCCTGTAGAACACTTACAGATAGACTTCAGGAATCATTCAACACCATCCGACCTAATTCAGTTGACTTGTGCACTGAGTAACTACTAAGTATCAGGCACTGTACTTGAAAAGTTGAATTTAGCATTTAGATATCTCAGTCCTTGAGATTGCCTAAATTTTCTGTGATTTCAGAGAAGAAAGCTATTCTGCTAAGTGGATAGGAACAGAATCACAACTTTTAAAGTCAAAAGAGACGTTGGAGGTGAACCCACCTAACCTTTTATGTATATAATTTAAAAAATCTTCTCATAATATCATTCATTCACATATTAATTTGTTTGCTCACTCATTCCACAACTCCTGACTGCCTGCTTATGCCACTGATGTAGGAGAATGAAGGTTAATAGGACATTGTTTTAGAGTCAGAAAGAAAGAGAAAGAAATTTATTTTAAGCAATTGGCTCACAAGATTGTGGAAGCTGAGAAGCCCAAAATTGGCAGAGTAGGCTGGCAGGCTGGAAACCCAGGGAAGGATTTATAGTTTCAGTCCAGAAGCAGAATTCCTTCTTGCTTAGTGAGGTCATTGTTTTCTCTTAAGGCTTCTGACTGATTGGATGAAGCCCACCCACATTTTGGAGGGTAATCTACCTCACTGAAAGTCAGCTAATTTAAATGTTATGTCATCAAAAACATACTTTCATGGAGACATCTAGAATAATATCTGACCATATATAGGTATTATGGTCTAATTTGACACATAAAATTATTCATTACAGATGCCATTCTTGCCCTCGAGGGCCTCACAATACTGAGTGAGATACATAGTAAAAAAAAAAATAGTGCTCAGTGCCATTATTGTTAGTGATAGAAGAACATTCCGGTGCCAGGGAGGCACAGAGGATGGGGCAGCTAATCTAACCTGAAGGTGTCAGGGGAGACTTCTCAGAAAATGGACGTGCAAACTGGATTTTGAAGATGCATAAGACTCGGCAAGACTGAGAAGAGCACAACACATGGGAAAACAGAAGAGCTGGAAAAAACACACGCGCGCACACACACACACATGCACACACACTGAGGCCAGTGAATCACCATTTGTAAATTGAGGGCTGTCAAAGACAGTCTGGCAATTGTGACACATCATTATTTATTTGTATTATTCAATAATATTCTGGTAGCTGCTATACTGTCCTCCATAAAGTTCAGGTCCTATATATTGAAATTGCTGTATCTGAAAACATCTTTTCCCCAATGCCTAAATTTCTACCATTAGAAATACCTTCCTTTTGTTATAATTTTCTTCCAGTATGATTTCCATTTCAAATAATATGACCTCTCTTAATGACGATGTGACTGACACTGTATGAACACTTTATCTAAATCTCACAAACTCTACCTATTAGATAACTTGATGTCCGTGCGCAAAGTGAGAAGACTGAGAATTTCAGACAGGTTAAATACTTGTCTACAGTTACCTTGGTATTAAATGGAAAAGCCAGGATTTGAATCTCAGATTTTCTTGCTCTGTTTTAGCTACACCAAAGGGGCACAAGAAAAATGGCTACGAGATCCAGGCAATTAACTGACAAAGAGCCAAACAGGTGTGTGTAAATGCACATGGACCTGTGTGACAGGTGGGAACTGCAGTGAGCTATAGAGCTCAGGATTTTCCCAAAAGAGCAGGTGTTACTCAGCTCTGGCCAAACGTTCCCCTTGGGAAAAGCAGAATCTGTGTTGCTAGATCTTCAGTTTTCAAGATAAACTGGAATTGTTTTATTTTTTTTCTTTTAAAATATCAATTCTCCTTCTTTTTAAGTGCTGGCCTCAGTATATAAAAACACCATGCAGGCCAAATCAAACACATCTAGTGGCTGGGTGATTCCCATGAGTCACCAGTTTTTGACTTTTGATCTATACTGTTATTCCTCCCAATATGTAAATATTTCTAACACGCTAGCATTGTAGCACCTCAGAGTGCTTAAATATGTAGTAATAATATTTGTGAAGCCAAATGTGGTCTCATATGACTTTCATCATACCAGGTGAGGCAGGCAGGGAAGTGATCATTATACTCCTATTGTCCTCGAAGAAACTCAAGCTAAAGGGAGTGAGCAAGCCTGTGTCCTAGGGCACACACGATGGAAGAGAAACTCATGTCCTCCAGTCCCCATTCTCTTATATAACCTCTTCAGTGCTCTTCAGTGCGAATATAATATCACATATGCAAAAAGAATGAGTTCTAGGGATTTGCTGTTAACATTGAGCCTGTGCTTAACCATACTATAGTGTGCACTTAAATTTTTAAGTAGGTAGATTTCATGTTCTGGTTCTTACCACAATAAAAAAAAATTGTTTTTCAAGAAAATAAACTAATATCAGGTATCTAGAGCACAAGAGGAAAACACCAATGGCTTTTCACAGGCTGGCATTTGAGGAAATGAGAGAAACAGAAATGCAGAGAAAAATGGTCAAGCATCGGAACTAAGCTGGAGGTCAGGTCTTGGTTACTTTTCGACTTCCTGGAAAGGTGTGGGGCGTGGAACACCCAGACACTAGCCCAGAGCCTGTCCAAAGTGGGCATCATCAGTCCAGGGTCTGATGGAGTCTCCCTGCTTACCATGACATTGGAAAGAACCCTGCGAGTATCTGATAATTCATTTGCAGAATACACAATCACCAAGGACCTACCGCGACCCACGGGTCTCGTGGCTTTCTTTCTCTCCCTGCTCCTCCCCTCCCACCCAAAAATGAGATCTGTAAACCATGGCCATGGAGCTCGGTAAATTGTAGAATGATGGATTTCTTTGACAATATAAGCTACCTTTTGTTCTGTTTGCTTTAATCCTGGAAGTGGGAGGCGGTGAGGAGACAGGAACTGGGTTCTGACAGCAACCTACTCTTCTGCTGTAAGACACTGGCACTGCTGACTTCTTTAGAACAAATAAAATAGATGAGTATCTGGAGATCTGATAATGCGTGAAGGACAAATAATTCACTTTGTAGTGATAATTGACACTCGCTTACTTCTCTGCCTTCTGTAAAGTGAATGATAACCGTACAATGTATTATGATATGATGACAATACAGGCTCTGCTGTTTGAAGAGATTCTGGAGCTCTACAGAAGGGAGGGATTTAGTTAACAAAGTCGTATGAATTGTCACCTACTTACCAGCTACTTTAACAAGCCTTGAGGATACAGAGGGGAGCAAGACTCCTCTCTGTCCTCCAGTAGCCAAGTAGGGACTTCTGAACACTGTAGTGTATTCAAGGGATTAATGTACAACATGGCCAGAGGGAGCAGAGTGTACCTAGAAATGCTGCCCTCTGTTCTCAACACAAATTGTAATTTTTCTGGTATCCTTGGACATCTTGCTCTGTGTTGGCGATTGGACACCATTAATTTGGGAAGTTATTAAAGCAGCTCCAGGTAGTGAGAGAGTCCCTCCTAGAAAAACAATGTAATTTAAATAAATAATATTAATAATCACCCACAAAGCTGGCATTCCTGTATCTGCGTTGCAGATGAGGAAACCCACGCTCAGGAGTTCAGCGGAGACAATGCTCCAAGGCAAAGTGCTAAGGCTTTGAAGTTCGACTGTCTAATTAAATCTTAGCTTTGCCATGCACCCATGCAACTGCTGGACAACCTGAGTGATACGATCTTGACTTAGCTTTGGTTTTCTTCCCTCATGTCTACAGGTCTCCCTTTTCCTTGCATTAAAACCCTGTTACCTCTGCAGTCTAGTCTACCTTCATAACTGGAACCACCAATCATCCGATGGATCAAGTCTGACACATGGGCGTTAATTTGCCTCTTCTTTAGAGCTTTTTCTCATTCCTCACACCATCAGCCAAGCCCCGTTGCTTATGCACCAAGCACTTTCCGAGCGCGTCTGCTTCTCTCTACCCCACCACTTCTGTCCATGGTCTACCTACTCACTTCTGGTCACCTTGCATTGTCTCCTGCTCACCCTGCCTCAGAACCATTCTTTTCTTGAAGCCAGAGGGAACTTTTAAAATCTCAAATATAATCCTATAAAATCCCTCATTTACAAGCTTTTTATGGTTTTCTATAGCTCTGAAGATAAAATTCAAAATTCTTCATAAGCTTAACAAAGCTTTGTTTCCACCCGCCATGCCAGCCCTGTCGCCTGTCCTGTTCTCTCTTTTTCATGCTTCAGTCATTCTGGACTTTTTTCAGTATCTCAAATGGGCCACATACTCTTTCTTATCACACAACCATCACATTTTCTTCTCCCTTCACCAGGAATGCCCTGCCCCTCCCCCATTCCACTTTTCTTGGCCTGGCCCATTTCTGGGGTCGCGACCCACAGGTTGAGAACCGCTGCCTTAGATCTTTCCCGGATGGTGAACTAGACCAGGTACCTCTATTTCATGGTTCCACAGAATTCTGAACTTCTCCCTACTGATGCTGACCATACCTGTAATTTCTTGTTCAGTATGTGTCTTACTAAATGAATTGTAAGTTCTGGGCTCAATGCTATCGGTCCAGGGCTTTCTGCATTAGTAGTTGCTCACTAAATATTTAAGAAACAAGTGTATAATTAAATGAGGACATTGTGAAATTAGCTTGGTAAAGGAGTAAAACAGACCCAAGAACATAGTAAGCATTGCACACACACAAAAAAATAGCTCTTATGTAACATACTTTGATCTTGGAGTTTATCGTGCAGGACTGGAAACAGAAACTTGGTCTCTTTGATGGGAAAAGCCATGTTCTTTCTTTCCACTACGGCACCTCATGTGCGTCCCTAAAGGTCAGTGCTTGTTGTTTTAGTTTTTGTGAGTAGAATGTAATCTTCTTCTTCTTGAAGGTTTTCCATGAATTAGACATTCTTATTGAGGAAAACAAATGATCTACCTTTAAATAAAAACCGATAAATTGCTTGGCCCAGGTCAAGTTGACCAGACTCCCCAACAGGCACAGGAAATTGCCCTATTGGCTAAAACTGTGGAAGTGAAGGGGATTGGCCCAAGGAGGAGTTGAGTCTGTGGGGTTAGGGTCAAGCTGAACAAAGAGTGGTGATACAATCTCTGAAGCAGACACATGTATAATTTACATGTAGCTGGATATGTCTGGCTCCCATCTCTTCTAACAAAACATCTTCTTTGACCTGGCTTACGATGGCTTAATTGCTCCATGAAGTCTGGTTTCTCTCCTACTTGACAAATGTGAAATCCACAGACAAACAATGGGTCAGTTAACCCAAACTCCTCAGTATTGTAAAGACTTGTGCTGTGCCTTAGGCACGTGAGATGGTTGAAATAAGAACAATGGGACAATGTCTTACATTTATCCAGCACTTTTCAGTTTATAAATATCCTTTATATTTATATGCATATAAATATCCTGTAACCTTTACAAAAATCCAGAGAATTAAGATTGTATAGTCTAAGAGTGCTTCGTGGGTATTCCTGTGCTCCGTACCATGAGGTGGGGTTTATTCAATCCAGGAGGAGATGATGGCATAACTTTTTCATTTGGGAAAGGACAGCTGTAAAGGAGTCTGAAGGTCTGGCTTCTAATCCTGCTTTAATTTTCTTTTTTAACCTGGGTAGGTCTCAGAGATCATTTCACTTCTCTGAATCCCAATTTGCTTATTTAAAGTAAGGGTCATAATCACATTCCTGACCATCTAATAGGGTTATTTTGCAATTAAATAAGTTAATAAATGGAAAACATTTTATAACTGTTAAGTAATATTCTAAAATAAAGGATTGTTTTTGCTATTATTAGTGTTATAGAGGGTATACAATATAATGGCAATTATTGTATTGAATATCGATGACAAGGAATAACAACAATGTAATCATTAGGGCTGACTAATATTGATCGTCTGCTATTATGCAGGGGAGAGAGAGAAAGCAGGAACTGGCTTACTCACCCAGTCTCTGCTCCCAAGTCAGTGGTCTCCGTAGGCTGATGTCTGTGAGGTCCAGACAGACCTTCCACCAGCCTTCCTCTCTTCCCTCCTTCCCTCTGTCCCTTTCATCTTTCCTTCCTTCCTTCTTCCTTAATTTCCACCTGTTGTTTTCAGAGCACATTCACTCTGATTTGATCCTGGCAGCAGCGCTGGCAGAGAGGCATCATGGTTGACATGATGCTCCTTTTACAGGAGCAGAAGCGGAGACACCGAGGTGAGGGATGTGTCCCGGGTCCAGAAGGTGGCCATGGCGGAGCTGGAACAAGAACAGAAATCTCTGATTCGCAGCCCAGGGCCCTGCCGGGTCATCACACTGTTCCTCAGACACTGGAGGCACAGCACATGACTGTAGGTTCGAAAGTGAGAAGTCTTGGGGAAATCCCGTGTCCTCAGAAAGACCCGGATCCCCGAGGCTGCAGTGAAGGGCGTGCTGGGTGGCCGGGCCCCAGGGTCACACTCCCAGAGGTCTGACCGCCTCCCACCAGGGGACAAGCTGAGGCTGAGGACGCTCAGGGAACTAGAGCCCCACAGGCCACCGCCTCCTCACTCGGGGGCACGTGTTCTTACGGCGGGACGGAGCACCGAACCATCCGCCGTGGGGACGGCCAGCACCGAGGCACACGTGCTGAGTTCTAGGACCTGCTCCACACACTTCCCAGGCGTGACCTCATCTAACGTCCCAGCCATTATAAAAATACCTGCACTCAGTTGTCCCCATTACTTAGATGGGAGAGTTAAGGCAGAGGAGGTTAAATGATTTGTCCCATACAATTAGGTCTCAATGGGGCTGGGATCTGTATCCAGAAAATCTGGTTCAGGGTTAATAAATGTAACCGGTGTGCTCAGCTGCGTCCTATATATATAGGCACATAGACATGCACGTTTGAATCGTTCTCTGGTATGTCTGAGTTAAACAAATTTAATGTACTAATAATATAACTACTCTCAAACCTGTTATTCTCTGTTTTAATACTCTCCTAGCTTTGGGAATTTTTAATTTCTCTAAAAGTAACTTTACAATAACGATTTCCACCGTGGGGCAGAGGCAACCTCTCATTCAGTGTCGGAAGTCATTCAGTTTCCCTGGAACTGTGCCTGACCCATAGGACTGGTGAAATATTTGCTGAATGAATTTATGACACTATGTGCTTCTATCATTTTGCCGTTTTTCTAAAATGTGCACGGACCTATTTCTTATAAACCTCCTTTGCTTGTGAAAAGCTTGATTAGAAGGTAACTTGTCTCCCTTGGAATATTTTATTGATACCTAAAATTCTATTTGTATTGGTATTAACCTGAGTATTTAGGATTATAGCAGGGGAATTATTAATGTTTTCAGAAAGAGTATTACTCAATTAGTGTTTGATCATCACAAATTTCTTGGTCTCCATTTATTTTCTTATCTATAAAATGAGGTTAGATGGCATTTAACTTACCAGCAGTAAGATTTCATGATTGTCCTCAGAACATTTAGATATTTCCCCAAACCTTGATGTTGGGCATTACAAAACCCAGCTATCTGGATATCAAATTGGCTTTGCCAATTTTTGTATATATTATTAATAAAGTGGATAAGGGAGCACACGGGGTGACTTCTGCCTGGATGCGTTTCCCTAGGAAACTAAGAGTCATCCTTCAATACCTAGGTTTAATGTCACCTCTGCTGAGAAGCTCTCCTGGTCTCCCATCAATGCCCCCGAACTCTCCCCGATTCTCTGGGTTAGGTGAGTTCCTTATCACCACAGTTGTCATTGTAGCCCAAACAAGTCTCTGTTAGCACACCTACATCTTTGATTTGTGTCTTTTTATCGTGAAAGTAGTATGTTTCTCTCTCTTGAGGCTGCTAACCTGACCAGTTTGGCTTTTCACTAATGAAACCGACATGGATTAAAGCAGAGCCCAGAGAGGTAAATAAGTGCACACTGACGGCGTCACCGGGACAACCTGGGTTCAGCCGTGTCTGACCCTCGCTATTTCTAGACACTCTGTTTCAGTTGGTTGAGCAAAAACATCCCTCTTATTTTCCCTCATTCTCTACCTGGTTGGATTCTTGCCACTTGCAACAGAAAGACTCCTAGTTTCTGACCCCAAGGACTCTTATTTGTTGGTAGAGATAAATGTGTAACCGAACCATTGCAAAAGAGTTCAACACACAGGGTGCTGTAAGAACTTAGCAAGGTGCCCCAGTCTCTAGAGTCTTAGTTCCCGAAGTGCGGTCCATAGATGAGCAGCATCAACATCACCTGGGAGTCTACCGGACATGCAGACTCATCTCCACCGAATGGGAGCCTGCATGTTAACAAAGTGGCCAGGTGATTTGTTTACACATTAAGTTTGACAAGAGTTGCTATAAAGGTCTATATGTATATATATGCACACATACACACTTAGGGACATTTTTTCATAAAGGAGGATAATGGAAGTAAATATTGAGAAATGACTAGGAGCTACTCAGGAAGAATTGTGGGAAACAAGAGGAGGGGACATGAGTTTCCAGGCAAACAGAGCAATGGTAAGAGAGAGTGGAGTGACAGCAGCTGAACATGAGGTGAGAGCAGGGAAAGGTAGGAAAGGAGGCTGAATACGTGGATCGCTGTGTTTGTTATGAGTCTCGGGAAGCCCTTTACAATAGCAACAAATTATACTGAGGTGTCTTCAAGGCAATCTGATGACTCATGACTCTAGTGACTGGGAATCCCTGGGGGAGGGAAGAATTTACCGCATGGCTCTCTAAGCAGCCATCGCCCCGAGGAATGATGCACTTCCCAGCTTTACCATCCCTATAGTCAGAAAGCCTTACAAATTTCCATTGCGCCCCCAAACACGTTCTGCCTATATTACACCCACAACAGTTAAATCCATTCTTTTCCAGGATTACTAGGGTTTGCCTTTGAATGCCTAGTCCCGAATTGATTCAAGACAGGAGATTAATGGCTAACCTCACGCCTTCCCTGGAAGACCACTTCTGATGGTGTTCTGACATTGACAACAGTCAGTTCCTGCATTTCCCTGAGTCACTTTCACCATCTCCTGAAGATACGGTTTGGCAGAAAATGTCTCTTCTTAGGCTCCTTTGTGCATGTCTCCTGGAGTCTGTAATGAGATGGGAGAAGATGGAAATTAGAATAAAACTGTGGATAAAACAAAGTGAAGCAAGATGATATTACATTGAATTTATGACGTGACAGGGCAGGCTCATTTTGTTTCATGAATAATGGTTAATCACTGTTTGAATCAGAGACTATTTACTAGCTGGTTCTCATAAATCAGGGTTGGGGCGTAGAAATATTTATCATGTGACTTTAATACAGCCAAATATTTTAATATTCAAGATTCTTAGACACAATGTTTTAAATGATGGCAGACATCAAGGCACTAAGAGAGGAACCTAAAGATATTTGAAGTCAAGCAATGCCCTTTTCAAATGGAACTTAAATGATGTCTGTGCTCTATTTCCAACCTGATCCCTCCCGCCTCCTCCACCCTTGGCAGTTGGTATGTGGCCAGATTTATGGTACCTGGGCCATTTTCTTGACTACTTTTTCCATTTGATACAAGCTACTAAGTGTAATTTATAAGAGTGAGAAATACATTCTAAATATGGATACTTTTACAACGATTTGGGTGGGAGGCTGTTTGCAGCACTGGCCAGTGAGCCTAGAGTCATCAGACATAACCTCCTTCTCCAAATTTGCTGTGGGACCTTGCACAAGTCACTGCTCATTTCTGGTCTTCATCCATAAAATGAAGGGGTTGGGTGAGCTAGCTGACCTCTGCCCCTGCCCAGATGGTGCATCTCAAGGACGTGACGTGGTGCCCATCACCCATGTACATACAAAATATACCCTTTTTTTGGGTGGGGGAATGGGTGGGGAGCTTGGTTGTAAAAGGAAAAACATGATAAGGGGTCCTCACTGAAAGGGTATGTGAGGTTGGGATAAGTTTCTTAGAGGGTGGGCTATATCCCATGGATTCCAATGCAGATGGAGAAGGACCTGCAGAATGAGATTTCATGTAGGGAGAAAGCAAATGTTGATATTGTAAGATCTTCCCAGAAGAAGGGCATGGATGAGAGCCAAAGTGTAAGAGGCAGGAGTGGTTCTGGAGAAGAGAAACTGCTCATCTGTTGGAACAGGAAAGTTGGAGAGAGAGTATATAACACTTCACAAAAGTGCTTTAAAAAAAGCTGTTGAAAGCACTATTGGAGAAGCAATGATCTTGGAGGAGAGCAAGGGGTTTGTTAAGGAAAGGACGTGGAGTGAATGGTCTGCGAAGATGTGCACGTGATGGCGGAGTTTTGTGATTATGGGGCTGCATTTCCAGAGGGCAGAGTAGAAATAAGTGGAGGGGAGTGAGAAATACACAGAAAGCTGGGATTCGGGGGCATGGCTGGGGTCAGAGTTCAAAGGCATTGCTTCTGTTTGGAACTTTCCCATACGTAAACTGAGGGGAGAGGCCAGTGTTATTCCTGATGGAGTACTTGAGGAGAGTGGGCATTAGACATGGAGATGGAGGCGCTGGGTTGTTGGGCTTGGGAAGCTCTCCTCAGTGTCAGTGTCAGTGTCAGGGCTCCTGGGAGCTTAGGGGTCAAGTTCCTCTTCTGGTTTGTGGTATTTTACCTCCTGAGATTAAAATCCTTTCAGCTTGTCTGACTTGGGATATCATATCCATGCATCTATTCACTTGTTGAATTACTTATATGAGGAATGGACTAAGTAAGAATTAACAGCTAATAAGTTCATTAGGTAGAAGTTCTAGGCAGTTTGCCTTTAATTCAACTAAAACAAAAACAAAAACCTAATAAATTTCTTCCACTTTGTTCCAGCCACCATGACTTTCTTAGTGTTACAGGAACAATATTAAGGTCATTTTCTTTTTGGGGGGCTCTTAGGATTTTCTGTTCCCTCTGTTTGGAATGTTCTCCCCCAAACAGGAGCATGACTAGCTCCTTCACTTTAGGTGATATTGTTGCTGAATGTCACCACCTCAGGGAGACCTTCCAGGACCAGCTTATTAAAGCATTATTGGACTGCCTTCTATTACAATGCCTTGTGGGTTTTTTGTTTGTTTTTGCTTTTTCATGTATATTGGCTTAGATGTTTTATTGTCTGTCTCACCCATTAGAATGTAAGCTCTATGAGATTAGGAGCTTTGTTTTATTTCTTTTCTTATCCACAGTGCCTAGGAGAGTCTCCATGCTCAGTAAGCACACATTAAATGTGTGTTGTGTGGTCTTTTACTGACCAGGGAATGAACGTGTGAGCTGGAACTCTGGGAAGGTACTGACTGCGCTGCGTTCCGTGTCGGCGTTCAAGCCACCTCATCCTCTGTGAGAGACTTGTTGAGATGACTTTTGCATTGGGTGAGAGGTGCGGTGAGAGTATGTCTTAGTTTTCTTTCCACGTAGGTCTTTTCTGATTACCCCTTTATCAATGTATTAGAGTGATTTCTTGGACAATTGTATGAACTATTGAATAAAAAGAATGCTTAAAAAATTGGATTTTTTTTCCTTACAGACCAGGAAAGGAAACTAAGAGACATTCACCTCAACTCTCTCATCCAACATAAAAAATCTTGACTTGTGCTGGCCAATGGTACACTAGCCAATGGCAGGTGTGAAGAGGCTGATAAAGTGCTGGTGCCTGGTGGCCGTCCCTGGGTTGCTGCTGCTGGCGTCACTGTGATAGCCTCTTCCAACTGTCAGCACCCTGCTAGACATGTGAGTGAGGTCATCAACCACCAGTAGACTGCAAATGCATTAATGAACCTGCTCAACACCTGTGAAGTGAAATGAGTCATTCCAGTCAGGCTCGAATTCCTGAACCACAGAATCATAGGCAAAACATGGTTATTGTTTTAAGTCATTAAATTTTGGAGTAGCCTGTTACACAGCAAAGGCAAACTGATACATGTATAAAGGAGTTAATAAGGTCTTAAGAGTGGAAGAAATTCAAGGTAGAAAGGAGCACAAGAAAGGATGGTGCCTATAAACACCAATTGTGAACAGTTTGTACAAGAGCCACCGAGTCTTTCCCTAATTAAAAATAAATCAGCTAATTGGGAATTTTTTTTGTTTTAGTTTAGTTTTGTTTTTCTGAAAAATTCAAAGCTATTAGATAGAATAAACTAAAACAATTGAACTAGCAAGACTCTGGTTGGCTTGGAACTTGGAAAATTACAGGGTCCATATTATTAATGATCATCAAGAGCAAATATAATAAAGCAAGTTGTAGGTTTATTTGCAAAGGACATAATTAGCATTTATTAAATGCCTCTCTCAGTCTGCTCAACAAAATGAGATAATTTGCCCATGTGGAAACAACTTTTTAAAGTAGCAGACCATATGGGTAGTCTGGGATTGTCCCTCTCCAAGCTGTCTGCTGCATGCAGTTTTATAACAGGGAAGAAATTCTTTCTCTTATTCCTCGCTCTCTTTCTGATTGATGGATAGACAAATAGACATCTACCTGCTATTGAGTTTGACCTTATTACAGCTACCTGAGAAAGTTATATAAGCACAAAAAAAAAGCCTCATTTTACTGAGTTTTAAAAAGGGAGATTGATATGTATATCTAAAGGTTTTGAGACTTGTAGGAAAAAATAATTTGCAAACCGTGCCCTGAAGCCCCATAGCTGGGTGAACTGACTCAGCACTTTCACCACTGGCTTCGGGTCCTTCTTGCTCTGTGCCTCAGTTTCCTGACTTGCTAAGTGAAGACAATACCATACTTACCTTCACAGTGGTTGGTTAAGCAAATGTGATAAAGCAGTGTTGTTTTTGTTTTTGTTTTTTTTTAAATATTTTATTTATTGATTTTTTAGAGAGAGAGGAGTGAGAGAGAGAGAGACAGAGAGAGAGAGAAGGGGGAGGAGCAGGAAGCATCAACTCCCATATGTGCCTTGACCAGGCAAGCCCAAGGTTTTGAACCGGCTACCTCAGTGTTCCAGGTCGACGCTTTATCCCACTGCGCCACCACAGGTCAGGCCTAAAGCAATGTTTTTTAACTGCCAATCCACCAACTCTGGTGCCGGTCTGCCAGAAATTTCATGCCAATTGGTGAAAGAGTGAACCATTCTGATATTGTATGAAGATTATAGACTCAATGATCTTAGTCACATTGGCTTATGCTCAGGGTGATTTCTGCCTTAGTGGTCCCAAAGTAATTCTCCTCCTTTCACTGGTCCCAAGTGTAAAAGAGATTGAAAACCACTGAGATAAAAGATATAAAAAGATTATAATAATACCTGACATGAAATGGTCACTCAACATGAGTACCATTGTGTTGACCTTCCTCCTCCTTCTCCCCCCCCTCCTCCTCTTTTTCTTCCTCACTAGATGCCATCACTGGTCATTGTTGGATTGAAATGTGTGTTGACATGCATGTATATTCATAGAAGGTTCAAGCTTAATGGGGCTTTAAAAATAATGTAATAATTTCTCTCATATTGCAGAGAGGAAAACCAAAACTTAATTTGCCTGAGGTCATACAGCTGGTCTATGGCTATAGTCCAGATGCTGAGGTTATGATTTGCTATATTAGTTTTCAACCATTTATATATGGAAAAAAGAGAAAGTTCAATGGACAGATAGGTTTTGAAATATATTCAGCAAATGAGGTTTCTGTTTGTGACTGGATGGTTGTGGCAATGACAAGTACCATAATAGTTACATGCCCCTGTTGAAATGAGAACAGAGGCCACCAAGCTTAGAAAAGGCCACATGTCAACAACTTCCTATTTTTCTCCATTCCAAAATAAAGTCTTTCAAGTTATATATCACCCTGGAAAGGCCATCTGTCTAAAATTGCTTCGTCTTGGGAAAGAGGTTTTAGGTCAGATGTATTACTCTTATTCCACTTGAACTTTATTTTTTTCTCTCTCCTCCTGAGAGCTGAAACTCGGTGATCTTTGCCACAATTCATGATCCCAAGAAAATTTGAAAAATACTTACGGTATACTAACCGAGAAGCAGAATGTCTGTCTGCGGCTCTGGAAAACGCACAAATAAGGAAGCGGAGGAATCTTCCGCATCAATGGGAACAGAGAGGGTATTTTTTGTGCCCTTCTAGGGCTGACTTCCCTGCCATGCTCTGAGAACTGCCCGTTCCCCAGCCCACAATGAAAGGGTGGTCCATGACAGCCCCTTAGGCACGGCAAACTCACTCGTGCGGTCTAGCTAAGTGAATCAATGGGAGATGCTTGACTTGGGGTGGCCTCTCATGTTCTCTCCCTTGGAAACTTAGACTCCCTTGGGAATCAAATGCCAGTGCATCCCTGCTGGCCACTTGGCAGAAGTTACTGAGGGGCAGTCTTTGTCTTTGAGATCCCAGAAGCAGAAAAAGATCAGAAAAGGAGAACATATTAAGTGTTAAATCACTGTAATCCTGCGGCTGTTTATTATTTCAGCTAGTATATTCTCATTAACACAGATAGAACAAAAAATCAAGTACTATCAAGTAAACTGAATATATTTATATCTTATAATCCAACAATTACATGTCTAGATATATACCCAAGGGAAAACTTTATATATCTGCAAAAGAAATATAAATGAGATAAAAAAGCATTTAATGTTCATCAATAGGAGAATGCATACATAAATTAGAATACAAATGGATCACTAGGCAATAGTTAAATGAAATAAAGGTATACCTGTTAATGTAGTAGATAAGTATCAGAAACAGAGGGCAAGCAAAAGTAGGTTTACAGTTCTGAGTACAGGAAACATGAAGTTTATTCTTCTGTTATTACATATTGATTAATTATTGTATTTTCCATATGAATGACTATACATCAGCCTTTGCTAAACTCTGTATAATATTGAGTGAAATAAAGTTATGGAAAGATACACCTAAATTTTAAATTTATTTTAAAATGAGGAGCAAACAGATGAATGTTGAAATTGAAAAAAATTAAGTGATGAGTTCATAGTACCTTTTGAAATATTTCACACTTTAAAAAATGAACAAAATCAAGCCATCCTGGCATGCTGACCACATATTCAGTACCTAAGTGTGGGTCAATTTCTATCTATTCTACCTCTTTAGTGATAGATTTAAACAGTTTCCAGGACTGGGGAGAGTTTTGCTCTAAAGTCAGACAGGCTCAAACTAACACTAATAATCTTTTAAAAACTATTTTAATGTTTATTTTATTAATTTTAGAGAGAGGAAGGGGAGAGAGAGAGGGAGAGAGAAAGAGAGATAGAGAGAGAGAGACAAGGACATCAATCTGTTCCTGCATGTGCCCTGACCAGGAATTGAACGGGCAACCTCTGTGCTTTTAGATGATGCTCTAAACAACTGAGCTATCCGGCCATAGCACACTAACAGTATTGCCTTGAAAATCTTCTTGCTCTCTGAGTTTTAATTCTTTCATCAATTTCTCACAGAGTAGATTAAAAATTACATATTAATAGATATAAACACATTATTATATATTTTATATAAGATGGCACAGTGTCTTATGTATGTGTTTAGTATAATGTAGATTTAATAATTTGTATCAATTTTTCTCCTGTAATTATAATGGAAGTTATATTCTTTCATGTTATTAAAAACTCTTCATTCATAGTAGTTAAAAGATGACAAAATTTTATTAAATAAATATTATACAATTTACTTAACTATTTTGAACACTTTATTTCCAGGCATTTACTTCTGCAAATTACCTCTCAGTAAACATGATTATGCAAGTTATTTTGCAATTTTTCCCACAGTTTATATTCTGTCTGTACAAAATAATTATTAAAATTAGATTTAGTGGGTTCATGACACATTTTAAAGCTTCTGATACCTATTTTTAAATTGTTCCATAATTTTGTTGGACATTTTACAAGTTGTGTGACTCAAAGTAAATTATTTAATACCCTCGTCCTCAGACATTTTTCTCCTTTCATCTCAAAGTGAGGTTTAAAATAGTAGCTATATCACAGGGTTAACATTAGATTAGAATGAGAATAGATATGCAAAGCACTTATGATAACTCCTAAGATATAGTTAGCACTCAATAAATATCAACTGTTTCATTAAAACTTGACTCTGAATACCAGTCTGTGTCTGGTCTTAGTATTTTACTCTGTGTGGCACAAGTCCACCTCCTAGCTAACTTACTAGACCAAAAAAGTAATAAATACCACTCCTTTTTTTTTTTTTTTAAACTGGTAGCTCTCTGATTACAAAAGAATGTGAATGCTTTTCTCTCTACATCTATCTATAATATGTGGGGCCATGATTGTCCTTATTTATCAACTAGAGTGGATAGATAAGTGAATATCCAAGGTCACCCAGGTAGCAAGTGGCAGAATCAGAATTCAGACCCTCATTGGACTAGTTCTAGGGCCACTGTTCGCTTGTCTACAACATAAATATATGGCAATTGACTTACCCAGGCCTGGATTATTAGACATGTGGCTGGTTTACAATTATACACTTCTACAAGTGACTGAGTATTTTTGTGAAGTGGGCTCACCTCTCCCGTGATCACCACCCCTTTCCACACTGTCTCCTTGTCTCTCAAACACATTAAGCTTGGCCCCTAGCTCAGGAGCTTTGCACTTAGTGTCCCTTAGGTCGGAACTACCTGTGCCCACATAGAGCATAGTCTGTTTCCTTATTCCATTCAGTTCTTTGTTAAATGTCACTTCCTTTGAGACACCTGCCCTGGCCTCCCCTTCATTGTCTATTTCTTTTTTTTTTGCCTAATGTTCTTTCCAACCCTTATCAATAGTTGGTATTATTGTATATTTAACCATGCATTTCTCATTAGAAATTAATTTCCATGAGGACAGGGTTCTGGTCTTCCTTGCTCAGAGTTGTTTCCCTGGTGCTCTAGAATATACCTATTTCTTTTTTGTGTGTGTGGTAGAGACAGAGAGAGTCAGAGAGAGGGACAGATAGGGACAGACAGACAGGAAGGGAGAGAGATGAGAAACATCAATTCTTCTTTGCAGCTCCTTGTTATTGATTGATTGATTTCTCTTATGTGCCTTGACCAGGGGGCTACAGCAGACCAAGTGACCCCTTGCTCGAGCCAGCAACCTTGGGCTCAAGCTGGTGAGCCTTTCTCAAACCAGATGAGCTTGCGCTCAAGCTGGCAACCTCTGGGTCTCGAACCTGGGTCCTCCGCATCTCAGTACGACACTCTATCCACTGCACCACCACCTGGTCAGGCTAGAATATACCTATTTTAATGAAAGATCCTCACTTGGTATTTGTCAAGTGAACAGATAATGGAAAATCACCTCATATTTGCATGTGTTGGCCTTGGCGATTAAAATCACTATGTTGACAGGTATGGACAATATAAAATTCTTAGCACATTCTGCACAATTGAATTCCAAAAGAGTGTGCAGGGGTACCAATTTACACAAACTGCCTCTTTCACTATTCCCTAGACCAGTGGTGCCCAACCTTTTTTGGGCCATGGACCGGTTTAATGTCAGAAAATATTTTCACAGACTGGCATTTAGGGTGGGACAGATAAATGTATCATGTGACCGAGACAAGCATCAAGAGTGAGTCTTAGATAAATGTAACAGAGGGAATCTGGTCATTTTTAAAAAAGAAAACATCATTCAGACTTAAATATAAATAAAACAGAAATAATGTAAGTTATTTATTCTTTCTCTGCGGACCAGTACCAAATGGCCCATGGAACGGTACCAGTCTGCAGCCCAGGGGTTGGGGACCACTGCCCTAGACTGACTGGATCTGACCCAACCACAACAGTCAAGATTCTAAGATTCTGAGTTAGGAAAGCCAGACAGGTACTCCTTTCCCCAGGGGGCTGGGCTAAGAGGGCTGTTCGTTTTTCTTTGTCGGAGGGTGTTCCAAGCCACATCCACTGCTTCTTCTTTGCTTATTTACACTTTTTTTTTTGTCTCCCTTCCTGCCCTTTCCAGGAAGGAAAGACCGAGCACTATACTCAGTCTTAGGGAAGTGCTGGAGTGAAACTGAGATCCTAGAATGAACTCTGTGCTGGTTGAAAGAATACACTTTGGAGTCGTGGGGGCTGGGACTCAAATGGTGCCCTGCTCTGCCCTGGAACTCTCTCAGCCTCCAGTTCTGTGAGTCGAATCCTAACCCAGTGTCCACTTTACAGATGATTGTTGATTATGAATGTTATCTGCAGTTCAATGTCAGGTTCATGGTAAGCCTACAAGTTACCTAAAAATAAAGAAACAAACATTCATTCCAAAGAAACAGCTAAGCCGTTTCTCTGGACCCAACCCCTTCCTTCTCTGACAGTGTCCAAGATGGGAAGACACTGTAATCTTTCTCCGTTGGGAAGCTGGCAGAAATGGCAGGGGGCCAGTGCTGAAACTGTCCTGGTCACTCTTTGTCATGGGGCAAGACTGCTGGCACAGTGACAATTCAAGGGAAAACGAGAAGTCAGCTAGGCTGGACATCTAAAAATGACCGCAGGAATGGACAGCCAGAGGAAATGGGTTTGAGCGGTGGTGCTGACTAGGTAGTCTTTTAATAGAGCTCTTTTCCCAGAAAGGGCTTCTTCGAGCCACTGCAGGAAACATTTTGGCGGCGGCTTTCTCGGGCTGGTTGTGCCCGCTCGTGTGGTAGTATCTCTTTCTTCATTTCCGTGACAAACAGCAATCCTGGCTAATATTCATTAAGCCCTTACTCTGTGACTGCTGATTATTAGGCATTTTAAATGCATTCATTCCTTGAAGCTATAGTTCCTCCATCTACTGTGTCCCAGGCATCATTCTGGGTGCTGGGGATACAACAGGGAACAAAAGAGACAAAACCTTTATCCTCAGACTTCAGCAATCTTCATTCACCCCGTACCTACTCTTATAGTAATCTAGTTGATTCTTTTGGGTTTTCTAGATACCTAGTCATAAAACCTATAAATAATGAGAACCCTGCCTCTTTCTTTGATTTGAGCTTTTCATTTCCTCCCAAGTCAATCATGTCCAATAACCTTGAGGCCGAGCAGAGCTGGCAGCAGCGGGCGGGGGCGGCATCCAGCGGACTTGACTGTGGAGAGATATGGGATGCAGAAACTGGAATCCACCCAAAACTGGAGGACATGGGGTATCCACTAAGATCTCAGAACCTGGAAATAAATTGTCACGTGGTTTGGGGAAGTTCGGATGCCTGGGAACGTGTCCCAGACACAGATGGTGCCTTTGGTAAGTGGTTGAACTGGGGGCTCTTTCATTAGTGACCTCTGTGATGCATTTTGTACGATTCTACCATTAGACTTTCCAGGCTATATTATAATCGTTTGTTCAGTTGTCATGCATATTTTTTCAAATACCATTTCTTCACCTATACAATAAGCTCCTTGAGGTAGAAATTGTGTTTTCTACCCTGCATATCCCCAGTTACCAGCAGAATGCCTGGAGAAGTGTCATCTCTCAGCAAATGCTTGCTGATGTATTACTAAACACTGCTAAATATGTGAATGAATAGATGTGTAGACAAAGCTATGCATTTTTGTTGGATGTTGAATGGATGAACAGAGTCCTAACTCCATTGAGTTTTTCATGCCCCAAAACGGAAGGACTAAATGAGACTGAGTCCTTACTTCTCCTTCCGTGGGTTCAGAGATGAGGCAGCCATGGGGGTCAAATGAGCTGGCTTAGTTCCTGTTGGACTTCCTCTCTTCTTTCAGGATTGGTGGTATGAGTAAAGACATGATTTAGCAACAATGTCTCCTTTATATCTTGCTTAGGAACTATTGTTTTTCTGGAGGCAAATACCCCACACCCACACTTTTTATTTTTATTTTTTATTTTTTATTATTATTTTTTTTGTATTTTTCTGAAGCTGGAAACGGGCAGAGACAGTCAGACAGACTCCCGCATGTGCCCGACCGGGATCCACCTGGCACGCCCACCAGGGGTGACGCTCTGCCCACCAGGGGGTGATGCTCTGCCCCTCCGGGGCGTCGCTCTGCCGTGACCAGAGCCACTCTAGCGCCTGGGGCAGAAGTCAAGGAGCCATCCCCAGTGCCCGGGCCATCTTTGCTCCAATGGAGCCTTGGCTGCGAGAGGGGAAGAGAGAGACAGAGAGGAAGGAGGGGGGGGGGTGGAGAAGCAAATGGGCGCTTCTCCTATGTGCCCTGGCCGGGAATCGAACCCTGGTCCCCTGCACGCCAGGCCGACGCTCTACCGCTGAGCCAACTGGCCAGGGCCCCACCCTTCTTAAATAAGCATCCTAAATGAGTTTTCAGATCTCCTTCACTAACAGTACTATCCAAAGCTCCAAAGCTGTTGATCCTTTTTAGGGAACAATATCAACTTTATTCAAGAGTGGAGCATCAGCTATGGGGATGTATGGAAATGATGAACCTGCCATTTGCAAAGATCATTGCAGTCACTTGATTTTGCAGTTAGCAGTTACTTGACTATCTCTGGGTAGTGTACACACACACACATGCGCACACACTGAATGCTTAATTTGGGATCTCATGTATTTCATCAAACAATAAATTCACCTGATTCTATTTAATTTTTTTTTTTTTTTTTTTTTACTCCAAAGAGACCAAATCATTGAGACACTTTAGCACCTTGTAGGTTTAACCTCCAGCTCTGAGATGGGGAACCTAGCTCCTGTTTGGTATGTCAGTTGTGGCTAACAGCAAATGGCGTGTTATGCTGTGGATTGAAGTATACTGAGGTTATATCTGGGCTTCAGGCAAAATGTTCTACTATGGATCTGGGAAGAAGGAAGTGTGACTCATACACTCTGTGTTTATTTATATTTTCTGTTCTAACACTTGAGGACAAGAAATGTTTCCCAACTCAGTGTCACTCCCTCCCAATCTTTTGGCCTCCTTGGCCCACAGTGATGTCATTCTAAGCACTCCTTCAGCATGGCCTCTTTGACCCATTCAATCACAGTTTCCTACGAATTTTTAGTGATCTGATCGAGCATGTGTGTTTTGTCTCCCCAAGCAGATGGTATAGAAAGTGTGTGTCAATGAACTTCAATGAACTTGAAGGAATGCCGAATTCACACTTTGTCATCTACTTGCACAAGTCATTTAACCTCTCGACCCACTTGACTCCTCTACTAAATATATCTCAAAATTGGGAGATAATGCAAGTATTTAGTACACAGTAGGGTCACAAAGAATTTTGCCATGGTCAGCTTGTAGGAACATAGTGGCCACCAGACATGTAAGACATGATTGCAATTTGTCTAAATGGCTACTGGGAACAAAGGGGAAATCCTACCCAGGAGAGAGCAGTTTCATTAATGATCTTTGATTATTTTGGTTTCTTATGCAAAACCATTGATAATGTGGAGAATAATTGTTGTTGTGTATTCTGATTCCACTAGTATACAACTGTCCTGATAGAGAGGAGACTGTATTATGTAATCTTAACCAAGTTTCATTAAGCATTCAACAACTTAACTTTTTAAAATCTGTTTCTATGCTTACTAAACTATTTGCTGATTCTGATTTCTGCTCTTATACAGGGATAAAATAGTCTGATGATGAGGACATGAATGTTCTGGTCACCATGACAATTATTTGTAACTGTAATTTACAAAATTGGCAATGGTAGGACAGGCTGGTCATGAAAATGTGAATATTACAGTTTCTGTAATGGTAATTTCTCATTCCAAATCAATAGTCATTCTAGTAGTCTCACAAGTTAGGCTAAGGCACAGCTCTCAGTAATGGCATTATTATTATTATTTTTAAAACAAATCTACAAAGAAATGGACCATCCCCTGAGCTATGGTGAATTAGGGGATCAGGGAACGTGCAGGTACTCCCATTACTTTCAGCCTTTTGTATAGTGCATTTTCACCAATGAAATACAAGTTGGGTTTGCATCTCATTTGCATGCTCAAACAATTTTCTTTGACTTGTCCTTTGCTTTTCTGGTGTTCTTGTTTAATAAAAAAAATCAAATACTTTTTTATTTTATCGCTTCATATTTGTTTTGAAATATCCCCTAATTTTTGTGAGCAGTTTATTAAGGCACTAAATGCCATGCTGGGAGGAATTATGTGGGACAGACTGTTGCCTTACCCCTTTAGTGTGTCCCACATAGACCCTGGCAGAGCTTACTGAGATTCTTTCCTTGGACTGCCTACAGGTCCAAACTCTAGAGGTCATGATCTGTGAGTTTGTTTTCTCTGTGTATTATTTTCTCTCTCTGGAACACATTTCTTCTACCTTCTTCCCAAAGCCTGGGGGATGTGAGAATCCCATTGATAATGGATTCAGTGTCCCAAGGATCCTTTGGGAATACAGTGGTGAATAAGATGGACAAGCTTTGTTTACATTTGTGAAGCTGACATTCTAAAAGGATGGATCTGGAAGTACTTTACATTTTCAAGCGTGTTCTACAAATGCGACTATTATTAGAACTCAACTCTGATGACTCAGTTTAATTGTTGGGTCTTTGATACCATCTCTGGCTCTCTCAGTGAAACTGAAATCCTTTCTGTGCTTCCCCAACCTCAAACTCTCTTTGAACAGAATGAGCAGACTCTATATTTTGATTATCTATTTACATGGCTCTCTTCTCCATTACTTTCTAATTTTATTAAAGGCAAGAACTCTGCCTGGTTCTTGTTAAATTGTTGGCATACAGTACAATCCCTAGAAACACAGAAGATGCTATCGTATGTTTGCAGTAAAGTGTAAGGGTGAGATTTCAAGCCTATTATGGTCAATGACCCAGTGATGTCCAACTCATGCTAACCAATCACCATTTCACTTATGGGATTCTACATAAGGAACAAGTAGTATTGAAATGTCACTGAATAAAGCTGAATAAGTAACTGATTGTCCTCAGTAGAGAGTTCTTCTGGCCAAAGCCAGAATGAAGATGGTGACTTAGAATTGAGGCCAAAGTGCAACCTATTACTGCTATTGTCACCCACATACAACCATTCTGACACTAAATTCAAACATGGAGGCTATAGCATTCATTTGTATCTACAGAGAAAAGAAAAGTCCTGGACCCAGGAAGATCCACAAGTCCAAATACCTATCTGGGTAGATGGAATGAACAGAAGAGAGAGAAAAAATAACTGATCAACCCTGTGAGTGGCCAGCACTGTCCTAGGTCTGATACAGGCAGCCTGAGTGCTGTAATTTTAAAAGTCATCACATATAACTCCAACTGCATACCAATTAATGGCTCTGATAGTCACTGGTTTGATTAGCAAAACTTTCTTGCCGGTGCCAGATCCCTCTAAAAGGACCACTTGAGAGTTTCTTGACTTTGCTTATTTTATGATATTTGGTTAGTAATTTATTATTTATTATTAAGTGAAAGGCAGGGAGGTAGAGAGACAGACTTCTGCATATGCCCTGACCAGGATCCACCCAGCAATCCCCCTACAGGATGATGTTCTGCCCATTTGGGACTGCTGCTCTGTTGCTCAGCAACTGAGCTATTTTAGTGCCTGAGGCATGGCCATGGAGTCATCTTTAGCACCCAGGGCCAACTAGCTCAAAGCATTTGAGCCAGTTGTGATGACTTTTAATATTACAGTACTCAGGCTGCCTGTATCAGACCTAGAGATAGGTATTTGGACTTGCGGATCTTCCTGGGGCCAGGACTTTTCTTTTATCTGTAGATACAAATGAGAGGGAGAGGGAGAGGGAGAGGGAGAGGGAGAGGGAGAGGGAGAGGGAGAGGGAGAGGGAGAGGGAGAGAGAGAGAGAGAGAGAGAGAGAGAGAAGAGTGAAAAGGGAAGGGGTGGAGAAGCAGATGGTTGCTTCTCCTGTGTGCCCTGACCAATAATTGAACCTGGGACTTCAACATGCCAGGCTGACGCTCTACCACTAAGCCAACCAGCCAGGACCTTGATCAGCAATTTTAACAAAGCCACATTAGTGGCAGCCAGTTCTGTGTGGACTCCTATCAACTTCCCATGACCCAACCCAATACCCCACACCTCTTGCCCTACTTGAACTCCTCTTGCCTCCTACTCCATAAGTTCCATTTGAGTCAGAGGCTCCTTGGAGCACAAAGCTGGAGGACAAATTCTTTCTCCAACCTCTCACTGTGCTAGGATGCAGTTGTTCACACAGCCTCTCTGAGCACAATCTCAAAAGATCAATCCCTCTGTCGTGCTTGACTCAATCGGTGCCCAGCTCAGGAGAGGTTTATTGGCTCTCCCTCTTTTCCTGCCTTAAGCTCTTGGGAGCTAGGAAGGAAGCAAGTCTAGCTTGGGAAAGGAAGGCTAGCTTATCCTCCCCCAAGAGTCGGTTAATTAATTAATGATGAGGCCAATATTTAATGGAGTTCCCAATCTTATCTGTACATTAGAATCACCTGGGGATCTGGAAAAACTTTGAAAGCCCAGGCTTCCCCTTGAGACTATTTCAGTCATAGTCTGCAGGGATGAGACTCACCCAGGCAGTGAGGCTTCTGAAGCTCTCCAGTGATTCCAACGTGCAGGCTGGCAAGGGACTACTGAGCTAAGGGACAGCAGAACTAAACCAAAATGAATGTCCCACTACAAGTTTTAACTGGAACATTATTGTTCAAAAGTTATGGAGAGAATATAAGTTTGCCATCTTGGCATATGACATCAGGAGACATATACTGACCACTGACTTAGGAAAATTCTGTGTAAAGGAAAAAAGGAACCTAAGTGTCTACAGAAAGCTTTGAGCCACCACAAAATAATGTCTGTCATCAGGCGGCTTCTCAGGGTGACCTTTGGCATAGACCAACGAAGGGCTGACTGAGAAATCTAAGTGCCGTAGGGTACCTGTGGCTGTCTTTAACATTTGGAAATGCCCATTTTTGACTCACCTCCTATACTTGGCATTCAGAAAAGAAATTTTCATTAAGAATCAGTTGATAAGATCTCTTGGCCAGGTCATCTGCTTTTGTCTCCATGGCAGCTAGCTGTTAGAAAAGAAGACATTTTAAGGCTAAATTTTTAAGAAAAAAAAATAGAGAGAGAGAGAAGGAAAGAAGTAACATAGAGAGTTTGAGGATGACATTTTATATTTGTGGACAGGTAGTTCTGGGAGGAAGAAAGGTCATTTATTCACCCAGCTTCCTTTATGGAACTCTGACCATCGTTATAATTTGTCTAATGATTAATACAAAGAACCCACACTGTTCAGAGATTCGACTTCTTCAGTTATTGAGCCTGGGAATCAAAAAGGGAGTGTAAAGAATTGGAGCTTTGAAGTCAGTAAAAGCAGAGCTCAAATGTAGATTTTCACCCCCTATTTATTAGACTTTTAACTGTGCAAAAGTTAACCTAAAATTTAGGTGTTTTTGCTTGTTTGTTTGATCATTAAAAAAATGGCAAAGTACAAACATCCATTAGGATTGTTAGAAAGACTCCTTGAATAGTGGGGATTAATTGATCCAGTATGTAGTTCAGCTAAACTATAATCTGTTCCTTTGTCCCTTTTTTTGTTACTCTTTTCCCCACTCCCAGGCCTCATAAGAGTGACTTGATGAACTTGCAAAGCTGTCATTAGACAATATGATCCTTGCACAACTCAATATGAAATGATGTCTTTTTTATGTTGCTTACAATGATGTCTCAGCTTTATAATTGTCATATGCAGTAGGATGCAGTAAAGAGAGCACGTGGAAGGCAGTGAGAGTCGAGTCGAGGTCAGTGAGAGTAGAGGTTCAAGCACAGGCTTTGGAGCCAATGTGCCTCAGCCTAATGTCAAGTCCTTCATTTCCTGGGGGCGTGACCTTAAGCAAGTCTGCGCCTCGGTTTACTCATCTGTTCATTGGGGTTAATGATATCAGTCTTTGCCTTAAATGGTTATTAGGATAATTAACTCAGTTGATCCTTATGAAGTATGTTGCATGCTCAATAAGTGTGAACTCTCAGTCCTACAGTTTCTCTTTATCCAGACATTAGCCCAGTGTCTGGTAAGTAACTATTTGTCGAGTATATGAATAAATCACTTAAAAATATGCCTGTAGAGTGTATGCCTAAGGCAAAGTATGTAGTTTCTCATATGAAAGACTTGATCAGATAACCAGGACTCAGGAATTTCTGGCAATCCTGAAAACTCATGGGTTTGGAAGTCGTGTTGGAAGCCAAGAGCATTTTAGCTGACAGTTTGTCAGGGTACCACTTGGAATAAGTCAACACATGAGGAAAAGGCTTGGAACTCTCACTCCTGGATGTCCCACCCATGTTTGGTATCTTTTTGAGGCTTGTCCTGATTTGTATCTCGGTGCAGGGAGGAAAAGAGCATGTCTTCATTAGGATGGGACCATGGGGCATCTATTTCTTGAATGGGACACTGAATTCCTTCTCCTCATTCCTCACCCTTTTCTCCCAGTTCCTTTAGTTTCCAGCTGCTCCACAACTTATTCCGATCACTGGTGTCAGGTTTCAGTCCAAATAAGAGTGTTCATGTACATTTTGGAGGAGTTAGAAAAGGTCTCTTAAAATAACTTTATGGAGACATCATTCACATCCCTTATAATGCACATATTTCTAGTCCACAACTCAATGATGTTTGGTATATTCACAGAGTTGTGCCTCACCACAGTTGATTTTAGAACATTCTCAACCCCCCAAAGAACCTCTGTCTATGCTCATTAGTAGTCTCTCACCGTCTTAGGCAACAACTCTGCAACCTCTCTAATCTTTTTATAAAGCACTCCAGGAATGTAAGCCCTCAGTAAGCCATCCAACATTTATTGAAACTACTCTGAGACACTCTTCCAGGCTCAGTGATAGGGAGGTAACCAAGAGAGACAAACCAGCCATCCCAGTTATCAGGGACCGTGTGTTCTGTACTGCGGTCTACAGACGGGCCCTAAATTAAAAACAAAGCAGAACAAAACCCATGTTGTTAACAGAAGGGAGCAGAAAGACATATTTGTGATATTTCTACTTGGTACCAGGCTCTCGGCCAGATTGCTCTGCTAATAAGGTGTGGACTGGCATCTGTCTGACTTCAAAGCCTGTATTCTTTGCAAGAGAGCATGACAGATAACAACTCAGTTGAATAAGACTATTAGATGTTTCACTTTAGCCAGCTGTGAAAATCCTGGGATTTGCTGACTCCGGAGCCAGCTGCCTCCTAAAACATTACTTCCTGTTGTTTTGAACAAAAATATAAAGTAAACAACTTCAAGACCTTTGGTCATCAGCGGCCAATGTAAAGGCTTTTTCTGCCCTGGATACAGTCAGCTTAACCAATGGCATCTTTGCTTGTGGAATTATGGGGGTGGGACTGGGAAGAGGAGAGGCAAAGGGTAATTAAAGTGACTTACATTTCTCTTTTTTTCTTTCCTGCCATAATCCCCAGGATTTACATTTTCCAACAAATCAAATTCAGTTTGAGTTTGAACCTTCTTACACGAAAAGCCAGGTTTAAAAATAGCTGTTCATGCTCCGATGACTGTAAACAAACATTGGAGAATGGAGTCGAATGAAGGGCAACAGACATGACGTACCCCTGCAGGAATGTGGAATCTAATATAAACGGGGTAACCTTCGTGCATATGGGCTATGCCTTCAGTCTGTATTGCCGGTGGAGTTCTCTGAGTGGGGATGGGCATGGGAGAATCATCATAAAACGTTAGAGCTGAGAAGGGCTCTGGAAATCTAATAGACTCAATGCTTCATTTTAGAAACGGGGGAGCTGAGGCTAAGAGAAGGGCAGTGGTTGTAGATCTAGTTGGTGGCAGAGACAAGGGGAAAATCTAGTTTGTGGCCATCTCTAGTAATATTAAAAAATATATGGACTGGCCCTGGCTGGTTGGCTCAGTGGTGGAGTGTTGGCCGGCATGTGGAAGTCCTGGGTTTGATTCCCGGCCAGGGCACACAGGAGAAGCGCCCATCTGCTTATCCATCCTTCCTCCTCTCCTTCCTCTCTATCTCTCTTTTCTCCTCCCGCAGCCAAGGCTCCATTGGAGCAAAGTTGGCCCAGGTGCTGAGGATGGCTCCATGGCCTCCTCCTCAGGTGCTAGAATGGTTCCAATTGCAGCGGAGCAAAGCCCCAAATGGGCAGAGCATTGCCAGGTGGATCCCGGTCGGGTGCATGCAGGAGTCTGTCTCTCTGCCTCTCCTTGCTTCTCACTTCAGAAGAAAAAATCTATCTATCTATCTATAGATTTATATCTATATCCATATATCTATATCTATATCTATATCTATATCTATAAACAATGCATGGATGGCCCTGTCAGCTCATCTCCTAATTCCTTGAGATGCCATCTACAATGGCTTGGGGCAGTGGATTTGGGATCAGGGGGCCTGAACTTACATTTCAGTTCTGTTGTTTACCACATAATGGATTGGGCAAATTGATTAACTGCTCTAAGCTGGAATTTACTTTTCTGGTGTGGAGTGGGGAGAATCGTAGTATCTTCTACATCAGGTTGTTGGAATGGTTAAATGGGTCGTGTAAGTACTTCTTTAATGCCCATTTGATGTTTGACAATGGTCCTCTTTATTTTGTTCCCACTCTTGCTTTTCTCTTCATTCTTCATTTAGGAAGTTTTGCATGCCTTCCCACATATCTCGGAGTCATCAGTAGATCCATGGCCTCTTTCTGAGAGAAATACGCCCCCTCCGTAGTGCGGACAGGACTGATCTTTACTCTTCACTGCCAGGTGTTCTCGTTTATTTCATGTCTACTGTATTCCAGGCACTTCATGCACATTATTTCTGATCTTCATCACATCATTGAAAACTAGTTATTATTTTTCACACCTTATGGACAAAGAAAGTGATGTTCAGAGAGAATCATTAACAAACTTACAATCCCACAGCTTAAAGTCAAGTTCTCTGAGTCCAGACCTATCTTTGTACTGATGCTGTCTCATGAAGGCTGTGATTACAAACTGGTTTGTTTTCTTCAATATTTAGCATACAACCCTGGGAAAAGTTTCCGGGTAGAATAGAAGTCTCTACTGTGGAATCTGAGTGCAGGATTCAAACCGCAGCTCTGCCACAGATGAGCTATGTGGCATCGGGAATGCTAACTTGAATTCCCTTTGTGCCCCATTCCTCACTTGCAGTGGATTGATAATAACAATTATATCAGCAACAAGACAGTGTAGTGGTGACTGAACAAGAGACGGTGTGTGCAGAGCTCTCAGCGTGGCGCTGGAAACAAGCGACACTCGTTCTATCACCACCTTGCCCTCTGCACACTTGGCCTCTGATGAGATCATGTTCTTACAATGACCACATGGAGGAAAAGTGCTTAAATCTGCCGCCCCTCCCATATCCTTCCTGATTCATTGCCACCTGATCATGTTATAAGATATTGACAATGGAGAAGGAAACATTAAGGGAGCAATGCATGCTTCTTTCCTTGAGATTCCAGGCAACTCCCTCCCCTTCTCTTCCGTCTTTCCCTCCCTCCCTCCCTCCCTCCCTCCCTCCCTCCCTCCCTCCCTCCCTCCCTCCCTCCCTTCCTGTCCCAGGTCACCTACTTTGTGTTCCTTAAACTCCTAGTGGATTGATTTGACAGAACAACGGGGGACATACAACATGAACACTTGAGCTATGTCTTTTCATGGAGTAGAATGGGGGTCTCTGTGGAGGGCAGCGTCTTCTGTGTCACTCCAAAACTCTTCACCACCTTTGATAAAGTAATCTCAGAGTTTAGGGCCATAAAATAAAAAACAACAATAAAAAGATTGTTTCCCCCATTGAATCATATGGGTATTATTTCTGGGCAATGAATCATATGACTCATTTTTTTTTCTTTTGTTTTCCTTGGATTCTAGAAATATTAGAACTAATATTAGAACTGTATTGCACACAGCTATTATATCTTTCGTAGTTAACTCTCTGTATACAAATTTTTCTCTTCTCTCTCTCTCTCTCACACACACACTTACCTTGTTTGAAAATTATTATTATTATTTTTTGTATTTTTCTGAAGCTGGAAACAGGGAGAGACAGTCAGACAGACTCCCGCATGCGCCCGACCGGGATCCACCCGGCACGCCCACCAGGGGCGATGCTCTGCCCCTCCAGGGCGTCCCTCTGTTGCGACCAGAGCTACTCTAGTGCCTGGGGCAGAGGCCAAGGAGCCATCCTCAGCACCCGAGCCATCTTTTGCTCCAATGGAGCCTCAGCTGCGGGAGGGGAAGAGAGAGACAGAGAGGAAGGAGAGGGGGAGGGGTGGAGAAGCAGATGGGCGCCTCTCCTGTGTGCCCTTGCCGGGAATCGAACCCGGGACTTCTGCACGCCAGGCTGATGCTCTACCACTGAGCCAACCGGCCAGGGCCCCCTTGTTTGAAAATTTTTACTCTGACTGTTTTATTATAAGCTACTTCCAAAAACTCTTTGCCAGAACATATAGAATTAAATATGGAATTAATAGATAAATCAATGGCTATATAAAATCATGGTTCTGAATATTTAACTTGAGGAGAAAAGTGTAAAATTATGAGGACAGGAAAATAACCATCATGAAAGAAGCCCTGATATAATTAAAGCAAAAAGTAAAAAATGACAGATTTTTCTGTAAGTGCTCTTGAAGAGGAAGGTATTATAATTATGCCTACTATTAATAGTATATCAACACACACATATACACTTTGATATCAGTTTACTTGACATGGAACTCACCCATAAAAGATGAGTCCTTTTCTGTTGCCTGTCATCTCTGACAGGCAAGAATGGGAAATAAGGTCTGGGATGCATGTGATTCCTATGAGATCAGTCGTCATCCTGAGGACTGTACTCCTAGGGCAGAGCCTGACACATGGTAGATGCTCAAAAAATACTTGCTTAATAAACGAATGATAAAGATGATTTAGTTGTGAGGCTGTTATGTAGTTGTGCTCATGGATGTGCACAGATTACACTGGGGAACAAAATTTTTGTTGCATCCACAAAAGCACTTGTTCTTACGTAATTTGAGTGTGCTGATCTCAAATCTGACATTAATTTTTCTCTATAAGCTACAGTTTTTTTGCAATTCAAGATTTTAGGTTTTCATGTTATTGTAAAATTTTCAACGTTTAATTTAACATAATGAAGTAGAATGTCTTCTTGGGCATCATCTTTGTGAAAATATAATAATTTATATAATGCAGTAAATACACTAATACACTAAAAGATATGATTGCATCAGAATTTGTCTACAATTTCAAAATAGAATATATTAAAACACTTAATCATAAAATTTGCGCAAAACTAATTTAAATTCTATTCAGGCAAAAATTTGCATTTGTAGCTCTTGTGTTTGTGTTCTTGTTGAGGACAATCTCGTTTGATGCTTCAGCAGTAGTCTGCCATTATATTTCTGTCCCATCACCCCTGATAACACTCTTCTATTGTCTTCAGATCTTAATGAAAGAATTCTCCCAGCTCATCACTAACAGCTCCAAGATTTTTGGGAAACTTATCAAGGTGACTGTTCAGGAAGTGAATCTTAATGCTCATGTTACATCCAATGTCATGGAAAGCCAACAGCATCCTTTGAACCAGAAGTTCATAGTTTTCAGCTTTTTTGTTGCCAAGGAAGTTCTTTGTAACTGCTACAAAAGACTGCCATGCTGCTTTCTCCTCCTTATTCATCTTCCTGAAAAATTCTTCGTCACATATGAGGGTTCGAATTTGAGGTCCATCGAATACACCTGCTTTTATCTTCTCAAAAGACAAGACAGGAAAAGCAGAAATAGTATGTTGAAAGCATTCACTTTCTCTATTCAAAGCCTGAACAAACTGCTTCATTAAGCCAAGTTTGATGTTAAGTGGGGGGAAAATTATCCTGTCTCAATTCACTACAGGTTCATTCACAATATTTTGCATCCCTATTTCCAGAGCTTCACGTTTCAGTCACTCCTTCTGTGTCCAGTGTTTCTTCTGAGCTTGACTGTCCCACAAACACAGAAAGCAAGGATACTTTGTGAAATCTGTCTGTTGTCCTAGCAGGAAATTTACCATTTTAAGATCCACAGATATGATCCAGTTATGCTCCTCATACTTCAGAAAGTCGAGGACAATTTTTATGCCATTCTTACTAAGTCATTCAATTCGGGTTGGCTAAACTGCTGAGGGGTTAATGACTGCTTGACATCAGAAGAAGACCCTTCAGATTCTACAACCATTTCCTCATGCATCTTATCAAAATACACTTGAATACCATGTTCACTTTCTTCCTCCTTAGAAGAAATAAAACCATTGAAAACTGGAATTGGGAGTGTCTCAGAGTGTGGGATAGGTTGTATTGCTGAAAGAATATTAGGATATGCCATCCTAGGCCGTTTTTTCTTGCTGATGCCCTTTGTATGGATCAGACAGAAATAACAGTCACTACTGTGGTCCTTAGGTTCATGCCAAACCATGAGAATACCAAAAGGCATTCCTTTGCATTTTCCTTTTGTCCAGTCACAAAGCATTTCCTCACAATATGACACACAATATGAGGAGCCCAATTCTTGTCTTGATCACCAAGGGGAACTTGAAAATAGGCAATATATGCACGTGTCACAAATGATGAAATACTGCGCCTTTGACGTTGAAGTGTGTAACAGCCACACATATAGCAGAAGGTGTCAGGACTATTCTTACATTTACGCCTACTTGAAGAAGCCAAAACAAAATAAGAGAGTGTTTTTATCAGATAATAATTTTTTACATTTAAAAACAACTACAATTATATAAAACTAATGTTTGTAGAACATTAATTGCCTTGTGGTTATGTTCAATCCAAGAGTTGTTGCCCTTTAACTCCAATTTAAAAACCAAGCATGCCATTAACTGTAACAAAAAGAAATTAAAATTGCATAAAAACTAGAGCATGCACTGAAAAACAGATTTCAGATTTGGAATCAGTGATGGAGATTTATATAGAAATAGTTCTAAAACCTCATGCAACAGAAAATAAAAAACATTTGTTCCTCAGTGTTATCGTAGTTAAACCTTCATACTAACCTTTGACTAAAGAAGTCATAAGAATCACTACCTTTTACAGAGGAAGTAATTGCAGCACAGGGCGATTAATTAACTTGGTGGTAGTATGCACCAGAGTCCACACTTTCAGCCCAGGATAGAATGAAGGAATAAAGAAATAAAGAATTTATTTCCCCAGTGACAGCAGGTATAGACTGAGTATGAAGCTGTCTCGGTCAACTTGACCCATACCAGTTATAAAGAGTTACTTAATATATGTAGTTCTTAGTGGATAGCAAGGGGACCCAGTGAAGTAAATTCCTATAGGCAGACGTTTTCTTGGGGGTGTCTGAAATAAAAAACAGAAGTGATTGAAAAATGAATATGTCACATTTCATTGAACATCTTCCTGGTAAGCTTTGATTTTATGGATATGCTTTCCACGCAGCAGTTTTTTGTTGTTGTTGTTGTTTTTTGGGTGTTTTTTTTTTTGTATTTCTCTGAAGTTGGAAAGGGGAAGGCAGTCAGACAGACTCCCACATGCACCTGACCGGGATCCACCTGGCATGCCCACCCGGGGGCGATGGTCTGCCCATCTGGGGCATTGCTCTGTTGCAACAAGAGCCATTCTAGCACCTGAGGCAGAGGCCATAGAGCCATCCTCAGCACCCAGGGCCAACTTTGCTCCGATGGAGCCTCGGCTGCAGGAGGGGAAGAGAGAGACAGAGAGGAAGGAGAGGGGGAGGGGTGGAGAAGCAGATGGGCACTTCTCCTGTGTGCCCTGGTCGGGAATCGAACCCGGGACTCCTGCATGCCAGGCCAACACTCTACCACTGAGCCAACCGGCCAGCGCTCACGCAGCAGTTTTTATCTACAGGTTTCTGTAGTGTTGATACCGTACAGTGGTTCTCAAAGTGTGCACCCTAGAGGATTTCCAGGTGCGCCCTATGGTATTCTAAAGAAATATGTGCCTGTTGGGGACCAAAAAACCAACAGAGTTTTTGGAGTTTAGATTTTTGGGGGACAGAGGTGTGGGGAATTGGCTGTAAGCTGACAGTCTGCCCCCCCCACCTCACTTGCCTGATTAGGTTGCAAAAGGCTGTTAAGCTGTGGTGCTGGATTGTTTACACTACCCCCCCATGTTCCCCAGAAAGACTGGAGGCAAGTTTCTTCTATCCTTTGTTTGGTGTAAAGTTAAGATGATATGTATGGTGGGGGTTTTGGATTGATGACTAAACATAAAGAATTGTCTATTGAAGCCTTTTGGATTTTTATAAAAGAAGAATATGTGGTAATATCTAAAAAAGCTTTGAACATTTTACTGCAATTTTCAACATCCTATTTATTTGAATTAAGATTTTCTACCCTCAACACAATTAAGAGTAAAAAGAGATGAATTCTTCAATGTATTGATGAGGAAATGAGAATTTGCCTTTCAAATATATGCCTAAACATCAAGTAAATCGCTAGGACACATCAGGCTCATGTTTCTCAAAAACACAAGAATGAAAAAACTTAACACTTTCGTGCCGGGACCTGCCGAATTTACTAAATCTTACTAAGAATGTATCTATAAATATAAAAAGATAACTTTTTGTTGTTTTTTTAATTTTTAACCTCTCTTTTTTATGAATTCTAAAAAGCATAACTCAAAAAATGTAACATAAAAATGTTTTTTAATGTCAGAATAAATTTAATTTTGTCATATTTATTTCATTTAATTACCATAAAAGCATGCTTGGACTTTATTTTTTTTCTTTAATATTTGACTTAATTATTATAACATATTTCTCAGAAATTTGTATATAGTGCACCTACAATTATTTGTAGGATTTTAAATGTGCCCCGACTTCAAAAAGTTTGAGAACCACTGCCTTACAGGTATGCCTTCCAAGTTCATTCTTTTATGCCATTGTCCACGGCACCATCTCTGTGAGCTAGGAAGTTTCAGAGAAAGCTGAGTGTCATCTCAGTGGTTAAGAAGCTTATATAGTCCATCTACTCAGGGGCCCATAAGAAGCATTAAAATGTAAGAGACTGGTATAGAAATGAACATCATTGCATCTGGTTTGAAATTCCTTTCCATCCGGTAGCTCCATTGGAATTTCACCACCACTTCACTTTGCGGTGTTTAATTGAAGCTCTAAATACTGATCACTGTGGCATGTGGGTTTACAATGGAACACCCCTTTATAAACACCATACTGCTTCCACAGCATCCTCCAATGCTATTCAGGGAGCAAAGTGTCATTTAGAGAAGCAAGGGTGATTTGGATTCTCACGGTTCTCTCGGTGGTTTTGGGGACATTGTTTGCAGTGAACAAATGGAATTCACAGCAGCCTTGCAAGATCTCCCTTCTCAGTCACATTGCCTCAGTGCCTGAGTCGCCAGGAACCCAACAGAACATATTGTGTAAAAACGTTTCCTGCTCTCTCCAATCCCCAAGCCATCTGGCAAACCTTTTGTCTCTTGCTTTTACAAATGGCAGCCTGGCTCGTGACACATCGTCATGGGGAAAAGCAACTGACAACCTCCTCTATCGCTCGCGCTAGTAAATACATGACATGCGTGTGATAGAACCCTACACGGAGTCTGGTATGGAGTTGGCAATAGAATGACAGTGGTGCGGATGGTAAGGCATCTTTGAGTCACCGTGATATTAAGCAGGAAGACAAGCAGTTTCTCACTGAACTGTGCAGACCTTCCCTGTAACAATATGTGTTCCGGCTTCTGTGACCGCTTCCCTTTGTTGCAAGGTGACAGGGTTAACACCTCAGCTCAATTGACCTTTAATTTATAAGGAGTGCAGGTGCTGTTTCTCCCCAACCATGCCATTCCAACACTAGGGAAAAAGTCATATAAGAAATCAGAGCATTTCCTGAACAGCAAGATATGAGACTGATTTATTTCTTTACAGTGTATTTCCTTAAAGGGGGCCTGGATTCCTCTGGGCACCAAACTAGGGAAAGGCACCCAGTGGTGCAATTGGGATGCTCCAAGAAGGTGAGCCCACTCACCTAACCCAGGCAAACAATTCATTTTACAGGTCCTCTCCTGGTGACAAATGAGGACAGCTTCGGCCACCACTAGGCAGAGAGGAAGCTTCCCTGGCTGATGCTGTTATTAACTGGTGAAGGTGGTGAACAGAAACTTTCACAGAGGAGCTGCCATGACACATTCTGTGGGGTTCAAGTTCTGGAGTCAGAAAGGCCTGAGTTTGGATTTGGGGTTTCTCTGATATTAGTGTGGTCCTGGGGCAAGAGCATCAGCACGCCTCAGTCTCCTTTTGCCTTGATCTAAAGTGCAGATGGTACTACCTATATCCCATGGTCTAGTAAGATCAAATGATTTAACTTGTGTGCAGTAGGTACATAAAGTGCCATGTGATCCTCCACTTTATGGGTTGAGCAGGTGCCCATCCTTTAGCTCTTGTGACTTTTTTTTTTGTTTGTATTTTTCTGAAGTTGGAAATGGGGAGGCAGTCAGACAGACTCCCGCATGCGCCCGACCGGGATCCACCCGGCATGCCCACCATGGGGCGATGCTCTGCCCATCTGGGGCGTTGCTCTGTTGCAACCAGAGGCATTCTAGCACCTGAGGCAGAGGCCATGGAGCCATCCTCAGTGCCCGGGCCAACTTTGCTCCAATGGAGCCTTGGCTGTGGGAGGGGAAGAGAGAGACAGAGAGGAAGGAGAGGGGGAGGGGTGGAGAAGCAGATGGGCGCTTCTCCTCTGTGCCCTGGCCAGGAATCGAACCTGGGACTTCGCACGCCAGGCTGACGCTCTACCACTGAGCCATCCAGCCAGGGCTGCTCTTGTGACTTTTAGCTGCTAACATTCATGACTGCATCCCTTTGCACTCTGCTGATGGGAACTGCCTTGTCTGGATATGTCTGGGATGTTATTCTCTCCTCTTCGGTCTGGAGAAGGTTTGCAGTAGCCTACAGCTGATGACTAAGTGATTTGGGGGTTCAAAATGTCTCCTGTTTTAGGTGGAACAATTCTGATGTCATTCATATTTTCCTTCCTTTCTTCTTTCTTTCTTCCTTCCTTCCTTCCTTCCTTCCTTCCTTCCTTCCTTCCTTCCTTCCTTCCTTCCTTCCTTCCAGTGAGAGGAGGGGAGATACTGAAACAGACTCCTGCATGTTTCCTGACTGGGATCAACCTGGCAACCCCATCTGGGGCCAATGCTCAAATATCAAACTATTTTTAGGGCCTGAGGCAGTCATGCTCTGAGGGAGCTATCCTCAGTGCCCTGAGGCTACACTCAACCCAATTGAGCCACTGGCTGCAGAAGAGGGAGAAGGAGAGGGGGAGAAGTGGTTTGGTCCCCAGATGACTGGGAATCAAACCCAGGATATCCACATGCCAGGCTGATGCTCTATCCACTGAGCTACCAGCCAGGGCCAATCACTCATATTTCAAAGCACCCCCTGGGATCAGGCAGAGGCCTACCTCCACTGAACTCACATCTTTGCCAGAGGTTGCTCCCTGCCTATCCTGAGAATGCACCTACAATAAATTATTACCTTAAGATTACTTATCTCAGGCTCTTTTAGAGAACATGACTGAGATAGCTTGTAAGTATCTGCCATAAAGTAGGCATTTAGTAGTTGTTAGTTCCCCTCTGCTTTTACTTCTTTCCTCCAGAAACTGTTTCTGATTATTAGGTTTGTTTTGCCTGGGAGAAATTACTGGAAAAATAATAGCAAGTTTAAAAAATTTCTAAGTAAATGAAAGATACTTTAAAAGAGTAAAAAGGCAGGTAAGAAATTCTAAGTTATTTACCATACACAGAATATAGGATTTCCATCCAATACAAAGAATTATAAGAAAAAGAAAAGAACAACATCAGCAAAAGAGCAATGGAGAATATGGTCCATTGATTTGCAGAAGAGAACTCTGGAATGGCCAACACATACATTAAAAAAATTATCTTCATAGGGAAAAATGAGATACTGAATACATTCCGTAGGCAAAATTAAAATGTCTGCTAATATTAGTGTTGGCATAAATGTCAAGAAAACATGAACTCATACTTGCCTGTGGAAACATTCATTAGCATTACCACTTTGGATTGCAATTTCTCAGTGCCTAGTAAGTTTGAGGATAAGCTTAATTTATAATTCGTCAGATATAGTTTCAAGAATTCACCAGTCTAACTGTCACACATATACAAAAATGTTCCTGGCAACAGTATTTGTTAATGCAAAAACAAGCAAACTAACAAATATTAGGTTTGAAAAATAAGATTGGAAATAACCTTCATATTTGTTATCATGAAAACAAAACATTTGTAACATCTTTATGGAATGAATGCCAGAAAGCTCTAACAATGGATGAACAAGAATGATATATGTCAATATGGAAAATTTGGAAACCATTGAGCAAAGAACACAAGGTGCAGAAAGATAGAATCAGTATGCTGCCATTAATTATTAGTATTATTCAGAGAGAGAGAGAGACAGGAACAGACAGGAAGGGAGAGAGATGAGAAGCATCAACTCACAGTTTTGACACTTCAGTTGTTCATTGATTGCTCTCTCATACATGACTTAAGTAGGGGACTTTAGCCAAGCCAGTGACCCCTTGCTCAAGCCAGCTACCTTGGGCTCAAACCAGTAACCTTGGGCTCAAACCAGCAACCATGGGGTCATATCTATAATTCCACGCTCAAGCTGGCGACTCTGTGCTCAAACTGGGAGCCTGTTCTCAACTGGAAACCTTGGGGTTTTGAACCTGGGTCTTCAGCGTCCCAGGCCGCAACTCCATCCACTGTGCCACCACCTGGTCAGGCCCATTGCTTATTTTTTAACTCAAAGATGTTCTCTACATTAAAAAATAAATAAATATTTGCAAATGTTGTAGACATACAAAACTATATGTTCAAAGTTAGAACCTAACCTTACAAGATACTAACCTGGAAAAGGAAGGGTCATCAGATTAATGTTGGGATAGTCATCAGATTTGACTATATTTATAATGTTTTGCTTCTCTACATTTTAATTCTAAAGCAAATATAGGCAAATGTTAAAAGGTACTCTATCTGGGCTGTAAGAATATGTGTTATGTGGTCATATAAAGTTTGACTAGAGTGCATCCTCAAGAAACTTTCTCAGAATAGATGTATGGACTGTAAAGTTTTTGAGATCTTGCATATGTGAAAATATCTTTACTCTTCTCCCATCATTGACCTACAATTTAAATGTCTACATTATAGATTTGTTAAAAAGTTAGGGCTGTGATAATTTCTCAACCATCTTCTATTTTATAGTATAGGTATTAAGAAATCCAATAACATTCTAATTCCTGGTCTTCTTATATAATTGGCCCTTTTCTCTTTGCATTCTTATGTTCCTTGGTTTTAGTTTTTAAGAATTCCAATGCACTCTCTTCTCTCTTCTTTCTTTACTGAGCTCACTTTTATGGGTTGTTGAATTTTCTCACAGAGCCTCTATTTCTAAAAATACGTTCCCACTTCCCATCCCTGGTCCTTTTGTTCTACAGTGCTGCAAATTCACTTGATTTCACTTTACAATTTTGCTACTGAATTATTTATTTTGACGATGAAGTTATTGATTTCTAAGTGCTATTTTGTGTTCTCTGAGTGTTTCTTTTCAGTGGCAAGTTGTTGTTTCAAGAAGCCAATATATTCTCTGTGATCTCTCCAGATATTCCATTCAAGTCTCACAGTTCAGTACTTAGACTTTCATCTAACTTGCTGCTCAAGTCATTTTGCCCATCTCTGGTTATGTCTGATGGTCTTGACTCCAGAGTGATCCTCTTTGATTCAGTTAGAAACCCCTGACCTTCCTTGGCATGCAAGAGGGGTTCTATGAACTCCAACACACTCTATCATCCAGCCAGCATTGTCATCAGTATTGCCATCTTTAGACCAGCACCCAACTGCTTAGCTAAGCCTTCCATCATTCCTGGTGCTTCTAAATGCTGAGACTAAGAGATTCCACAGACTAGGTTGGCTCACTTCTTAGCGGTATTGTCATTGATAGAAAGTTAGGTTGTGATTTTCTCTACTCTGCTGAGTCAGATAGTAACTGTCTGCCCACTTATAGTTTTCTGGAATATAGCTGAAATCGCTGATATGCTGTTGATTCCTCTTTGGTCAATTTATCTTGTATTCCTTGTTATTCCTTTGCTTTCATTCTGGCTGGGTTTTGTGTAGAATAAGTAACAAATGTCTATTCACTATTATTTTTTTTTTTACGTGAAGTCTCCCTTAGGAAAGTAACTTCTTTGATTTACCTTGTAATATAAAGAAGATCTTAAAAAAGGATTTTTGATGGATATGCTTTAAATTCTTTAAGTCCTCCTGAATTGCTCAATGTTTTTCTCTTAACCTTGAGGAGACCACGGGATGTCCAAGCCATCTTGAGTAGACAACAAATTCATACTGTAGACTTGGAAGCAAGGCCAGCTTCATGGGTGTGTGTCCTGTGCCACCACACAGGGCCCTGCTCTCCAAAGGGTCCTGGGCTTAGTTTAATATCTGTTGTCCCTGTCTTGAAACTTCTAATATTTTTTGAACAAGGACCCATATTTTTATTTTCCACCGGACCTGCAAATTATGAAATGGATCCTTCTCTGAGGTGTGAATACCCTGATGTCTAGATATAATTTGTAGGATCACATAATCTTGAGGCTATCAGTTCAAACATTCCTTTTATTAATTCGCCACCAATAGCCAGGCAGCTGCTGTTGGCTCATTACCAAGATTGACTTCTTAGCAATTCCTTTTCTTTCAAGGTCTCTCCAACAGAAAGTTCATTCTTAATGAAGTGAAATTCATACCCTTCATCTTATCTGTTATTCTACTTTTTACATGTATAATTTAGTAATGTACATATGTTACAAAATAAATATATATTCATGTTTATATTAAAAGAGGCACACATATCAGGAAAATATTAGAAAATGCTGAAAAGCATAAAAAAGAATTAATTACTTGTCCTTGTGCTAAAATATATTAACTTGTTGCCATGCATATTTCTTTTCAATCTTTTTTCTATGCATATATAGTAATAATAGCAACAATAAAGATGATAGCTGCTTTATTTAGTGCTTTTAATGTACGAGAAACTGCACTAAGTGTTTTAAATGAATTATAGCATTCAGTAGGTAGATAAATGTAATTAGAGAGATATGGGTACTGTGTATATATATATATGCATAAATGTTAAAGCTATAATGCATATTCAATTATTTTGCTTTGTACTGCTTAATATTATTATGTCATGAGCATTTGTCCTTGAAAAAATAAGAAAATTTACAAAAATATTGTTTCTTTATAGATTGGTAATAAAAAAAAGGGTTATTTCATTCCTTCTGCAGAGACTGCTAAGATGTGATCTTGGGTGTCACTTTTTCTCTTCAAGCCATAGCTTCCTCTTTGTAAAATGCACATAATAGAATATCTAGCTGCCTACCTTACAAGATTATAAGGGTCAACTCACATCAGCAATAATAAGTTGTTGCCACTAAAACTCTACTGTGTTTTTGACTCCTGTGTAATTTTCACTTATTATGATTATTTTGTCAACCCAAAAATGTGGGTGAATTCATGTTTTCTAAAATGGGGGAACTGAGACTTGAAGATGTTATACGGCTTTATGTCACCTGCGGCAAGAACCCTGTGGCTCCATTTAGGCAGTGTTCATGATGATGAACACATTGAAATCTATGTGCACCCTTCAGGATTTCCAGCTTTTAAAAGGCTAAGAGAAAAAATAAATTTTACTTTTGCCTGGGCATCCCTTATTTACCTCTTGCCACAGCCTTGATGTTTTCGATATTGCCCTATAAAATAAATCATGAAATGTAACTCAAATGACTAATTAGTGTGAGGCTAAATTGGATGCAGAGATGTTTATTCCTCAACCTTTCTCTTTGTTTTTGTTTTCAAAAGTACAAAGATCCCCCACCTCCCTTTTTTTGAAAAACCAAAACTTTATTCAATCCAGGAAAGACCAAAAGAAAAGATTTTCTCAACATCCAGCTAGTACAGTACAGCTAAAATGCACTCACAGGAAATTGATAACACAGAAAAGAGAAGTAGGTTTTTCAGCTTTATATATCAGCCATTATGTTAGTGTTGTTTTATGTTAAAGATTAATTGTATAATTTTGGAAAAAGTATGTGTTGTGCTATTCCAATATTTTCAGAATTGTTGGGGAAGAGGTAAACAGAGAATTCCAACTTACAATTTTCTATGAATATCATTATTTGGGAAATGAGTACAAGAATGCACTAACATTAGCATTACCAGTATATTGAGACCAAGACATTGTGACATAAATAGTGGCTATAAATTTCAACCTGTTCCTATAAAGAAGATAGTAATCAAACCAGTAGATGAGATAGCCCTAGCAGATTGAGTTATATAGCCTTTTTCTCTTGAGCAAATTATATTCATTCATCCATCTGTTTGTCCATCCGTCCATCCATCCATCCATCCATCCATCCATCCATCCATCCATTCATCATCCCAGCATTTATCGAGCACTTAATATTCATCCATTCATTTGATTGATTTAGTCAACATTTATCGAGGGAAAACAACAGGCCAGGCACTAATACCAGGTTAAGAAAAGTCCTACTATACTTATCCCAGGAGATGTTGTGGAAATCAAATAAACTAATATAGATAGAAAGGCTATATGTATACTTTGACATGCTATTAAGACATGAAGGATTATTATGATCCAATATTTAATATCACTGCTTTGTAATCCAATGTCCTGAATTTTTTTAGCCTGTTGACAGGCACAAGTATTTCCCAGGATGCCACAAGCCTGCAATTAAAAAACTGGAAACACATTCATAAATATACAAGTTGACTAATTAATCCCTAATTAGTTAGCAGGTTTGGTATTGTAATCACTCTAAGATATATTGGTTAATATCATGGAATGGAAAGGAGAGTTTTTCTACATTACATTATGTCAAAATTTGCATAAAGATTTCATTAAAATATTTAACTTAATAGGGCCTGCCATTTCCGAGCCATGGCCAGCCAGCCAGTCAGTGGCATTTATGAGATCTTACTGGTCATTGGCAGTTTAGGCATCTAATTAACAGATGACCTTTTCCTTCAGTAAAAACAACAGAAACAAAACAAAACAAAAACACAAAAAACTGAAACATTTTATACACATATTATTCAAGATCTTTATTGACCTCTCAGTAATGAAATACAGGCATTACTAGTTTATTTTGCATTTGAAGAAATGGAAACGCAGGGAGGCCAAGAAACTAGCCCAAGATCACACAGATGGACCCTTAGCAGGCTGGAGTTCGGCTTGGCTTTAAAATTGTTCAATTCTAGACCTTTGCTTCTCCCCAACTCCTAAAAAGTCCCAACAATGAGATGATAGTTCTGCTGTCATTTTCATTTTCACTGTATTAGGATAGACTTGGGTGTTCTTACATTTGTTTGTTTTCAATACAAAGTCTCTGTGGCTTCCCAAACAATACCAGAGAAAGTCTAAAAGTGAAGCTTATGGTTTCCACATGCAGTCTTCTTCAACAGGTTTTTTAAAATAAAATTTATTGGGGTGATATTAGTTAATAAAATTCTGTAGGTTTCAAGCATACCATTCTATAATGCATCGTCTGTGTATTATTACCATCCAAAGTTACATCTTCTTCAATTACCATATATTTGACCCCTTTTACCCTTTTCTACTTCTCCCCAACCCCCTTTCCCTGTGGTAACCACCATACCATTATCTGTGTCTATGAGTTTTTGTTTGCCTTGTTTTTCATTTGTTGCTTTCAGTTTTATCTCCTACATATGAATGAAAGACACTCAGTTATTCTTCCCATTGAACTTGCACATTTCTTGGTTCATTTCTCTCTGATAGTATTTCAAGACACTAAAAAGAAACACTGATATCTTGAGTAAGTTAAAGCCCAGTGGTGCTTTACTTTTGACTTCTATTGTTCCCTAAAGCTGGAACAACCACTGGTCTAACACAACTCTGCCCTGTCCTCCACCCCAGAGGCAAATCTTATCCTTGCACATTTACTGTGAAATATTGATAGAGCTTTTGCCTGGGGCCCCTGGCTTCCAAGGTGGCGTTTTTCTTGTTCCAGGATCTGGTCCATTGTTTTTCACACTTGGAAATTTTATTTATTCATGACATGCACCCATGCTAACCAAATTAGAAGGGATTAATGCAAACACTGGGATACCCACTTATTAATTTAAAATGAAAAAAGTTGGCACAATAGCATGAGATTCTTTTTTTTTTTTTTTTTTTTCCATTTTTCTGAAGCTGGAAACAGGGAGAGACAGTCAGACAGACTCCCGCATGCGCCCGACCGGGATCCACCCGGCACGCCCACCAGGGGCGACGCTCTGCCCACCAGGGGGCGATGCTCTGCCCATCCTGGGCGTCGCCATATTGCGACCAGAGCCACTCTAGCGCCTGAGGCAGAGGCCACAGAGCCATCCCCAGCGCCCGGGCCATCTTTGCTCCAATGGAGCCTTGGCTGCGGGAGGGGAAGAGAGAGACAGAGAGGAAAGCGCGGCGGAGGGGTGGAGAAGCAAATGGGCGCTTCTCCTGTGTGCCCTGGCCGGAGCATGAGATTCTTGTGTCTTCTGTTGAACATGTTTCTTCTAAAACAGTAAACCAAATGACTCTGGGGTTTCCTTAATGCACTTAGGGGCATCTAATGTCGCTTAATGGTGCAGCTACGGTGGATATAATACTTTTTAAAACAGAGAGGTACCTGTTAAGGGAGCTGGATATTTAACTTTCTCATCAGAAGGTTCTTCCTTTGGACAGTGCTGGAAATTCAATTATTGCTATTGGTCCTTTGTGACCTTGTATTAACCCCGCTGGTCATGGCAAGGAAAGTCAAGTTAGGACAGTCCTGAATTACTACTGGCATCTCTTTATCAAGTCTGCTTTCCTCTAGACTCTTGCTTTTTCAGGCCCAATGTAGTTCAATATTTTACTTGCTATTGGTCTTTGACCTGATCTTGGATTTCTCAGATCTACTCTTGGTTCTCTCTAGGTCTCTGTCTTTGACAATTTTAGTCTATCTTTCTGGCCTTAACTTTTATCATGAGGATCCAACGTTTCCCAAATGGCCCAAATAACTGGTGTCACCCTTGATTCTTGCTAGTTAGGTATGCATAGAGAAGGCAGATATTCATTGCCTTCTCTTTCCCAAGCTTCCTTTTGATAGGGGGAACTCAGGAGTTAAAGTTTCAGCTTGAGTAATGGTGACTTCAGTTATGGTCAGTGGGCATAATGATTACTGCAGACAGGGGAGCTGGGATACCTGAGCGGGCTTGCATGACTTAAAGAGATCTGCAAGAAGTTCACTTTTGCACCCTGGGAGATCTGTGAGGGACCCACCTTTGTGCCCCAGGAGATCTGCGAGCAAAGCCTTCGTGCTCTAACGATGGAACACCTGTTGACTGAGATCCAATTAACTTTGACTCGAATCTCACTAACTCCCCCTTGATATTCCAAAACCCTTATCTACCCGTTTCCTCCCTTATAAAAAGGTTGGCTCAGGATAGGGGTTTGAGAGGACTCTGGGAACATAACTCACATCCTTTAGGTTGCTGGCCATCTGAATAAAGCACCCCTAAAAAAGTCAATCCTTGTCTCTACTTATTTGGCTGAAATGGTGATAGGCAGCGTGAATACTGATATTTCTGGCTCTACCTTTGCATGAATCTTTGTGTGCCGCGGACCAGCGCGGCTCCAAATAACGGGGCAGAATTGAGGAAACACACTTTGTCAGAACAAAACTGATGGGACTGGGAGGACTCTTCAAACTGCTTGGCAGTATCTGAGTGCCTCACAGCCCAGTTCGCTTTACTATATAGACCTATGCAAATCAAGGACCCTGATACAAAGTTGCACATCAAAGGCTAAGACAGGAACTCTCCCAAGGCAAAAACAGGATACATTAGTGAAATTTACAAACATCTGAAACATACAAAGAGTCAGAGGAAGGGCATGTATATTGCTTCCTGCAACCCAAGGAAGGAAGTGGAGTGGGTGCAAACACTCAGCATCAAAGCCAAATATGGAGATGCAGGGGGTAGAACTTAGCCCCCTGCCAAGCCTCCAATCTATAATGGCTTTTTGCCATTAACGGTCCACAACATTCGTGACTTTCTCCTGTTTGTGGGTACCAGGCTGGGCGTCCTGGCGATGGCAACTTAGGCTTCTTAGGATCTAGCAGAGAGCTCCCGTTGCACATGGCATGAGTATCTCTCTTGAAAAATATTATTCCTCATTATGCGTGGTGCTACTGATGTGTGAGCATCTTCCTTCTTGCACCCTTTGAGCCTCATGAGGATTAGGTCCATGTGGGCACATCTGACTGAATCGGATGCTGCTCACAGCACTGACCAGAGCACCTGACTCCGAGCTGACACTCAGCCACCATTTGCCACATGGTGTAGAGACCGACTGTGCTTTGTGAGTAACTTTCTCCTTGTGAGCAAAGCTGCAGATCTGCTGTTGAATAAGTGGCCCAATGACTACCTTTTTCCTTGCATATCCTTTTATCTGGAGAATAGTTTTAGAAAGCAGAAAAGTATAAAGAATAAATAACCCCAAGTATTATGCACCCATTACCACAAACTGAACCACTGATGGCATTTTTTTATACTTGCTTCACATTTTTAATAAAAATATATATATATCAGATAAATATGACCTTTTGTCTACATCTCAATCTTATTCTGCTTCATGTCTTCTTAGAGGTAAGTAGTATTATAATTTTCTATGAATACATTTGACCTGTTCTTGCACTTTTATATACAAACACATGCACTAACTGGTATACAGCAGGAGTTAAACTGTGGTCCATGGGACAAATCCAGCCCAGAGCCTGTTTCTCTAAAGACTACAGGCTAAGAAAGATTTTACGTTTTAAAGACTTGTTAACAAAAGACAACACAAAATAGTAATATGGGAGACATACCATATATGGACTACAACCCCTAAAATAGTTATTATTTGTCTTTTACAAAAAGTTTGCCAACCTGTTATATAATATTGGCTTTCTTTTAGCTATAAAAGGGTATCCTACACTCATTCTAAAACTTGCTTTAATTTTTAGCCCCACATTTCTTGAGTCTATACTTGTTGATACATGTATCTGCCTTAGTCCTTTTAATGACTAGCATGCCATCATATTACTATAGGATTTTTTTATTCATTCTCTCAGTAGATGGCTAGTACCTGTTGCCAAATTTTCACTACTGAAAAAAAGGCAAGAAACATTCTTGTATCTCATGTACATGAAAGTATTTTGTGGCATACATTTCTGGAAGTGTAACCACTGATTTACAGGAAATGTGCATACTTCAAAGTTGGACAGAAGCAACCTCTCTCTGGCAGTGGTTGTAAATATATTGCTCACAATAACTAGGGGATATTTCAAAAATGAATATGAAACAATAAAATGTCCCCTAATTTTTGTGAGCAGTATATTTCAACACTTACCTTCATTTTCAGACAGATTCTTTATCTTTGCAAGCTATTATTCTCCCATTGTCCAACGAATAGAAAAGATTGCCTCTGCCCTAATGGCCTTCAGTATTCTACTGTCTTCACTTAATGGGCAAAACGTTGGAGGCAAAAGCCCTTCAAGAGCTGGTAAGTGCTGGAGGATAAGAGCGCTGCCTCATTGCAGGGGACTTCACACAAGGTCAGCAAGGCGAGGCTAGTGGGAAAGACTCCTGGCGTTCTGAACAGAAAAGACACTCGCAGAAGGCCATCTCTGAGGGACTTTGTCAAAAGAGTGCTGAACGGCATTCCACTTCAAACAATGTCTGGTGACAGGTGTTCTGCTCTGTGGCAACTCGGTCCACTGCACAACTTCCCCAGGTGCTGTCAGTGAATGCTGTGGTCGGGGACCATTTCCTTCCAGGTCCAGGAACAAAGACCAACAGACGGGACCTGTGAGAGGCCAATTGCCATTGCACTGAAGAAGCATGAGTTGAGCCCTTAGTGTGTGACTCACCCTAAGCCACAAGCTGGGACAGAGGCAGGAATACACAACAAAGCTAAACAAATGGTGGAGGCTCCTGGTTTTAAGTTACTACTGGTCTAAGTACTGAAGGGCATGAAAACTAATAGTTGCTTCGTTCTGTTGGGATCTCCCCATCCACATAACGTCACACGTGGCACCTGCCTTCAGCCGCTTGCAGTGCTGGAATCTCCTTCAAAAACACCTCAACAGCCAGCAGCTGTTAGAAAACCAAATAACAATACAAGACAAAACCGACAACCAACCAAACAAGTAAAGCCAAAACCATCAAAAAATGCAAGACTCATACCCTCTAAAAGTGATACTCAGCTAAACACTTGACATTTTAACTAGAGCCAATGCATGAGGGGAAAGGACAGCTTTTTTTTTTTTTTTTTTTCATTTTTCCGAAGCTGGAAATGGGGAGGCAGTCAGACAGACTCCCGCATGCGCCCGACCGGGATCCACCCGGCACGCCCACCAGGGGGTGATGTTCTGCCCATCTGGGGCGTCGCTCTGTTGCATCCAGAGCCATTCTAGTGCCTGAGGCAGAGGCCACAGAGCCATCCCCAGTGCCCGGGCCATCTTTGCTCCAATGGAGCCTCGGCTGCGGGAGGGGAAGAGAGAGACAGAGAGGAAGTAGAGGGGGAGGGGTGGAGAAGCAGATGGGCGCTTCTCCTGTGTGCCCTGGCCGGGAATTGAACCCAGGACTCCTGCATGCCAGGCCGACACTCTACCGCTGAGCCAACCGGCCAGGGCCAGCTTATTATTTTTTTAATCAGTATTCATACGAAGTAACTGGGTTACTCACTATAATGTTATTTTTCTCTGGGGCTTCTGCATCCAGTGTCTGCCCCATCATCTACTATGAGAGATGTTAATGCGTCTGAGGCTGCAAAGAACAGAGGCCAGGACAAGGTTCTAATTTAGACTCAACCTTCCCAGAGCGGCACTGGTTCCCAAGAGAGCACTGGACATCTTTCTATCATGTCCACAAATAACCGACCCCTGTGACAACTGGGTGAAGAAGCAGAGTGAAGAGTTTGTGCCTGTATTAGAAAAAAAAAAACCAAAAACAGTTCTCCATTTATTTAAGAAAGCTGTTGAGGACTTACTTACTATGTGCGGGGCTCAGGGACCATCCCTCTGAACTAGACCAAAGCCCAGTGAGCACGGTCCAGCAAGGAGGCGTTTTGAAATCTGGCTGGCACACCCTGGTATGACTGTGTTGGTTGGTAACATCAATCAGGGCTAGTTACAATTCCTGCCTTGCCAGCTATTAAGTCTTTTCTGTATTCTTCCTGCAGCTAAGCAAGTAGCAAGAACTACCAAGAGGTAAGGACAGTGTGTTCTGAGAGCAGGATGCTCAATTCTGGGAAGATGTGCAGAGGAAATGAAGCGGAGTGGTGTAACGGAGGATGGGGAGGGATTCTTCAGCTTGTCCAGGAGGAAAGGACATTCTGACAAAAGCTGTAGGAAGGCTGTAGGAAGGCTGTGTGCAGGATCTCACAGAGCCTGAGGCGAACTGCATAGACTTTATCCATGCAAGAGTTACACATGTATGTAATATAATAAATTAATATGATGAATATATATATACTTCTTTGTGTTAGCAAATAATTGTCATGAGGGACAGACCATGCCTCTTTGGTTGCACAGCCATTTCATACTCTGCTTGAAATACAGATGCTAGCACCTAAATCTTTATGCATGGATGATTGAATGACTGAGAACGTAGTAGGTGACACAGTCAGGGAACATCGGGTGTCCAGAGATGAAGGGCCCCATTTGCCATGTTGAAGAACTTGTTTTATACTTTAGTCTGCAGGTTGCATTGTTGGGGGGTTGGTGCAACTGGAGGCAGCGAGTAATTATGACCCAGGAGCAGGGGTCCCTTAGCTTGTTCATTCTGAGAAGAGACAATAGAACGCACAGCTGGCAGTGACAGTAACATAGCCCCCAGCACCACCTACCCCTTCATACCCTCTGCTTTCGCCATAGTTCGGCTTGAATGTCCGTGCACGCCTGGCTGGCTCCGGTCTCCATCCTGTACCCATTGACTGACCACGCGCCCCTTCCTACCATTCTCGTCAACACGGAGAGCTTCTTCCTCACCTCTGGTAACTCAGCTCACATCTCCTGTCCCTTTGTAAGGTATTCATGGAACTGTTGCCTCTTTTCCCATCGCAACACTCTTGGTACATCTGGAATTTCCTCGCGTTCTCATAATACCCAATATGGCTTCCTTCCCTGGCATCATCAGCTCGAGGCCATTGTTGATTTTTCTGAATTCTCCATTTCGTGGCAAGCCTTAGAAGCCAGGCGCGCAGCACGTCCAAATTTGTAGCCAATCGCAGTACAAAGCACAGGGCTTGGTCATCGCTAATGCGCAGCAATGAGTTAGAATGTTGGTTGATTTGTGAAGGGAGAGCCAACAAACCGGAGCACGGGACATCCTCGTGGGAGGCTGCCTGTGGAGGGGCTCCGCCACTGCCTGCTCACAGTGGAGTCAGAAAGGTGGGGCGGCGGGGGTCTGCCTCCGTCAGAACTTGTAATGAATGGAGCAGCTTAGGAAAGGGCCTCGCCCCTGTGCTGGACTTGAAGCTGTCAGCCTGTGTTATATGTGCCATCAAAGGGGGCTTCTTCCGGATCAAGAGCACCTTTTGAAAAGAAGCTGCGAGCCTGGAATTTTGCAGAGTATTAGGAGAGGCCCAGCATGGATTTTCTTACTTAGCGCAGAAGATGTGTGTCTGAACCATCACATGTCGATTCAAAAATGTTTCTTCTCCTCGTTGTGGAAGCAGAGACTCAGGAGGACTGAGGAGGGAGAAGGCCCGCGCCTGGATGCCCTCGGATGTCCCCGCCTCTCTCACATGTCCGTTCTCCTCCGCGTGTCCCTTCTAGCCCGAGGATTTGCTAAGACATTTTCTAATATTCTTCTCTTTCAAAACAGGATGAAAATGCAAGGCACGAGAGGTTTCTTTTCCCCTGGCACTGCAAACAAAAGCATTAGTTGATCACAGAGAATTTTTCTTTTGAATCTGGATGAAATCTAAAAATCTTTCCTGGCAACCACCGCCAAACAGAAGTGATATAGAAACTATTTTTACTCTGTGTTCTATAGTCTTAGTTAGCTAGGATTTTTGGCTCACTGTTAGGTTGAATCCTATGAAGTGACCATTTCTATAATGGGTAAAAATGGTCAAATATTAGGATGCCATACTGGTCATCCTAAAGAAATTTGATAGCTTGACCTCATTTCCCAGAGTTTCCCAGGTAAATATGCAGATCAGATCTCTTACCATAATGTTTGGATATATACATACTTATGTGAACGTAGTACTTAAATTATAGCTCATAAAGAGTTCTGCAAAAATTACCAAGCCAAGTTTTATTTTCAGGGGATCAGGCTGACAGCTTGGTGGTATCATTGAAAGGGTTCCAAGGAAGCCTGCCATAGAAATCCATCCCTTCATGCTTAGGCGTTGGGTCTCCAGAGGACTTCTTGCTCCCAAGAAAATTCCTAGAGAATGAACATATGCCAGCATCAACCATTGACACTAATGCATGTTTATGTCACACAGGTAGGCCAGTGTTTTGCAAGGGGGGTGATTTTGCCTTCCCCACCCCCACCTCAGGGGATATTTAGCAGTGTCTGGAGCCATTTTCGAATGTTACGATTTGGGGATGGGTTGCTGTTGGCATTCACTGGGTCGGGGTCAGGGATGCAGAAGGCTGTGCATCCCACCATGCATGGGCCAGCCCGCCAACACAGCCTTCTCCCGGCCCAAAGGTCAGAAGTGTAGACACCGAGACACTCGGAAGGAGTTATTTTAGACAGAGCAGTGTGGAGTTTGCACGGGACAGACAGATGGCATTTGTTATTGAAAGCCCAGTGCTAGGCTAAGTTCCAGGCTCTTCATTCACTGAGCACAAGAAGCATTTTCGGGACTCCGAGCTTTTGCTCTTCTTATTACTAGATTTGGAATACCCTCATCTTCAGCTTGAAATTCTTTTCCTCCTTCAAGGACCAAATGTGAATTTTCATGAGAAAGTGAGAAAGTGTCTTCACTTCCTCTGCTTCTGGTGTACGTATTGTTAACTGTCTGTATACTTTATAGTTTGTAGGAGATTGTCTTTGTTTTCCTCTCGATGTGAAAATGCTTCACTGGTCAAGACCAGGTTTCATTTAGCTCAACAGGTCCAGAGACTAGGCAGGGACTGGAATTGCATAAGTACCTACTAAGTGCTTGTTGAGACAATGGCCTTAGTGACAAATATAAAAACCTACGATCATCCCTTCCATTTTTCTCTAGAAGGGCATCAGTGGTCTCTTTTTATGCTTTTATCAGAATGGCAAATGTGATGATGCATTGGGAGAAATAGCCCAGAAAAGAGTAAGAAACATTCCCCCAGGCTGGTCACCACTGTCTTTTCTGAATGAGTTCATTCCACATGGAAATAAAATGCCTTCTATTGTATCTTTGCCTACATGAAAAATATAGGTAAGTTTATGAAATGAAGGCAGAAGAGATTAGTCATTGAATAAGAGCTGGGCAGCCATTTAAATGTCTGCCACTGCTATTTTCCATTCACTACCCTTGGAGATGGGTTCACCTTAAAGTTCCGTAAGTTTTTGTGCATTTTGTGCGTGGGTGTGTGTATACACACATATGCCGACATATATATGCTATACATACCTGCTATATATCTCATTAAATTTTTATTTTGGAAAATTCTATGAGCCTTCATTTAAAAATTACAATATTCAGGAGATGTCTGGGTATTGTAGGCAACCCAGTGGAGAGAAAGTCCTAGACCTTCCTTCCCAGGAGGCCACAATGACAAGGTAAAGAAGTACTGACCAGATGCGAGATGTTAATGGGATCTTATAAAGAGTGTTTCCTATAAAGCTTTAAACCTTTTGAGCTCACAGGAAATGGCTTTCCTAAGGCCAATAAGGAAACTGATCCATTTTGTCTGGCAAACAAAACCCAGAGTTTAAAATAACGTCTTGAGTTCAAGTTTTGAACTGACTACTTAATATCTGTATACTCCAGAGTGAGGGGTAGAACTTTGCCCTAACTTCCGATACTCACTGGCCACAACAGTAAAAAGTTCCTTAATAAGGTTGACGTAAAGATTTGATGACACAAATGTGTAAAAAGTGCCCAGAATGGTGACTTTCCAGAACTAAGTGTGCAATAAAAGTCTGTGTCTCTATCTCTTATAGTTTTTTGATATGTTTGCAATACTTGGTGAAACTTAATGGTGTCTATGAATATTACTTATTATTTATACCTATTTGATACACAGGAACAAGACTGACCACTTGAGAATACTCTATAGACAACCACACATACACATGGGTTGTTAAGGAGTTTCTGCTCCATTTAATAAGAGGGACTACAGACTGAACCCCCGGAAATCTTTTTCTTGTTTTTGTCCAGTTATAATGCTGTGCCTGACAGCTCTGTTCATTTTAGGGCTACCCAGAGTTACTACCAACATTGAAACGTAAAGACAAACTGCAAAGCATTAGGAATGTAATTAGGGGTGATTTGGCACTTTTAAATGACATTCATTAGTGAGAGAGAATAAATACGCCAATAAGGAACCACATCAAAGCAGGTAACGGCTCTGATGAGAACATAGACCAGGGGAACATATGAAATGCAAAATTCCCATCCTAAAATATAAGTGTGGCAATAGGTTGGCTGGTACAACCAGCAGGCGGACAGTTTTAGGAGCCTGTCACGTGTTATGGTAGGCACCTCATTTTATCTTCACAGCAATCCTATTAGGTAGGTGTCAACATCTCAAGCTTGTAGGACATTCGGAAAAGTAATCGATTTTAAAAATCATGTGGTTAGTAGGAGGCAAAGTGACATGCAACTCTAGGTCTTCTGTCTCTTGGAAAGACTTACGATCTCACTCAGTGATGTCCTTATACAACGACAGGAAGGACTCTCTCAGAAGTCCCTGTCTCATGACTGTCCAGGGAAACCTCAGAACACAGAGCATCCCAGAGGTAAATCTTGGTGAAAAAAGCTTTCTCATCCAAATATTTCCTGATCATTTCTTTTATGATAAGCAGTCAAGCTTGGGATACAAAGCCCCATGTAAATCCATTTTCCTCACTTGGTTCTTGTCTGGAACTCTGAAGCAGCAGAATGTGTGGTGAGGGCCGAGGGGAGAGGAAAATGGTGTGTGTGTGTGTGTATGTGTGCGCGCGCATGTGTGTGTGTGTTATGTGTGTGTGCATGTGTGGTGTGTGTGTGTATGTGCACGCGCACATGTGTGTGTGTGCATGTGTGTGTGCATGTGTGGTGTGTGTGTGTGTTGGGGGTGATGCTGGAGGGATGTGTGTGTGTTATGTGTTGCTGGGCATGACGTTGAGATGGGAGAATTAGGAGGCGTGGGGTTTGTGTCCCTGTGAGTGGCAGAACTCGTGTTCCTGGCCTGGGAACTCTAAAACTTGGTCTGTGCCTTCCCCACCCCCACTCCACCACCTGTTCAAAAAATCTTAATGACCACTCATTTCAGGAGCTGTAACTGAGAACCTTTAAGTCTGAGGAATTTTAGTGAACTTAGGGGGCTTCTGAGAGGTAAAATGAGTAAACATGATGTCATGCTTTGATCCCCACGACTGAGATGTAAGACTTGGGAAACCGAGCCATGGAGAATCTGAAAGGAGGGAGCACGGCACAGGCTGGTTCTCATTTGCTATGCATTCAGGAGGGTGCAGGGATGACATCTCCCAGCTCAAAGGGCCCTTCTTCACTGAAAATAGTGAACCCTTAATGGCAAGCCATTTACTAAAACCAGTTGTGTTAGCTGTCTATGATGTGTAACAAATCACTGCAAACATATCAGCTTAAAGCAACACCCACTTACTACCCACAGTGTCTGTGGCTCGGGGGTCCGGGCATCACTTACATAGGTCCTCTGTGCAGCATCTCATAAGGCTGCAATCCAGGTGTTGGCTGGAATGCATTGCCATCTGGATCTTGGGATCCTCTTCCCAGCTTATTCAAGTTATTGTCAGCATTCAGATTCTTGGGGTGATAGAAATGAGGTCCTCAACTCCTAGACACCAGCCCTCTGCTCAGGCAGCTCACAACGTGGCTGTTTGCTTCTTTGAGGCCAGCAGGGAGCATTTTTCCTGCTTTGACTTTGTTTTGCCAGAGAAGACCTGTTCCCTCCTTTACAGAGCTCATTCCATATCCTGGTAGGTTTGGCCAAGATAATACCCTTTTTAATTAACACAAAGACTACTGATCAGGGACCTTAATCACATAAGACCATTCCATCTCTTTCCCATAATCTGTTGGGAGGAAGCAAACCATAGATCCTGCCCTCATTCGAATGGAGAGAATTGCATGCAAATATGGATACCAGGGGATGAGGAGCCTAGAATTCTGCTTTCTGTTCCAGTGGACTCCAAAACAGGGTCTATAGGAAAGTTACATATGACCTGCCAGGTGGTGGGGACATATGTGAAAACCTTCATTTACATTTTATTTATTTATTTATTTATTTATTTATTTATTTATTTATTTATCTCCTGCTGAAGCTGGAAACGGGAGGCAGCCAGACAGACTCCTGCATGCGCCCGACCGGGATCCACCTGGCACGCCCACCAGGGGGCGATGCTCTGCCCATCCCGGGTGTCGCTCTGTCATGACCAGAGTCATTCTAGCGCCTGAGGCAGAGTCCATGGAGCCATCCTCAGCTTCCGGGCCATCCTTTGCTCAAATGGAGCCTCTGCTGCGGGAGGGGAAGAGAGAGACAGAGAGGAAGGAGAGGGGGAAGGGTGGAGAACCAGATGGGTGCCTCTTTTGTGTGCCCTGGCTGGGAATCAAACCCGGGACCTCCGCACGCCAGGCCGACACTCTACCATTGAGCCAACTGGCCAGGGCCTATTTTATTTATTTTAATTTCTGTATATTTATTTTTGGATGTATAGGTGGGTGTACTTTTCTTTTTTGTGTTTTTCCAGAGTTAAAAGCGGAAAGGCAGACTCCCGCATGCGCCCTACTGGGATCCACCTGGCATGCCCACCAGGGGGCAATGCTCTGCCCATCTGGGGTGTTGCTCAGCTGCAATTGGAGCCATTCTAGCACCTGAGGCAGAGGCCATGGAGCCATCCTCAGCCCCCAGGCCAACTTTGCTCCAATGGAGCCTTGGCTGCAGGAGGGAAAGAGAGAGATAAAGAGGAAGGAGAGGAGGAAGGGTGGAGAAGCAGATGGGCACTTCTCCTATGTGCCATGACCGGGAGTCGAACCAGGGACTTCCACATGCCAGACCAATGCTCTACTGCTAAGCCAACTGGCCAGAGCTGAAAGGTTTACTTTTTAATTTATTTTTTTTTTCTAATGAGAGGACTGCTGACTTAGATGGTTTGACAAGTCCCATGTGACATTGTTTTTTAAAACAAGCAGGTCAAGCCAGATATGTACATATTAAAGGCATGTCAGATCATTATTTCTTCTATGCCTTATAATTTTCTGTTGCAATTTGGACGCAATGTACAGTATTGGGCAATAGGCTCTAGTGTGGGGCTTTGTGTTAACACGGCTAGGAGCGAAGCCGTGTTTAATGTTGGCTGTAACTGCAGATGTTGGAGACTTCTGGGTCCTTTAGTGTCCTTGTTCTGTCTCCTTCGCTGTCTCCTGTGCCTCCCCTCGGAGCTCCTCCTCCGGTAGGCTGTGGGTCTCACGGCTATTTCAGCTGAGACTTGTAGTTATCACCTCTAGCCTTGTGGATGTGCTGGTGAGGTGTGGGGAAGCACCGTGCTTATAACCTTACGATTAAATATCAGTCTTGTGGTGGGGCTGTGCCCCCGGGATGGGACCTTAGCTTCCCCGCCCGACCCACTTAGCTGACACAGGACATCTAGAGGAAGCAAGAGTCCGAGAAGTGCCCTTCCTGCAGGAAGGCAAAGGCTCCACTCAAGTCTTTTCACTTGGGAAGCGGGCTTGGTTATGGAGGAGGTTCTAGGCACAGTTCACAGAGGTACCTCTTCACTCTGCCAGAGTCCAAAGGGGCTCTTCCTTGACCCTTCACCGTGAGCATTTCATATGATTCCTAGAACTGAAACCCCTGAGAGTAGGGGCCTCCCTGACACTGCGGTCCCCAGGAATTTCTCGCTGTTCAAATACTGTACTCACAACCTCCGACAATTCATGGGAACTGCCATTTAATCCTTCCTACCAGTTTATAGTTCTAAGGGTTTCTGCGTCAGGTAAGGAGATCGTGCTTGGGACTCCAGATTTACCTGTTAATCCAAATTGTTTTTAGGGGGGGATGGTTTGCCCCACGACCTCAATTCTCTGAGGGGGCCTGGGAAAAGTCATTGATTTTCCGTTTGTTCACCTTTATCTTGCTGTAATAGTAGGAGTTCTGGGTTGGAAAACATTAATCCTATTTCATTTTTTGAAAGATGCTTGCCTTATTTAATATGGAAATAAGTCTGGAATCAGTGAGGTATAAATTGACTTCCAACTCCACCACTTATTTACTGCGTGATCTTGGACAATCATGTCATTTTAGGACTGTCTGAGGATTATATGCAGGTATGTAGGTGAGCATGTGGCCTCTGGCCTGGCCCAGAGGGACTTCTCAGTGACGGCTGGAGGTGACCTCAAGGTTTGTCTCCTGCAAATCTCCACCTTATGCTTCCATCTCCTCTGTATTATCCCAACGACGTGACTGTCTAGACTCTGCTTAAAAATCTTCAATGAAATGAAACTCATTAACTTTCAAAGAACCTGCAGATAGTGCCTGAGATGGTACACAAGAGCTATGGTGCGTGGTGTCCCATGGGAGACAGTTGGACCACATTCCCAGGGCTGGGGGCGGGGCATGGTGGGCAAGATGCTTTTCACTGCGCAGGTCAGGGGAGGGTTCATGGTCAAATTGAGCTGTATTTTGAATGAGAGATAATCCACTAACATTTGCTCCTGAGGCTGAAAGGCATATTGTCAGAAGCAGCACGTTGACGGGAAAGGACCTAGAAGTGAAACCAGCCCGGAGGAGGAGGAAGGAAGTGTTAACTGCTGAGCAAGGGATGGCTATGGGACTGTGTATGTTCCAGCTTCTAAATGAGAAGACCTAAGGAGATAATGCTTTGAAATCCCTTCCCAGGAGTTAGTTTGAGATTAGAAGTACTCATCCTTGGTCTGGCCAGAAAATTTTCTCTCTGTGGCTACCACAACCTCTGTGGTAGACGGTTAGTTGCCTACTACGTACCTGTAATCTCCTCTCTTGCGAACAGAACTGTGGTTTTCTGTGGAGCAGTGGTTGGTCCGAGCCATGCAATGCATCAGAACTGGTCAAAGGCTAAGCCAGTTGCCCTCTTCCCAGTGCCCCTCGCAATTAGACTCCCTGTGAAGCAGTCTGGAATGAAGTTTAAGGGAATCTTGTCCAAAAGGTAGCTGGGAAGGCTTCTGGTTGCCCCGGAAACAGGGCACACGCTTTCTCGCCACTCTTCCTGGCTGCTCTCTGCCTAGACGGAGGGCCTGCTACATGGGCCCGCAGTCGCCACCAAGCAGAGCTCTGCTTCCCGAATGCTTGCTAAGTGAGAAAACAAAACTAACTCAAGTCACTCTTAATAAAGTATTTTACGTGTAGCTTAGAGCATTTTTAATAATACCTCACTTTCCTCTAAAGCATATTATTTACTTTCCTCCTTGCCTCATTCTACTACACTATCTTAGTTTTTTTCCCCTTGAAACTTTGCCCATTTAGACATTTGACATGGACAACAGCCACAGGAGAAACAGGGCTGATGACTCTCATTTCCATATATTGGCAGTGATACACATGTTACCTCATAGGCACAGCCATAGAGTAAAAGCAGACACTTTCCCTCTGTAGCATCCTAAGTGGTGTTTAATGGGAAGGTGGGGGGAGGGGAGAGCTACTGATGCTCACCGGAAAGCAGGACTTAGAAAACAACAACTAAAGTCTCCATTGCAATATAGAGTCCACAGCTAGAGTGGTGCCCATTTATAAGATTTAAAAAATAATCATGGTATAGCCTGACCAGGCAGTGGCACAGTGGATTGAGCATTGGACTGGGATGCAGAGCATCCAGGTTCAAAACCCCAAAGTCACTGGCTTGAGCACAGGCTCATCTGGCTTGAATGTGGGTACTCACCAGTTGAGCACGGGGACACTGGCTTGAGCGTGGGATCATAGATATAACCCCCTTGTCACTGGCTTGAGCCCACAGGTCACTGGCTTAAAGCCCAAGGTCACTGGCTTGAGCCCAAAGTCACTGGCTTGAGCAAGGGATCACTCACACTGCTGTAGTCCCTCAGTCAAGACACATATGAGAAAGCAATCAGTGAACAACTAAGGTGCCACAACGAAGAATTGATGCTTCTCATCTCTCTCCTTTCTATCTGTCTGTCCTTATCTGACCCTCTCTCTGACTCTGTCTCTCTGATTCTGGCACCAAAAAAAAGAAAAGAAAAGAAAATTATGCTATAAGATTTTGGATATAATCATAATAAGGCACTGCAAGCCAGAAGTCAACAGAAGCCACCCTCGTCTGGCATTGTAGGTTCAACAGCAAAATGCCCCTTACATCACCCCTTGGATTGCTAAGGAGCATAAGTTCTGCAGGGCGCCTTTATGGCTCTGAATTCCTGCTGCTTCTGAAGTTATTTTATGAATTCTCCTGCCTTTGTGAAGGTGCGGCCTCTTTTCTATTGACCAGTAGCTGTAGAAATAAGCCTCTGTCCACAATTTTCAGACATAAAAATCAGAAGGAAAAAAAAAAGTCACAGAATTTACCTAAAGCATTTGAGCATCTGGCCTTACTGGGGGTGGGGGTCCTGAGAAGTTTACCTCAGTGACATACACGACATTAAATTAAGTGTTCAATGTGGAGATACATGTCAGATGACGGGGGAGATGGGAGTTTGAGCTCTTATGGGAGTCAAGAACAATGGAAATAATAGATGTCTAAAAGAACGAATGCAAAAAAATGACAGATGTTGTACCCAGAGTGTCTGCCTATCACACACACTGAATGATAGCCTTCGATTTCCCTTTATTTCAACAGTAAGCCAATATTTAATAACCAGTTTACTCACTAGCCTAAGCTAGTTGGTGTCCAGACAAGTTAAACTGTGGTTCCTTGAGAAGCCAAAAATAGACCTGTTATGTGTGTTTTAGAATCTTGTCCATTAAGAACAAAACCGTTTGAAAGCTCCATCTATTAAAAGAACTGTAAAAGTTGACCATCCTCTGATATCGGAACATTTTCAGCAAAATGGTGGAATCTTGATAACATGATACGAAGCAAAATAAGTAAATCAGAAAAAAACAGGAACTGTATTATTCCATACGTAGGTGGGACATAATAGTGAAACTAAGAGACATTGATAAGAGTGTGGTGGTTACGGGGGGGGGGGAGGGGGGAATGGGAGAGGGATAGGGGGTGGGGAGGGGCACAAAGAAAACAAGATAGAAGGTGACAGAGGACAATCTGACTTTGGGTGGTGGGTATGCAACATAATTGAACGACAAGATAACCTGGACTTGTTATCTTTGAATATATGTAGCCTGATTTATTGATGTCACCCCATTAAAAAAATAAAATTATATAAAAAAAAAAAAAAGTTGACCATCCTGAACTCATTCATTTTCCCAAGGGTCAGAATAACAGAATTCTTTTTGTTGTTATTGTTTTGGGTGGGAAACAGTGAAGGGAGTCCATAGGTTTAAAAAGAAAGGAAGTAAATAACATCTTGAACAACATAACCGATGCCCAACTTTCCAGTTCACCAAATCATATCATTTAAGTAAATCACTCATTATTTCATGTTGAAGATGATGTTTCAAAGGTGTTTATTTCTCATTTGTCACCGATTTTTACCTGATTTTCCCCCTCTAATTCCTCCGCACCACTCTTTAGTGAGCACCTACATCCTCCCTCTAGAGTTTATGGTTCTTTTAGAAAACATAAATGTCTACTCAATAAGAGATTTACCTAAAAGAAACAGACCCTCACCAAAAAAATGGATTTGACGTTATGTAGTTCAATAGTCCAACTCTGGCAACGCTTAGTGCACCTTCTGGTGGCAACAAGACAGTGCCCTTTGATGGTAAGTTCAGTGAGCCTCCTGCATGTGTGAAGCAAAAGCCCTTGAAGTCAAACCTGAGCCAAATGGGTATGTTGGCCTCCCTCCTGTGACTTCTTAGCGAATAGTCAAAGGGGTATCTGATCAGTAACACAAGAGACAAAGGTGGAGGAAGCCAAACCAGAGGAACTACACAGAGCTTCTGTGTGGGTGTCTGTGTCTTCTTGCACCTGTCCGGGTAACAACCTTCTACCGCAGCCAGATGGAGCCTCTTGTTAACAGTCTTCTTTGGCCACGGAGAAGTACCTGGGGTCTCCCTTCTGTTTGCTCTAGCTCTGTGTTCCCATTCTCAAACACTTGAAATATTAGGGCATTTTTGGCCTGCAAGACACCTGCTCCAGTTGCATCAACGAGGAGCGATGAGACGTTTAATGAGAGGTAGATGGTGAATGTGAGTTTACTTAACCCTGGAGCACAGAACTTGAAGTGGTTTTGTTTCCTTTTGTTTCAGCAGGGTCTGAGGGGGAAAATGATATTGTCATGCAGACTAAATCAGACCACTTAGAAATTCCAAATAGAAAGAGAAAATGAATCACCCATCAAGTTGTAAACGTAGTTACTTCTCAAATGTTTCTCCAACTTTCTGAATTAGGACTAACCATCTTGTAGCTCAGGCCCAAACTAACTTAAATGTCAGTGAATTTCTTAAAAAGAAGGAGAAGGGCCTGACCTGTAGTGGCGCAGTGGATAAAGTGTGTTGACCTGGAAATGCTGAGGTCGCCGGTTCGAAACCCTGGGCTTGCCTGATCAAGGCACATATGGGAGTTGATGCTTCCTGCTCCTCCCCCCTTCTCTCTCTATCTCTCTCCTCTCTCTCTCTCTCTCCCTCTCTCTCTCCTTTCTAAAATGAATAAATAAAATTAAAATAAAATTCTAAAAAAAAATGGTTTAAAAAAAAAAAGAAGGAGAAGGTTAAGAAGAGGAGAAGGAAGAAGAGGAAAAAGAATAGAATCTAGTTTCTTATTTGAGGACACTAATTGTTGTGGACCATTAATGGCAGGAAGCCATTATAGATTCAAGGCTTAGCAAAAGGCTAAGTTCTCCCCCCTCCATCTCCATATTTGGCTTTGATGCTGAGTGTTTGCACCCACTCCACTTCCTTCCTTGGGTTGCAGGAAGCAATATACATACCCTTCCTCTGACTCTGTTTGTTTCAGATGTTTGTAAATTTCACTAATGTATCCTATTTTTGCCTTGGGAGAGTTCCTGTCTTAGCCTTTGATGTGCAACTTTGTATCAGGGTCCTTGATTTACATAGGTCCATATAATAAAGTGAACTGGGGCTGTGAGGCACTCAGATACTGCCAGGCAGTTTGAAGAGTCCTCCCAGTCCCATCGGTTTTGTTCTGACAAAGTGTGTTTCCTTAATTCCGCACCGTTATTTGGAAGCTGCGCTGGTCCACGGCAACTAATGATTATTGCCAGTTGTCATGGTTACTTTCCTTCCCTATTAGAATACCAGGAATCACTAGAACTAAAGGATACAATTTAGAGCCAAGTCTTAACTCCATGTCAAGAAGATGAAGTTTGACCAAGCACTTGAATAACAGCCGCAGGGAATCCCTAGGTATAGGGTCTTTGGTCTCTCCCCAGCACTTCCTGGCTGGATTTATTGGACCAGAACCTTCCCCTTTCTGGGGCTCAGTTTGCTAATCAATAAAATAGGGGAACTAGACTAAATGGAAAGCCAGGGCTTTTTGGTGTTTCAGAAGAAAAAGTCATCAGGACGGATTAGGCACAGGTTCTTGTGGGCAGCCGGAGAAAGACAGAGATGGTCAGCAGATCCTCATGGGAGGGGGGATCTCTCCACAAGGGACGGCACATACCATATTTCCCCATTAAGGTGCATATAAGACACACCTTAATTTTGGGGCCCAAAATTTGAAAAAAAAATGTATTGCATAAAGTTATTGAATTCAAGTTTTATTCATCATACAACTCCTCATCACTGTCTAAACTCCCATCTATGAGCTTGTCCTCATCTGTGTCTGATGACGAATCACTGTCTTCACCAATGACTGCAAAAATAAGTGCAAAAAGAGCAGGAAGTGCAAGTAAAAAAACTACAACCACTGTATAAGACACACCCTGTTTTTAAACACCAAATTTTTCGAAAAAGAGTGTGTCTTATATGTGAGGAAATACGGCAGATTTTATTTTAAGTGCTGTCTTGTTACAAAATCATGGTGCTCATGATTTCTAAAACAGAATTGTGTGTTTCAACGTGTCTCTTATGTTGTAAAGTTTGTTTCCCAACTATTCCCCCTTCTGGAGAGTGAGATAATACATTTGGTTTATCAACATGTTTAAGGGAGCCCCTATGTTCCTCCTCTACCCCCCACTGATTTACTCTTCTCTTTCTCTCTCCTCCTCAGTGCTGTGAGGACATAAAGAGGCCACAAATAGGACCCCTGGCCTCCCTGGAGGAACCTGCTAACCAGAAGGCTACATTTTACTCTTGAGAATTTGAAGTGGACCATCTTATAGAGATTTTATTAGAATCAAGGCCGAGTCATTCACATATTATTTTCTGCCTTCATTCTGGTGTGGGCCTTCTCTTGGCCTCTATTCCATTCTCGCTTGGAGCTCCCTTCAAAGCAACATAAGGGTGTAAAATCTCTCTTGGATTTTTTTTCCCACCAGAGAACATGTAGGATTTGTTACCATTCTCCTCAGTCTTTGGGGAGTCTTTGAGTAATATAATTTGCTGGGCTTACAGTTGGCATCTTATTCATGCAGAGCTGAATTTTGCAAGAAGGGAATTGTATTCAAACTAGCCAGCGGCAAAGTCAGGCACCACTGGGATGGTGTCAAAGAGACTCAAGGACTGAAATGTCAGTGTTGAAACACTCTTCCAGTCACACCCCACATGGACTCTCAGTTTCTTCATCTGTAACATAAGCAGTTAGTGTTACATGCTCGGTCAGTTTCTAACCTTTTGCAGATTTGTGTTTTAAAAAAGGCACATTAATGAAATCAGTATGATTTTGGATATATTCAATTTGTTTTTTAAAGGATTGCACTAATTACTTCTAGAATGTTGTAAATCTCCAAAACACTGGCTCAAAGTCTTATTATTATTTTTTTCCTCTCTACTTTGCCAAGATGAGGGCATGTACTTGGAGTGTTCTGGACAGCCACAAGTTGTAAAGTCACAGAATGACCATCAGAGGTGTCTGATGGACTTCAGGTTGCCCTTACATGCTCCTGTGCCTGTGCCTTCTCACAGACAAAGGGCATGTAGTCCCACAAAGCCAAAGGGAATGAAATTACCTGCTTGATGAAGGTGGCTCCGTCCTTCTGAATGTTCAAAGCTTTTCGATAAAGCTCGTGGCTGACAACCAAGCCCAAAGCTGGGTTTCTAACTTTTTTTCCTCTAAATATAAACTTCAGCATCTGACTTGAGAATCCTTGGATCTGCCACATAATGTCTGTGTGTCACCCAGTTGGCCATCGTGGAAGATCTATGGCACACAGTCTTTGGCAGAATGAGAAGTGTCCAAGAGAAAGATTGCTTGGCCTTTTCTATAAAGTAGCCCTACCTTCTGCTAAAAAAAAAAAAGGTTCAATTGATTTATTGATTTTAGTCTTCTTTTATGTAATTAGCTAGCTGCTCCTTTTCCTGGAATGAGTATGAGTATGGGCAGAGGGGAGGTCCGGGGTGGGACAGAGGAGAAGTGCCGTCCTGTATGGCGATGGGAAAATGAAGAAGGAAGGTCCCTCAGTCACTGGTTTGGAATTGGACAGACCTGAATTGGGTCCCTATTTTGTCATTTATTAACTATGCAACACAAAGCATTTTTTTTGTATTATTTTAATCATTTTACCTCCTAAGGTCTAAGTTTTCCACATCTGTGACCTGAAAAAATTATTACCTATCTTGGAGAATTCTTGTGAGAATTAAATAGAATCATGTGTATAAACTGCTTAGTTGAGTAACAGGCATATATTAAGTCCTCAGCACACAATTAGCAAGACATGTCACTGTCCAGGGTTTCTATAGTCTCACCTAAAAACAAGGTGACTCATTATTTACTCAGTTCTTCCCAAATCTAAAATAACTATGATAGAATTTCCCAACTTTATTTGTCCAAAGAATATTTTATTTTTATCATTATAATCTTTTTTCAAATTGACTTCAGAGAGAGAGACAGGAACATCGACCTGCTCCTGTCTGTGCCCTGACTGGGGATCAAACCGGCAGCCTCTGTGCTTCGGGTAATGCTCTAAGCAACCAAGCTATCTAGTCAGGGCAACATTTTTAAAATGGCTAAATACTAATAGAACCAAGAGTCAATCTTGAGGATCTAAATGTTAGATGAATAGTGAATAGTGAACACTGGATGATGTTCAAACATGTTGAAAAGACGCATCCTCTGACCTGTGATTGTCGCATATACGGTGCACAGTAATGCACTGGTCTCTGCTTCCTGTCATTCCCCGTTTCACAAACCAGGCTCCCCAGGAGATTTCCTTTTATTCTCTGGGAAAGGACACCATTTCTCACTGCATCGTGCCAATTTTGATTATCTATACGCATTGAGATGTGTGTGTTCTCAAAATGTAATCAAGAGCAACTTGCCAGCATCAAAATTTTATGCTGTAAAATATCTATTAACGTCATGTTCCGCAGAAACCCATTGGCTAAACCTCACATCCAGGTTCAGCTAAAGCAGTGTTTTTCCAGCCCTGACAGAGACTCATGGCAAGAAATTCATTATGCCCTGCAACCTAGTGCACACACACAAATGTATGTAATTGGAACAGAGTATTTCATGATGTCATGCTCTCCTCTAAAGCCATTCTACATTCTATTCTATTCTATTCTATTCTATTCTATTCTATTCTATTCTATTCTATTCTCTATCTTATTTAGTGTGCTGCTGATCAAAGCCCACGACTTTGATTTCCAGACCCACTAATGGGCAGTGCTCTCAGTTTGAAGAAGGCCTAGGGATTAAGCGAGGAAATACATGGGGGTTTTGGTGCTCCTTTTCCCAGGTGGGGTTCTTCTTATATTACACTTCAAGTGTATTTGAAATGGAACCTTCTCTAACCTCCAAAGAGCCTACGAAAGGGGCATTACTGAGGACGGGTCATATTGCCCGGCTGATGAGAGGCAGCTGCAGACTCCCAGGCGTAGAGGAGGGAGGGAGATAAGGAGGCCCACGGCTCCTTTGGAGACTGGCCCAAGGGTAGTAGGAAGAGGTTTTTTTTGGCTCTACCTTCTCCTCTAGGGTCAAGAAGTCCTTCCTAGGACTCACAAGTCTTTTTAAGGTCTGGCCACTGCCACCACCCAACCTTATCTCACCCTTTCCTTTCTGGGCAACCACCTGCCTCTCTGTTTTGTCCAAACCTTTTCACGTGTTCATGTCTCAGCTTGAAAACACTCCCTGTTTCCTTTCCCTTCTAATGTCAAAACCTGATTCCTATTGACCTGTCATAGCTTCCCTTGAAACTTTCCTTACCAGCCCCGCCATGCTGACCTCAAGCCTCACAGCCAGGACCGAAGTCGGGCTTCATCGCGACCCAGGGCAGCTCTTCCACTTTTCCTGAGAAAACACGTGATGCACTGGCACTTCATTATTTTTATTTCCCTTCAACTGTAAATTCCTCTTTGTCATTGTTTTATCTCTACTTCCTAGCACACACCTTTGCCTATTACTGTATCTAAGATATTTGTCAAATAAGTAAAGACATGAGGAAGGCCATACTTATTTTATAGATTGTTTACTGTTGACTGACATTGCTTACTATGAGCCATCTGCTTTAATGTGTACTGCCTCACTCAACTGCTGCAACAAAACTGTACAGCGGGGAGGAAAGATTTTATTCACTGCTTCTAGATTAAGAAACCAAGGTTTAGAGAGGTGAGAAAGTTCTTCTGAGGTTGCACGGGTGGCTGGTGGAGAAGGGCTAGTAACAAGGCTTTGGGTCTGAACATAGCACAGTCCATGGGGCCTCTTCGTGGGCCCCATTCTCACTCATGACCTTCAAGGTCGCAATCAAAAGGCTTATTAATTTGTCCTCATTGTTAGAGTTTTCTGTGAGCTGTGTGAGCAAAAGGGTGGACACAGACAAAAACATTTAGGTTTAAGACTGGGTTCGTTTTGCCCGACCAGGTGGTGGTGCAGTGGAGAGAGCGTTGACCTGGAACTCTAAGGACCTACATTAGAAAACTCGAGGTTGCTGGCATGAGCACAGGCTCACCAGCTTGAGTGCAGGGTGACTGGCTTGAGTATGTGATCATAGACGTGACCCCATGGTTGCTGGCTTGAAGCCCAAGATCACTGGCTTGAAGCCCAAGTTCACTGGCTTGAGCCCAAGGTTGCTGGCTTAGCGAAGGGTTACTGGCTCAGCTGGAGCTCCTTGGTTAAGGCACCTTTGAGGAAGCAGTCAATGAACAATTAAGATGTTGCAACTATGAGTTGATGCTTCTCATATCTCTCCTTTCCTGTCTGTCTGTCTGTCCCTGACTAGGACCATTTTGCCCATCATGAACACTGCGTCTCCTGAGAATCCTGTAAAACTTGTCCACAGGAGAGCACTCTCAGAAACAGAATTTGTCCTTCACATTGGGTTAACCCTGACATCTGATTGCATAGAATTTGGAGCAAGGGTTACTTGCAAACATTAAAGAGAGGAAATGTGTTTGTGTTGACATGCATCCCGCCTCAGAAAGGTTCAGATACATAGAGATGCTTTTGTATAATTCATGTTATTTACTAGAACGATTTAGTGGCCCTTCGAACATCACTGTGCTCTTGACTATAAATATGCATTCAGACCCTTTCCAAACCACTAGTCATTTGCCCAGCAGGCCATAAAAGCAGTGTATCATGTAACCATGCATCGGGATGAAATTTCAAAAGCTCCCCATTTAGGCAGCAGGCCTTAGTGGGTTTGGGGAGCTGTAACATTATCCATTTAATTATACATTTGGACACACTGGAAAAAAAAACCTGTATTATTTACACAATTGCCTGTAATATCTCTCCAAGCTGTTAGACCTGAGTCAGAAACCATTAGGATGCTAATCAAGAGAAGAACATGAAAACTATTTCCTTGGTGCAACCTCAGCAAGTTTTTAGACGTTTTTATTTCAGGCACATGGTTTCCCGTCCCAGAACTTCTGTTCGAAGGGGCCTCCCGCAACCCTCGTGAGGGTGCGAGGCTGCTCGTTTGGGATCACAACAAAATCTGCCCTATTTCTCAAAGACAAGGGCTGTACAGGGCATGGCACCTAACATCAGAAGAGAGCCACCTTGTTGGATGTACTCTCTGGTTATTCTAGTTAGGGGGGAAATGTTGCTCAAGGAGGTGATCTTGCCAGAGAAGGACATGACATTAAATATGATCATTTAGATGAACTATCTGACAGATACAGGAAATGTCTCTTTCTGGATACCAGACATTGTAGAGTGCAGTGAAAGAGAGACAGGGGTGTGAAAGAAAGCCCCAAAGTCCATATATTTCCCCTCAATATTTTTGTGCTCTCTGTGGGCGCTGGCTACACAGAGTTGAATACTCAATAGGTCCTGTCTTAGAGGAGCGCAGCCTGTAGAGGGGAGACAGGGAACAACGCAGATAAGTAGTGCAGGTTGATGCATAGTCTGAGGGAAGAAGGAAGACCCCAGAGGCACTGCTCAAGCCCAGGGGTTTGCAGGTGAGATCCCGCTGCCCCCAAATGTCGACAGGACTCACAGATAAGTTTCCTTTCTCTCTGGTTTGCAGCCTGCCCACCCCAGCAAGGTGGCACCTTGGATTTATGTCTCAGACTCTGGGAATGGGCCACTCTTTGCTCAGAGGGGGTGACTTATTACTTGGCTTTGCATGTGGCTTCAGCATCTCCCGGATCCTTCTTCCACCTGAGTATTCACTTTTCTTCCTCTATTTTTTCCTTCCTTCCTTCCTTCCTTCCTTCCTTCCTTCCTTCCTTCCTTCCTTCCTTCTTTCCTTCCTTCCTTCCTTCCTTCCTTCCTTCCTTCCTTCCTTCCTTCCTTCCTTCCTTCCATCCCTTCTTCCTCTTCTTCTTCTTCTTATTATTATTCTTATTCTTCTTATTATTATTCCTCCTCCTCCTCCTCCTCCTCCTCCTCCTCCTCCTCCTCCTCCTCCTCCTCCTCCTCCTCCTTCTTCTTCTTCTTCTTCTTCTTCTTCTTCTTCTTCTTCTTCTTCTTCTTCTTCTTCTTCCTCTTAGAGGTGGGAGGCAGAGAGACAGACTCCTGCATGTGCCCAAACCAGGATCCATCTGGCAAACCTCCTACACGGTGATGCTCTGCCCATCTGGGGCCACTGCTCCATTGTTTGGCAACCGAGCTCTTTCAGTGCCTAAGGCAAGGCCATGGAGCCATCCTTAGCACCTGGGGCCAACTTGCTTGAGTCACTCGAGCCATGGCTACAGGGGAGGGAGAGAGAGAGACAGAGACAGAGAGAGAGAGAAAGAGAGAGTGGAAGGAGAGGGGTGGAGAAGCAGATGGTCGCTAGTCCTATGTGCCCTGACTAGGAATTGAACCCAGGACTTCCACGCACTGGGCTAACACTCTACCACTGAGCCAACCAGCCAGGGCCCTGTATTATTTTTGAGGAGTATTCTTAAGGGAAGTTTTCAGGGACTAAATGCTACCAGAAACATGGAAACATAGTCTAAGATCAAGTGAGACAAGAGCCCTCAGACCACTTCCCCTTTTAGTGTCTGGTTTATCTCCTCTGAGCACTAATACCTTTGAATGACTTTGAATGTCCAGGCATTTGCAAAATAGATAGTCTGTCCCTATGTTTTTTATTGGTTGTCACTGCTCATTGCTTTATATTATTACATAATGTAGCTAATAGTTCCCATTTAAAAAAAATACAAAACAGTTCCACTGAAATGTGACATTTAGGTAGTTTAACTTATCAAAGCACAGTTTCCTCCTGTGGAAATCCTTGAAATACCAAAGGAGACCTGGACCATGGCCATGAAAATATCAGAGACCCCTCTTCCCGTCTCTAATATGACTTGAATTGTCACAGAGCTGAGACACAGCAACAGTGCTCTCAGAAAAGTGCACTGAACTTAGAGGGATGGCAAACACTGACTCGTGATGGGTCACAAAGTGGTAATAGGGTTCTGGGGGCGCCTATTATACATTTCACACAACAAGAACTTCTCTAAGATTCAGTTTTCTGCTCTGGATCATAGACATTACCACCTTGCAAGGTAGAATTAAATGCGATGAGTTCAGTAAAGTACCAAGTCTAGCTTGTCTAGAGTAGGCATGACATGTATAGCCCTGTGGTATTTATGCTTTGCTCATCAAATAGAGTCCTAGGGTCGAAAAGTGTCCATGCTGATACTAGATGATCTTGTTATCTAACACTTTCCTCTTAACTCTGCTCCAAAGAAAAAAAGGAAGGATAGAAGGAAGAAAGGAAGGAAGGAAAGAAAGGAAAGAAGGAAGGAAGGAAGGAAGGAAGGAAGGAAGGAAGGAAGGAAGGAAGGAAGGAAGGAAGGAAGGAAGGAAAAATGCAGGAAAAAAAAGTTAGACAATAACAAGGACAGAGAGAGAATTTTGAAGCGCGTGAAAGGTCCCATTTCTTCGCACGCGAGTCTGCCCTGCGATTTCCCGGGCTGTGTGGCAGGCGGGCCATGCAGGGCTCAGACCTCCAGTGTTCATTTGCGTCCCCCCCTGCTGCTGGCAGCTGCCCCAGTCCAGGAACTTTATGACAGGAAATATAAAGTGCTGTTGGATCCCGGAGCTTTAAAGTCCTGGGTGGAATTGTTCCTTCTTAAAGAAAAAGAAAAAAGTAAGAGGGTGACAATCAGCTAAGGATTATTAAGTTTCATAGCTATGATCTTACCATATTGCATCTACTGTTACCAGTGCTTAATCACGACAATGTAATAACACCTTTAAAATTTATTGAGACAATTAGAAGCGAACAGTTCTCTTGACCCTCGGCTCTTTTCAAAGTTACCCGATGTGACAAGGGGGAGTGGGGCCATGAGACTGAAGTCCTTTGCAAATATTTGCAGTTTACTGTCCATTTTATTAATAGATTTCCAGAGGCAAGGAGGTAAAGGGAACTAGACGTAGAATCAAGAAACTAGCACTTTGGTCTCAGCTTTCCTTTTAAACTGTGGGGTGATCTTGGGCTGCACAGTGGCTTCACTGAGCCTTGAGATGCTCATGTGCAATATGGGAAGAGACCTGAGGTCTCTGCCATCTGTAAAGTCAAGGCCAAGGCCTGGATTATAACCCAGATTTATCGCTCAGATTCACACAACCGAGCAGCAGCTGTCCCTCAGTGGGCACGGCGCGTCAGGGAAGATTTTTGTTTCTACCTGGTTGCGTTGGTGAAGGGTAGACATCAATGTTCCCTAGAAAAGGCTTTGCTTGTGGAGCGTGGGGAAGAGGGGATCCTGGGTGTGTCTCAGTCTGGGGAGAGGGAAGCTCTGGCTCAGGCCAGACCCAGGTGGAGAAACCTCACCAGCAGCCTGGGTTTTCACACTCAGCCTTCACTGAGTGTCATGCCTCCATCGCTCACCTTCAAAGGCCTCGGCAGTGACTCTGACAGGCTCTTTCCTCTTCTGGAGGTCACTTTGTACAAACAAATGGGCTGTGGGCCAACTCTGTGACCTTGAGTGGATTTTCCTACCCCTGTAAGCATCTATTTCTTCATCTAAGGAATGAGAATAATTATCGACCTTATAAGAGCTGAAGTAATATAATGCATGTAAATACTCAAAAACCATCACCTTTTATTTTTATCATCACCCACGTAGCATGGCTGTGAGTGAAGAGGGATGCCTACCCACCGGGAGAGTCCCAGGTAGGAGCCGGCTCAGAGGGCAAGGGGCCAAATGCTTGTGAAAAGGCAACCCCACAGGGTAGCAGCCTGTGCAGAACTGGGGGGAATGAGGTAGCGTTGTGTGTGGAAGGGTTTCTAAATACTTCCAACCCCGGCGCTTGGGATACATGTGGAGGACACAGGCAAACAAGAGGCAGAAAAAATGGGGGAGGGGCAGGTCTGGACAGGCTTTGGTTGCCAAATATTTCAAGTCACATCTGTTCCTTCTGCTCATTTGCTCAACCAGGAGGCATTTCTAGGCTTGAAGCTAGGGCTGCCCCTGACTTGCTATTCAATGTCCCATGGCTCACAGGAAGTCAGTCTCCAAGGCACAGTCCACCACCAGTGACACGTTCTGTTTCTTCATGGGGCAGTAGTTCTCAAAACTGCATTTAAGATCCGGTGAAGATGGTAGGGGCTATGCAAGTACAAATCTCTAACATTAAATGGTGTTTCATGGTGCCAAATAGTATACTAAAAACAAAACTTGTGTCCCACCACCTAGATGTTTTATCTATAGAGTAGAGGTGGATATTTGAAATGACAGTCACAATAATGCTAATGCTATAAAAGTGACCATCTTTTGAGCGTTTCCCATGTGCCGCCCAGAGAGACAGTTTGTGTGTACGGTTCCCCTGCATCTTCACAGCTGCTCTGTGAGTACTGCCATCATTCCCGCTTTGTAGATGAGACCACTGAGCTTAGGATGGCTAAGGAAACCACCTACAGTCACAACATTGACAAATCTTGCAGTTGGGATTTGAGTCTGGGTCAACCCAAGTCTTTTGGTTTGGCCACATTAGGGAAGCAATAAGATTGGGAACCTTGATATTCTGCAGAAAAAAACAGGCAGAAAATATGAAAATATAGAGAGAGTCAAAATGTTAGAGGGGGCTATTCAAATACCTAGATGTTTGTAAAATGACTGATTGATCATAGCTAGCTTGATTAATAAATTCTACCGTGTGAATTCTTCTCTCATCCTTCCTTCATGCCTCCATATCCTCCATATTGGCATTAACATATAAGCATAGACAGATGGAAAGAGACAGATTCTGTTATACTCACAGCAACCTTAAAGGCAGATGCATAATGTCTATGCTATGAGGAGAAGGTGGAGACTTAGAATAGAGACCTCTCATGGTCGCCTGGCTGGCCAGTGACTGACCTTGGATTTGAACCTTGACTTCATGGCTCTTTTCACCACAGCTTGCTGCTTCCTCTAACATCACCATTATCACACACGGCCCCATGCTCACCGCCAAGCAGCTCTGTTTCTCCAATTCCCAATGTTTCATTTGAAAGTAATACCGTCTTCTTCACTACCCTGAAAGCTGATGCCACCGTTTCTCAAATGGAAGAATTAAATTCATTGCTAATGCTGAAAACTCAATTCAGGTGTGCTCAGCTACTCTCCCCGGCGCAGAAGTGAGACACCTATAATCATCTCTTTATTGTTTGCTCATTTTATGGGGCCCTGGCCTCCCTCCCCCCCTCACTGCCTGCCATCAGGAATTCACATTGTGGAGCTCCTTTGTGGCTGCCCGGGCAGTCATCTCAATTTCCAAACATCTGGCCAGTTTCAATCACCGAGGCTCTAAGCGCGCCGCTCCTGGGGCTATGGTGGTCGTGGCAGGGATACCTGGATTCAGGATGCAGATCCAGGAATAAGCAACCAGAGGGCCTCTGCTTTCTTTTGTTCATGAAAACCTAGATTTATGCATCCAAGGCTGGGCCGGACAGAGGGAAACATGAAAACAAAGCTGACAAAGCAAGCTTAATAAAAGGGGCGGAGGCATTGGCTACTTCTCTCAAAATCCAAATCCCAGTTAGACTGCAAGGGAACAAAATGTGAGCAGATTTCAGAGCCAGGAGGGCAAGAGTTGGGTGCCCAACGCTGGGGAAACAGGCCTGTTGTAAAAGAGGGGATAACTATAAGTATATCTAGTTCTGCTTTTTGCAGAGTGCTCTGTAATTAGCGAAATGTTATCATACATGTGAAGAAGGGAGTGAGCAGAGACTCGATAGCCAAAGGACAGTGTTCAAACCCAGCTCTTCCCGATTTTCAAGCGGGTGCACCTGGGGAGGTCGCCTAGCCTTTTGGTGTCTCACTTACTTGCGGAAGATAAATATTCCCTTCCTGTGAGGACTTTTGTGAGGATTAAACAAGGTAATGCACGTGGTGTGTTTAGAGCAGGCCTGCTTTGTAGACATGCTAAGAGTTTGCTATTATTATTTCACCTGTTCTTTTACAAACAGCTTACAAAGAAGGTAGAGTAGGTATTATTTCCATTGGCCCTATGGGAAAATGGAAACTCCAAGTGGTTAAGAAGCTTAGCGCAGCAGTAATACGTCTTAGAAATAGGTGGGCCATAACTCCTTCATCCACGCCTTTAGCTCTTCACTCATGCGCAGTGAGCCTGGCTATGTACTAGCCACACTGGTAGGGACACAGAGCTGACTCTTGACGTGCCTGTTTCCTAAAGGGTGTCAGAGGGTCATGATTCCTACCAAAGACCTGAAAAGGTGTTGACATTGGCATGGAGGGAGCTAGAAGTGATAATGGAGGTTTGGATAGGGGAAGTTTTCAATTAATATCAGGCCTTTTTTTTTTGGATGAAGTCAATGGTGGTCAGATGTGTTTAAAAGTGACAGAGGAACCAAAAGTTATAAAGTTCTGCTGCTCTTTGAGAAACACCTTGCACTGTTGATCTATTCAATCACATAAGGAGAACTATGGCATTTATACTATACTTGGAAAGTTTAGTGATTAAAATTCCAGTCTTGGAATTAAACTCTCTGGACTCAAAACCCGTTCCATCTCTTACTGGCTGTGAGACTGACTGGATTAATTAACCTCTCTGAGTCTCTGTTTGCAGCACTTTTAAATGGGTAGATCAGTCTGACCACCCACTGTGGATTAAATGGTGTAGCACTTCCCAGTCATAGTTGAGAATTGCGTCTTTTTTCTCTGAGAATACTGATTGCAATTTTGCAGATAACCTGCAAGGCACCAACATGGATGGCCATGGCCAGTTGGCTCAGTGGTAGAGCATTGGCCCAGCGTGTGGATGTTTCAGGTTTGATTCCCGGTTATGGCACATAAGTGAAGCAACCATCTGCTTCTCTATCCCTTCTCCTTCTCTTTTTATCTCTTCCCTTCCTGCAGCCATGGCTTGATTGGTTCAAGTGCATCAGCCTGGGTGCTGAGAATGGCTCCATGGAGCCTCTGCCTCAGGCACTAAAAATAGCTTGGTTGCAAGCATGGCTCCAGATGGGCAGAACATCGGCCCAAGATGGGAGGTTGCTGGGTGGATTTTGGTGGGGGCACATGTGGGAGTCAATCTTCTCTCTTCTCACTTGGAAAAAAAGAAGAAGAAGAAAAAGACACCAACATGGCAAATGGCTCCAATTTTTTATTTTCAAAATTTTGCTTTAAGCTTTTCTTGTGACTTTGCCTGAGGACGGGGACTAAGCAATGCAATTCTGAGCTACTACTCCATCCTGCCACAGGTAAAAACAGGTACATCTTTGGGGCCCATGGGCTGTTGTGAGTGTACACTAAAATCAGCTCTGTGACAAATTGATAAAAGGTGTTTATTAAATGCTATAGTGTGTCAAATACACACCAGAAACAAGTGATAAAGCCAGACAAGGCCCATCATTCCATAGAACTTATATGTTAGTGG